>NC_134506.1:11137742-11766396 GCF_027942865.1 Odontesthes bonariensis | reverse complement strand
CTATGTTTCCAGAGCGATTGGACGTTTGATATCTGTATTTTGTTTTTTGTTGTGTTTTTTCTTACTTCATCCATCTTACTTCATCCATCAGTATCCTGATTTTGTTCATTACTTGCAAATCAACAAAAAAGTAATTGCTCAACATATTACTTGATGATGAACAGAGGAACGCAGAAACTCTCATGCAACTAAACTATGTTTCCTATCCCAAGAGATAGATACTTTTCTCACAAAGAGCTTACATTACATGCTAGTCGGCGTCGTGGTATGTTGAATTTCTGTTTCTGACTTTTCACAGTTTTGGAATGATCCATGATGGGGAAGGGAACCCTTGTCGCAAGACAGAGGGCAACATTATGTCCCCCACTCTGGCTGGCAACAATGGGGTCTTCTCCTGGTCTACCTGCAGTCGGCAGTACCTCAGTCGTTTCCTTGGGTAGTCTTTCCATTCATGCACTGTTAATTTAGCCACACGGATGTTGTTGCTCTCCTCCTGACTGAAACTGTTGGTGTGCTGTGTTTACCAGAACAGCCCAGGCATCCTGTCTTGGGGACGAGCCCAAGCAGATTGGTCAGTACAAGTATCCCGAGCAGCTCCCCGGGCAGCTGTATGACGCAGACACACAATGCAAGTGGCAGTTTGGCTCCAAAGCTAAACTGTGCAGCCTTGATTTTGTCAAGGTGACTTTTGATTTATCACTGCTTATTTTTTTTAATTTTGCCATTGATTAACCATGAGGGTTACGATGGGTTTTACCTAGTTATACATATACAATGTTTTCATGCTGTCTTATGAAGCTCATTATCCAGGTTAGATATGGTAAAATAATATATTATCCCACAGCAATTTATTTAGCATCTATATAGCCTTGCATTGCCTCACATATGCACATATGTGAATTCCTCTGGAACCTTTCAATCCTTTTCCAAGGGATATTATTATAGGGCTCAGACGAAAATGCTTCTGGATGAAATCTGACAAATCTACGTACAATAGTTGTCTTACCTGTAGTACTTTAAAGAAGCACAGAGAAGTTCTGATAGGGGAGCTAAAAGCTAATCAGAGAAGATCCACAAAAGAGCAAATTTAACCATCTAAAAATTCTTTTCAAACATCATAGCAGTTATTTTTACGTCGTGCCACCTTGCATCAGATGATCGTTTACTTGGGCGCTATTTTGTCAACTGAGAATGTTCATGTCACTTTGTGTCATTGCTCGCAAGCGGCTGCCTAATGTATCCTGCTGCTGAATAGCTGTCAGTCAAAATTCTTCTGGTTTAATCCAAAGATACTGACTATGAGACAGTAAAAGGACAGAAAGAGACAAAGAAAAGCAAAAACAATTATCATCTATTAGTTCTTTGTAAAAGTAATGGCCCGCAGTAAACTGTCTGACAAAATTTAAGGAGTACATCAGGAGTAAACACATAAATCATTAAATGCCAAATATATGTCATTCTCACAACAGATCATTAACCTAGCCCTCTGTTTGAGCTATAGAGATCTTAATCTATTGAAGGAAAGTAGTGCTGGTTTTACATGCGCTAACAAACCTCACTCACTTAATATTCATGCATCCCTTTGCCTGCTTTGAGATTCACCGGAGCCTTTAATAATGAGGAGCGCTGCTATTTCATATACTTGCTGGAATTGTCTGCTTTACAGCGCTAATGATCCAGTGCTAAACTGGCTCTTTATTGATTAGCATGATCATTTCACTGCAGCCTTACCCACCCCCCACATTTAATCCTCCATTAAATTCCTTTCTATGATTTGAATGAGTACCCCATACAACTCCACCCAGAATCATTGTCGTCTAAATGTAAGCCTTTATGCTCTGTGCATTCAGAGATGTTAATTCACATGTAAATGTTGTTTAAGATACCACAAGCTCTCCTTTTGCAGGGCTGCTGGGAAACTGACTTTGTCAAAGCGTATATTGAGGGATTTTCCTCACATGACATTGCCTTGGCTATTCAACATTTCCCCATATGTTCCCTAACAGAAGATCAAATAGTACATCTGCATGTCTTAGACCTGTGTACAAGACAGTGGGTGGTAAATTAACCTACATGCTACAGCGGATTTGGGGCCAGTCTTTCACATGTTTGCACCATTTGTTCTTGTCCCCGAGGGCCCCGTTTTTAGGTATGGTGGGATTGCTGTCCCCTACCTGCTCAATATGTGAGAGGTAGATTTTGATAAGGACAGGGAATCAAACCACCCCGTTTCCTCTCTCATTGCCATTTGCCACAACTGATGATGGCTTAAAACCCATATTTTTTATGCATGTCTCATTGTGTCTGTGGGTATTTTATTTGGCAGGATATCTGCAAGTCGCTGTGGTGTCACCGCACAGGACACCGGTGCGAGACCAAGTTCATGCCTGCTGCAGAGGGCACCAGCTGCGGTCCAGACATGGTGAGGAAAGGTTCCCTTGTTCTTGGGAAATATCGCAGAGAAAATTCTCTAAATCACCTGCCTGACAATTTCACTCACTGACCTAGTTAGACCACATGCATACAATTTTAATAAGCGATAAGTGGACACATTTGGCCCACACCCTTATTTACAATAAATAATCTTTTTCTAAAATACAGTCAAAACTTAAATCTGTTGTTAATTCATTTGAAATTTTATTCAAAAGACGTAAGTACAGAGATAATGCTTTTCTGTGTGTTTACTGACCAACTTTAACTTGTTCAGAAAAACAAATTTCAAAATTGATTGTTGCAGTTTTGCAAAAGGACTCCAGACTGCTCAACAGTCTGTGGTTGTTGTCTGATTCGGCTCCTCATGATACATTATACATTCTCAACTGGAGACAGATCTGGACTTCAGGCAGGCCAGTCAACACACACCCTGTGTCTATGAAGTCACGCTGCTGTAAGTCAAGCAGAATTAGGTCTGGCTTTGTCCTGCTAAATCATGGGAAAATACATCAACTTGATGGTAATATATGCCGTTCACAAATGCATTGACAAAAGCCTTTTGGGCACCGTAAACTCTCTAAGCTGCACTGCACCTCCTCTTATGTATTGAAACTAGATATTTCGACAGAGAGAGAGGTGGTGATATGTGTTTTGGCTTGGATCACCTGGGGTCTGGTACACAATGGATGTGTATGCACGTGTGTTTGTGTGTGTGAATGCTTTGGCCGCAGATAGAGAGCCTGGGTGTCCAGGTGTGGTGTTGGGCATTTGTCCAAAACATGAAACTCAGGCAAGACACCCGAGCACTGATAAGGAAGCTATTTCTGTCCTCTTCTCTTCTTTTATTTCCTTCTTTTTTTTTTTTTTTCCTTCCAGTGGTGTCGGAGGGGTCAGTGTGTTAAATATGGGGAGCACGGTCCTAGGGCTGTCCATGGCCAGTGGTCAGCCTGGTCCCAGTGGTCAGACTGCTCCCGAACCTGTGGAGGAGGGGTCATGTACAGGGAGCGCTCCTGCACCAGCCCAAGGTATACACACACTTGCACACACTTGTATAGTCATAATATGATTCATCACCTTCATGCTAATACTTTAGATCAGATTAAGTTGCCAAACAGATGACAAAGTGATTCATGTTGTCACGCAGCTGACAGTAAAAATCTGAGCTGCAGCTTGGGCCAGAAAGAAATTCTTGAAGGGCTCATGTCCCAAAAACTTTCCTTTCTGAACACCTGAAAGAGCTGTCTGCCAGGTAGCTGTCAGCATGGATATCTGTACGCACACACATGCACAAATACAATGATAACGGCTCTCATCTGTCAGGCTGACAGTCCAGACAGACAGACTACCTCTCCCCATGCTCTAGCCAAGGAAAAACTCCTAATAGCGTCCTCTTTTTCTTTGAAAGATGGCAAGACAGTAAATATTCACTATTGCGGCTCACTTGTACTCATACAGTTCTACAAAATTCTGCAGATCCCCATCCCACCGTGCATATGTCTTTGTTAGCAAAGAGCAATGTGTATTGCTACAAGCACAACAGATATTTTTGGTATTTGTGTTAAATTCCCTAACAGACATGCAGACCCTTGTTATTGCTGAGAACACTTGGGGATTTATTCGATGATTTTAGTCCTTTTTTTCCTTTCATACATGGGTGGTAATGCATCGTTGTCAAGGCTTTACAGTCTTCTGCTTGCAGGGCATTTATTTGAACCAGCTCGCAGTTGTCTGACATATTTAGAGCATTTTCATTTCAAAATTTTGTAAATAAGATTTAACAATAAAAGGAAACTCGACCACGTAGAGCTTATATTCATGGCTGAGCATGCAAACCCACACATGAACACAAAGTATAACCTGAGTCATACGAGAAATAATCGTTCAGTAGGATCATGACTACTGACCTACATCCAACTCTGTTTAGGTTGGTCGACAGGTACTCTACGAAGAATAAGGTGATTGCATTGACTCATTTAGGAGTCAGCTACATCAGAGTGACATTTCACGTCCAATAACACATGCATGCTCACAGTTTCTTCAGTTGCTTCTGTGTTTGAGTGCAGGTGAAATGTTTGTATCATGGCAAGGATACCAGGGAAAAAAGTACATTCATGAGTTCAACTGGTTTCAGTGGTCATTATTCTTGGAGTCTTAGCAGCAGTTTCAATAGAGTAAGAGAATCTGAGTCTGACCTGAGCTTTGCTTCCAAGAAGTCAACCTGTTTCCACTCCAAACTCGTTGCACACTGACACCAGCTCCACACCGGGAGCGTGACATATGTGTAATGTAACGATTTTCTTTTTGGCCCCCGTGTTAACAGATGAGAGCATCCATAACGGCTGCATGAGACTTGCATCTGAGCTGTGCTGCAGCAGCGAGACATCTTTTGACGTGGTGCTTATTTTTCCACGCACGAGATGAGCATCAGGGAAGCGGTTATTAGCAAAAAACACATTGTTCACACTTGTTAGTCACCATGCTGACCTCATAACAGCAACAGCACACCTTTCATCGTGGTTTCAGTGTGTACGCAGTGTTTCATAGACAGTAAAAACTACAGCTCACTTTTTTTGATGATCATTAATGATGTCAATCAATGAATTTCAATAGATTTAGCAACTTTGATGTTTTTCCTTTTTGAGTTATATCAACTATGCATTCTACAAAGCTGAGTATCTATGGTCATGACCAGAGGCAACGCTGTGTTCAAAAACAGTTGTGCAGGCAGTTACCTCACACATGCAGCCATGACACAGCAGTTCAGCAAAGCGCACACAATGTTCTTGGTGTAAAGCTGGCCTGAGGATACCTCGAAGCATCACTTTTAGACTGGCAGGGTTTCCCTAACTGGTAACATTATAGTTGAGACATGAAAGTTAAAAGTCAAGTAGTCCTGATGCATTCTCTATTAATAGTTGATAATCCACCACGGAATAATAAAATCGCTATTGGAGCTAAAGGGGTACCCTGTGCTTTGAAAACTGACACCAGGGGCTTTTAACCAAGCATCTGAGTCTGACCTGAGTGTGAGATAGTTGCGAAACCCGGGTTGCTGAATTAGTGGCAGAAGGCAAATAGCTTCCAGACACCCAGGTGTTTATTGACTGAGTGCTTGTTGCAAAAAAAAAAACTGTATGAAAAAAAACTACATAACTGACAGTTAACTTGTCAAACTAAGCATAACTGAACTCAAACAAACCATAAATAAGCTTCGTGGTCATGACCCTTCCTTGCTCAGACAAAAGGTCAGGTCTTAAATACCCTGAGGATCCTTATCATAAAATGGCTTCCTTGGACTCTTCCACCTAGAGAGGCAAGTCAGTTCTCTGCAGGTTTACACGGTACAATGAATGTACTAATGTGCAGTACACCTCTCAGATATGTAAACTGATGTATATACAGTCTTTCAACCATAAAACTAACAGAATAGAAAACAATTTCTATAACTGAACGAAACCAGATATCTTCCCTAACACTTTGTCTCCTCCAGTGATGTCACAAATTAAGTCAAAAGCTATAAAAACAGGAAGTAATTCTTTGCTTCCTCCTTTTGACCATAAACACATGGTGAGTACGCAGAAGTAAATAATTAAACAGTTTTCAACAATAAAGAGCGTTAACTAAATGAATACTGATGCGTCTCGATTTAACAGATGTTGATGTATTTTAGCTAAAATCAAATAGAAAGCACAACACAAACAAACCCAGGATAGTTTGTGTCTACTGACCAATGACTAATGTGTAGCTAAAATAATTAAATCAAAACAAACAGATATGGTTAACAGACTGTTGTAAGTATGTTACATATGGTGACAAATGGTCACTCACCCACTTTGTCACACTGAGCTTCAACATGTTTTCACTCCAAACTCGTTGCATACTGACACCAGCCTCACACCGGGAGCGTGACGTGTGCAATGCAATGATTTCCTTTGTGAATAAGTTGTGATAAGTTGAGAAGGAGAATGTCTTAAAGCTTTAGGCATCCTCTTCCATTTCAATGGGGGTCAGCTCAGCCATGACTAGCGACAAAATACATCAAATGCAGTTGTGAAACGCTGTGTGACAAAAATGCTGTGTTTTTGCTTTTTAACTCGGTGTAGAAAATTGCACACAGTTGGAAATGCGTCTTTGTTATTGCTCCGTTATTGTTTTCCTTGAAAAAAAAAACAAAAACAAATGTGTTCTCCACTTTAAAGCGAAAAGCAAACAAAAACACATGTGTGGCGCTGTCAGAGAAAGCAGCTGAAATTGGTGGCTGTACAAGCATTCGGTTGTTTCTGGGAAACACTTTGGGAAAGACTTAAATGAAGAAAACCAATTCTGAAAACAAGAGTGCCTTACCCACTTTCCTACTCAATAGTGACCATAAAATGATAACTGGTATATGGTATAATTGAACTTTGTGTTGCTTTAATCTACTTGCAGAAATCAATGCATACGAAATGGCTGGCTGCTGCCATAGAGATGAAACTAGCATGCTTTCCTGTCAACAGGTGATCTGTCATTAAATTATCATGGTTACCAGTAGGAGGACAGATGCCTATTTTGGCAGCTCTAAAGACTTTTTGATTCTGGACCTTATTTTCTCAGTTTCTTTTAGTAATTGTACTCCGGCAGACACATCAACTATTGTGTGACTCGAGCTTTTTCACCCCTTTTGAAAAGTTTCAAATGAAAAATTTCAGCTGTGTGCACTTTTTCGTTTTCATACCATATTTCTTTTTTTTTTTTCAATTTTCCATTTCAACAACCCATTTAAAGGCGTCTGCTCATATAATAATGGCTTTCCTCTACATTATGCCCCCCATACTCCCTCATCTACGTCTCACTGCTGCCTTCCAAACAGTGAGGCAGACACCGATGTGGCCGCTCTGACCGTCTCAGCCGACTCGTCTCCTAATCCCTTTCAGAGATCAAAGACGTTTTCAGAGGCACTCTGGTCCTCATATGATACACATTATATACCATGACTGGCAGACCGAAAAGGGCCAGAGAGCCTTTTAAAGCAGGTTAGCTGTCAAGTGCATTTATCATTCCTGTGCCACTAAAGGGAACTTTGTTGTAGCAGCTGCTGAAAGAATGAATTGAAGCTGCTAAACGATGAACTTAAGGGTCAGTGGGACATAGAGGGGATGGAAAGATGGTGAGGGATAGACATTAAATCCAATAATGCCAAGTCATGATATCATTATAAGAGGATGAGTCAACTTCTCGTCTGGACCGGTAGAGCTGAACCATGAAGACAGTAAAATTAAACTGGTGCTTTACCTAATACGGCATCATTTCTCCCCCAATATCAATATCAATATCCTCAGTCCAACACACCTACACCCTTTAGAGTTCACAGAGTACAGCTAGACGTCATCCCGACTGGAGTGTGTACCCCTGAGTCACGTTTTAGTCCACAACCCCAATTTGTCCACAGTAATCTCTGCAATTGTTTTGGTAAGTTCCCTCTGTGCTTAATCTGCACCGAACAACAAGGATTAGCCTGAATCTTCTCTCCAAAGTCATCTTCAACCCCAAAACGGAACCGTCTGGACAGTAAGGGACGTCCTGCTCAGTTTATTCCAAACAAACACATACATTTTTAGGAGGCAAGTATGTATCTTCTTCCCAGTTTCATAAAGGATATCTGAGGATGAGCCTTTTTTGCTTTTTAGGAGCAGCTCTAAAATCTGAATGAATCTTCTCCCCTTCTTGTCCACCCTTCATCCACTTCCTTCCCTGCTCCTTCATTCCCTGAAGACCACCTGCCAGATCAAATACAGTCAACTTAATCCTCACAAACAAGCTTGGGAGATTACGTTCAAGATCTTGACCTGGTTTGCAGGGAGCGCGTTTTGTTATACACTTGATTTATTAGGATGAACAATGCAGTGGTGCTCAGATGGACTCTTGTTTAGAAGAGACATGTAAAGCTCTTGACTAGTTGGCTAAAGACCAGAAGCACGGCAGAGGAATGTGGATCTATTTGCATGTGTGAAATGCAGAGTGGGAAATCCTGAGTGGGGCCGGGAGGAAGCAGGTGAGTCATGAGGAAGACAACAGTTCAAGTGATGACCTCTGGCCTGCAGGAGTTTCCGCTTCTGTCGCCGGGCAGATTTATCAGGCTACTGGGACATGTTAGCACCCATAAGGGTCAGGAGGGTTGCACACTAAAAACTTTCAGATTTGCTTTCTGCCGTGTTATTGTGAAGCTGATCCACAGAAAAGAGAATAGGGTGACGGAGAGACGAGGAACAGAAACAAGGACTATGGACAGACAGTCCGAAGTCAATGAAGTTGGTCCATCTCCCTTCTCAAGTAAATTGTCCATCCTCTGTGCTCTGATCGTGAGGACTTGACTGATAGGGTATGCCGTGTAGTCCCCCACTGGCCCGCTCTAAGCACATTACCATATGGGCTGTGTTTGTCTGCCATTAAGTCTTAATAGGATCAGGACTATGAAAACCTGCACCAAATCTCCCCCTCTCACCAAGGGAAGCATGATTGCTCCAGAGCAGATCTACACACATGCACACACACCTTGAATGGAGCTCTGTCAGTCTTGGCAGCAAAGCCATTCTGTGATTGAGTCCAGGTCCAAATGGAGGGAATGAGCTGTTGAGTTGAAGAAAAAAAATGCAATCTAGCAGTCAACATGAGTACGGTATTTGCTTGTCATTGTTGCTGACATCTATTTCATGCAGACATTTCCAATGCTGCTGCAGAAATATTCAGAGGAGATGCGTTCTGGTGTGAACTGGTTCTGTTCGGCATTCTTTTAGATCCCTTTCCAAAGCGTTTTGCTTCATTTTAACACTCGGTGAACTGTTTTTATTAGAGACAGTATGGTTCCCCAGGCTGAGCGTGTGGCTTTTGTGTGTGTGTGCAAGCCACTTTGGTAAACAACTAAACTCAATTTTCTCTGTTGGTGGTTGTGTCGGAATGCCTGGCATGAGTTAAGAAAGCCCTGGAAGTTTGACACGGCATCCTGATGTTCATTAAAAGACTCCGCTTCCCTCTGTCTAACAAGTGGGGATTTCAATAATAATTTTGATGACATGTTAAAGTTTCATCATGCTCCTACAGTTTCAAACCTGTTGCTCCAAACTAACATTTCAACTTTGCCAATGGGTAACAATAAACTGACAGAAGAGGTAATGCAGTTAGCAAAGTTTCTAATTAAAAGTGGATGAGGGGAAGCTGATAGCCTGTCTCTTCACTAATGTTAATTGAATCCTTACAAAAGATGGTCTTTACAAACAAAATTGTTGCTTTTTGACAACTTCATGTGCTGAAGTGTTTTTTTGACCTCCATAATGATGGTTTGACTCAGGTTGCCATGCAACTGGCAAAGACTCAAGACAGAAATGGTCCCTTTGAATGAGGTCTTTTCCAATTAAAACCTTGATCTAAATGTAACTTCACCAAGTTATAGCTTCACTATAACTAGACAACACTTTAAGCAATACTAGATACGTTTTTGAACCTTGAAACTATGTGTTTCAGACTCATTTTGATGTACATTGACTTGTTATTCATGCTCCAGGGCCTGAAACTGCCCGGTAGCTAAGATACGCAGCGATGCCTCACAGTCGCTTGACTGTTGTTCGATGGCACCTTTGTGGCATCTTCAACATGACAACAAATTCATGTGCATGGCTGTATATTTGGTGGACTGACACAGACATTTGTTATTTATTCTGGTGGTGTTACATCCCACAACTGTAGGGGGAGCCAAAGAGCAGAAACGTGTCAAATTCTCTGGTGTTACTTCTAAGGGATATTCGGATCAGTCCAGGCTTGGAGCTAAAAAAATGGATTTTTTTTTACGTCTACCTGACCAATACAGCAAATTAGAAACTAAGCAGCCAATAAATACTGACATTATTTAAAAATCTTTCACTGCAGCTCGAACCATCTCCCCTCCCCTTAGACCACTGCTGCTTAGTCCACACCGCTGGTAACTGGAACCATCCTAAAAGCCTTGTTGTTTTGAAGATCGCTCCAATTTAGTCATCTCGCAGAAAATGTCGCAGTATTTTGATGTCATCATTTAGTATCTGTAACCTAAGCTAACCCAAGTCTAACCATGCAACACAATGTTATGGAATGTGATGGCCTTTTGACACAGATAACCCACCTAAGCAGTAAAAGCACAAGACGAAGGCAAATAGTTTCACAGAGAATCTTGGGTGGGTCTTGTCCTCTGATCTGTTGGTTCTCCTGTGAACTAATCTGATGAATCAAAGTTTATTTAAAGCTTAACCTGAGTGACACTATTGGTACATTTCCAACAGTGCTGTGATAATACAACAAATGTTCATTTGCCTTGTATTCTACCTAGGCCACAGAACAATGGTAAATTTTGCTCGGGTTCCAGTCGTCTCAACCAGCTGTGTAACACTCGGCCTTGCCCTCCCGGAGCTGTGGACTTCCGGGCCCAACAGTGTGCTGAGTACAACAGCAAGCCTTTTAGGGGCTGGTACTATAAATGGAAGCCCTACACCAAAGTAGATGGTAAGGTGGTCAGCTGATTAAATAAAAAAAGTGATTAACCCTATTCTTGGCATTGTTCGAAGTTCAGAGCTGCTGAATGCAAAGTGATTTACAGGTGGCTCAGGACAAGCTTTTTCTTGTCTTAATTCTGCAGATCTTGTATGTTCTGTGCTCCACTGCTTGTCCAGATCTTTTTATAAAGCATTTCTATAATGCAAACCTCTATTTACTTTTGTAATGATTGGAGCCAAAAAGCCAGAGGAAACTGTGGCTTTGTGTAGTGTGCATGTCGCTACCTGTACCTTCAGACACAGTGGGGATGGATTTAAAAAGGAAGCCTGCGGGCCAGCTTTTTTACATTGAGAAAGGGAGACAGAGAGTGCCGCAAGGTAGAGCAGAGTGTTTGGCTGTCGTCCCAGACTGGTTTAAGCTGCTGATGAATGGGGGGTGATGTAGAGAGGAACAGATGCTGAACTGCCTTATGGGACCTTGGGCCAAGTCACCTTAACCGTCATTTATTTTAATCAAAGATGACTGTAGAAACTTGTCTGTGATGACTGATATGAAATAAAGAATAAACTTGTGGCCCCTCGTGAGCACCTCTGGATGCATTCATAGCCAGTTTCTGTCATTTCCACTTCAGTCCCAGCAGCAACTTTATGCTCTGTGTTTGTGACAGTTTGCAACACAGTAGCGGCTGTAGCTTCAACAATTTGCACAGTTTATTGATGCAACCTTTCTTGTTGATCTTTATGTTACTGTGTATAACTGTTCCTTGTCTGCGCAGATGAGGACATCTGTAAGCTGTACTGCATTGCGGAAGACTTTGACTTTTTCTTCGCAATGTCCAGCAAGGTGAAAGATGGCACCTCCTGCTCTGACCACAAAGGAGATGTATGCATTGACGGAGTGTGTGAGGTAAATTTGCCCTCAAGAAAAATGTTGCTTTTTGAGATATTTTTTTGTGTGATGACACTGAAAGAAAATTTGTAATATGAGTACACAGGATATAGAAGAACACAATTAGAAGAAGTTAAAGTGCGTTTTATTGCAGAAAGAAAGATTCATTTAGTTGAAAGACGTGAATAATGCACATCTCCTTCCCATGGTTGTATTGTCTGTCTTATCCACTCACCAGGGTGCAGAAGTTATAATCAACCAGATGTTAACATCGATAACAATATATGCATTAGTTTAATTAATTCCGCATACAGCGCTTTGTAAAGGAAATTTCTATTTTTATCTTGACTCCATTCTCACTTACGCTATGGGTTCTTTTTTGTGTATGTTTAGGGTGTGGGCTGTGACCAGATTCTGGGCTCCAAGGTTTCTCTGGATGCCTGTGGGGTCTGTAAGGGGGGCAACTCTACTTGCAAGTTCTTCAAGGGCCAGTACACCCTTCAGCACCGGGCTAATGGTCAGTTTATCTTGGTGTGTTGTGTGTCTGTACATGTTAAGTAGCATACACTGAGTATTGCTCCATGACAAAGGAAGACATAAGTGGACCAACATGGCCACAGAGTACAACTATGGACAGACACGTGGGTCTAATCCATCTAGATAATGAGCTGACTCAGCAGAGAAAGGGGTTGAGTGCATGGTAGAATCACAGGAGGGTCAAACACGACATACCGTAGGGATTAAAAAGCAATAATAAGAAAATGTGTGATGTTGATTTAACCATAACTGATTTCCTTCTTCTTTTGCTCCAGAGTATTACTCCATGGTGACAGTTCCAGCTGGGGCTCGAAGCATTCATATTCAGGAAATGGAAGTGTCCACCAGCTACCTGGCCGTCCGTTCCCTGAAGAGAAAGTACTTCCTGACCGGGGACTGGACTGTGGACTGGCCGGGGAAGTTCTACTTTGGCGGGACCTTGTTCGACTACCAGCGCTCTTTCAACAAGCCGGAGAGCCTGTATGGTGCCGGACCTACTAATGAGACGATGGTGTTTGAAGTAAGCCGCCGCTGCCGAGTGACGTTCGTTTATGGCAATTGACTATGACAAGACCTCAGAGCTGCTGCAACTCCTGTCCTTAAGCCTGGACATGATGAGGCTTAGGTTGAAAAAGTAGTTTGGTTTGGTAAAGAGAACAAAGGTGCTTATTGCTGGGGATCTTCTGTGTGAGATAAATTATTTTTAAGTGCTTGTTCATGTCGGGAATGGATGGGTGTAGTTCTTTCTTTAGATAAAATGTAAGACACAGAAGAAAGAGAGAGAGAAAAAGGTTATTGTCACACTCTGGTTTTTATGTAGCTCAGTTTTAAAATGTGTAGAGGAAACAAGATGAAGAACAAAGGAAACTTTTGCCTCTGTTTGGTCACATAAAATGAGCAGGCTTCTCATGGGGCTGTGCACAACAGAAAATTAAGCACGACTGGTCACTCGGCCATTGGTTTGTAGTTGAGAAAACAATGTTTTTGAAGTTTGTGTGAACCAATCATTAAGGCGTCAACAGAATGACAGGGGAATAATGCAGACATCAAAGAGCAAGTTGTGGCACAATTAGTCTAACTCAGCCTTTGTGCAACTTTCACAATTCAGATCAGTCTCCCATGGCAGAAGCTCTCCCCTCGCTTATAAGCAGAACAGCCTCTTGGTACCACCAGCTCTAGTGTAAACACAGTCACATGTTCAAGTCCATGTATGAACACTCTAACCCATGGACGTGGCCCCCGTGGCCTCTGACCTCAAAAGTGCTCTGTTGCAGCCATGTGATGTGAAGCTAATAGAGCGAGTAAAAGCCTTATGTCAGCTACTCTTTGGAGGCAGGGATGAAGAGTATAAAATCAGATGGTTGCCTGGAGTGAGATGTTCTGCACAGTATAGCAGATGATTTATGAGCAGGTATTTTTTTTCCCTTTCTTTCCTTCACATTTGTAATGAGTGGTGTGTTAGAAACCAGAGCTTTGAAGAGAGTGCAAGTCTTTGCTTGTCCTCAAGCAGCAAAATATGATGCTGGACAGGCCTGTACCGCTGAAAGCAAAACCAACATTCAACAAATAGCAGAGTCATATGAAGGTTTCAGTGAATGGTTGGGGATGTTCTCAATAACTTTGTCAGCAAAAGCATCTATTTTTCTCTTGACCTCTGAGCCCTGGAGGTTTTTTTTCCCTCCAACACGTGTGATGTTCATGTAAAAGCTAGTCTCCACTCAGTCCCCTGGGCTGTAACTGGCATATAGTGGTTAAAGCAGGAACCATTGCCCTATAACTCCAAGACAAATGCCAGTGTTATATTTCATACGTACTTGGCTGGTCAGTTGTTTGACCATCAGAAAATATCCAAGTGTTTATGTAGCTATTTTAGTAAAGAGGCTTCGGTCTGTGAGCAGCTAAATTGAGCTACTGTTGTAGTTGCCAAATGAACAGCCCATTGATGTGCCTACAAGAACGCTCTGATGTGTGTCTTTGAGAGGTTTATTTGGGGTACTCTTTTATTCTGATACATGTCCAGTTCAGACTTCCTGAATGGCTTGCAAGCCTTTCGCTCAACAAGGTCACCGGGCTAAAAATCACACACTTCCTGTAAAAAGCTAGTTATCTAAAGGTCTCTTCCACTATACGACCAAAGTGGTTTTGTCTGTCTAGTTTGCAAGAAAGTCTCAAAAAAAGGGGTTGAAATTTTAACAAACAAAGAACACTGCTATATCTCTGTCAAGCCTTCAAAGTACTTAGTTTTCATAAATCTTCCTCGAACCTAGATAGCAGGATTTGAACCAGGAACCCTCTGGCTGTGAGGCATCATTGCTAACTGCCACACCACCGTGCAGCCCCTAATGAAATACACTATACCTAAAGCCCCTACCTTTGTGTAGTTGGCTGTTGCTTGAAAGATATAGTTCAAAGCTATTATCCTTTTTTGTTATCTATGCATGACGTAGTTCTTGACTCATGAGAATAAAATTGTTAGGTGTGGCTAAGTCCTGAAGTTAGGCAGCAAAAATGCTGTAGCTACACCAGAAACACCAGAATTGGGTAAGCTGGCTAATGGGTTACATGTCATGGGGAGAGTGGACTGTAGCGCTAAAACACAAGAACGTCAACATTTGTTTTGTGGTTTCAGTCTCAGCTCAGAACCATAGCAGATTCACTTTTTTTGGGCATGCGAGTCCTGGGGCTTTGCGGTGCTGGACTGTTCATTAACTGATTCACTGCTATGGTTCACAATGAAAATTTTCAACAGCTTAAAGGATTGCTATAAAGTTGGTGATCACAGAATGGATCCTGGTTAGTCACTTTAGTTGATGATCCCCTAACCTTTTCTGTAGCACCAAATGTGGACGTAGAAAATAGATGGTTCATAAGCAGATCACTATTTTCACTTACTTATAGAAACCCCTACCAGCTGGATTGACACAAAATTTGGAATATTTGACATTTATAGTTCCCAGATCTGGACTTGGTATTTTGGTTTATGACTAAACGCCCACACAACTTTCCTCTGTCTCAGCTGTGCTTTGTGTTTAGACCATTGCTAAGGCAAGACCAGCAGTGGAAACACTAATGTGCATGTGGGCCCCACAAGTTGGAAGCAGATCCGGAAGCTACACATTTTTTGGCTCAAGTGCCAGGCAAGACATTTCATTGTACTCATTTAGCTCTTGTGTGACATATGAGGGTTTCTGTGCCCTTGTTTAGAGGTAACTTAAGGTCTTAATGGTAGCGTGGGCACTGTTTTTGAGTCCAGAATCCAATATTGTCGAAACATCTATGGATTATCCACTAACATGACGTTCTCCATGTGACGTTTATGTTGACAGACTTCTTCTCTGAAGTTCAAATAGCCCTTCACACTGCAGTGGAAAAAATGCATTAAATACATAAACATTCATTTGTTATGCTAAGTTTAGTTTAAACACTTAAATACTTTTGATAATTATAATGCTGTAGCACATTGTTTTCTTGTTTGTAATTAACAAGAGAGGAAGGAAGGGAGTGTTGCCACAGCCTGTCCTGCTCTCTGTCATCAACAGTGCTGTGTTTTAATGTAGCCAAATTGACAATAGAGTTCTTCTCCTTTACACGGTGCACATCAAATAATTATTTCACTGTCACTACATTATGTGACAAAATTGCTATGCATTGATGTTTAGTGATTATGAAAATTAGATGCACTAAGAATTGTCTCATTCAAGTGCAAACGCAAAGCTTCTAAACTAGCTACAATCATGCATTCATTTTAGTTGTGAGTATAGTTGTTGACATTTATGTGAGTTTATTTGTATACTTGTATACAAATAGTTTACTTGTATTTTTTATCCCACATACTGTCCTTGAGTGTTGGCAGTTATAATCTGTTTGTTTCCCTCCCACAATATCTCCTCTCATATAATTTTTTAGTTGTACTCAGATTTCATATCAGCCCTATATTCTACAAATTAAAAAGTACCCAGCATTGTATGTTGCTTTTGTTTGCTAACATGGCAACGGTAAACTGACAAATTTGAGGCTTGAAGACGACAGTTCACATGTCACTTGATGACATCACAGTGGCTATACCCATCTTTTACAGTACATACAGTGTGAATGTGTGAATGTGAAGTAACTTTAACTAAATAAAAGTGCCAGGGAAACAACTGTGAATAATATTAGAAATGTGAAACTGCTGAAATGTGTCCAGTGGACACCAGAAAACTCAGCATAGCCTAGCGTAAGCCAGAGAATAGCTGGAACGCAGCAGGATGATGACATTGTTATTGGCAAGTTAATTGCTGGGATCAAGGAGCGTGGCATTATCACAGCTGAAAGATTCAGTTAAAATTACTTTGGAAGGAAATTGCAAACAAACAGTAGAATGAAGCTGTCTGTCATGCTTCAGATAAATAGCCATCACAGTTTATAAACTGATTTCCTGCTTCAGTATATGCTTGGCATACTCACGTTAGCTATGTACAGCGGGGAGATTATAACACACGCTGTGGTTGTACTTATTGTGCAACCAAAATCACCACCACTTTGTCTGGTTTGATACATTGTTGTCAAAACCAAAATAGACCATTTCTGTACAGTAATGAAGTAACATGCAGTAAGGTAAAAAGATTTTCTAAAGAAAGGAGCTTTCTAAGTCTGGCTGAGTTCTTCTTGCTTGTCTGTGAGTCCCAGTCACGCATCTGTCCTGCAGAGCACTCAGTGACAGCATGCAGCTGATTTGCAGATGATGCGAGCATAATCTCTATAAGTATGTCCTGTAATTACAAAAAAGGAGACAAAGGTTGACAGAGAAGGGAGGATAGAGAGAGGGGATGGAGATTAAAAGATTAAGAATTCTGCAATTGAACTTTGGATGTGAGAAGTTAAGGTCAGGGACTTTAACTGCAAATGAAGCAAAGCAAGTTTTGTTTTTTTTTTCCTTTCTTTTTCAGTGGAGATCTTCATCTGTTTCACACATTCTGCTTAACTGGCCCTGTGACAGAAAAACTGAGGGAGATGGGGGAGGATGTGTGCACAGACCCTCACTCGCAGACCCTTACTCAGCTTGAAACATTGATAGAAAAACAAATGGGGAGTGTGAGCGTAAACTGTTACAAGGTGTTCACATCTGCACAGCCGCTCAGCTGGTTGAACTGAGGAGGGAAAGGGGAGTTGAAGTAGTTCACGAGAGGAGGAGGAGAAGGCAAAAGACATAACATATGGCTGCTTCCAGATTGGATGCCATGTCGGATTATTTCCCCCCCTGGAATTGAGATGCTTGTGGTTTGGTAAGGCAAGTTCATGCCAGTCCAGGGGAAAGCATTGTAAGTCTGGTATCTGTATCCACCACATTGTAATTCATCATCGACTCATCTGACTTGATGAGTGGTATAGTTGTTGGGTTGTGAAAACCAAGATATTGTGTGGTCTGCTGTTGGGCTGTATTTAGACAGATTAACAGCAGTCACACAACCTCAGGATCTCCAGCTGTTATTATGGAAGTCATTCAGTAGCCAACATTGAATATTCCTACATGCTAAATAGAAAGGAAAAATTCAAGTCAATAGAGGACTCTTTTTTACCTTAAACCATATATGGTTTCATCACTCAAGAACCATGTTTGTTTCCCCCTTTTTTTTTACCTGTATTGCTGTATAACTGTATGCATATTTGAGCTTAATTCAAAGCATTTTGAATTGAAAGTGTGGCCCTTAGGCTCATGGGCATTCTAGCACTGACATACAAAACTTAAGTCCAACCTCAATTCCAAAAAAGTTGTGATGGTGTGTAAAATGTAAAATAAAAAACACACAAAAAAACTATTTTCACATCTCATAAACCAATATTTTATTTACAATAGGCTTTCAAAGTGAGACATTTTATGATTTCATGAAAAATATTAGCCTATCTTGAATTCAGTATCAGTCACACGTCTTAAAAAATGGGATGTGGTCAACAGAAGTTTGAAAAGTAAGTGGTTTTAAAAAGAAACTGCTGATGGAACTTGTTGGGTCATTAACGTGATTGGGTATAAAAAGAGCACCTCAGAGTAGCAGAGTCTCTCAGAAGCGAAGATGGGAAGCGGTTCAGCAATCTGTAAATAACTGCGGTTACAAATTTTAGAGCAATTTCATATTAATGTTCCTCAATGTAAAATTGCAAAGACTTGATGAAAGATATTTCATCATCTACAGAACAAAACATTATGAAAAGATTCAGTGGATCTCTAGTATGGACTCATCTGACTGACAGCAGAGAGGATTGAAGTAGAAACCGTTTACTGTCAGCAACAAGTTACTGTTTGTCACGATATACATACAACTAATGAGAAACTTCAAGAGGCTGAGTGAGTCTGGATGACTGGTCCCATATTTGTTTGTCCTCTGGATGATAGTTGGCAAAAAGGTAGATAGGAACAAAAGAAATATGTAGCTGTAATTGGCAGCATTTTTTTTACTTGTCTCCCATGTGCACTGATTTATATTTGGTGGTTGTAATGCAGCAGGAAATGTATCAACAAAAGAAGAATACTACAAGCTTGCAAAAATGGATGCAAAATGATATTTAGATGTTTAGATATTTAGCAAACTGGATTTGGGAGCATTAAATGAAAAGTTGAAATATATCAATTTTTTCAACTTTGCCCATAGACAGAATGTTCTTTGTTGAGAAATAACATGGTCTCTGCAGCATAAAAATCATATTATTAAGTGTAAGTCACAATTACAGACTGTATGAAATAGATATCCACCATGTCATCACCCATTGGTTTGTGGTTAGTGCCTTGAGTTTGGTGGTGACCATTTTGCTCTTTTCAAACTGAAACCTTCACTGCCAGGGTAGCGACTTCACAAAATGAGCACCGTGCTGTATTAGAAAAAACACATGAAACTAGAGATTACTACCGGAAATCTTAAGGAAAACATCTACTGAGGGAGGAAATCAAGTGAGAAATTTGTTCATTTTCTCACAGGCTTTTTTTGAATTTGACTTTTTTCTTTGCAACCACAGGAGTTACATCGGCAGTTATGGTCACAATGGAGCTAAAAATGTGCAAATAGTATCTGTGTCCAAAATTGGTTTATTGCTCACATGTGCAGTGTGTCCCAGCTATTGCTGTGGCTGCAAGTGTTGGTGAATGGGACAAATGATCAGAACAAACACCAATAACTAACCTCTCATAAGAAAGCAAACATTTTTCCTTTCGTGTCTTTGCCTCGTGTTTCTCTGTATGAACAGCAGCCCTTTTGGATTACTGAGTTTGCCTGCCTCTGTCAGTGTATCCATTTATTTCTAAATGTTTCCGTACACTGATATGTCCCTCCAGCTATTCAAAAGTCTGGATATGCTTTTGCCTGCATATGCCGCAGACATTAGACAACAGCTTCTTGCTTCACTTGAGATGAACGTCTGTCCTCTTACCCCTTCTAACGCCGGGCCAGCTATACCAATTCAACAGTTTTCAAGCATTAGAAGGTGATTGGTTGAGTCAGTGGAAGCGCTCCAGAAGTGTTAAAGTGGATTGAGCCCATGAGGTTCTTGTTCGTCCAAGTTGGACGACTAATGGTAGATTCCTTTGTTCTGTAGAA
Organism: Odontesthes bonariensis; assembly: GCF_027942865.1. Taxonomy (NCBI): domain Eukaryota; kingdom Metazoa; phylum Chordata; class Actinopteri; order Atheriniformes; family Atherinopsidae; genus Odontesthes; species Odontesthes bonariensis. Next base: position 11,746,474 of record NC_134506.1, on the reverse strand, counting down.
TATACACCAAAGAAAACATGCCTGTGAAAGCTTCTTATGCACATACTGATGGACTGATGTTCGTCAAGCACAAGAATTGATCATGACAGCTGGACTTTATAGAAACTGCCAAATGGATTGAGGATCATTCACGACCCAAAGTGAATAAAACAGGTGTGCTGCAGAAGAAACACAACTTAACTGCCCCAAATCCAGGGCAATGTTCGGAAATGGTTTCAAATGACAAACTAAGAGCTGACTATGTAAATACACCTCAAATAAAACTCTTCACCATAGCAGTTTATTCTCATGGGGTTCTTTTAATGACAGCCTAATTCTTCTCCTATAATGGGTATGTCTACTTTCATTCATCCGTTCCTCTGTGCTTGACTTGAATGTCCAAATAAATCCCATGGAGATGGTAACAGGTCAATGTGAAGGATGTGGTAGAAAAGAGAGATAACTTCTAAAAAAGAAATGGCCACATTATGGTCACTCTGCATTGAGCCATAAATGCTTACTCAGGTGCTTTGGAATAGAGATGGTTTCTAGAATTTTATTTTTAGTTGGATCCAGCAGTATGAGTAAACTTGTCTTGTACATCCTCATTGGTTTTACATTAAGTTTCTTGCCTGCATTCTAATATTTACTTGGAGATCTTTGGTAGCAATTGATGGTTGCTGGTTTGTCTCCCTCTTAGCAGCAGAAAAGAGGTTCTGGTAGCAGTGATCAGTGTGTTTTCCCAAGTTGAACAAAGGTTGCAAGACAAATTCTACTCACACAGCTGACACCTTTCTGACATTCCGTTTTCTTGGCTCGCAGATCCTTCTTCAGGGAAAGAACCCGGGTGTGTTGTGGGAGTACACCCTGCCTCGCACTGAGAGGAAACCTGAGTACAGCTGGGGTGTGGTGCGCTCGGACTGCTCTGCTCCGTGTGCTGGAGGTGAGACTGTTTCAAAGCTGGTCTGTGCACATGGCCAAACATTTTGGCTCACCTGCCAACGTTCTCAGTGTTTTTTTACTTAGAGAATTTCCCAAAGACAAATGGATAACATCAGATTAGCAACTTTGTACTGAAATCTTCCAATAAAGAGACCATCGCTGGAGTACTCTGTTGAACTTTAGCTCCTATTTTAAGATAGCATTCTTTGTGTACATATTTGTGTGATATGTAGAGGAAATGACTTTTGCTGAAGCTCTGCCCTGAGCTGCAATTTTCCCAACTTAGTTTGGCTTTCTTTCCCAACTCATTCTCTCATTCCTGACTCCTCACACACTGATGCTTGGTCAAGAGCTCTTAACGTCAATTTTCTGCCCACATGGTAACCCTTGACCATCACTGCTATAGGATGCTCCACAGCCCTACTCTCTTCCCAGTTTTCCCTCGGCAAACCACATGAGGCGGTCAGAGGGGAGGAGGGGGAAAGAGACCCGACTCCTCATTCAAACATCTGTTTAGCTGTGAGGTTGCTGGTCCACTTTCTTTTTTTTCTGTCTTCATTATCTATCTAAGCCTATCTAAGTTTTGACTTTTTTCATTCTATTTTATTTATACACAATTGATATATATTGTGTATTTTATTTTGATTATTTAAAAGTGCAAATATTACATTTTCTATGTTGTCATGGTGACACTTCTAATGACTTACATTTATCGGGAAATCTTGCACACCAAAAGTGACACTTTGGGGGTGAACTGCATTCTAAACTGATGCTGCAAGCTCCTGACCTTGCATCAGTTTGTGGTGAGTTGGGAGTCAGAACAGGTCGTCTACTCGTGTTAAAAATGTGTGAACAGGACTGTGGTGGCACCTTTTTCTTTAGCAATAACAATATGAAGCGCATCATCACGTTTCAGTGTTCTTGCAATTCAGAAACAGTTTTCTTTTCATGTTTCCACCTGGATCATTAACTGGTGAGGATGCTCAGTTTTGGCAGGAAATTTATTTTTTTACAGTCACAAGACTGAGCTTTTCACATTTCTGTCTTTTAGGCATGAACTCTAAAGATGTCAAATTATTCATCTAATCTAGATCAATGTGGTCCTTTTTTCCTCCCATCTCTCCATCAGGTCGCATCTCGACCAAAGCTATCTGTCTGCAGGACCAGAAAAGTCAGGTGAACTCCAGCATGTGTAACCCCCACACCAGGCCGACGCTGGGCTCCCATCTCTGCAACACACAGCCCTGCCCTGCATAGTAAGTGCTGCTGTGTGTGTTGGTCAGAGCATTTTTTTTGCGCGTGCTCGTTTGTGGGATATGTGGCATGGCTTCTAATGTTGCCAAATTTTCAGGAACCCGTGGATCTGTTTTATTATAGGTGCGCCCACACAGGCACACATACACTGTGGTTGAGCAGTCTGGAGGTTGCCTGTTTGCTGTGGTCAGCCACCACTCCGCTCAGCCTGTGTTCATCTCCCCACTCTACTTACTCTCTAATTTTTCTTTTTTTCCTGTTTTCCCTTTTTGAAAAACACACGAAAGCACTTTGCATCCCCTGTTCTTTTCAATCAGTCCTCAGCCACTGCTGATATCTAATGTCTTTTTTTTTCTTTTTATCTTTGCTCTACTACTAAGTCTTCAGTCTGAGCTGTCTGGTGAATTCTAATAGATGAGTCGTGTTTAGAGGTGTGAATCTTTACTTTCCCCACGATTTGTTCTAGTTATGAATCAACCATTAACCATTACATGTATCTCAATAACTTATTGTTTTTCTTTCTTAAAAGTGCTCTTTGTATAAAACTGTTTAAAATGTCAAAAACGAAACAACAGCTCTCAACAGAATTTAAAAAAACCCAAAAGAAAGTAAGAAATGTATGTGCTATGCAGCTGAAATATACAACTGAGATACATTGGGACGAGACCCCTATTTACTGTAATAACATTTGGTACCACTAAGTGGGACATGAGTCTGGTCTGCCCTGAAAGGAACAGAAGGAGAAACATTTGTATAACAGACATATGATGGAACATGGAGAAACAAACAAACAGAGCACAGAGTTGAGTAGAAATTCATGAAAAGCACAGTAATTTACAACAGTGGTGGAAGCTCCTGGGAAGCGAACAGTGCCTTCGCCAACACATCCTCCCGCAAAGAAACTGCGTTCAGCATCAAAGACACAAAATCACAAAAGACGAGCCAAAACGAGTTGTTGTTTTTGGATAGTTAAAGACTGAAATCTGATGCGGAATTTGCAGCTTATGTTGTAGCAATAACTTTTCTCACAGCGTTATGTTCGTTGCTATGTTTGTGCTAAAATCGTATATGTAATAATTATAGAATGTAAACTGTACATGTGTAAAGGTGACTATTATGAAGACTGACCCGCTTAGTATTAGCAGTAGGATTTAAGTTGGCATATGCTCATCCTATTGTTAGTTGTCAGTTGGCTAGCTTCCTGTCTTTAGGAATTATTTTTGCAATTAGAATTAGAAGGAGCCGGCAGTGAGTCAACAGGCAGCATAGCCTCTAAAGAAGAGTTAAATTGTCATGTTAAATGTCATCCAGTAGGTTGAAATTACAGATACAGATAAAATATAGATCGACTGTAAATGATGGCAAATATTTTAAGAAACAGAACAAAAGCATATTAGCGTCAATATTGTTAGCATATTAGCATGCCATCAGCATGTAGCTCGTGCTTTTTGAAAAAAGGTTAGACATTTCTGGTTAGTTAGTGGCTCATCAGAGATTTTTTTTTCCGAGGGCTTTGTTTTGGAATTTGGGTAGTGACCACTGCCAGGGTGTTTACAGTCCTGCGGTATGTTTAAACACTGCACATACAGTAAGGCTGAACCATGAAGTGCGCGGGAAATTATGTTTCTAAATCTGGAATAGAATCTTTACAGACTTTGAAAGATATTGGAAAATGATGGTAAACAGACCAAGTTAAACAGATGGAAGAATACATTAACGCCGGCTTACAGTGAGTGTCATTTATACTTTCATCTCACTTATTTTCAGCACCAAGATTCCTTCATTTCTCTGAAGAAAAATTAGTCCAGACAGTGTGCTTAATGGCATGCATTTTTAAGGGAGAGTGTACATTCAGGGACCTGTACAGCAGGCAAAGGAGGAAACCAGGTGAAAGTGCAGTGAAGTAACAAGTTGAAACAGCACTGAATTAATGGCCTCGCTTCCACAGAGTGAACTGGAGCTGGCTTGATTTACAGCACTGCCCCAAAGAACAGTCAGAGATCCGTGTCTTGGGTTCAGAGACACTACACATACAAACACAAATACATTGTGCTCACTTATTGTTCGGTTGCATTCACAAAAATATTTTCTAAATGTAGGATGCTGAGACAATGCATTTTGGGTTCACACCACATGGTAAAAATAGAAATGTAAGCTGCCTGTGTTTGATGTAAATGATGTGATTTTGTTCATCATCGGCCATGCTGCAACAAGTCTGGATGGAACTTTCTCCGGTGTCAGAGGCTGAACAAGCCAGACAGCTATCGGTTACACTTCCAACATACAGCCACTGTTTTCCACTAAGTTTCCCACCATCTGAGAGGACATTTCCGGACCCTAATCTTAAGCATACCATTTCTCTTATCTTGGCGAAAGCTATTGAACAGCCTTGTGTGTCCTGAGGTCCCTTCTTTGTTTGGGTTAAGAAAATGGTATAGTCCAGATATCAGGGCGATTGTCCATTCAGGAGAATAAAGCAGTTTGACATCCATGGATCTTATTATGTGTGGTAGTGGACACCATTTCAGAGCTGGCTGTGAGTTCAGCCAAGCTTATGGGTACAACTCAGGAAAAGTTGAGTTGATTGAGCAGCATGAAAGCTTTAATGACTGCATTAAGATCTTCAGGCTCTACGGGCACGCATTCAGGAGCCCAGCAGAAAAGAGAAATTGACAAGAGGTGGGATTTACGCTGCGTGTGCATGTGTGTGACAGGAGGAGAATGTGAAAATGCCTGTTTATCTCTGTAATGTGTATCGCGGGTGCTGACAGCCCTATCCGTGTTTTATTGTGCAGAGACGGCGGGATTCCCACGGGGGCCCGGCCAGTCGAGCCGTGGAGAACTCGTTTAAACCCCCATGCACACGCCTGCGCCCTTTCAGTTTCTGCCAACCTCTTTAGCTCTAGGCTCGCTTTTAACCTTCTCTCCCCTCATTGTCGGGAAACTAGACTGTGGTGTTGGAGAATTTTTTAACATAAAGCAGGGATGCAGGAAGAATTTTAAAAAGTCAGCTCAATCATCCAGGCCAGCTTGCAGTAAAATAGATACGGTCATATATATATTATATATATTTTACTCTGTTTATTGTATCCCAAGAATCCATCCCAAATCTTCTCCTCTTCCGGAGTTCCATTTACTCTTTTACACCATTTTTGCTTTTTCTCTTGGCAGATTGCATATTTCTGTGTGCATTCCGGGCATATGGAAACAAATCACAGTGACATATGCTATCTCTGCCAAAAGGAAAAAGAGGAATTTTGTAGAATTGTTTTCAGAAAAATGAGAAAAATGAATAAATAACTAAAACACAATCAGCAACTGACCCATTTTTTTTATCCTACAATGAATGATAGTTGCAGGTAAAACTCTACATTGATGTCATGAATAATCAAATGACACAAGGAATTTCAATCAAACCAAATCTTTCAGGCAATTGCTCAAAAAGACAAAGAGCTCTTTTAGAAAATCAATTTTACAGTTTGAAACTCAGGAAGTATCCCAGGAAATAATCTTATGTCCATGAGATGCAGGACATTTGCTAAATGGGAAACTGGAGAAGAAAACAAACCTTCTGATCCTATTAGACAAGTCAAAGAAGGCATGCAGTGAGAGATTTACATCCATGGTTCGTTTTAGACCCCTGTTTCTGAACTATTGCTCAGTTCATATATATATTTTTTTTATTGGGGGAAGATACACTTTTTTTTTTACCATTAATATCTTTCTCCAGCTCATTGTTTTCCTGGATAATATTAATATCACCAGACTAGCATCCCCGGCACCATGTGTACATTTGCAGGAACTGTTTTTCACTACAAAGCATAGATCCACCCAGCTTTACCATTCCCCGCAGTTTGCCATAACTCCACCATTTGTCTGCAGCACAACGCTCTTTGTGTGTCTAACACCTCTCTGCTATCCTATCAGTTAGCTCTACTGTAATGAGATCACTGAAGACGGGACGGTGCCCGTGAATCTGGAGTGAAATCAGTGCTGGCATTGTCCTTTGCTATGCGCACCCTGAATTGATGAAAATAATCTTTTGCAAGAAGAAAGCTTGAGCTACACTATTGCCCTCAGTTGCACTTATTGCTTAAAAGAGAACTTTGTCGAGTATCATGATATCTGCAATTCGAAAAAAACTTTCTGTACTTTTAAGAGCTGACAGTTTGGGATGTTGCGATAAGAGGAATCTTTTAACGAACTAAGGCGGTTCTCTTGTGACAGCCTTCACATGCTGCCACACTATCAGAATGTGGGCTTTGACTTTGTATCAGTGTACCTGTTCTTGTCTTGTCCTTAGTGACAGTGAAGCAGCTGCAAAAGCTTCAGTCAAATCTCTCTGTTTTTTAAGACAGAAGCATTCCTCACTCACTTTACTATTTGCAATTGTGCTTTTTGTACAATAACGTTGAAATTTCTTCTGTAAAATAGGTCAACTCTTTCAGTGATTTCAGTTCAAGTGATGGCAAGAGCAGATATAAATCTCAAAGCTGGAGGCCTCTAATCACACTCATTATTATTAGGTAAAGAATATAATGTCATCTTGTCTGTAGCCTAAAAGTTTTCTACAGGCAAAGGCATGGATTTGGCCTCTCAGAACTATCCTTGCATTCTTCCTACCTCCAAATATGCCACTTTAGATTTACAAATTACAAAGCGGAGTGGCGCATCAGCCACTTTTTCCCAATGATATATTGTTATTTATAAGTCAGGGAAAACAGAGGGGAAAAAAACAAACAGTTCACAAGCCAAAAGTCCCAAACCAATGCTTTCGGCTCCCAATGGTCCACAACTTTCCCATTTCCAAATTACAGTTCCGTCCTGCTGTTTCATTTGTCTGCAGCGTTTTAAAGGGAATGAAAGCATTTTTTTCTTCCCCTGAAGCAGGTCGGCGGCGTAGAGGAACGGTCTCTGTGGTAGCACGCCGTCTCAAAACTGGACGGAGCCATCTGCCCATCTCCTCTCTCTCCCTCCTCTAAGCATGTGGTTGTCAGACCACTCATTTGTTGAAATCTCCCCCTTCAGCCCTGATGCCAAACAGAGGCTATTTTAGACACAGCATTTGGCTTTTTGACAGGGGCAGCTCGAAATTCAAAGACAAGGCAAAGAACACCGGACAAGTGTGAAGAGATTAGAAATCAAGTGTTGAGGGCAGAGAAGACAGGTGAGAAATGTAAGGTGAAGACAAGAAAAAGGCAAAGGGGAAGAAAAACACGAGGCAGTCAACATCTGTCTTTAGCCTTATTGAGCGTTGTATAGTGTGGTTAGCTGAGGAAATCTGGGAAAGCTGTTACATAGGGTTGTATACAATATGGTTTCCATGTTTAGTTTTCATAGGAATAGTAGAGATGGATGGAATGGGCGGGCCATGAAAATATAAATGTGAGGGTTGTGTATTTACTTTTCTGCGCTGCACCACAGGTCTCTAAAGTGACAGATCAATGTGTGAAACTGGTGAAAGCAGCAAGTCTCCTGCTCTAAGAATCAGAACTTTTACACACAACCAGGCTGCATCATTGTTTGAATTTTTTAATAGCTCAGTGACAAGTAGCCCCCGATAAGGACCTCAGTCATGCGGTTGGTTTCCTGATAAAAGGCTGAGTTTAGGCTGCACGTACAAATGGCCACTTCATCCGCTCACTCCTGGCATCGTCCATACTGTTTTTTTGCCAATGGCCACAAACCCTCCACATTCCCTCTCTCTCTCTTCACAGTTGGGCGACAGGAGATTGGGGGCCCTGCAGTCGCTCGTGTGGAGGAGGCCAACAGACCAGGATGCTGCGCTGCCTGAGAAAGGTGACCTACCAGAGGGAAGAGGTGGCGCAGCACTCCCTCTGCCCCGTCATCTCGCCTGCTCAAGTCCAGCCATGCCACACACAGGCCTGTCCACCAGAGTGGAGCGCTGGATCCTGGTCACAGGTGGGTTTGTGGCTGTTGATCTGCTTTCGGAGTTGGCGATATGAGTCAGTGCACAGACATGAATTTTGACTTGATGACATCCTCCGTGTCCCGGCTTGTAAGATTCTCATTTACACAAGCAATGATTTCTTAATCTCTTGAACTAATATTTTATTTACAGTAGAGCACATAAAAAAAACTTGTGTTTTGTGAGACTTTTTTATTATTTCATAAAAGATATTAGCTCAACTTGAATTTGATGGCAGCAACAAAGTTGGGATAGGGCCATGTTATTTTTATGAGACATGTTTCTGCCATCAAATTCAAGATGAGCTCATTTTTTCTCCTTTGTTTTCACTTGCTCTGTTGTGAATTACGTATTGGTTCATGAGATCTGAAAATAATCTCCTTCTGTTTTTTATAAACATTTCAACCAGCATCACATTTTTTTTTTTTTTTTAATTGAGGTTGTGCTTTAATGCTTTCGGATCAGCATGGCTTATGAAGCTTTTATACATCAGAAGTCCGGAGTTTGATTCTTGACTTGACATAGTCCAGCTGATCTCGTTTTAGCCTTGATCATATTTGAATTAGCACGATCAATAACATTAACAGTGACTTATGGATGCCATACCATGGGCCACATAACACAACCCCAGAACATTTCAACTACTGTTTTTTGTACTGGTAAAAGTGATTTTAAAAGAAAAGCATGTTGAAACATAGAGTACCATTATCTGTTGTTTCTTTGCCAGTTTTTAGTTTGTTGGCTGATATGTTTACAAATCAGGATGACATGAAGCCTAAGAGAGGGCATACACAGGCATATCACAATGCAGCCTGTCAGAGTCCCAGTCCCAGTCAAGCTAAAACAAATGCTCTGCTGCCCTCTGTTGGAAAGACACTATAAGCAAATGATAGAATTTAAAAGTCACAATACAAAAACCTTTTTTATCCATAAACCTTTATATCATACACCTTCATACAGTTATTTTTTTCATCATAGTCTCAAAGATATTGTTTCACATGCACTCTTTATGTGGCTGTATTGTGAGTAACAGCAGTCAGACAAAAGTGGTCTGATTCTGATTCATTGTTGCGGAGAAGTGACTTTTTTTTTAATCTTTTCAAACCCGTCATCTGATTTAGCTTTTTAATCTCTGGTTATTGACACATTTTCGGAATGCTAGACTGGATCTTTTTAAACTGATGTGCATCACACATTACACTGATAGTTTGTCAATCATTGTGGAATTATACGCTGTCGTTATCCTTACAATCTGGACATCCGGCTGTCATTCAGTCATCGCCCCTTGGGTTGTGTGCTTGCGCCCATTTGTATCACTAGTTCAAGTTCAGTCTGCGGTCATGCAGGGACGAGGCCAGTCTCCCTGAAAAGATCAATCACAATTTTAGTGACAAGAGGACAACTGGGATAAATGCAGTTAAGGAATCTAGATGCAGAGGCATGTGTGTCTGTGTCCTTTGTCCGATAAATGAATGGGACGTTGTCAGATAAACGTCCACGCCGGCTGTGGTTGTCCGTCCCAGAGGAGCAGTTTGACTCTGTTGTCTGTCTCTGAGCAGTTCACATGGAGTTTACAGCGGCACTGTCTCCTGTCGGGCCAGACGTTGATGGGGTCACATTCATGTCACAGCTATTGGTTTATTGAATTTAATGAAAGTCTATAATGTGTTGCCATCAAAGCAGTGACCTTCTGTTTGCTTGTGCACCATGTGGTGAATAACAAAAAGCATTCACAGTGTCTGTGCCAAGGATTTAATCTCTGGTAATATGGGCTGGAGTGTAAATGTGACGGAATCTGAGGTTAAAGCAATCAAACGAGACTCTGAAGTTACAGAGTATGAGCAAGCATTTATGATTTAATCTGTCATTAATCAATTTCTTACTGAGTCACTGATATTAATTGAATGACCTCCTTTCTAACTGCATTCAGATGTTGTTTGAAATTAGAGAAAAAAAAAGTGTGAACTCAGAGGAAAAATTCATGTTCAAAAAAGCAAGGGTGAGGACAGATATTAAAAAATCATGTATATCTGTTCGAGGAGTAAACAGTAATGAGGAATTAACATTATGCTGCACAGAAATCAGGTTGTTAACAGATTAATTTTCACTACTTTTGTGGATTATTTATGTTTTTGTTTTTTAAATATTTCTTTTGACGCTCACGTATAATGCATAGTCTTAATATTGTTTTTACAGCTGGAGTTTGTCTGCGTTTTTTGGTGAAGTTAGCAGGAAAAGTAGGAAAAGCGAATTCCAATCATTGTCACATAAAAATGGTGTAACGACCTTAAGCTTCAGCTTCTTGTTGAATTTATTTGTGTATCGTTAACAACTGTTGGGAACGAAGCAGGAAGTGATAAATAGATCAAATAAAATATCCTGAGAATCACCTGTGTTGACTGTATTATAACTCCGCCCTCTTGTCCACTCCCAGTGCTCCAAGTCCTGCGGCCGAGGACTGAGGAAGCGTAATGTGTTCTGTCGGAGCACCGATCCAGGGGCCAATGCCGTGGTGGTTCCTGACAGCATGTGCAGACAGCATCACAGACCCAAAGCCCAAGAGACCTGCGTCCTGCGGCGCTGCCCCAAGAATGAGAAGCTGCAGTGGATTCCAACCCCCTGGGGAGAGGTAAGACGCAAAGGAAAACCTTTCACAGAAAAAGAAAGTTTTACTTTTTTTTTAACAAAAAAAAACCCCAAAACAGAATTACTTTTTTTTTTTTTTTTGGCAAAAGCACTTTTATTTGTTCATCTATGTTGTTGCTTATTGGTGTGTATGTCTCTCTCAAAATGCAGAAGAAATAACTTCAAAAGAAAATTTTCCCAGCTTTGATGTCAGCCCCTTTGAATTTAGAATACAAAGGCCTCTTCTTTAGCGTTTTCATTTTTTTTTTAAAGAAACAGTCATTTAGGTAGAAATCCATAACAGAGCATAGAAATCTGTTCCACAGTCAGAATCCTCAAGAGACTAACAAGCAAAGCAACTGGCTTCATCCTCAACTATCATTACTGCTCAGCGTTCACCTCAATGCGCGGGTTGAAAATGATGCTGACAAAAAAAACAATCTGAGCTGGAAGTACCGGAGGCAGGTGGAGAAGCAACTCCATGTACTTGGAATTAGATGGGAAAGCGTTGCACAGACTGGCTCAGCTGATAAAGTGGACGTCTTTTGAGCAGATGTTTGGTGGTTTGATCCCCACTATGTCAATGTGTCCTTGGGCAAGATGCCAAGCCCCACGTTGCCCCCGATATGTTCACTTGTATGTGATCGTAAAGGAAAAGCTCTGCTCATTGTATATAGAGTGCAAATGTATGATAAGGGATGTTTTTTAATCCTGAATGAAAAGGTTAAAGAAGTGTTTTATATGTGTGGAACATTTACCATTGAAGCAGCAAAGAATTTGTGTTATGAGTTGACTGCAGTTTGATCATTTAGCACTTCTTTAATCAGTTCTATCAAGCACAAAAGATTTTACACCTTTGCTTTTTTTAAACTGTTGTAAAATAGTTTCCAACTGATTACATTTCATGTCGTTGCGCCAGCACTATGCTGCTGTAATAATTAGACATGTTGTTGCCTTGATGAGTAATTGTCTAATTGTGAGAAATGAACATAATGATTATGAATGAGTAATCACTAACGGTTCTAATTGTTAATTATAGCCTCAAAAGCTGCCATCACTGCACAGCACTAATATATTAACACTGGGGGGTAGAAAAGAGCGGGAGATTGACATGTGGACTGAGGCAGCATCTGCAGAGATGTGGACGACGTATCGGTCTGTCGTGGTAAACAGAGAGCTGAGTTGGAAGGCGAAGCTGTCGATTTTACCCATGGATCTACGTTCCAACCCTCACCTATGGTCATGAGCTGTGGACAGTGACCAAAAGAATGAGTTCTTCAATATAATCCGAAAGAATTGCTGGGAGGAAGGAGCTCAGAGTTGAGTCCCTTCACCTCTGCATTGAAAGCAAATTTGAGAGCAAATCTTCAATCTTCTCAGAACAGGTTGCCTGTGATTCAGTAGGATTTAACAACGTTCCAAACTTCAACGGCTTTAATGTCAGGAATGCTTTTTTCTCTAAGTGCACCAGAAAATACTCAACAGTGTATTGACGACAGCATTCATCACTCTTTTTTTTTAGTCTTTCAAGGTAGTTCTTCAAAGAGTGTTTTCGTTCATTGTCCTGCAGCAGTGTGAATCCAATGAGACTCTGTTTGAATATCTGAACGCATTTTTCTATCAGCTTATCATCTTCAACTGGTTTGTTGGCTTTAATTGCTTTAGTTTTCAGAGCGCGAGGCAGCTTCTTAAAAGAGACACTGGCTTCTGATTGTTGGAACAAAGTGACTGACAGAGTATTTACAAATGTTTTTTAATTTCGGTTTACCTGTGACAAAGACAATGAAAAACTATTCTATTCTACACATGAACGAAGGTATTTTGACAAATGCACCAATTTCTACCAGTCATCCACATGTAAACCCAGTTCTTGGACTGAAACGAATATCCTCCAAAGCTCTGGCCAGGATGAAGACTGTCCCACGTTCTGTTCTGAGTATGTGACAAAACTTCCCCTTGGCTGAATGAGAACTAGAATACGCCTGCATGATAGTGTTGGTGTTAACCTTGCGAAATAGACTTTTTACATGTCTGCACATAAATCCATACATTTTCCCAGAATGGAAGAATAAAGGCAATGGAGTTTACTGCTACATAATCCAACACATAACCAGCTGCTTTGTAAACAGTGCTTTGTCGACACAATTTCTTTTTTCAAATGAGGTACAGGTATGTTTTGTCAAGCCTGAAATGCTAAGCAGAAGGATATCCATTCATATATATTCATTATATATCCATTCTCTATATATATATATATATAATACAACTCAGGATGTGGGAGACTATCCCAGCTGTCATTTGGCAAAGTATACCCAGTACAGGTCGCCAGTCCATCACAGGGAGCCACATAGAGACAAACAACCATGCACACTCACACTCGCTCCCAGGGTCAGTTTAGAGACATCAATTAACCTAACATGGATGTTTTTGGGTGGTGGGAGGAACCCAGAGTACCTGAATAGATACAGGGGGAGAACATGCAAACTCCACACAGAAAGGCCCCAGCCAAACTAGGAGCCGCGAGGCCACGGTGCTAACCACCACTCAGCCGGTGATAGATGTCTCAAAGGAACAAAGTAGTAATCTCAGGGTCAGAGTGGAGGTCATTCACTGTTGTTGTCCAACTTTGGAGAAAGAAAACAACGCAGTTATTCTCACCAACATGTTACTCTATCATTCTCTGCTCTGATCACCTTCTCACAGCCACCCCCGTGTTACTGTCACATTTCTAGCTTGGATAAATCAGTAAATGATACTTTATTTTAGCATCTTATTCCTCTCATAAGAAGAGTTTTATAGTGTACATTCCCTAAGAACACAAATAGGCAGCTTTATTTTAACAACTTGTGCTTATGGGAGTTGTATCTTGTCATTTAGCAAACTCAGTATCCATGGTAAAGTTGTGTTTCTGTCTCTCTAACCTTGACTAATTAACCGTCGTACTTTTTTTCCCGCCTGGTTGTGTTTTGGGTGCAACCAATCCAATTTTCACAAAGTGTTTAAGAGTTTAATGCACTGCTTCCTTGGTAAACATCCGTCTAGCTGCGATTCGACTCAGAGAAAGCCCTTCTTTACTAAGAACACCAAAGCTTTCTTATTGTTTGATTCTCTTGTTACTAATCCTGCGGCACTGGAATATTTCGAACAAACGAGTTTCTTTCATTTGAACAAACCTCCGATGAATCAGTTAAACCCAGTGTCGTCAGAACACTACAGCAACCCTGAACAAAAAGTGAGGGGATTAAGGGTGGTGATCCGTGTCTTTCAGTCAGCTATAAATTATTTTCAGTTTTTTGTCTTGAGTTTCTGACTTGTAAACAGATGAAAAATTCCTATTATTTTTTCTAAAGTCTGACTTCTACCTCTAATTAAAGGGGATATTTGGAGGGTTGCCACATGACTCACTGTCAGTGCCCTCTCTCAGTAACCTGAGTAAGAATGTGAACAGTAACAGTGGTGTGGGTCAGCAGGAGAGCTGTACAAAGGGAGGCAGTATATTATCCTTTATTGGTGATTTTATAACATGTTATCTATATTTTAGTGAGCCTGAAAAATGATCCACAAATTCTATTGTTTTTATGGAGAGCGAGCCCCCTGGTGTTGGCCTGTAATCCTGCTTTAATAATTATGTTTATTTACTCTTTCTTTGGGTGGAAACATGAACCAATAAATGCAAACATAATAAATACAAAGTGCGAACAAAAATGTTAAAATGTTGCAAAAGCAATGAATAAAATATAAGTCAAGGGTAGTAGCCTAGACTAATGAGCTTCTCCTCATACAAACACTTTGCGCTATTTTTTTTTTTTAATCTCTTTCCAAAACTTTTTTGTTTCACTCAGTTTGGTTGTCATGGGTGCAACAAAGAAAAAAGAAAATGGATCGTTAAAAATGATTTTCTTCACTTGGCTTTCGAGGCTTCTGTTGAACTCTGCACTGCTTTAATGTGTGAATCCAACCACACACAATCTGACCTTTGTCCTTTGTACAAAAACAGTTGACATAGTCAAAGCAACTACTTTGTATCTGTTGCAAAGAATAGAAAACTAAAATGTTTTTTCTTAATGTTACATGTCAAAACTTTGTGTTTGGGTTTGGATTGCAATATGTTTGAATTTTGATGTGTTCTCAGACCTTTGGACAACATTGTGTTGTTCAAACACAGCCTTCGCCAATTTCTGCTTGAAGGGTCAGCGCTAACAAATGATCCTGGTGGACAATATATTCCATCTAAGATTTGCTGTTGATCCGCACAGTGTGCTCGCTCAGTCCAAGGCAAATTATCAGCCTAAAAACTGCTGCAAACACCTCTTTAATATTAATATGACATGCAGTAGATTAAGAAAATGAAATGGGAGTATTCGATGTCTCTCGGATATGAAATGAAAAAAAGTCCTTTAAAAAGTCTGTAAACTAGCCAGAAAAAACAGCGCAGACACACGCTCTGTTTGTCTGCTCTTTAATGACTGTGAAATACAGTGTAGAAAATATTGCTTTTTGGCTCTATTACGACACTGATGAGTGAGCTTTCAGTGTCTGCAGCTGTAACCGTCCACATCGCCGGCACACACTCAGAGTTCATTTTCTGAAATGGTCCCTCCTGCCTGCACTCTGTTTCAGTGCTCCATGTCCTGTGGCTCAGGCATCCAGAGGAGAGAGCTTCGCTGCGGGGAGAGAGACTTGCAGGGGGGGTACGTTCATACACACACACACCAAGTCATCCTTCACACTTTAATACAGTCAAAGGTCACTTGAGATCCCACTGTGTCATCAATAGTGTGCCATCCACGATTTTCTATCTTTTCAAATGTGAACTTCTCTGGGGAATAGTCATTTTGAGCAGACAGCCTGTCTTCTCCCACACAGGTATGTGGAGTTCCCCATACGGAGGTGCAGGAATATAGCCAAACCTTTGGTGGATGTCCAGCAAGTGTGTAACCGAGGTCTGTGCCCAGAGCTTCCGCGGGTGCTCCCTGGCAGAACACCCTCCAGCGCTGTGGTCTTAGGCTGGTACTCGTCTCCCTGGCAGCAGGTACATCTGCCCCTGCTTTCATCCCAAACTGTTTACATGGCAGACTTTAAGAGCTACATGCGCGTTCCAGCTAACAATCCATCAGTTAGGGGGTTTTCTCCCACATATGATACCCATTCTACGATGACAATAACGACGTGTTCAAATCGTGCTTCCAAAACAGTTATTTCAGGACACTTTGTTCAATAGGAAGCCAGAGCAGCTGTCGCTCAGGTGGTTGCCGTTACTGCGGTTGATAGTGTTTTCCTTTGTAAAAACACTCAGTGACATTCTCAGTGATGTGTATCTGGCCAAGCAACTACTAACTTAAAAATGTGATAGGATGCCGGTTTACACAGTTTCCCCAGTCCCCTACATATAGAAAAAGAATTCATGACATTCCTTTCGCCTCTCAAATCCTCCTATGTCATTGATTTTAGTACATCGAGCTTTCTTCTCTGGCACGGATAAGACTAGAATAATCTTGGCCAAAACTTCTCAAACATGAGATCACAAGTGGCTCCATTGTACCAATATTTCTGTAACCTCAGTGGTAGACTATAGAGTGTAGGCAGTGCAAACTCACAGATGTAAATAAGGTCTTGGCAGCAGTATAATCATGGCTATGGGGAATGGCCCTCAGATGAAATCAGAAAGCCTCAGTCTCTTTCAGAGTCTTTTTGGGGGTATATTTGTGGGCTATGCGTTGCATCATCTATTATGCAAAAAGTCTTAGGGGCAACCTCTTATAACACTGCGTGTTGTTCTGCTTGATCTCAAGCTTGTGATGCCTGTATGTTTCCACAAGACAAGCTATCTCCTGACAGCTTGCTGGAGGGCGAGTACATGTTGTTTGGGATGTTTGTATTCTTCATCTGTTCTTTGTCTCTGCATAGATTTTTTTTCCATCCTTCCCCCTCCCTCCTGTGTTCCTTTTATGACAAATACTTTCACTTCTAGTGCATCTGAGTTTCATCTCCTTCTCTTATTTGTATTCCTGTGTTCCCTGTCAAGTCTCTCCTCACGCTGCTTAATCTTATGTATCTGTCTCTCTGCTGCTTTTCTTCTGCCCATGTCTTAGTGCTCTGTGACCTGCGGAGGAGGTGTTCAGACTCGAACCATCCAGTGTCTCCGGCAAGGTCGCCCCGCAGCTGGCTGCATGCCCCACCAGAGGCCTGTCACTTCTAGGGCGTGCAACACACACTTTTGCCCCGCGGCTCCCCCGGCTCCCCCGGCTCCAGCACAACGCCCCAGCAGCCGGGTCACAGCTGCTGGGCCGACACTGAAAGGTAAAGTCCTTTGAAGGAAAAAGACAGATTTGTCCAGCTTCAGGGAGATTTCTGCTCATGAAGTGAATTCAACGCATTCTGCGAAGACTCATTTGTCCAGCTACCTCGTTTTTTCACTTAGAAAACGTGATGCAATAATCTTGGTCCTTGCAGGATGAATCATAGTGGCTTCTCCTCTTGCATCCCCATTACACTGAGTTTTTCAGTGGAATATTTCTGCAACTATTGATAGACCATTACCAAAGTAGTCTTCCGTATTTTGTGCTTCGTGCCACTTTCCAAACGTCAGCGTGCTATCTTGTCAAACTAAGACGTAGACGGCATAGCTCTTTAGTATGCTTTAGTAAACTCAGCATACAAACATGCTAAATTAAGGTAGTGAGTAATGAATTTGTTGAAGAGCTAGTTTTGGCATTGGGTGTGTTCTGATTTTCCAGTAGTTCCTTTTGAAGTGGACTACAAAAGCTTGTCCAATGCTAAGCAGCAGAAAAGCTTGATCAATTCAAATGGGTCTGTAACCTTTGTATTTAAGAACTAAACAGCAGTTCATTATTTCACAGTAAGTTGTATAGCAACATTATCCATCAGTCCTTGAAGCTTGCTGAAGTTACAATGCAACGTTTTAAAAAAGGCAGCTTGTTAAAGAACAGAATAGAATAAAAACCTACAAATCCTAAAAACAAAAAGCAATATTCTAGAATTTTTTTTAATTTACGTACAATAAGTATTTTCACAGTAATATCTGTTTACAATAGGCTACTGATTTAAAATATACCTCAAGAAAAACCTTTTAAGAAAATCTTAAAACTCTGAAATAAATTCTTTAAAGAAGCAAGCTAAGCTAAATTTTGATAACAAGTTTTGTCATGTAACTTCAAATAACCATGTTGTCAAATGTTTTCTGGTTACAAAGGTGCTACTGTTTCATCTATTTATTACATGTCAATTATATGTTGAATTTCTTCAGACTTCAGACAAACTCTGGAGTTTCGCTCCACTGAATTAGCGTGCTGTCTAGGTTTCTGTCTAATTTGGTAGCTTCTTTTGGTCATTGTCTAAGCTGAACAATCGGTGAACACTGAGAACACTAAGAAGATATGATAGTAATACATTGCAGCTTGCTTGAACTGAATGTGTCTTTGGTTTTCTCTGCAGATGAACACTGTGTTGACCACTTCAGCTGGTGCCATTTGGTTCCCCAACATGGTGTTTGTAACCATAAATTCTACGGACAGCAGTGCTGCAAGTCCTGCTCCAGCAAGAAGCAATAGAGACCTGACACCTCTGAGTCTGCGGCACGTGGCTTCTGAAGGAATCACTGCCACACAGGCCGTTCAGAGGCGATTGCTCACCACACACAGAGCTGCCCAATAATGTGTGTTTCCCTCCTGGAGTACTTGACCAATGCATTTTGTAAAGAAGTAAAAGACAGAACGCATGGACTGTGTTAAAGAAAGCAATGTGGCTGCTGACGCTCCTCTGCCAAAGTGGTGTCACCAGGTAACTGATTACATATGAACTGGAAAGACTTTCACATTTGAAAACGTGTTGATTTATTATATATGTTGTCATTTTTTGTATTTTCCTTTTGAAGTTTCTGAAACTAGAAAGCCATCATGAAAACAAGAACAGTCTAGTGTTTTTAGCTCGCTTTTTGTTGTATACTTACAGGCATCTGGATGCATATGCCTTTCTTTAAGTTATTATGGGTCGTAATGTATGATTATCCATTTGTCAGGTGTACAGCAACATGTTATTTCAGTTTTTGGACACACCACAGGTTTGGCCTGTCACCCTTCTATCCCCGTGAGAGTTCATATGAGATGTTGGTAATCAGTCATCATCACTTTTCCTTCACACTTTATCTGCTTGCCCTGTCTCCAAACTCCTCAATCATAGCAGGACAATTAATGTTTTTGGGCATTCCAATCATGTTAATGCAATGAAAACATGCATATTTGTGTACAAAAAACATTGTATTCAGCTGCGCTGCAGTGGCCATCTTTATCTCTTCTGTATCACTTTGGTAAATAACTTGACCATCAATCTGTCTTTCTTTTATTCCCTGCATTCTCTCTTGTGATTGCAGACAAAATGAGATGAATAATGAGCAAGGCTATCTGCAGGCCTTGGAAAGACAACAGGAGGGTGAAGAGGGAGAGAAGAGGATGATTGCAGAGCAAGAGTGGGTGCAGTCTAGCTAGCAAGAGGTTTTGCTTTGACGAGAGAACAATGTTGGTGTGTTGTAAACAGAAGCCTGATAAAAATGTAGAGGTTTGGAAGGAGGAGATAAGAGATGACATTCTTGCATTTGATTTGATGTCATTGAGCTCACAAAGCGTAAAAAAATGTCTGGAGGTTTCATTTCACTAATGGACAAAATCATATGGCCTGCTCTCTCATCGTAATAAGAAATCAAGGAATAATTCAGTGCGTAGTGTTATAGTGAGCCTCCCCCCTGTCTCCCAGCAAACACTGAGCTTACCAACCATTTGGATGACTACATCTCAGTGCGACACACCATTTACTCATAAAAATGCTGTTGGAAGAAGCTGTATATAACCTACCGTACTTATCAAAGAAAAGAAAAGAGAAAAAAAATGCTTTTTTAATGCTCAGCATTTATTTATACAGGATAAAAGCCACATTTGATATTTGACATGATAACATTAAGAAACAGAATGAGCTGAATTACTTTTTTATCCCCCAGAGCTTGGATTAAGTAACAGAAGACAAAGAAAAAAAACTTGAACTTGTGAAATAGCAAAGTTAAAGACGCTTTCTTTCCACAAAAAGAAAAAAATTGGTTTTAATGAAATCGTTCTTAGTTTCCAGCATGAAAACCCATCCAGTCGCTCTAGTCTTTCTCTCTAGAAAGTCAATATCTCTTCTGGCACATTAGTTACAGTAATTGAAAAGATTATTTGAAGCCACACTGAAGTTTTATCCTGCTGGTGACTTGATACACCTAAATGTATTCTCCCAAGAACAGAAAAAAGAGATTTTTCCATAACATGTCGCCTTTAATCCCTACAGTGACGGGATCTGATTCTGGGGGCTATGTTCTGCTGTTGTGGCCATTTGGCAGGCATGGTTTGGGTCATTTTGTGCCCTTGGAGGGAAGCAGTCATTTCAAACAAAATAGTTACGAACTTGTTCTGAGTGATCACCTTTAGCCAATGAAGACACATATCGCCTGGCATGACACTATTTAAGTTGACAGTGAAAAAGCTGCATTTGTCCACTGCACAAAACTTGCAGTTGCATGATAAAAACTAAAGATTGTATCATTTCTTTCTTAAGTTTCTTTACACTGCTCTCAAGGCACAGCTTGGGGTTTGGCTCATCACATTGTTGGCGTCCTAATGACGTCCCATTTCCACGTTACTGAATCAACAGGAGGGACTTAAGCTGTTCAGGTGGCGTGCCGTATTTTATTGACTTTTACTTTGCCAGAACAGCTCTGACTCATTGGGCCATGGGCATAGGACATTTGGGGGTGTCTTTTGTTGTCTGGCAGTTGCGGGGTTTGGATCATCCTTGGATGAAGCATGTTCCAACTACACCTGTGGATTGGGATTTTATGAGTTTTGAAGGATGTGGTGGTACATGTGGTAAGTAATATCTACACAAAAACTCAAACGCAAGGTTTCCTTTAAAGGTATATGGTGTTGCCATGTTTGCAACCATGTTTGTGCTAAAAAAAAAATGCTAATCGCAAAAATGAAACAGTAAATGTGTAGACCTTGTTATAACGTCAACAGTATAAGCAGTAAGATCAAAATTAGTGTATACTTGTCTTATTGTTAATTGTTATTGGTTATCATGGGTTGCTTGATGATTTTTCTCAGACTATTATGTGATTATGTTGCATAGAAACTCATCTATTTATCATTTTTTTGGTTTTAGAAGTATAAACTTAACAATTCTCATTCACTTCCTCTGCTATAATCAAGCTCTGATGAATGCACTTTTCACCACATGTCCAAACCCACATGACTGAGTTAGCAAAGTTTGTTTGTATTTCTACACAATTTCTACAGTGAGGCCCTTTTCTTCTGTCACACTTTGTATATCCTTGTGCAAAGTCTATGCCACGTGCAGTTCAAACATAGGAAGGGAAAAAGAACTTGCAGTAATTTAACTTCAAAGATGACACATGGCAGCATCCTCTGTTCTCACTTGGAATAACCTACCTCTTTATTTTATCATCTCTGTCAAATGAACAGTTTAGTTTACACATCTACCTTGAATGCAGTTTACATTGTAAGTTGATCTGTTATGCCCCTTTAATACTGTACCTTTCAATGCCAAAAACACTCCAGCTAAGAATACACCTGTGTATCCTCGCTTATAGCTCTTGCAGCGAGCATCCCTTCTCTTCACTCCTCTCCTTTATGTGCACTCTAGACAGGATGTTTGGCTGAGATCGATTTCTGGGTTGCATGCAGGACAACAGAGGAGATGAGAAGGCAAAAAACTATAGAAATGACAAGACCCTTTGGTGTCTTTAAATCAAGACAAGAACTAAACTTCTTTGATAAAGTTTGGTGACCTTCAATGGAAAGCGGAACACTCTTAAACCTATTAGAACAAATTAGAGCATTACAGCTGCAAGCCATAGATCCAAAACAATGTCTCTAAAGATACTAAAAATGCTCTATAAAGCTTACAGGAACCTGAGTTTGGTGAAAAATATCTTGGTGTAATTGCTACAGTATATCACTTTTACTCTATATGTGCAATTTTCTGTTCTCTTTAACCAAACCGTCTGCATGAGGAGCCTGGAGTCCTCACACCGCTGCGTGCTGTTTATCGGCAAGCTGGGACCCACATAAATATAGCAGCTCCGCTAACGTACACACAAGTGAATCTGTTTACTGAGCATCATGTTGATTTTCAAGGTATGTTACTAAGACCATTCTTGTGTTGTTTGTTTGTGCAGGCGCATTTTACATGCTTTCCCAAATGAATGTCTGCATTTTCTGCTTGAATTAATGTATTTACAAGTGTATAACTGTGTCAAGGAGAGTTTATACATAGTTTTCACAATCCGGCTTGTGATGTCTACCTCTCAGTGGGACAAAGATTTCACTGCTGATCTGATGTGACAATTTCTATTTGACCATCCTTCATCCTGTTCCAGATAATCAAATATATTGGTTATCTTAGCATAAAGAGCCACATCAATCTGCTGCTGAGATACAAGGACCAAGATTCAAATAAAGACAGAAATGAAGTATTTAATTTTTTTAAATGGTAAGTGGATTGCATTTATATGGCTCTTTTCTAGTCTTGTTGACCTCTTCAAGTGCTTTTACATTCCAAGCCGCATTCACACATACTCATACACTCACACAGCGCCTCTCAGTCTATCTTTTACTCCCTCACAAAAACACACCGACAAATCGGAGGCAACGTGGAGCTCAGTGTCTTGCCCAAGGACACTTAGACGTGTGGTCTTGGGAAGCCATGGATCATACCCCTGACCTTCCAACTCCCAACTGGTTGTTTTTAACTTTCCAGGTTGTTTATCTTTTGATCTTTTCACATATGAAACTGAGAAGTAAAGCATATTTTGGTAAATAGCACAGTCAAACAAAGAGTAATCCTCCTCAGAGTGAGGGATCTCAAACTGTAGTGATTTTGGATTACACTGTACTCAAAATCATCTATTGTTCACTGATTAAAATTATGCATCACTAGATAACAAGGTCCCAGTCTTTGACGATGCAGGCGCATGAAAGAAGGTACATTAATTGAAACACAAACCCACTTTTCAATAATTAAAATACAGTTATTAGCTTTAATTTTACACAAGATCCTGTGCATTTTTTGGCTATATTTATAAACATTAGAATGAAATTACCTGTAGGAAAGGTTACAAACGGCCATAATATAAATGTTTGGGGTCATTTTTTAGAATTGTATTAATTATTTCTGTTTGTGTAAAAACCAGTAGCTTTTTGGAACATGGTACTGGAACTGAATATTATCATTTTCTTTTATCATGTTTTTTATTTTGTATTTCTACAAGCAACAGTTCTCATTCACATTCTGGAGCAGCATCTTTCTAGCTCCCATTCAAATCCACTTATGTTGTAAATTACAGAGATTTATCTACATTCACACAGCCACACTAACATTATATGTATGTATGTAAAATTGTAATCACTTGAAAATGTATTTAGAAGGGAGTAAGTGAATAAGAAAGCACAGCTCACTGTACCATAAAGTTAGATAGAAAGGAGTTTTGTTAATTTTGTACACATAGTGGAATGCCAATTAGTGCTCATATGTTCACAAAGCTTTGTGGAGATGAGGCTTTATTTGGCGTCATTGTTTTGAAACCACTGCTGTGCTATGGTACGGCCTCGGAAAGCCCCCGAGGTAGCTGCTTTAAATTTCATCCCATCAGCTTTCATATCTACTTTAATTACCTCCGTCTATGAGAACTTATCTGAAAACCTATCCAAAGTTAAGCAAATACAACAGTTCACCCTTTTTGGAAGGTTGACACACAATGTGCACACTGAGCCAAAGTAGATGCTCTGCTCTGTCAACTCCAAAATAGGCCTGTCTCTCTTAATACCTTCTCTAGCCAGGCTGATCGATGCAGGTATTTCTTTCCTGTTTAAAACATGCTCTTGAGGTCCATCTTACCTTTTTTTTTTCTTCAGCTGGCAAAGCCCCGGTCGTTGCTGGTCCGGCTGTAAGTCAGGGTCGGTTGTTATTTCCAGCCTTGACATTCCTCCACCAGCGCTCTGTCAGGCAGACTGGCTAAGAACGTCGTTTGTGTGCTCTTGGCGTGCAGTGAACCTTGATAGGACCCTTCACAACTGACAGCCAGCCTAATCACATCTTAACAGAGTACCATCTGAGTATGTGTGTGTGTGTGTGTGTGAAAATGGAGAGAAAGTGAGAGTGATCTCTTTATTTCTTGCAGGGCTTACTCCGAGGGCAGGCTTCACAAGTGAGAGCTGTCATATTTCAGCGCCACCTCTCCATCAGTACTCGTGTATCAGGCAGAGTTCACTGGGCACGTGCCCACACATACAGAAAGATAGCAGTCACACACACACTCCCTTATCCCTTTCTTCACCTTCTTAACCCCCTTTCTCTTTGCCACACACATACACACACACACAGAGGCAATGTTGGAGCTTGTGCAGAGGAGCGCTGGGTATTTGCTGCAGGGTGATTGCAGGTAGATCACAGTCCTTGCAGGGCTTTAGAGGTGTGTGGCGTAGTGTGGGTCTCATTTGTTGCTGCCAGGCGTCTCCCTCAACATTAAGAGATCTGCCCCTCACAGATCTCCATGATTAAGAGCTTAGAAGACGACTGGCAGCTCTGCGTCAAGGCGAGCCTTTGTCTCTCTGTCACACTGGATGATTTAAGAGTCTGGTAAAGACCCACAGATCTCTCGCTCGAGCCTTACTAAACCTCCTCAGCTCTGGTGAACCCACCCTGTCTCTCATTATCCTCCTCCTACTATCCATCTTCATCTTTCTGTTTTTGTTGTTGTTGTTTTTACATCCTCCTCACCTCACCTCACCTCTCCCTCTCCACTGAGTCCTCCGCCTAAATTTTTCAAACTCACAACACATCCTGCCTATCTCTTGCTCCTTTCATCTCATTACAGCTCTTATGCTTTTGTCAACTCTGCAAAGTTTGTTGTGCGTTTGTTATTTGGCTTTTGGAGCACCCAAATGACTTCATAACCGCACCGTACATGTGTTTTCTGTCTGCAGCGGGTGACTTCTGGGACTCCTCGACCGCTGCAGTCTATGCAAACCTTCAAATTCAATTTTAAAGCAAAAGCTTCCTCTTTTTTGGGAATATTCTGGAGCTCATCAGTTCAGAAGCTAAACCCAGTGTCCACTGACCCTGCTAGATAAAGAATTCCTGCTCTCTTAGATATTTTGAAAACAATCCATCATCTGTTTTGTCATACTGCAGCAAAAGCAGCTTGAACACCACTCTAACAAAGTATAACCACGTAGAACTTTGAACATTTTTCCTTTTTTTAAAAAACAATTATTAATTCCATCTGTCTCTCCTTCTCTGGAGCATAAAGATGCTTTTCCCAGCATCCCCCCTCAGATCCATTTGAGTAAAAAGCTTTTACTTAGCGAATTTTCTCCTCAAAGCTATGAATATTATTGATCTGTGTGTTTACAGCGACTCTCTCTCATCCATCTTCCTCTGAGCGGTGGTTTCTCATCATTTTCCCATGAAATGTAAGAATTGATCAGGATCCTTGGGGCCCTGCAGGCACCAGCTGCTGCAGTGCCCACCTGCCTGTTAACCCTGTGCCCTTGAGGAGACAGCATCCAAGCGGCTGCAGACAAACTGCTCGCCTCTTTTATGTCTTTCTCCTGTCCATATTTGCTCCTGTTGTGTTTGTTTGTGAATGAATCTATGTAAACCTCATCCTTAGTTTTTCCTCCCAGAAGCTGATGCCTGAACCAAATCCTCCTCCTCCTCCCTGGATATGCATTTCTTTGCATCCCATCATCTCATAAATACAGAGCTATCGACAGCATGTACACGCATATTTACACATCTGCACAAAAGCTGGCAAGGTGGTGTTGTTTGAAAGACCTGCTGGTGAGATGTATGCGAGAGGCAAAAACATCAAACAGTTGTGACCACTAGATGGCAGTAGCTGCTCATTAATTCCACATTGATGGGCTTTGTCTTCCTCAACCTCACATTTTAAATGCAACCCCCCCCCCCCCCCCCCCCGTAAACAGAGAACAACAGCTAAATAAATCTCCCTTTCACCTAGATGTTAGATCTATGCAAATCGACAAAAAAAAAAAACCTTGATTTCTTCTCTGTTAAAACACAAGCAACACCTTCTTTGACCTCTGTTGCCCGTTTAAAACATATGCACATTTCCAAACTTTATGTGGACAGGCATCTTGTCAATGTTTGTTGCTCATCCGTTCATATTTTATTGATGAACTGTGCACTCAAGCTGGCCACAGGGAATGCAGTAGTACAACAGATATGTAAATTTCAAACCTATCAATTTTTCAGACCTTTTGGTCTGGTGTGCCAGCCGACTCTTTGAGGCCATCCTTCATTTTTTTGCCCCTTGTGGGTAAAAAGATGAATAGGCAAAAACAAGCAAGGCTTGATTGCTGGACCTCTAGTGATTTCCAAAAGTAAATAAAGGGGTGCCCTGCACTTTGAGGACAAAACTGAATTACAAATGATCAGGGGGAAAACGTCATCAGATGCAAAGAAACAAGGTCAGAGATATCACCAATTAACTATTGTGTTTTTTGTGCAAGGCAAGCAACAAAAGTGTAATGGGAGGGGACATTCCCCTTCACAGTGGAAAAACTGCAAAGGAGTGTGTTTGTGGGGAATTGGCCAAGGTTACAAACCTAGATAAATCAAAGAATGCAGGTACTTCAAAGAAGGACACAGCAGCACGCGCTTTAGAACAGACATGATTTCCACAAACATTTTAGTTTCTGACATCCTGATACAAAATGACTGTAGTTCCCACCACCAGCTACTCCCTCTTACTGGTCCTCACATTGTATGTTCTGTTGTACTGAGTGGCACACATATTAAATGAAGAGCCTCCACATTAAACTCGCTTCAACAAGACTTTTTATCTTATTGAGGCCTTTATGAAACCGAACAGATTGCGTTTTGATAGCGAAAGGCCCACTGTTTGAACAAAACGTCTCATTCAGAGGGAGATTATTTTTCAGTTGCTAGTATTTTGACTAAACTGTGAGAATTTTTTTTTGGGGGGGGGGTGTTCAAAACAGTGAACGGCACCTTTACAAAATCAACTGCAGCTGGAGCAAACGCATTTGATGGCTCACCTCTCTTTACCTTGAGCAGTTTGTTTACAGTCAACTGTGAAAAGCATAAAACCAAATGAAACCTCTCTGTCAGTGCAACTGTAGGACGTGCACAATGAATAAACTCAATTTTACACGTCCACGATTCCCTTTATTACACGTAGAACTGGGGAACACTGAGCGTTTTCTCTGTTGTTTTCTGTGAAATTGTACAAAGCAGTCCCATTGACAGTAAAAACCATCGAAGCTAATCAGTCTAACTGCATGCCCCTCTTCCACTCCTCCTCACCCCCACAACCTTTCCCAAACTGCCTCCCACAAGCAGAGAAAAATGCTCCTTAAAAGTGGATTTGAGATGGAAAAGTTTGCTTAATTTCAGGTCGGATTTCCTTCTCAGAGCAGTGGTGTGTGTGTGGGGGGGGTAAAGGAGCAAGCAGAGGTGGGCAGGTGTGTCTGGCTGTGCTGGTGAGGTTCAGTTTCCTTGTTACCTTTGCTACACCACAGCTAATCATCTAACTCAGTGGTCGGTCCAGCCGGCAGGAGCCTTCAATACTTCACCCCTCCCTCTGCCTTTCCCACATTGGCCTCAATTAGTGAGGAATTAAAGTCCTGTTTCATGGATAGGATTCACGGGGGACGTTTCTCCTTAATTACAGCAGCTCTCCATGTGCTGCTTGGGCCTGATTGCAAGGCAAGACATCCTCCAACCCAGCATCCTCCCCCCAGCTCTGTTTGGGGGTGTCTGGAATACAGTGTTGTTGGAATCAGCAGGCAGATGCAGATTAACTGTTCACGTGATACAATGCTGCAAAGCTACAAGTGTCACAGCAATTTCTTCACGTTCTTATCCTGCTGCCTAAGACAAGTCCGGGGAGAGAGGACTCAGACCAAAACAGACAACAGCACAGTTTTTGTTTTTTGCCGAAGCAGCATCTACAAAGCACCGAACACATTTTTTATGAATGTGAAAAAGTTGACATCTTTTCACATTTGCATAATGCAGGATAATGCTATCCATTTGGGATTAAATAAAGTCGAACATAACAAGGAATTCAGTGAGTTAAAGGATCAGAATATTTAGGTGACTTTTCTAAAAGAGGCTGGCTGATTGTGTTGCGTTATTCTGTGACACTGATATTTTATACAAACTGTGTGTATATGTCATTAGCTGAATACTTGATGCTATATTTTTCAACTTTTCGGGGCACTGTATTTTATCTTGACCTAAACATAAAATAAAAAGACCTCAGAGAATAACCCATTGCATTGCGCCACATATTCCACTGGATATATTGTCACAAATGGATACAAAAAGCAATATATCTGGAAACGAGGCATTCACTAAACCTACACTGGATGGTTTGGTTCTTTATTTGGGAGGACAGAAAATAACACAGCCAGTTTCCGCAACCCACGTCTCAATGTGGCTTTTTGCAAAAAGGTTGGAATAATTGCTCTTTGTCTCTGCACCTGTGTTATACAGAAAGGCCAGAACCCCTCCTTGAATTTCTATGAAAAACCCCACAAGAGCCACTTGTGCCATGGGAACAGGAACGGGCTGAAGAGGCTGCAATATTCTGAAATTAGCAGATAGCTGAATACTCAGGGAAGCAAGTGGGTACACATCTTCTTATGTTATTTTTTACATTTCATGTCT
Source organism: Odontesthes bonariensis (assembly GCF_027942865.1). NCBI lineage: Eukaryota > Metazoa > Chordata > Actinopteri > Atheriniformes > Atherinopsidae > Odontesthes > Odontesthes bonariensis. Next base: position 11,717,958 of record NC_134506.1, on the reverse strand, counting down.
GCAAGAACAGAGGGAAAAAAAGAAAGGGGGAGGCACCCTGTAAAATATTTTGATGCAATTGTAACCTTCCTACCTCACACCAAATGTGAACGGTTAAGGTACAAGCAAGGTATGAAGTTGAACGGCATTCACTTGTGTCCGGTCAACCATCGGTGTTTCAAACTCTAATGTGGTATTTCTACTTCACAGTTCCCTTTTAAAGAAGAGCCTTTGGTGAATTAAGTCAATTATTTCACATGAGAAGCTGAGACTTGGTGTCACAAATGGCAGAGATAGCCTATTTTATCTTACTGGAAAACTGCATACAGACTGGATCCACTGCAAGACAAATGTCACCAGGCTGCTTTCCACATTGGATTTTGCATTTTGTATCAATAGTACGAGAGGTTTCATAAATCAGCCGAGACACTTTTTTTCCAATCTTCTCAGAGGTTAGATTTACAGCAGCATCAGTGATGGCATGAGGGATGAGTGCCATTGTCATTTTTAAGGAAAAAGGGAAAGGGAAAAAAAAGATAGATGGATACATGCTGAAAAGAGACGGAGGGGTGCTAAACAGGGCATTTGTGGAAAAGAAGGGAGTGTCATAGTATCAGATCAATTGTTGCCTCTTTTCTCTCTCTTTCTGTCTATATATATATATATATATATAGCTGCCAAAACACCTCGGAGAAGACATTTGTGTTAGAAAAAGGTCTAATCAAACAATTTGATTAAAATATTTTGCAAATATTTATTCTAATAAAGGAACGCTAACAGGTACTGCTAACAGCCATCTGAATTAAGACTTTGGAGGTTGAACACAAAAAGCTACATGAACACGCTGTGACCTACATTTAGTCCTTCTAAATTTCTTTAGAATCCTTTTCAAGTTCATAATTTCTGATTGTCCCTCAGCCTTGTGATTTGAATCCGTTTTCAGTCTTTTAATTTGCACAAAATAGTCCTTGCAACATCCTGAACTGCTTGCGCATAAAATCCAAAGTATCATATGACGTCTTTAATGTTGTTGCTGTTAGATAGTTTCCCATAGCCAGTAAAAGCCGTTATAGGTTCAGAGCTTGAGCTTATAACTACTACAGTTATTTAACAAGTGAATGAATGCCGATTAAGCACTCACCCACTGCAAAAAGAATTTTTTTCTAAACCAGCGTAAAAAGGGCATTTAAATGCCACATTTGAAGATTTCAGTCCTAAAAACAACAGATGTTGAATTCTGACAGAACTCTGGGGGCAGAAAAACAAACTATTGTCCTTTCAATAAGCAATTCATGCAATAACTGGGCAATTTCACATCATTCTCTGGGCACCCGTGATCTGATTTTATTCCGCACACGGCATGAGTGTGGACTCAGCGGGGCACAGTGAAAGGAGAATTATCTTGTTGAGAAGCTTGAGGTGTGCAGCTTGTTACCTGCAGCTCTTCATCTAACAGCTCACTTTGGATGCTCCTTCTTGTTCCATTACAGTCTGTTATGTATATATATATATATATATGTATATATATATATATATATATACATACACACACACACACACACACACACACACCCACACAGAGACATAAAAAATAAAAAGATACAAGTGGAGTCATCGGGTAAAAAAAAGTGTTTGAAATAAGTGCGTATCTGTATTTTTCAACACACAAGGTACTCCTTTACCATCACCTTTTGATACACAGGGGACTGCTCTTCAGTCTGCATGTTGCTATTTATCCTGTTGCCGTGGAAGTTCTGGCTTGGGCCAATGGTAAACGACAACAGCAAAACATCATTATACAATTTCGGATTTATCAACATGTTGCATGGAGGAGGTTGGAGGGGGGATTCCCAGACATGGGACCCTAATACAATTGTGAAACTGCTGTTTATTTTACAACTTAATTTAGACGTCCTTCACTCCACTAGTCTAACTACTTCACAATGTATTAGTACTTGGATAAGCCTGGTTAGGCTTTCAAAGTATTTGGTTAAGATTAGCCAATAAGTACTTGGTTAAGTTTAGGAAAACATCCTGGTTAGTCACTAAAACGGCAATTTTGTTGCCAACATTTTCATCTTTGCCTTGGTGCATTGCCAGCTCAGAAAAAAAATGCATGCCTGAAAGTGTTCAAAACAGATACGGTGGGCTACTGACCAAGCAGGTTGTTAAGGAGAACAGGTTGGTTCAAAGGAAGGCTAAGGGTGCTTTCACACTAGCACTGTTTGGTTCGCTTTAAACAGACCAGTTTGTTTGCTCAGATAGTCCGCTTCGTTTGGGCAGGTGTGAAAGCTCATCCAAGGGCTGGTGGGGACCAAACAAGCGAATTTCAGTCTGCCCGAAAACATGGGTCTCAGTTCATTTGCAAGTGAACCCTGGTGCGGTTAGCTTACAGTGGGAATGCAAACTGACTATCCAGCGAACCAAAGAGTGGAAGTGACACAGAGCGCAGTGCATTTTGGATTAAAAAAAAAAACAAAGTCAACAGCGCGAAATTGAAGAAGCAGAGGTAAACAAAGAAAAAGTTGGAAATGAGTAGTGAGGCGCTTATTGAGATATGGTCAGAGGAATATATATTACGGTTGCTTTTGGCTAGGGTTATTGCTTGCAGTGAACAAGCCAGCTGAAGGGGATGGATTTCCGTTTTCAGTCCTAGCCAATCAATAGCCGCTTTCGGACAGAGTAGTTATAAGAACGCAGTTATCAGAACTGTCCTACTCGAATTTCGTTCTGATAACTGTCCTTCCCCAGCGGAACTGTTTCAGTCTGCATTCGCACATGAGTCGGGACCAGGTCGGGACTGATGCGCCGTGCGCAGCCGTCTGCGTCAGTGACGTGTTACGTTAGCCGTTTAGCGCCACATTCAACAACAAAACAAAACTAAACAAAACCCGGTAAAAGTAAGGAGAGAAGAAAAAACACCACAAAGACGCTAATATGGAGAGCGGGGAGGCCACCGTGTTCATGGTCTGCATGATGGTGATATTAATCATGGACGATCACATCAGGCGTCTAATATCGAGGCTGGAAAAGCTCACAGAGAGAGTCAGGAGATACTTTTTCATTTCATGAAGGAAGAAAGGAGAGCAGAGCGCCGCAGACAAAGGAGACCAGAGTAAGTTTAACTTATTAAACACGTGCCGGTTGTGTCCGTGTGGTATGATGAAACATTTCAGCTGTGACAGCATGACATGGGGCGTAGCTACCGACCACCACACACCTCCGTCAGATGCGTTCTATAGAACCATGAAAAGACCCGACCTCGGAGAAGGAGCTGAAATGGTTATAGGAACTAAGGGAGATGGTCCCGAGTTCCTGTATGTCCGAACACGGGAGAAAACGGCCCCGCGGATTAAAAGGTTATTAGAACTGCCAAAGGTTCCTACAGTCCAAAAGCGGCTATTGAGCCGGGTTTTCTTCTTCCTCATGCTTTTTCCCTTTCTGGTCAGTGTCCAGGCGGTTTGGTCCACTTTCAAAAGAGCAGTGTGAAAGTAAACCAAACCTACGGAAGCCGAGAATGGCTGTGGATTATCATTTATTTTATGCACTGTTATCTCGTGAGAACGACTTATTATCTTGTTATCTCGATATAACAAAGATTGTTTTCTCGTGATAACGAATTAATTGTTAGCTTAGCTGAAGCAGCCGGATAGATAGGAATTTGTCAGCCTCTCATCTGCTAACCGGTAGCCCCTAAACAAACACAGTCAAGTAAACAAACTAACGTAAAGTGTAACTTATCAGTAGGCTGCAGCTACTTAGACATATAAATAAATCATCTTCACATGACCTCTTTATGTCGATGACAGTGACACCCAGTGGCTACGCAGCTCTTGTTGGTTGAAATCAAGATGAACACATCTGAAATTAATTCGTTATCACGAGAAAACGATCTTTGTTTATCTCGAGATAATTCGTTATCATGAGATAAACAAATAATAAGTCGTTATCTCGAGATAACGGTGCATAAAATAAAATAAAAATCCACGGCCGTTCTCAGCTTATGTACAAACCAAATGAACGTGTGAAATTTTGCATTCCCCACCCAATCGGGAGTCAGGGTTTGCATTCCCCACCCAATCGGGAGTCAGGGTTTGCATTCCCCACCCAATCGGGAGTCAGGGTTTGCATTCCCCACCCTGAGTCCCTCAGACCATTCTGGTGTGGAAGCACAACTATTTTCAGCAACTTTTTGCAAACATGATCCTCAAACTCTTCTGTTCTTCAAAAAGCAGTATCAGTGGAACTGTAATGCTGCTGAAAAAAAAAAGTTAAACTATCGCCTGTTTACACCCAGTATTAGCACTGGTGACCTGGTCTCAAATGGAAAGTGACAGGTTTCTACTCCCAGAAGAAACACGGAAGACGTGGTGAGACTCATTCAGAGGTTTTCTGGGATGCACGTGTCCGCATTCTTAAAGCAGTGTAAGCGCACGTGTCCTGGGTTATGTTATCTTTTTGTTTCAGGAAACAAAAATCTGTAAAGGAGAATTTAAATGTACAGGATGTATATTCAGAGTAAACCTCTTGCTTGTCCTTTGTGTTAATTCCCACTGACAGTGAACAAGATAGCTGTGAGCGCAGTATCAAAGCTTCAGCTTCATCCCGTAGGTCCTGGGAGCCTTCATTAACACTCAGATCTGAAAAAGATATTAAAAAATGCTACTTTATATCAAAACTGCTGTTTTCATGTAACAAAGTAGAACATAACAGAGAGAATCAGAGTGATTAGATTTTGCTACAAGCTGTAATACATTACTTTTTGTTGTTCGTGTAGCAGTTTACTGATTTTTTTTCAGCCTTTTCTGCAGAGACTGGTTCAGAATTAAACCTGTTTGTTAACCACAATATAAAAAATACTTGTAAACATGTCAGATTGACTGAGATTTTAGTCAAAAAGAATTTCCCAAAGTTGGGCTTACACACCCAGATAATATTGTTGGAATTCAAATCTCTCACGAGCTTACACATTCAGTGAGGCTCAAACTGACCGAGATAATTGACATGTGTTCCTCAGTTCCTGTTTTTGGCTGAGACTTAAAATCAATACCAAAAGAAGACGGGAACAATCCACAGAAAAACATGCACTTCTTTTGTAAAAAAAAAAAAGAAGATGATAACAAGAATAAAGCATTTTTTTTAAGCTCTTAACAAAGCTGTAAAGATGTCAAACTCACCACTCGACATGGTAATGACTTGCTGCCAGATAAACATAACACAATAAGTAAACCACAAAAATCCCAAAACTAACAAACTGAAAGGGGGCATATCATAACATATCATAGTGGAATTGGAACATGCAATCAATCAACCTATTCCCCTCCCATGCATGTATTCTATGAAAAGCAGAGTGAAGAATGGAGAGTCATATCAACTGTCCCAGCCAAGCTGTAGCCATAACATACGGAGAGAGTAAAGTAAGGTAAGGACGGCTATTTGAATTTAAAACAGTTCCAAGTTATGAGGACATTTCTTATAGTTCTCCCTAAGATATATTTCCAGGTTCGATTCCAGGCTGGGGCCTTTCTGTGTGGAGTTTGCATGTTCTCCCCGTGTAGGCTATGCGTTTGTTCTCTCCGGGTACTCCGGCTTCCTCCCACCGCCCAAAGACATGCATGTCAGGTTAATTGGTGACTCTAAATTGACCGTATAGAAGTGAGTGAGAGTGCATGGTTGTTTGTCTCGTTTGTCTCTGTGTGGGCCTGTGATGGACTGGCAGCCTGTCCAGGGTGTACCCCGCCTCTCGCCCAATGACCGCTGGGGTAGGCTCCAGCTCCCCCCCGCCACCCTGAATTAGATAAAGCGGGTATAGAAAATGGATGGGTATTTTTAGGAATTTTATTTTTAGTCTGCCTTTGACTTTTCTGTCCAATGACCCAAGGGTTTTTTGTAGTTGCTTTCTGTTAGCACCACCGCTGTGCTGCTGGTCCGGCTCCAGTTGACAAAATGGAAATGCAGGACTAAGGTTGGTATGAATGCAGAGTAATTTGCAGTGTTTGTAATTAATATTGTTTTGCCAATGACAAAGGCAAAAATCTATAGGATCTTTTTTTTGGCCACTTGACTGTTGCATATCAATTTGGAAACACACAACACTGACAAACACTCACCCAAGCACTTAATCAGTAGTAGGTGTAAACTTGCATTTTAAGAATATTCCAATCAGACAGTCCGGTGGCAAATACCAAATACTGATAATGAAACATGAAAACAAATAAATACACTTCAATCTTGTTCTTTTCTTTTCCCGTCAGTTATAACATGGTATCCACTTGTAATGCTTCTGCTGCCACGGTCCATTTGATTCCATTTCACCCCCTGCTGTACTGAGGTTGCAGAGAAATCTCAGAGACTCCTATCTCCAAACTCCTGCAGATAAAACCAAAACTCTTACCTTGTAGCAAGGGTTTGGTTGGAGTGTCTCTTTAAAGATGTTGATTACTTCATAATGTAAGGATGTAAGGAAAGTGTGAGTTAATAACTGAGGATGCTGCTTGCCTCATTCATGGGGAGATAACAGCCACAGAAAGCCTTGCTGTTCCACCCTGATTCAATTCTGACACAAGTATCTCTGGCATCAGCCTAAAAAAATTCCAAAGGTGGCCTCTGTCTAAGAATAATGCCAATCTAACTTTTTTCTTGCTTGACACCCTCTGTTTTATTCTGAAAGCAGCGATGTTGAAGGTTTGACAGTTTAGACAAAGATGAGGGGAAGGGGAAGCACTGGGTTTGTTAGCAGCACAAAATTAAAATGTCATTATGTGTTTCTATTCTTAGCTGAGACTGCTGCAGGGATCTCCTACATCTCTGGCTTTGTTCAGAGAAGTGACATGCGGTTTCACAAAAGTTCACCGTTTTGTATGAATTCCCAAAGACTAATGTGCTATTGTCTAACAGGAATTTAATAATGTGTTCACAGAATGAAACACACGGGTGCACAGGCAACGCCCTCTAATAATAGTTACAGCTGTGAAAAGGATTATCTAGACAAGATAACAGTGAGGTATCGAGACGTCAGAGTAAACTTTAATAAGCTTAAAGTGATATTTTCATTGAACCTCTGCAATGTTCTGGTGACCGGAGATGGAAAGATTTTATCAATATTATAAACAAACCTGAAGATGAAATCACCATTTCATGACTTTCATGTTGCTTTAGCTCATCAGTCAGTCACCGAATAAATGTTTATGGCATGCAGTAGAAGGGACTGACCATGGACGGCTTAAAGGGGAAGTTTGTTTTTTTCAAAACTGGACCTTATTTCTGGCATACAATACGTTAATCTACTCACCAATAACACCGATAATTGTGCCTTATTGGGGGCTATCGAGGGGCTTTCTACACACGCGTCTACTGGGAAGACGTCATCGACGGGCAGCTGCCGCAGCAGCATCTTTACACGAAATTTGCTACTCCGTGTAAAGATAGCCTACCGTCACAAAGCATGGAGTGAAAGAGATGTGCTGCAGCGGCGCGCAACGATGACGTCATCCCCCTGATAACAACAACACGGCAGCTCTTAACTAACAGTGCAATAGTACGCGTTCATTCATTCGTCTTAAAGTATTGGTGAAATAAAGACAGATAATGCCTTATTTAGAGGCTGTACTGTCAATGCCCTGTTCTCTCCCGTTATATGGATATACGCGGATCTCGAGGGATCTAAATAGCGTCCGAAGGATGCCGACTTTCACCAAACTATTATCGATGAGTAGATGAATGTATTTTATGCCATAAATAAGGTCCAGGTTTTAGAAAAAACTAACTTCCCCTTTAAGCAAACCAATCATTTAAGCTGATTAGCAATGCATTATTATTGACGTCATCTCAATTGCTTCTATATGAGCTCAAGTGATGCATTCAAAAAATGTGCTTTACTGAGTATCACCTTTAATTTCCAGTTACAGGAAAACAGGAATTTCGGGGGGCTCAGGAGCCTATCCACGCTGCCACTGGAAAAGAGGCAAGGTACATCCTGAATAGGTGGCCAGTCCATCCTAAAATGGCTTTTACTTTTACTACAATGAAGCAGGGTGAAGGATAAATCATGTTTATGAAATCATAAATCAGTGGATATATGTGGATCACGGAATAAGGATCTTTAACTATTTCCAGGTGGACTTTCACGCTGTTTCTTTGTGGCCTGAAAATACAAGGACCAACTCTTATTTTGTGAACCATTGTAGATGGTTATTTTAGCATGAATTCAAAGTTATTCATTTGGCACTAGTGCAAAGCTAATTATCCCTCTCCCGTTCATGAACTATTCAGGAAACAATTTACAACTACCAGCACAAAGCCCTTTCATTGTGGCATTCATGTGATTGAAACATTAATTGTTATCATCCATGGGTCCAATGAAAAGATGACAACGCTTTATACTGATGTATTTTAAAGTTTTATTTTGTTTTTTTTCATTACTTCTCTCTTGCTAAACTTAAGATGCACACCATTTCCGAGCTTCTCGTAATAAAAGTTGGTCCACAGCTAGGGTAGCCAAAGGGATGTCAGCAGCTGCATTTTCCTAAAGAGAGAGAAATTTTATTTGAAATATTTTACAAAAAGCAACTTAACCCTTTAAATCACATCAGTAATGAGAACAATGATCAATGTTGAGTAGTCTTGCGATTTATCTTATTGTGAAGTGATGAGTGATATGTTCTTTTCTTCAGACTTCACAGTTGCCTTTGAACTGAGTAGTTCTGCATCCCGTGGTTTAGAATCTTACATGATATGGCTGAATACCCTGTGTAGTCCACTTTTTTTTGGCTTTTTTAAAAAGACATTAAGTCACCTTCTAGTTTGTTTAAATGTATTGGTTAAAACAGAGAAAACTCTCATTATCTTGAAAGCAGGAACCCATGCAAACACTCTCTAAACATAAAATCACTCAATATGAGCCTTCAGATGGAAAAAGTCTCAGTGCTGTGGAAAACTTCTCGCCCAAATTAGAGCAACCGGTGGAGCTGAATGACTATAGACTGGTGACTTTGACATCTCATATCATGAAGACCTTGGAGACACTCCTTGTTCGCTTTCATGAGATTGCAGGTTGCTGAGGCTCTTGACCCCCTCCAGTTTGCCTGCCAGAAACACATAGGAGTGGAAGACGCGATTCTGTACATGTTGCATCGGGCATATGCTTATCTGGATGTGCCTGGTTCATATGTGAGAATCATGTTCTTTGACTTCTCCAGTGCCTTCAACACCATACAGCCTCCCATACTGAAAGACAAGCTTCTAAGTATGGATGTGGCCCCCTCCCTGACATCATGGATTATAGACTATTTCTCTGCCAGACCACAGTATGTCAGGATGGGGAAATGTGTTTCTGGAACACTGGAGTGCGGTACTGGGGCTCCGCAGGGTACGGTTTTGGCTCCTTTTCTTTTCACCCTGTACACATCAGACTTCAGGTACAACTCAGAGTCCTGCCACATACAGAAGTATTCTGATGATACGGCTGTTGTGGCATGTGTGCGTGGTGGACAGGAGAAGGAGTACAGGGACCTTGTGGAGTCCTTCTATGGCTGGACCAAAAAGAACTGTTTGCTCCTGAAAACCACCAAGACCAGCGCCTGGACAAACTGGTGAAAAAGGCTGCTTCGGTAGTAGGCAGAAGGCTGGACCCTCTCAGTGGTGTGGTGGAGCAACGGATGAGGGGGAAATTATATTCTGTGATGGAGAATAATGAACATCCTCTCCACAGCATCCAGGCAGCACAGAGGAGCAGCTGCAGTGAGAGGCTCATCTCTCTGCGCTGCAGGACTGAGAGGTTCAGATGGTCCTTTGTTCCCACAGCCATAAGGCTTTTTAACAGTGACTGCTGACATGTTTTTCTCAAATTTATTTATTTAGTAATTTATTATTATATTAATTTTTTAAAATGTTTTTGTTGTTAATATACAATCACTGTAAATATTAAAAAAAAATTTGAGCTACTTCACTAATATGAATTTCCCCCATTGGAAGATGAAAGTATTTTTCTATTCTATTTCTATTCTAAACATACCGGTATGTACAATTAACAGGCTGACAGAAACTTCATTAGATTTACAGGCATTTGAATTATTAAAGTTAACAGGATATGTGATATGTAAAAAGTACATGGTTTCTCATACAAGAAATGCTAAATACATCTGTGCTGGTAAAATGCTTTTCTGTTGACTTAATGTAAACTTTTACCATACAACTCCCAGCATCAGATTAACCATCAACTCAAGCAGACAGTTTATTTAATCCACTCCTCGTATTCTACAAAAACCTGTTCACTTTGTGTCATTTTTCTTCTCTATTACCGTAAACGCAGACTGTCAGATTAGACTTTGTATTTTCAGTCAGTGCTGAATCCTCCTCCTTTCCTCCCTCTGTCCCATAGGCAGTGTCGTGGGTGTAAAAAGCAGCCTGTTGAGCAGCCATCAGTCTGCTGGCATTTGATCAATGCCCAGGTCCCTTTGTGCTGCTAAGCGACAGATAAAAGAGACTGTTATCAGCTCCACAGCATCAGCTGCTGATAGCTTCGTTGCAGTGGCAGAGGGGCCAGTGGAGATGAGGAGGAGGGGGAGGGTATACTTCAACAAAGTGTCGAACGGGAGAGTCACAGAATGGAGGGGTGAAGGGGAGGAGAGAGGGGGGGGGGGATAGGGCAGCACGTCGTGGGTCAGCACCTTGATACAAGGCTTTACAGTTGTCACAAACCCTCTGGAGAGAAAAACAGACTGGGGTACAGGGGATCAGGACAGCAATGGAGAATAGACAGTGAGGCAAAGATTAGAGGCAGGAATGGTGGAAGAACCACATTGACGCTGCAAGAGAGAAAATTGGACACTGCCGTTTGGTTCAGCTACGGAGTTAGCCATAACTGCTTAGAGCATATGGTCAAAATGAAAGGAAAAAACCAAGCAGGAATACACACTAAGTGTGTGTGCACAACAGTGCAGAGCTCTCGTCTGTCTAAATGATGTCTGCCTGTGGGTTATCACTAAATGAATAAGACCCTGATCCAAGTTATCCAATCAAATCTCTTTTTCTGTCAACAATCTCTGGCTCCAGCAGTGCTAAACATTACCCCCTTCTCTTTGTAGAGTCAATAAGCAGCATTGATTGGTGTGTTCACAAGATTACTTTTCACAAAGATTTTGTTGATCATTTTGTCAACACCATCTGCCTTTTGAAAGAGACAAATATTTTCAATTTATGGCAGCACTTTGACTAAAGCAAACAGAAAACTACTATACTTGTAAACAGCCTAATGGATTGAAGTGTCCAATTCCGCAAAACGACTGACACCGAAGAATAAAACTGATTCTGAAGCAAAGCGTGACAAGCAAAGTAATGACACGATGCTCGGAGGGCTTTCTCTCTTGATGTGGATTACTTGGAGCGACAAAGGGAACAATGGTATGACAAAAGGCTGAGAAGACATCAGATATCAGCTGCTATTTAAAAGACGCTGAAATACAGACAGAAATAGTTGCCCTCCCTCCTAATTTACAAAAGACAGGAGGTGGGGGAGTTTCTTTGCAAGATGTTTGGTTTTTAAAGGAGGTAAAAGTCAAAAGGAAAAAAATACAAAGATATGACACAAGATTCAGATGCTGATATCTCTGCCCAGATGATTTTACTGTTGATGTTATTACACTAATTGGCTTATTCAGTCACTTTCAGTTGTGTCAGACCTTTATTAAATTATTACTAATCTAAACATTAATTACTTTTCTGCTGTTTTAGAAGGAGTAGGCAGGCACAGGAACAAACATTTTATACGTCAGTATAAGTATCAATCAAATGTCCTTAAATATGAAAAGTAAATATGTAATCTCATTACATATATTTTTTTTTATAATCAACACATTTATTTGCTAGTTGAATATGAGCAAATTTGCATATTTACCTTGTGTATGCAACACAGTAATGATGAAGATGGAAACTTCAGCTGTGACACTTATTTCAGCAATGAGGACTTACTCATCTAATCTATGAACTTTACAACCAGGATCAAAAGCTCAAACCAAAGAAATAGAGGAATGACGAGGCACAATAATTGATCAGTTTACTGTAACAAAATACATTAAAGAATCTCAAACTGAATAAAAAGAAAACATTGTGAACACTCATGTATGGATGGGGGATCGGTGTGGAAGGGAGTACGCTGTTCAGCACAAAATAGACTTATACATGCAGAGAAGAAGAGTACAAGCAGAATGAAGAGAGGTGGGAATTTATGGAATTGGAAACTCAATTATTCCTCAGGATGTCTCCACATTCTGCTGCAGCATAGAAATAGAACATATAGATTTTAATAGGTGTAACTCTATAGAATAACACAGTGTCAAAGCATTTGAGTCCTGTCCTCACCACTTGTGCCCTCAAGTAACTTTAAAATGTGTTTTTTGGATTCAGTTGCTCTCTGAATTTGAGTCAAATAATCAATCAAATCTTTATTGACTGAAAACTTTATGATTTTATCTTAGTTTCCTACACAGAAACTTTTCAGTTTGGGAGAAATCAGCAATTTAAGGCATTTTTTGCCTATTATAACCACCAGTAAAATGCCTACAGGCACTGTGGTTGCCAGCAGCAGCAGCAGACAAGTGGCAACTCCCATATCTACAGTTGGCAGCAAAATTATTCAACCCCCATTGCACATTAGGTTTATATTACTTTCCAGCTGTTTGCTATAACCAGATCTCAAAGGGCATTATAAATAGCTCAATACAATCGATATGACAGGTGTTTTCTCCAAACTCATCACACCTGGTATCTTTTTGTGATTTCCAGGCTTGCAAATTCAATCAACCTCCTGGAAAACAATGTCATAATAACAAATATATGCATGTCAAGTGTTCTGAAACATTGCACCAACCTTTATAAGAGGCCTGCATTAGTTATTTTAGCAATCCCAAAGTTCTAGAGCCAAATTGCCTTTTGATGAAGTTTACATGTGCATAGGGCGTTTCACTGTATAAACAGCAATCAGACTAAGACAAGAGAACTGTCCAGAAAGTTAAGAGATGTTTGCCTTGCACAAGCAAGGAAACGATACAAAATGGTAGAAAATGCACTCATTTCTATTCATGAATGACTCATGTCATTCTACAGGTGCAATTGGGAGCATAGTTCGGAAATTCATGGTTCAGTTGCTACATGACCTGGGCGAGGCAGACAATGAGAGTTGAAATGTAGTCGTAGATAAAAGTTGAGTTGACTGCAAAAGACTTGCAGAAAGACCTGGTGGCTGAAGGCACCAAGGTTTCGCTTGACACAGTTCTTGACACACACACACTTCACATTGAATGGTAAAAAGCCCAAATTCCAATACGTAAACCACAACTGACCAACAGCACAAGGAAAATAGCCTCGGAAAACCATGTGAAAAGATTTATAATATGGGGTCGGAATAACTTTGCTGCCAACTGTAACTTCTTAATATGCGAGTGAGAACTTGAAGGGTGTTGGAAAAGAGCAAGTTCCCCCTGTCAGCTTTTTTTTTTTGCATAAATAAAGGTTCTTTCCCCCTTTTTCTCTCTTCAACCTTTTTCTCATGGCACACTTTTACACCTTATTCCTTCTGTCCTCAAAGACAAGCAGTTTGCCAATAACATTTAACTACATGCAGTTAATGATGCAGTGTTCCTGTAAGTGTAATTCACTGCTTGTTTCACAGGTTTATCATCGTAGGACTAACCAGCAACCTGATAGACAGAAAGGGGAAAACTCACTGAAAAACACACACAGCTTTGACTAGAGTCTTATTAAACAGGCTTGTGAAATGATCTCTAAACACTCCCTTTACTGTGTTTGTGCTACTTCGATCATGTGCAAACTGCTCCCTTACAGTGAATCTTCACAAACGAAGAGGACGGAACGGGTGAGCACAGTTTATTTCCGCACTTAGTCTTAATTCATTAAGTCAATGAATGCACTGTGAATGTCGGCCACTGCAGGATAATTATCCGTGCAATTGGGACAAATAAAGCCGTCCTGAATTGTCAACCACACACGCAGAAATGCGTGTGTGTGGGCACCCTGCTGACAGACATTCAAGGGCATTTAAATTTTGCAGAAGACAACAGACAAAAAGGACGACAGCTAGAGACGATGAAAGGCAGATGGAAAGTGGGAGATGACGACAAAAGGGAAGCAAAAACAGACAAACAAAAGCTTTGGAAAAGCAGATGCTTCTAACACCGTTTCTTCTCCTGACAACTGAAAAATAACAAGAATTTTCAAGAGTCAGAAAATGTTTCCCTGGCTGTGAAGAAACACTACAGACCCAGGGCTCACCAGCCTCCATTCTGGCCCTTTAAAGCCCCACACCTTTACCAGGTCAAATGCAGAGTCAGATACAGCCCAATACAGATTATCATTATTATTATTAGTTGCTCTCACTTAAATCTTTACAGAACCAGTCTGTAGTTTATATACGCTCCTCGTGGACATGACTGTCATTAAAGTATTTAGGCTCTCAATTCTCCCATTATGTACATCAGTTCAGTGGTCCTGAAATTTCTCACATGTCCTCAAATCTACGGAGACTTCTTTACATCCTGTTAGATAATAATGACTTCTGTTTTTATAGCTTGTGGCAATATAGAAATGATTTATTTTACAACAGTCATTGGTTGCACCAACAGACTGTCACAATGGGTGGGTGGTGGTGAGGTAGGACACGGATGCGGACTTTTCAAAAATAAAAAATAATGATTTATTCACAAAAACATGTGACAAAGCAAAGCGCAGCTGAGCCGGATATCAAAAACCTAAACTGTGGAATAAATACAAAACAAAACAAAAGACTTGACATAACATGGTAAAAACACTTAACTTGGACGTGGGGTCATGGCATGAGGGATGTTGACGGGTAGGATCTCGCAAAAACAATGAGGAAACCTGGAAACTAAATACTGAGTGAGTGATAGGTGAGTGAGCGCAGCTGAGGGGAAAAACATGGTTAAACTAAATACCGGACCTGGACTAGAAAACTAAGGCATGAGGGAAAACTAAAACATGGCAAACTAAAAACATGGGGGGAAATCCCATGGGCATGACACAGACAGAATCAAAGTCCAAGGTGTTCAGTGCAGAAAGAGGACTAAAAATTGAATTATACTGTGGTAATGCATGTAGAATGGAACGGAAACCTTTGGAATGGTGTTGCTGAAATGGGCAAACATTTAACCTGGATGGCACATATAGCTCCAAAATCAGTTCAAAATGTAAAGGCAGGGTTCACAAAATTCTTTAACAAGCATTGGTCAGCAGGCCTGACATTTGGAATTGGGGCCACATCAGTCATGAGCACAGGTGGTGCACCTGATTGGCTTGAAAAGCTGAACTAGTCTCAACTTTCAATCACAAGCTACAATAGCAAAGCAAAGCAACTGAGTCGGGATGCAATTCAATGCAAGTTGTCCCATTCATAGCTTAGTGCTAAGCAAGACCAGTGAAGCCTGAAATTTTTTTCTATTAGGAGGCTGGATGGCCCATCCCCTCAATAACACCTCTTTAGGGCTTTCCATGAATTTCAAAGTTTGATTTTGAGAATAAGGTTTTTTATACTTTGCCTCAATCTATCTTAATTATGCTCAAACCAGGAAAAAGTGCCAGCATTTTTTTTGGGATTTGTTTATGTTTGTTTCCTTGCTTTATTTTGTTGAAACTTGCATTTTTGGATGCAGCAACAAGCAGATGATTGCTGATGAATTTTTGAAGTCATTCCTTGAACAACACCTGAGGTGCTGATGGTCACGGTCATTACACTATTTACCCACACGGTGTTTCACAAATGGGTTGACAATAAGAACTCTTCAGTGTGAACTGGAGAATAAATGACAAATGATCTCGTGTGAACCCTGTCAGAATATCATGAATAAAAAAATAATTTTAAGTCAGGCCATAATTTATTCAAATTTAGGAGCTAGGAGAATTAAAGCACAGCAGCAAGCCTTTGAAAAACAAAAACACATTAAAATCCTGTTTGGCTGTCATGCATTGCCACTGTGCTTGTGTGCACAAACTGTGACTGTGAATCATTCAGTTAAAGTAGGTGCACTGTGTGAAAGTGTCACCCTCTTTCCTTGGGTTTTTTATGAACAATGGGTGGATCAATACTTAATACATCAATAGTATTTCCTCAGCAGCCTTGGTTTGCAGTACAGTGATTATAGTCACATTCTGCAAAAACAGTGAAAATGACCCAGGTTCAATAACACATTTTTTTTAACACATAATTTTGCAGTAAAATGCCTGTGTATACACTCATTTTTCCATTGAATAAAACATACCCTAAATGAGGTCTGGGGGTACAAGAGAGGACAAGGTTCACTTAATCTTTAGAAAAACACATGTTTACCAATCATAACATCCCACATAGAGGTTCTGAAACTGACAGCAACAACTCACAGACAAAAAGAGAACAGATTGATCAATACCGCAAGACAGCTGGCAGCAGCCATCTGGGAGCTTCAGAACATTTTTGCAAAAAAGGCTACATTGACTATAATTATGTCAAATCATCTGCTTAATATGTACACTTTACCCTTTCTTCAGTTCTGACTGCACAGCCCCAGGACTGCAATGGAATGAATGAACTCTACCAGTTGAAGCGATTTCCTCTCAGAGACCATGCCGTCCAGCTCAGGCTTCACCGAGTATTTTAAATCATCCCTTGATGTATGGTTGAAAGGCAGTTTAGGAAGGATAAAATGGATATAACGAAACAATGCAAAGCGGGGTTGAAAAGATCAGTTGTAAAATGCAAAAAGTTGAGGGTCCAAGTACAAATAAGCCCTTGGAAAAGAATATTTTACATGTGAAAGATCTGGAATTTCTCAGTCAAGGAAATTCAGAGATTTGTATGGAAACGGTATGTGTTAGACAATAGTTGCCTAAAACAAATTAAAAAGAAAAATAAACAATGTATTAACGGTTTAATAGTTTTTCATAGATTGTTTTCAAGGTTTAGAAGGCAGGTCTAAAGTAAGCATTTCCATGGCAATTTAGATTTAGTATACATGGTGAACAAAAGTTGAGCCCAACCCTAACAATTGAAGGTTATGAATACATTAGCCTCACATTAGCAACTAGCCAGTGGACTTTTCTACTATTATCACGAAAAAGCATCTTCGCTGGATGTTTTGTAGAACTCGGGCTCTCTTTTTAGATTGCAATAATGAGAACAAGAAACATTGGACTTGTTTTGCGAAGACTGAAGATTTTGTGAAGACTGAAGGCATCATCTCAGATCTGGAAAACCTTTAGGTAGCACATTTATACTTGGTGGTTTGAAGCTGCAAGTTAACAATGTCATCATATTGTTACAGGATTGTATTCAATTCAATTGAATTCAATTAAGTTCAATTCAATTAAAAAATACTTTATTCATGTCCAAAGGGAAATTATATTACTGAAGTACTAATCGTTATTAAAGTTATGCTATTCTTATAGATATATAACAAAATTAAATGTAAATCAGCTGACAAACATATGGAAAGTTGAAGAGTAGCTGGGAGGAAGGTATGGTAGAACACTTCAGGTCGCCATCAGAGGATTGGGGTGTTTTTGTGGCTTGTCAACAACTTTGCATGTGATGAGCCAGAGAGACCCAGAGCTGCTGCTGCAGCCATGTCTGATGAAAAAATATTATTGCCTTCCTGAAAATTCTGATGTATTGTTCAAAGCTGGAAGGTACCTCAAATATTAACACAGTGAGTGTTTGTTATTCCAAATCTAAGCAACTTGCTTTGGTTAAAACAAAATTTCTATGATCTTTCTTGTGATGTGGCAAAATGTCCAATTAACTCTTCAAAAGTTTCTCAGATTTGTCTGTGAAGACATTCAAAATTCCATTTTCATTATTATAATATTAACTTGTTTTGGTAAATGCAAACATATTCAGACTTAACTGTACGTAACAACTGTGTCATAGTTCATGCTAACATTATCACATTTTATAAATAGAATGAAAATGTTTTCTAAAAGAATGCTAAAAGAGAATTGAATGTACAATTTGGGCTGCCACAGGGCCAACCATGGCCAAACAACCATGCACACTCACACTCACTCCTAGGGTCAATTTAGGAAGCAGGAGAGAACACACGCATACACGGGGACAACATGCAAACTCTACAACCCAGTTGGGATTCAACAACCTCATTGCTATGAGCAGACGTTGCTAACCACCACCACACCGTGCAGCCCATCAGCTTTAAGTGTTTACAGGAATAACTTTGCAAACCTCGAAGTCAGTCATCAAGAACCTACAAGCTAAGAAAAGCAAGTTGAGGTATGATATAAGTTTAAGGCAGGCTTTGAGTGTGAATGTGTTGCTGTCTTCTGCCATGTTTTGTGAGAGTGTATGTGTGTAGTAGCAGGCCACACATGAGGTGGCAGATGGCTACTAATGTTGCCTGGGAGATTGACAGGCTTTATCGTGTGTTGGCGAGCCCCCATCAACCACTTGTCCACCATGTGACACGGCGTATCACACGACTTTGTCACAGCGGGAGAGAGGTTGTAACACATGTGCATGCGTAAGCGCACCCAAACACACACTCCTTTTCAACTTTTAGATCAGAATGAGGGAGAGGCAGAGATACGGGGAGAGAAGGAGAGAAATAGATTCTTTTTCACTGGGGAGACAAGTGAAGTGCTGGATTTGAGGGCCATTTAGAAGAAAAAAACATGAAAAAAAAGCTATTTTCTATTCATGAACCGGACAAGTGGAGCCTGTTTGAAGGGCAGAATAGAAAGTGCTAGGATTTTCACTGACCTATAGGAATTCTTTATTTGGAGGCCTGCTATTATAGTGTCTCACAAGCATCAAAATACATCATCGAGCCCTGCCATCCCCTCGATGCTTGCTTTTCTGTTCTCCTGCCAAAGTAATTCATTGCTGCCACTGGAGGAGCTTGTTGTATGTGTACAACTTAATGTTTCTGACAGCGTAGCTTTTTCATCAGGAGCAATCCACCAAAAGTCAAGTGTTAACAACACTGTTGTGCTTGTAAATTGCTCGGTTTTAATGCTAAATAAATGCAGTGCAGCTCAAAAGAAAGCTTTTTTCAAAAGACTGTTCATAAAGTGTATTTAATGCTAAAGGGCAACAAAGCTGAAGTCACTATTTCACATGGGTAGAATAGTTTTCAAGCTATACTGGGAGCTAAGGCCAAAAGCTGCATGGTTAATATGTAAGCAAATGTCAAGCGTGATTATTTTAGATGGAGAAAAATAGTTTTCTAGGGCAACAAACTGGCTGCTGCAGGTTGAAATCATGCCTTAATATACAACTATAATATATACATACTTACAGGAGGCAAATTCCAGCAACAAAGTAGGTCAGAGATAAAGGTAGCCCTTCCATTCCTGTCAGCAGCAGTTAAAAAAAAGTAATCTTCCTTCACTGAATGCAATTTAAAAAATCTGCAATCACACCAAACTGGGCTTGAACAGAGATGATACAGAGCCCATATTGTTTCAGTTGGGAAAATGCCATTATTTTGAAGTGACGATGTATGAGTACTGAATGTTACTTGGCCACTTTTTCCACCCAATTAGTAAATTCAGTATGTTAACAATATAAATGTGCATCTTCCGTTCATCATCTGCTCATCTGGTTAGATATGATCTTTAATGTGCAAGTTGCAGGTTAATAACCTATGAGTGTAAAACTATGTAGCAGGACGAGGTTATTGAAAGAAATTTAGAACATTTAGATATGTTCATTGTCAGAATTCTGTGAACTTAAAAGACAGCTCTGAAATTTCATAGCATGAGGGAGATGAAAATGAGTTTATCAATTAAAAAAATACAAATCCACAATTTTGATGCTGAAAAGATTGAATGTAAATACAAATTGACATAAAAGACAACAACCTTTTAATTATAAGCCTGGGGCAAGGACAAGGACAAGGATCACCACAAATATCTTACATAAGAGATAGATTAATTTGTGGTGTGAGGAGAACAATTGGAGGACCAGTTCCACTGAGTACTGAGTAGGCAAACACAAGTTAAATTTGTACAGATGAAGACATCAGTGACTCCCCTGGAACCACAATTATGACCATTATTGGCAAATGAGGATTATGTACCAAGAAGTTACAGACAGGACATAGAATAGTGGGGGATCATATGAGAGATTGAGAGCAGATAGCGGTTCACCTGGTGCAGCTGTATTTACTGTGTGTCCCCATCTTGTTGCCAGTTCATCACAGTGGGAGACTGAGGAACCGACAGTGACAGAGAACTGAAAAACAGCCAGACAGAGATGGGAACTGTGTGCTTTAAGTCTTCTTTTCTAATTTCATAGTTCATCTTTTGAGTCTGTTGAGTTTTTATTCTCCCACGTTTTTTACATTTCTGTTACACAATATATTTTTCATATAGTGTAATACAAAGTGAAGCCATCAGCTAATCACCATCAGGCCCTTTTTGCCCTGTTTAATAAGCTAGTAGTAAATGACAGCCTCTATTTCTCTTTAACTCTGATATGTGATGGCAAACTTTCCGTTCAGTAAAAAACAACTCTTTTTGTTATTGTAAGCTACCATCTTTCAGTTCTACACAGAACAATGTCTGCTTCTAACTTTCTCGATCATCATACAGTTACTGGAGTTACTAAAGTTTCACCTGCAGAGGATTGCACTATAAGAAACTATTGTGTAGACAGAAATAATAAAGACAAGCAAAAATAAATAAATTAATGATGAATAAATAAAAAGGCAGCACCGTCGCCTCACAGCGAGAGGGTTCCAGGTTCAACTCCCGGCTCGGGCCTTTCTGTGTGGAGTTTGCATGTTCTCCCCGTGTATGCGTGGGTTCTCTCCGGGTACTCTGGCTTCCTCCCACCGTCCAAAAACATGCATGTTAGGTTAATGTGACTAAAAGATTGTCCTTAGGAGTGAGTGTGAGCGTGTGTGTGGTCGTTTGTCTCGTTTGTCTGATGTGTGATGGACTGGCGACCTGTCCGGGGTGTACCCTGCCTCTCGCCCAGTCACCGCTGGGATAGGCTCCAGCCCCCCCACGACGGATTAAGCGGGTATAGAAATGGATGGATGGAATAAAAAAGCCTCTCAAAGAATACAATTTGGGAATGAATATGAACACATTTTACCGTAGTTGTTAAGACCAGAGCCTGCATTCATCAAACTCACAAAAGTACAGTGTTATGAGCCAACTTTAAAACGCATTTATCAACCCACTTATGCCTACACACAGTTTAGTAGGAACTTTTATGAAGAACTCTCAGGTGAGCACATGATTTATCACATTAGCTGAAGAAAAGTGTTTCACGAAGACTTACCCCACATCTATCCCACTGTTCATTCTTCCGGAGAATTTTCTTAAGCAATTTATTTTTTGGGCATTTTTACTTAAACATTTTGAACAGGATCAACATTTGATCCTCCTGGAAACAATGCTGCTGCAACAGCACAGCAAGGACAGTTAGATTCTGAAGCACTAAGTCAATGTAAATCCATACAGATGTAAAATCCCTCTGTGGAAGAAATGAGTGCACATCTGACCTTATGTATTCTTGGCCTCTTTGGCAAACATAGCTTGTTTGTCGGCATTTTGTACAATAGCCTATGACTTCACGATGGCTTGCAAATTTGTTTTAGTTCCAAGATGTCTGAGAGTTTTCTTGTTCTGCCTTCTTCGGATCTCCACATTGAACAGAATTTCAAATCTGGGCTTTTCCTTTGTCTTTCCATATCTCTCCATTTGGACCTTTTAGGACATTCTTCGAAGGATTAGTTAATGTGATGAGGATCTACGTCCTATTGAAAGGTCCAGCCAAATCTTACACAAAGAGATTACACTGCAAATCAATTTTTTTTTTGGAGACAGGAGTGTCAGAGAATGATGAGACAGTCAGTCCTGTACACATAAACAGTCATTTCAACAGTCTTTTTTAAATCCCTCGCCAGACTCATAGGCATCCACTTCGTTTTGAGGACCTTGTGAAGCTTTTTAGATTTTGGCATGATGACAGCCCACAGGATACCCTGGCAGTGTGTAACTTTTAGATCTATGACGAAAGTGTCTCATGCAAGGGAAGGGAAACAAATTGGCAGAATATGATGGTGAAAGCTGGTACTTTGAAAACACTAAAACACCAAATGCTCGAGTTCCATGGTCACAGAAGCCCAGGTAAACTTCTTTTCTCTGAAAATCTGCACTTAGTTTCTCCTTGAAAGGAAAAGAGAAAAACCAGAACTAACTCAAGCTTTTCAAGCATTTACTGTATGTTATAGTTTTAAGACAAACACTGAGGTCTAAAAGGGACTTTGATGAGCACACCTTCAGACCATGTTCAGGTTCAGCTTTGATTTACCTTTGTATACCCAAAATAATCCAGTTTTAGGATTGAACTGTTCTGCTTTACAGTTTTTATATATTGCAGTAACTAAACACGTTGACTTCTTCAGTCACTCCAGATTGCATGTTTTTCTTATAGACCGTATCTAAATGATCAAGGACTAAACCCCTGTAAACCCTGAACTAATTTATCATCAGTAATCATTATCTGAAGTTGAAGACACGTAGAAACAGTTATTCTGATCACTGTTTCAAAGAGCAAGACATATGCCCCCCCCACAAAATTTTTTTATCAACAACAAATCTCGTATGGCTTTAAAAAAAAGTAAAACAGGGCCAATCATCATCATCAGTCATCGCTGGCTATTTGTCTTTAAGTGGCTATGACAGCTTAAGTGTCTCCCGCCCTTACTGACTGCTCCTACATGACTGCACATGGCCTGAAGCAGTGTACTCCTGTAGTCGTCTCATACGAGCTGCAGGCACAGACTCACCATCTCAGGGATAAAAACAACTCCCTTACTTGATTTCAAGATAGAGAACAAGGTCAAGGAAAACCAACTCATAACTTCTAACGGCTTTCAAAAGACTAACAGAACTATAAAAAACCTCACCTGGGAGCCAGTTTGTCACTAAAGAAAAACAAGAAATTCAATCAGACTACTCTGGTTTCCAGACTGTATTACCTCTGACAGTCTCCCCTTTGCTGTTGTCTTCATAGGCATACTTGAAGACCCAAATGTAATCAATGTTTTTTTTTTTCCATTTTATTGGCTTTCTGAGGTTGTGGTGCTTCGAGCTAAATGCTGACATGAACATCAACAATGTTGACCAGTTCTGTTCAATTTAGTTACTTTCTTTCCATGTTGGTTTTTAGCCACAAATTAGCTTAGAATTTTACTTGACAGTGACTGATAGTGAACCAGTAAGACTGCTGTGACTCAAGTGCTTTAAATACACAGTATTTTTACCCTCAGTGGTATCAAAGTAATCCAACAATGTTTCTAAATGACTTATGATTTTGATAAATGTGTCGTGGTCGTACGTTGTTTTGTTATAATGTTGCTCTCATCTATCTGGACTTTATTTTTGAGTTTAAGGTTTTTCATTTGGGGATTTTGTGCAGGCTACTTAGATACATTCTTTGTTTCTTTGTTGCATGTTGACCTTGCTTTTAGAAATTCCTTGCTTTTTGTATTAATTTCAAAAAAATTTTTTTCCGCTGCCTGTTTAGTTAGCATCACCCCCCTGTTTCATTTTGTAGCCATTGTTCTTATGCATTCCATTGAGATAATTCCTGTTCATTTTGCACTCCTTGTTCCACACATTCCCTCTCTATTCACATTGATTTCATTAATTCATTGCTTCCTCTTGTGTGGCTCCAGGACCTCCTGCTGGGTGTGTGGTGGTGCTGATTGGGGATTCGTCTCAGCTGCTGCTGATCACCTACCTGTGCCTTTTTAAAGCTCCACTCTGCAGTCTCCTCATCTCCAGGTCGTTGCCGGCCAAATCATTGTTTTAGTCTTGTTCAATGAACAAGTTCATTTGTTTTCTCAAGTCTCTTGGTTTTTTGCGACTCTTCCCAGAGAGACTAGAGCAAGCCGTACTCCCACCTGATCACATTAAGCCTGTTTTAGCGGCTGCACTGCCACCGCCTCTGCCACAAGTTAAGTCAGTCCTGGAAGGGTTATTACGAAGTCCCATCTAAGTTTTTGTCTTGCCACTACTGGTCAGTACTCAACTCACTTGGATTCTTGGAAATTCTAGATTACTTACCAACATTTAACACCTATTATCTCTTCACAGATACTAACTGCCACAGAGGATTATTTTGAGTTTGGTTTCTCCTTGAAGATCTTCCGTTCCCCTCGATAAACATTTGTCCTTTTCACTTACCTGCTGTCTCTGCTCCTTCCTGGGTCCGACCTGTCTCACAGCTAATGATCTATTCAACATTTAGTTGACTCACGTTCTTAAGTTCTAAAAGTGGTAACTGAACAACTGAAAGTAATTTCACTATTGTGCAAAGGTCTGAATAAACAGAGTGAAGGCCTGCTAATGTGAGCTGTTTTTTTTTTTTTTTTTTTTTTTTTTTACTGAAGAATAGAAATTGCAATTTTACACACGGACTCTTAAAAATTATATTTCATAGAATATAATCTATTTATTTTAGGTGAAGGAGAGCTCTTTACGTAGACTTTAAAATCCATACAAATAACAAAACCTAATCTGCTTAGAACTGATGTTTGCAGACCAGAAGGCTCTGAATTAAAGTGAAAAAGTGTTTCGATACTTTTTTCCAGGTAGGAGAAATTGAATCAAATCATCTCTCTGATGTTTCAAATACAATTCTTGTGCACATGACTAAGGTAATGTACAAATTACAGTCAATCTCCAGGTGCTGAATGAGCTGAATTTCTTTTATTCTTTTTTTTTTTGTTGTTGCCACAATTCTTTTACTCATACTCATTTACTCATTTAGTCCTGCCTCTGTGCCTCACATGTATGAATATACGTATATAACATACAAGCTGTACACACACCATTCCACTCTCCCTAACCTCCACTTTTATCACATCTTTGAGACCTTTGCGTTGCGCTTGTCACTAGGGGTGACCTTTTCCTTTCTGTTCACGAAGCCATCATCATCACACCTGAGCCCAGGCGTGAGCCACATCACCATTCTGCTCAATTCTTCACTTCTTTTTTTCTTCATTTAATCAAACACACTATGCAAAAAAGAATATTTAGTAGAACCACAGAAGAGCTGAGTCAAACAAACTTCAGCAAATTGGAGAGGTAATTTCTTGTGACATTTATACCACATAAATAAAGCACATTATCCATAAAGCAATGTATCTTGTGAAATCTGACTGGAAAAAATATTTAGTAACAGACACGTTTTATTGAGCAATCTGATCATTTATAATGCTTATCAGAAGAATTTAGCATGCAGTATCACAGAAAACAGCCACATGTCACATACAGTATAGAGATGGTTGGCTTATTTTTCCATATCCATTGGATTAAGATGAGATAAGCTCTATTGTCATTTTATCAGGATACAACAAAACGTGTGTGGTAGCTCTTTAAGGCACCAGCAGCATATATAGACACAATATACTTATAATACAATATAAACAGTAAGGAAATATTTTAAATATTTACAGGTAAGCAAGAAAAATATAAAAGTAGTGCAATAAGTGGATGACTAGTTATTTACAGGTTGATTTTTATGTAGATGAAAATTAAAGCAACCCATTGCTTTTCAGCAGCTTATACAAGGGTATTTGTTCAAACCCATCCAGGACGTAACTAAAGTGTTTTCGTCGAGTGATGTATGATGGAACAAATATTTGTCTTGATCTCATACCTCAAAAATGCCGTTCACATGGCCTAAAGCAAAGCATTTAGCTTCTCCATCCAACTTCCCATCCCTCTTATACAAACTTTGTGGCTTGTTAAATGATAGACTTGACAATGAATCTGGCTCCGATGAGTTTTCAGGATTATGAGTTGTATTTAAGGGCATGAACAAATAGCAGACCATTTCAGTTGGAGGGCTTATTGATTTTGTGTCCTTGTGATTTTCTTTGTGATTTTGTGTTTGTGTCTTTAGAAGTGAAGCTTCATCAAAATATTTTAGGTAATTGACATTTTTCTTGTAGAAAATATGACAGATTTTTTCCAATAATTTTCTTGGAGCTCATGTGTTGTCATGATGCTGCCCTCCTTATTCAAACTTACCTTTAAAAGAGAGACGCCATGCTCTTTTTTACAAGTTGGCACAATTTTCTGAGGTGTTAATGAAATGTACATGACCCGCTTTGTCAGAATTACACAGAATACCACAGAAAGACATACCAACATTTGTCTTTTCTGCCAATTTATAGCAGCCCATT
Organism: Odontesthes bonariensis; assembly: GCF_027942865.1. Taxonomy (NCBI): domain Eukaryota; kingdom Metazoa; phylum Chordata; class Actinopteri; order Atheriniformes; family Atherinopsidae; genus Odontesthes; species Odontesthes bonariensis. Next base: position 11,691,754 of record NC_134506.1, on the reverse strand, counting down.
TCAGGGCGGGGAGTAACCCAATTAACTTCCATTTACCCTTTTCTTTCACATAGAATGTAGCTCTTTTCTGATCTGTACTTCTAGATAACTTTTGAAGCATGATATTATTGTATGAAAGAGCATAGCATACCCTGAGTGCTAACAGCAGCAAATTACTTACTTGTATAAATCCACTGAACATCTGAGTTTTTGAGTTAATTATGACTTTCGATGCCCAACTATACACTCAAGAACAGAATAAAAGTGTTTTGTTTTTTCTTCTTCACAATATGTCCCCTCTAACTTTGTATTCCAACTCTAAAAACGTTTCTTGTGCAGCCATAGAAGAGGCACCAAACGCTTCAGGTGGCAAAACTGGATAAATTAAATAAAGTTTGGTTTTACCTTTACAAAATTCTAACTGACAAATTCACCAAAGGATGGAACCTAATGGCTTTTAGCAGAACCGAATTGCGCTTCATCTCACGCCTCTATTGATTTGTGGGTGTATCAACTCTCAAATGGCTTTTACACTTACTTTCAGCCATGTGTTCCAGCATCACTGACAGCACAATCCTCAGTTCGCTTTTGCTCACCCCAGAAATCTTTTAGCAGCAGCTGCTACTGTGTCCAAACAACATTCACAAAACAGTTACAAAACATCTCACATCCTATCCAGTGTGCTTTAAATAAAGCACTCCCTTTTTTCTAACCTTAAAAAAACTTCTTCTTGTTTTTTTTAGCATGCTATGCTGTTCATTCAAAGCGTTGTCTTGGACATGACACAGGATGTGCAGAGCAAAACATTTTAGATACATTTACACAGAGCCGAGTCAGAGGAATAAGAGCTGAACAAAGCTGTTTGTGGCAATGCTGCTCACTTCTACTGACTCAATCCAACCTGTTAATAATGAATAATGACTGGGTAGGTAAAATCACTAGAGATTAAGGCTAACAGCATTTGGCCATGCGGCCCAATTGCAATAATGCTTTTAACAAGCAGGCTGGGAGAGGCAAGAATTTCAGCTGACTACATTCTTAAATCAATAATCTTTTCATTAGATATCTTGTGTTCACACCCTCTAACAACAGTGCTCTGAGGAACTTGTTTATGTCTGTGTGCAGCCATCTGTTCCAATGTGTGTGTGCAAGTCATGAGCATATGCCACTTAATCGTGCCCCCGCTGCTTTCATGCCTCGCCGCCACCTTCATTTCTGCCCCTGAACCTTATCAGCAGCTTGTCTCTCCGTCACGCTGAAGAGGGCATAACGTAGCGACCATTTTCATAATTATGTCCCACCCCACTTATGCGTCCATCACCTCCCCTCTCCAGACATGCCTTCAGGCTGCGTAAAGACACCATGCCTTCCCACCTCCAAACGCTCGCATGTCGGCTGTACCACTGTACCCCCAACCTCTAGCATCAATTTGTGTGGCCCTTACACATTTTGGCTATAAGGGCCAATGCTGCATCTCACAGCTCCCCGTCCTCTAACAATAATAGATAACAAGATGAACATTAGAAAAGAAAAGTCATCCCATTCAGCCTAACGTGGGTAACCCATATCGGCTCCTCCATCTTTGTGTTAACCTTGGCTTTGTGTGCGCTCAAATCTGCCATGTATTTATTGACATCAAATTGAAGCTGTTGTGTTTTGGCAGTGGGCAGCATTTCTCCCCCTCACTGTCCTATCAACATACCCATACACACATGAACATACAGATGCACACCTTAGCGCTGCTTACTTGTGTTTGCCATTTTCCCTTCAACCCTCACCATGCCTCGATTTCTCTCTCAGCTACATGTGCTGGGGCTTAAATAGTTTTAATTTCTGATCCAATCTCTATCCTTTGGCTCATAATGTGGCAGCATACTGTGTCCATAAAGAGCACGGGTGTAGTGTTCGTGTGGGCCAGATGTTAAATGCTACCTGTCCCTGTAAAACCTGTCTGGCCATGTAGATAGCTTCTTCTTACAGACATTAGGCAAACCTGGAATAGTTCTCATCTGCTGCCGGGAGCGCGGAGCATATCTGATAATAAGGTGTTGATAGTGGGTTATAGCTTGACGGTTTCTGAAGCCTGATATACCAGCAGACCATGGCCAATACCAGTCTTGGGGACAGACAGGATGTAACTGATAGCAAGCAGTAATCATGCACCAATTCACATATCACTCACTCATTTGTGAGATAAACCCACTGAATTTATGTGCCAGGAAAGCTAGATCAGATTTTGAAGGAGCATCTGTCAAGTTGGACTATGTCCTGTAAGGTGTGATTAAAACTGACATGCATGACAAGTCTAAATGATCTTGTTTGTTGACTCCAGTTAAATGACTGTTGAGGTACAAAGTATTTGATATCAGAACAATGGCAGTTTCTCAACAATATGGCAAAGACTTGAGTGCTGACTGACAACATTTACAATTATAAACTTAATCACAAATCCACTCAATGTTCAGTGCAGTCACGTGATAGTTATTGCATTGTCGTTGTCAGTGGAAGATCTTCTGAAAGGGTACCCTCACACAATTTTGTCAAAATAAAGTAGGAATTAAACTCTAATGCTCAATGATTTAGATGCCTCAGTGTATGCATTTCAGTAGGTCAGGTGTCAGGGACTCTTGCGATAAAACATGATTAATAACCATGTACAAACAGTCATCTGTCCGAAATTGCCTGACTAATTTTTACAAAATGAGTTCTTATCAACCTGTGGATTTGAAAATGATTAGTTTTATCAATAAAGGATGAAACTAGACCCTAACTCATATTTAGCTACAGGATCCAGCATATTTTCTGCATCTTCTCTGCGCCGTTGCCAATGCTCGTCCACTTGTTTTAAAGTGTTCACAAATACATTTAACAATTTGTGATGAAGACTATTCTCACTTGTGGTGGTGTTGTTGTTGGTTATTTAGCTTTAGTGTTCAATATGTTAAGACTGTCCAGTGCATCCACTTAATGTGGATGCACTGGACCCCTCCCTCTAGCTCAAGCTAACTTCCATGTAGTCCATATAAACATAGCTTATCATCATCTTCAAGAGAGGCATGCTGTTAGCTGTTTAGATACACCACACAGGACTAGATATCTTGGCTGTATAACCATGATCCATTCTGCATGGGGTGACAGCACTGCAAATGGAAAGGTATTTATTATCAAAACTATCTCTCTGTCTATTACATTATACTTTTGTTAGTAGAACCATGACATTTACGGATGCCTATTCAATCAGAAAAATGGAATCACTTAAGTGTAATAGCTTTAGCAATTTGTAGTAAGGCAACTCGAACATAGTCAACATTTTATTTAAAAACAACAACAACAACAACAACAAAAACAAAAAAAAACTTAAACACTTTTAACCTCAGTAATCTACATTGAAAAAAGAACCAACGATTATAAATGTGTCTTTATCAAATCAAATCAAATCAGTTTTATTTATTTATATAGCGCCAAATTATAACAGATGTCATCTCAAGGCACTTAAATAATATAGTCCAATTCAAGCCAATTGGAGTTCAATTCATTGTAATCATAATCCAATGAAATCCAATGAATATATTTAAAAATAATACAATTCATTCAAATAGAACCAATTCAAAAACACTTTCCTCACTAAGGAAACCAACAGATTGCACCGAAACTTCTCTTTGGTCCAATCTCCCATCCTGAGCGTGCCTGAGGCGACTGTGGAGAGAAACAACTCCCAACGACCAGCTGGGGTATGAGAAGACAGAAAAGAGGGGACAACAAACACCGTAACACCATTCAAAGGATACCTTTTGGAACAGGGAAACACAAGTTAATGACAACATTAATGTCACATGTACACAATATCATTTAAGAAATTAAGAAATTAAACGGGGGGGGGGGGGGGGGCAAAGTGAGGAAAGGTGTGACAGACGAGGCCCGCCAGCAGTCTAAGCCTATAGCAGCTTAACTATGGGATGTTTCAGGATCACCTGAGCCATCCCTAACTATAAGCTTTATCAAAAAAGGAAAGTTTTAAGCCTGGTCTTAAAAGTGGAAAAGGTGTCTAATTTGCATGTGGCTTTTAAACAGTGACTGTCAATGAGCATAAAAGTAAATCATACCACAAATGTTTTTAACTGATTCATGTCCTGGGAAATGACTTTTTCTTTTGTTTCATGAACACAGACATGAAAATGACCTCACAAAAAAGTCGCATAGCAGATTTGTGAAACTGTTCTGCAAGGAGTGTTTACCAGTTTTAACTAGTCATGAAGCAGACCAGCAGCACTCATATTATTTTTTTTTAATTTCTCTTTTTTTCTCAGTGCTGTGTACTTTCATGTATTGTTTTTTTTTTTTTGTTGTTGTTTTTTGAGCACCTGCTGATGTTTAAGGCAATAAAAACACTGTTAAGACGGATAGGTTCAGACGTTAGAAAGTACTTCATAGCATCAAGGATTTATGAATGAATTGGACTTTTTTAAAATTAATTATGATTACAATGAATTGAACTCCAATTGGCTTGAATTGGACTATATCATTTAAGTGCCTTGAGATGACATTTGTTGTAATTTGGCGCTATATAAATAAACTGAATTGAATTGCCTGAAAATGGAAACTTTTACAATATCAATCAAATGATACATATTTTCATGTCTGACTTACAAGGTAATAAGTCCTGCTCCGTAAGGAAAACACTGAAAACATTGCATGCTTACTTCACAGTTTACCATGATAACAGGTACAGTACAAATATTTGGTAGTCATCTCATGTGACATTCATCGTAATGGAGACTTGTTAACGTCTCATATGTTAATGTTCTTTTACATGACACAGAGAACTAACCATTATTTTTTTGTGAAAACTAAGACAATTATTATGCAAAAGCCAGATAAGATAGAGGAGGAAGAGTTTGAGAATGAAAGCAGACTTGAGAGCAAGTAAAGAGACAGGGTAATGAATATCTTAGTGACAGCGTTTCTTTGGAAGCAGAGAACTGTTTTTGAGGTCACAATGAAGCTCCAGATAGTGACAATAAAGGGAAATTTACGAGCGATTGCAGCCTCTTGAGAAGTTTGATTCTTTCCAGCCACAGTTTGTGGCAACACACCTCTCACTGTCATCCCAATATGAAATCATTCAAAGCACGTCTGATGTTATAACTTCAAGGATCATCTCTGAGATTGACAAGGCGATGTGTACTCTATGACGACGCAGGGGATCACTGTTCACAGCAGCTTGTGGGCGAGATACTCTAGTCCACAGGGCTTGCTGAAATTGAGATTCCTCGGATTTTCCCAGCTTGAGGCATTTGATGCTTGTTCCTCCACTGACACCATAGACGTAACTTGAGAAACATAGAATTTGACACATCGCATGTGTGGCCAAGTCCTATGATGGTGCTTCTCTTCAGTGTGAAGCAGTGAGAGACTGATTCAGACGTAAAGCATGAAGGGAAGAATATATCTATAGCCATGCTCATGCACCTAATGCTGTCTCTAGCTTCATTCACACAGATATGCAACTCCTTTGATCTCCTGGATTGTCAGTGATGAATGTATTTCCGCTTTCATAAACCTTAAGTAGCCCCGCCCTTTATTATTCCAAAAGATTAAAACCTATATCTCCTTAGGCAACTAAATCTCCACATGAAACTATGCAGTACTTTAAAGGGGTGGCTGGTGAATAGTGCTACAATTTGACTACAAATTGCTATTGTACAGTCTAATGAATGACAGTCTGATATAATACACTAGAGTTTGTCTAGCCTACAATTGCTATTGTAGTTTTGGATATTACAACTGTAATCAAACAGCTGCACAGAGAAAGTTGGAGAGCCCATTGGTTGATGAGTAAATAAATTGATTTTACAGATAACTTGCACCAAGTTTCCACTCATGTGTGTTCAGTCCGTAGGTTATGAATTATCCCCCTTAATTTTAACACAGGAAAATGATTTCTTTTCTTTTTTTGGTTGGATCTGCCTCAGTTCAAGAATGGGAGAAGCTGTTTTAGAATGACATGTAATCATTGTAATACAAATGCAGAGGTAAGTTAAAAGAGGTTGGACTGCCCCGTCATTTTTGTGAAAGATTATAAAAGATGTATGAACCACTATACATACACTCCATACGTTGCACAGATTTCCTTTATCTAAATACCGATGTTGGCTAAATACAACTGTTAAGTTTTCATTTTCTTGTGCTCAATATTTAGTGACCAGTTTGACTGTAAATCTAGGAGTTTGTTAGCCTGACCGCTAATTCATTTATCAAACTTTCTGCCTCACCATGTGGTCTCTCTCTGAAATACACCACACAAGACAAATTATAAAGGAGAAAAAAAACTGACAATGCAATTTGGACATCTATTAGTGATTATTGTGACTCTCAAAAGAATTAATCAAAATTAATGTCGCGGCTAAGTGCCAAGCCAACTCACAAAAGGACCCAAGAGCATATGCAGACACTGACAGTTCAGAGTTAAGAGAGTTTATTTACAGGTAGGTGGTGTTGGAAGCCAAAGGAAGGATCCGGGTAATCGGGGAACTCTGAGAGAGGAGGGATGGCAATGATCTGTTCTGAGTCCAGGTGGATACCCAGAGTGGCTGTGGTGCAGTGGTTCTGAGTCTGTGGCGGTACGAGCAGGCAGGTAGGTGAAACAGGAACAGCATTAGAGAATGCTAAGTTCTTAGCATGGGAATCCAGAGCGAGGAAAACAACCACGGTATCGGCATTGAAGAAGACAGGAAGGCAAGTATACTTTCTAAGAAACACAGGAATCGGCCCAATTGCCACTGGTGAAGTGAGGTGTGCCCTGGACTGGAAACCTGCTCAGCGCCACCTAAGACCCATAAACCACAACAACCACAACACAGCCAAGCATCCATCCATCCATCCGTTTTCTATAGCCGCTTAATCCAATGTAGGGTTGCGGGAGGGCTGGAGCCTATCCCAGCTGTCATTGGGCTAGACGCAGGGTGCACCCTGGACAGGAACATCACAGGGACAAATGAGACACAGCAATGCACAGTCACTCCTTGGGACAATTTAGAGACACCAATTAACCTGACATGCATGTCTTTGGATGTAGAGAAAACAATGTGCCATCAACCAGCTGATGGTCCGGTTCTACCATTCAAATCTGGTTGACTTGGGTTTTGCTGCAGATCTTCAATAGAATCAAATCAAAATTTGCTCATCCACGCCAGAGAGAAAATATCAATTTAGAGCACCACTGCTATGCCAGCATTGCCCTGACTGAGTGGAGTGAAACCAGTCTAAACAATACATCAGCCAGCCTGCCTACCAGACCTCATATTACTGTGAAAGTAGCATATAGGTCCACAGTCATTGCTTGTCAAGCAAACACAAATACAATATGTTGTATGCTGACATAGTTTACAATGCACCATGAAAGCTAACATCTGGAAATCATTTGCCTTTTATGGATTGAATGAAAATTCAATAAAATTCTCCAGAGCATCGGTTAAGTACAGCAATTCTTAACACTCACATGGTAAGACCAGGTGACATCATGGTAAATCCTTGGATGCTAATACAGCTAGCACAAGTAAAAAGAACAACAAAAAAGATAAATACATGGATATTATAACCACAACGTTTTCTACAAGTTCTGCAAGGTCAAAGGTAATTACAGCAACCCATGCCTGATTTATTGCTAAATATTTACAACTTAAAGTGTCGTTTAGCGTAATGGCTCAGTTGACATGATGTTGTACATACATTACAACTGTAAAGTGTGACAGTATGACAAACTTTCATATTAAAGTAAAGAAAAATCAGAAACATTTTTCCTATTCTACTATGTTACAAAAATACCATACCAGCATACCATTGCCACAATTATAGATAATATATTGTTCTAATTTACAATGAACAAGTCATATCTATGTTAAAGAAATATTAAGGACTGCACAAGCAAATCAAAATACATTCATTGGAACCAAATTATTCCATTTAAAACTCCTCCCTGAATTTTAACCCATGTGTTTAATGTGTATCGAATTGTCAAAGGGACAGAAGCACACCTCCAGTTTACAGCATTAATTTGTTTTAATCTGGGCTTGTGTAGTGAGCGTGCTCCAACATTGCATGCAAACACCATCTGGTATGTAACAAATGAAACTTTCATTTATTTGAGATGAGATGATTTGCAGCCTTCAAAGATTACATGACATGCTCGGCTCATTAAATAGGATAGTGGAACAACACATGATTGAGACACAAACTGAAAAGTAAACATTGGGGAGGTAATAGTGAGAATGATGGAGCACTAAGCACTTCTGAGGTTCAGGATGTGGGTAGCACAGAAAAAAAAAGAAAAGAAAATCAAGACTGCCAAACAAAAGGAAAAGGGGAATCCACAAAAGGGCATGGTGAAAATTTTTCATTGTCTGGGCCAGTCAGAAATCTGATAAGCATTTATGCCCCAAAGCACTCCCTCCACCGCCGCCTCAACAGACTTAGAGGGAAAACACAGTGCACAGTGTTTATCAGCCTATTGCTATTATTAGGAATCACACAGATTAACAGTGACATTCTTAAAGATGAGAGGGGTAACAAAGGGAGTGAGCTATTAAGATGTTAATTCATGTCAAAAGAGTTCAGAATGGTCCTTTCATCCAGGCTTAAACCCTCTATTCCAGAGAAACGCACACAGATAATACATTTCTGAATCACCTGTGAGAATGACTGTATGCATAAGTGAATGAATCAATGCATGTCCGTGTTCACTGTGTGTCAGTCTGATCACATGCTCAGGTGGTTTCGCAGTGCCAACAAATGGGGCTACATTTGAGCTACTTAGCAGTGACACACACAATACTATAAAGTCTAAAAGACAAAAAATGTTCACCACCAGCCATTTGCAATGGCCATTAGGCAGGCAAATCTTCCATTTGCCTGCTGTTGCTTTCTGCTAGTCTGCATTTCTTTCTCTCACAAGATGGCAGTGTATCGCCTTGGATTCTTGGCTCCTGAGAGAGAGAGAGCAGGCTCCCAGACATTACCAAGACTCTTAGATTGGACTTTGAAGCGAGATGTATCAGCTGAAGCATACAAAAGCTGATATTAGCGTCTTTCAATCTTAATAATGTGCTGCAAAGAGTTGTGCGTGGTCTTATTGATTGGACAACTTGGTTGAATGAGAAACAATGGCTTTGGTAAAAAAAGTCAGTGTGTAGACCGGAACAGCGTGTATCTCATCGAGTGGACTCCATTGTGAGTGCATGCACAGACATGGACATTGTATTTATGTGGGTGCACATGTGTTTCAGTTGTGTTTTGTGAGATATGCAAGCACCATTGTCTCGTGTTACTTTGCATTGATAATTCAGTTTTATCCTTTGTTCATGCAGCTGCATCATTTGTTGAAAATGAGGACAACACGCCTCAAATCCCCTGCTGCAGTCCTATAGGCTGTAGAAAAAAAAGACTACAAGAAAAAATGAACAAGAGGGAACATTAAAATAGGACTCAACATGCAGCTCCTAAATTGTGACTCTAATCCTTTGCCTGTTTCTCATTTTTAAGGTTAAGTGGGCATTAAAAGCCTTCAGTCTTATGATCACGTTATTTAGACGTTTCAGTGAAAATGCTGGCCTTTAAACATGTCCTCAGAGACCCTCCACGCAGGGAATGTGATCCATATCGTTGCAGAGTGACACTGATAGACAATGCAATGGCTAGTGTGCGGATATATGTCAACCTGAAGAGATAAGGCACCCTCTTGGGAAACATCAAATCAGGAATCCAGAGAAGCCAGCAGCCTAATGTAGAGCTAAATGATGGCAGGTCAGAACAAAATGCCTCTCATGATGAATCAGAATCAGAGCCAGAGTTTATTTCACCAAGATTTTTCATAAGGAAAAAAAAACAGGGAGTTTGGCCTGGTTTTATAGTTGTCTTCTAGTTTAAATATTACAGGAGTTTGATTGTCACCTGGAACCATTGGCATCAAAGCATCAACATCGGGCCAGTTACAAGAGAGCAGAAATCTTAAACCAGTGCATAAACTGCAACCTTAGTGGTTCTGCGGACTGTAGTCAGACCTGTGAGAAGCAAAAGAAGAAGAACTACGGTACAGGTATTGTTGATGCTCTTGCAGCTGATAGCTGCCTTGATGTCACTTTTAACTCGATGCTGAAATTTGTGATATGGATTAAGACAGCTGCTTAAAACTTATTTAGACAAGCCCTGCTTTTTCTTCAAAAGACCCAACCTGGGATGCAAAAGAAATAAATCTCCCTCTGAAATAGTTTTCATCAGCACAAATACAATATTTTTTGTAGTATTTAGGTTAGTTTCACTTTTACTGTAAACTGAGTTGTGCTTTATTACGAATAAAATTTCACAATAAGCTAGGTGTCCACTGCAGTTTTTTATTCGCACTTGGAGTTGCAAATGTTTTGCATGTTTAGATGGAGACTTGATTTGCATCAGAGGGAATGAAAATTAACTGTGCTTATCATGTCTGAGTTAAAAAACGCTGGCAAGCACAACTGTGCATTCACGTGAGTGAACTATGTCTTTCCAGATTTTACACTATAAAATAAATCCAGATAATCTTAGAGATAAGTCATTTCTGAAGAAGACCTATTTCCCTCCTTTGGTTGTCCAGCGCAATTGTTTCTTTTTTCTTCATAAGATTTCGAGTTAGGACACATACTTCTACTGAGTAACAACACCAGCAACACAACACAACACAGTGTATAGGCTACACTTCAAACCAGTCAATGGAAACTTGTGTGATTCACTTTTCTTTTTAGCACAATTTCCAACTGTTTTCCCTAAAATTTGCTTTGCTATTAGATAGAGATCCAGCTAATGAGACAGAACCAATGCTCAGTTAGACAACTTGACCCTTGTGTTTTCAGTGGAACATGAACCTGCTCCAAAATACTGAATATTTTTCCAAAACTATTTTGCTAAAGGCAGGCAAAGAAATGTAAGGAGAGTTTTTATCAAACAGGGCTTCAAGCCAGTAGCACACTATGGAGATGCTTTAAACCATACACGAGCAAGGAGAGTCCTTCACAGACAGTGGCTGCATCTTCTGTTATTTTTCAAATTTTACCCAAATCAGTTTGATCATTTACCCTTAGAAACATGTAAAAACATTAAAAACATTAAACATTAAAAAAGCCTATTACTATCGTGTACATGATGTACACAGTAGTAATAGGCTTTTTTAATATCTGCTCACACAAAATGTAGATGTGGACTTGAGCTGAGACACAGCAAGCTTTGAAAAGATGCTGCTCTGTGGAAATGCAGGTGACCTCCATTAAAGAAACTGAAACCCTGTACAGATAACTGTGGAGAGGTTAGAGATAAGGAGGATAAAGTTGTAGTGTTATAGAAAACTATTACCGTATTATAGAGAAAGAAGGGATTGTAAAGTTTTTCATGATGTGATATGATCATATCACCCTTCAGAGGTAAAGGCTATGTGCTCTTTATAAGACCATCTTAACATTCATTTGCCCCCCTTTTCATTCACTTTTGTGTCTTTCTGTTTTTCCACCAGGTGGCATATAACTGCTCGTAAAATGCCATCAGTTTGGAGCCCTAGCACAAAAGTTTCAGCTTTTCCATGCCATCCCCTGCAGACAGATATGGGCTTATTGTTTTGGTTCAAACGTCTGATACCAAGGCTTCTTTCTTGGCTCTATTAATTAACCATTAAAAGGCTGTATTTGTGTCCTGTGGTGTGTAAAAAGGGAAACACGCAGTTTGGTATGATGGTTTCTGAACAGTTTCTGTCGTGTTTTCTTTGCAGCTCTTAACCTTTCAGCTGGACAGGGTTTAGCTCTCCATGTGATGAGTGGGGTCTTGAAGAGCTTTCTGGAGGCACTCTGAGTGTCCCCAGTATTTACAATGACTCTCTTTTCATCAGCACTCAAGTGCCTGTAGTTATATACCAATATAAAAATGTAGCAACAGTCAACCAGTCAATACTGCACCCCTCTGTGCATTCTTATCTTTGTGATACTCAGGCTGCACTACAACCCTGGTGCAGTTAAATCGTGAATTTATTCCCTCGGTCCTTTGAAACGGCAAACTATGAGAATGTTATGATATTATTTTAAACAAAATCTGAATACTATTAGTAGATATAACATTTTGTTACAATCATCAATGGCTCAGAAATGAAAAAAATCTAATAGTTAAAATTATGGCAATTCAAATAAAGGATTGAATATTTTAAAAGTCCATTTCATTGTGGAACAGTTGTGAGATGTTACAAGTACATTTCCATGAAAAGGAAAGGGAGACTGTGACATGAATTCTATTTGATTTTGGAAAATGAAATGATCAATTAACGGTGTCTTTTTCTAGGTATAAGATTATTTACTTGTAATTATGATGAAGCAATTATATGATATAAAGAAGATTACGTATAGATTTTTCAGTACATGTCAATTCTAAATAATACTGTTCAATATAAACACATTTTTTTCTCATTATTGAAACACCAAAACCAGCTGTGCCTTCCTGACCTCCTTATGTTTGTCAATGAGCTGACACACCAACATCATAGTGGCCACATTGTTCTGCTTTCTCAGTCACACACAGTGTTGTCGTTTGATGACTTAAATACCTTTTTGTGTCACAAGTCTTCCAGTTAGAATGACACTGCTCTTGTGGTTGACCGGTCGGAGCGCTGAGCGGTTTTCTTTTTATTTCTACTTTATTTTCTACTTTTTTCTACTTTTTTGTGTGCTTTTTCCCCGGTTTGTTATATTTTCCTGTCGGAATGTATTTTCCCGGAATCATTTACACGCTGGCAGCTCTATATATGTTGGTTTATTCGAGTGTTGCTTCACCCCTGGAGACAATAAGAATCACATACTCGCGGGAGTTGCTGCTGCGTCTCAACCCCAGTCCGGCTCTGTTCTCCCCTGACATTCTTCCTGCGGTGATTCAGAAACGTACATCCGAGGCGGATCAGTTAAACTCCAAACAGAGACTTCATAAGGCGACCAGACGGGGGAAAAAGAAGGGAGGCATCAGAGCGCGACTTCGGCGTGCAACAGGTAAACAGCTGACACTGCCAGCAGTCATCCTCGCCAATGTCCGCTCGCTAAGGAATAAAACAGACGAACTTCAGGCTAATGTGAACTATCTGCATGAGTACAGGAATGCTTCTATTTTACTGAAACTTGGCTTAACCATGGCGATGACAATAAAGCGCTGTACATCGATGGATTTGGCACCCCCATCAGGCTCGACCGCGACAGTGACGTCATCAGTAAACAACATGGCGGCGGTGTGTGTTTTTATATCAACCCCCGGTGGTGCTCCACTGTCCATGTCAGAGAGAAGCTGTGCACTCCGGATATTGAGCTTCTGGTTCTGTCTCTTCGTCCCTTTTATCTTCCCAGAGAGTTCCCTCAACTTTTCTTCTTCCTGGTTTACATACACCCCAAAGCTAACTCTACCATAGCAACTGACCTCATAAAAAGCTCCCTTGAACATTTATCCCCTGATTCCCCCAAATTCATTCTAGGAGATTTTAATCACTGCAATCTTGGAAAATCTTTGAAAGGCTTTGAACAATACATCCAGTGCTCCACTCGTCTGGGAAAGACACTCGATAGATGCTACGGTTCTGTTCCGGACGCCTACAGAGCTGTCACTCTTCCCTCCCTCGGCTCTGCTGATCACCTCACCATCCTGCTTGTTCCTGCTTACACCCCAATCATCAGGAAAATTAAGAAGGTTACCAAGACCATCAAGCAGTGGACTAATAACAGTATAGCTATCCTACAGGGTTGCTTCGAGTCTACTAACTGGTCCAATCTCCTTTCTTCTTCTGAGGATATAAATGAACAGGTGGATGTTGTCTCATCATACATCAACTTCTGTGAGGATAACATCATACCCTCCAAGACTATCACCATCTTTCCTAACAATAAACCCTGGGTCACCAAGGAGTTAAAAAACATTATCAATAAAAAGAAACGGATCTTTTTCTCTGGGTCAGAGATGGAGAAAAAGGAGGTTAATAAAGAGGTCAAGAGGGCTATTAAGATTGCCAAGCTGAACTACAAGACCAAAGTGGAAGAAAAGTTTTCTCATGGAAACCTCCGCTCAGCTTGGCAGGGTCTGAAGAGAATGGCGGCTGTTAACCTTTCTATCAGCAACAACCCTGTTAACATCCCTGGCAGCACACCAGCATCTCTCCCTAACGACCTTAACACCTTCTTCTCCAGATTTGAGATCAACAACTCCTCCCAGTTAGAGGATATCAGATCCAACCTCATACCTGATGACCTTTGCATTTCTTTTCTCACCACAGACGTTGTAAGGGCCCTTAAGAGGTCCAAGGCTAACAGCGCACCTGGAGCTGATAACGTCAGTGGCCGGGTCCTCAGACATTGTGCGGACCAGTTAGGGAGTGTCTTCCAGAAACTGTTCCAATTCTCCATCAACACAGGAACTGTCCCTAAATGTTGGAAACACTCAACAATTGTCCCCATTCCCAAGAGAACCCCCCCCATGGCCCTGAACGATCTGCGCCCAGTGGCCCTCTCCTCCCAGGTGATGAAGGCTATGGAGAGGCTTGTCAGGCAACACATTCTCACCCTGACCAATTCACAACTCGACCCGCTCCAATTTGCATATCAAAGCCACAAAGGTGTTGACGATGCCAAAGCCTTCATCATTGACACTGTTCACAGACATCTGGAGCTTCCCAATACCTCCGCCAGACTCCTGTTTGCAGACTTTTCCTCAGCCTTTAACACCATGCAACCACATATTCTAGTAGAGAGACTCCACCGGAACTTCAACATGAGCAGTCAGCTCATCCTCTGGATCTTGGACTTTTTGACCAATCGAACCCAGCGTGTCCGGATTAATAATAACCTGTCTGACCTCCTCACCACCTCCACTGGCTCCCCACAAGGCTGTGTGTTATCTCCGCTGCTCTTCATTCTGTACACCGATGAGTGCAGATCAACACACTCCAACTGTCACTTGGTTAAGTTTGCTGATGATACAGTTCTCCTGTCCCTCCTGTCCGGCCCCTCCCTCCATCATGGACCAGCTCTTCAGCAGTTCATAGAGTGGTGTGACTCTTCCTGCCTGGAGCTGAATGTCACCAAAACTAAGGAGATGGTGGTGACCTTCTCTAGCAGCCAAAGGGAACTGGCGGCGGCTGTCACCACTATCATCCACGGTTCTCCGGTCGAGACAGTTGAGGAATATAAATATCTGGGAACCATCCTGGGTTGCCAACTGAGGTTCTCTTCCAACACAGAAGGGATCCTGAGGAAGTGTCACCAGAGGATGTACCTACTAAGGAAACTGAACTCTTTTTCTGTCAGTCAGAACATCTTGTTGACTTTCTATTACTCATTCATTGAGAGTGTTTTGGCTTTCTCCATATGCATCTGGTATCACTCCATCACTGTACAGGAAAGGAACCGCCTGCATAACATTGTCAAGGTGTGTTCCAAGATTATTGGACTTTCTGTTCGCCATCTGAACACTGTGTACGAGCAGCAGGCTAGCAGCCTGGCTCGTCGAATTCTCATGGACCCGACTCATGCTCTGTTTCCGGCATTTGAGAAGCTGCCATCTGGTCGCAGGTTCCGCTGTCCGGCCTGTAAGACCCAAAGGAGGAGAGCAACCTTTGTTCCCAGTGTTATTCTCCACTTGAACTCTAAGAAGTCTGAGACAGTGACTCTAACTATAACTTAGATCTTCTGTACAATATCTGATGTGCAAAGTACAATATCACCTCGACACTTTAATTACAATCGACGCCTTATCTTATTTATTTGCTAAATATTTTATTTTACATTGTTTGTTTTTTGTCACCCCCTTCTGTGTTTTGTTGTCATTATGATTCCATTTTCTTGTTCTTCTTTAATGGACCGCTTTTCGCCCTTCTAATTGCCCTTCGGGGATAAATAAAGTTTTTTCTGATTCTGATTCTGATTCTGAAAATGGGCCGATTGCTCATACCCTTAAATATGATCCAGAGCAGAAGTGTGATCTATATATATGTGTGATCCTGCTCGTGCCAAATGTTGACAGTCAAGGACAAAATGGGGGTTCTTCAGCAAATAATTAATTACTATTATTATTGTATCAGGGGGGCTCATGGCAGGTCAGTTGGTTGAGGTTACACTGGTATTATGGACAACAACACAATAACACTTTACTGAAACACTTTTGCCACTTCCCAGTTGAGGATAACATTACTTGGTTATGGTTTAGAAAATCTAACGACTTGGTTAGGGTTAAAAAAACGATCATGGTTTAAATACATTCTTTTTTACAAAGCCACTATCATCTTAATGGATACCATATTGCTGGTTTACTTTGGCAACATGCAAACATGTCACAATGACACTTCTTGGTTGGGTTTAGACAATACCATCTCTTGTTTAACATTGGAATTTAAAGTACTTGGTTAAAGTTGCTCTCACAATCTTTAGAGGTCGCTTTTTCTTAAATGGAATTATAGGTCAATATTGCCTGCATTGAAAAACGACCTATGGAGTTGCTTTTTTTAAGAAGACAGTCATTTTTCTTATCATTTTTGTTAACTCTGCTACCCTTTTTTTTGTAATATTTGTCATTTGTTGAAAATCTGAAATTTGATGTTGTCAGTGTGATTCCAATTTCCCCTGTGTCATCAAAAACAATACTAAATTGTATTTTTCAGGGAATGAAGCTAGTTACTTTGATACTGGAGATTATTCTAATGTCTGAGTAATTCGGTGATACATAGCAAAAATAAGTTGTTGAAGAATTCCCTTAAACTAAATGTGACAAAACAATAAAAAACTGCAAGTACTGAGAAAGAAAACAACTCAACTAAATTCTGCCCCAGACTCCAGGGACAATGTCTAAATAACTTGACTTCACAAAGAAGTTTAAGCTACCACAAACAAAACAAGTGTCTCAGATAATGCATGCTGATAAGCCCAGAGGTCCGTTTCACGTAGCAGGTTTAGTGAAAACTCTGAGTAGGTTGAAATGAGGGAAACCCTGAGTTTTCCGTTTCACAAAGGGAGGTAACTCAACCCTGAGAAAGAGGGGTAACTCTAGCCTGTTTCACAAAGAGAGGTAACTTAACCTCACGGTCAGTTACCGTAGTAACAGACTCTCTGAACCTAACCTGGTCGGGACCAGGTTTTATTCAAGAAACCTTGAGTTTCTTTCTGTCTCCGCCCTCTTTCAGCCACACACTGTCATGGTCTCTCCCCTGGCTCCTGGTACAAGCACTTGTGCTTTCAATTACCCTCACTCTGCTCTGTTTAATTGCTACACCTGCATTCAATCTGCCGTTAACCCCTGTATATAAAGCTCTGGTTTTCAGTTCCACCCTGTCAGACCGTCTGCGTGCACACTCCTGATTCCTGTTCCCTGGCGAAAGAACTCTGACTCCAGTTTACCCACCCGGACCTGCTCTGTAACCCTGCCTAATCTCCAGTCCTTGGAAACCCAACCTGCCTTCTGCCTGAAACCCTCCCTGATCTCCTGCCCTGGTAATGTTGACCTGCCTTCCGCCTACCTACCACGATTCTGGATTATCCTTGACTGTTACTGCCGCTTTGGTCATCTTTCCTGTTGTGTGTGTGTTTCCCCCCCCCAGGACTCCCAGCCCCGTTGCGAGTGAGCTCGGACCTACCACCACCTACACGAGACGCCGCTCAACCACTGGGGGACACACACACACAGGCACCTGGACCATAGCACAGTGGATAGCACACCAGCCTGCCAAGCCAGCGACCCGGGTTCGATACCAGAGTCGGCCCCAACTCCCTTTCCCCTGTAACTCAAACTGTTTAAACGTGACACATTTGTGGTCCTCCTCTGTCTGGTTCTGACACACACGTCATTTGATTTCCTCATTCAGTCAGCAGAGCGAGTTCTTCTACTTCTAGAAGTCCATCAGGCACAGTAGGAGATGACTTTTTTTCACGAACATGTCCTTTTGACAACGATCTCGTGGATGAAGGTGCAGCATTATTGCGCAGAGAAATAAATATTCGTCGGAGATGGTTATCAGACCGCGCATAGATTTTTGCATTTACAGACAATTATCTTTTTGAGCGCCACCATCAGAATGTGTTGGGACAAAAGAAAAAAAAGACATAAAAGACAAATATTTGTATGAATAGGCTTAAAAAAGACATATATAGGCCTATTATATTTTATAAAGACACTCGTGTCTTGGGGGTGGATTCCCTCCGGGGATTCCCTCAGCTGCCACTGCCCTCCCGTTAGAGGTGGTGGCCACCACCCGTTTTACGGGCATCTGCCTTCTTTCTGTTGGCTCAGTAGAAGTCTGTGTTAGTTTAAATAGGCTTAATTATTTAACAGAACATGATATAGATGATGACTCTAAATTGTCCTTCGGAGTGAGTGTGTATGGTCGTTTGTCTCTATGTGGCCCTGTGATGGACTGGCGGCCTGTCCAGGGTGTACCCCGCCTCTTGCCCATTGACCGCTGGGATAGGCTCCAGCCCCCCCGCGACCCGACTGACGGATTCAGCGGTATAGATAATGGATGGATGGATGGTATAGATGAGAAGACATAGTTTATGTGTGTGAAAACAGCATTATGTTGGGAATAAAATAACTGCACAGTCAAATAGCCACTTAATATTTATTTTACAGTGTAAAACATGATCAAAATGAGGTACCTCCATGCCGAGGTCTCACCTGTTTGAACAATGTTTTTATATTTCATCTTAAACTGCTGCCAAGAGCGCTCCTCCCCTGCGGGATTGCACCTAAATGAAATAAATGAATGGGCTACCATTCAAGCAGTTTCCCTGTAATATTATTGTGATTGCAAAGGACTACATTTAAACTTACACTTTTGCTGCTGCAATGGTGTTGCACTTATTTCTAAAAACGTATTGAAACTCGCCGTATGAGCTCATTAAGATTTCCAATTCGAGGTTGGTGAAAAACGTAGCCCCTCCTCTTCCCCATTGCCAAGGTGACTCGTCGAATCGGGGCTCCATTGATGCTGGCTTTTTAAAGTTGTGGTGCACGCGCTAAACTCAAGGTGACCCTACTCAGAGTTGATTAACCTCACTCAAATCAGCGTTTCTGGAACCGAAAACTCAGGGTTTTCTATCTCAGAGTAGATCAACTCAGAGATCAGGAATAGACTCAGAGTTGGTTGAACCTGCTACGTGAAACGGACTCCAGGCCTTCCTGCTCTACCATTTGGTAGAGCACATTTTTCACTGACTGCTAAATTCATCAAAGTTTAATGGAAGTGATCTAAAACTTGGTTTAGGTATGCTAAAAGACAGTAGCCTATGTGTTGTGACATTACCTGTTAAAAATGTCATACTTTGTCCCCAAACTTTTGGGAAAAGACATTAATTCTGATTATCATTGCTCCAATTAAAATGAAAAAATGCAGGAACATTTACATTTGGCTTTTTTCTCAGTGCAGAAGTTAAAGGGTTAAGAAAGAATTGGAGCAGGCACAGAGAGATGAGCTGATCGCACAAAATCAGAGCAACGCACAATGATGGTCTACCTGGAATTTAAGCAGCGGTAGATGTAAATCTTTGCTGAAGTAATGCCCAGGAGGAAGATAGATCTGATACAACTTCTGATAAACTCAATTGATCAGTGGCGGTATACACCAGACAGCTACATTTCACACAGTGCACTACAATGTAGTATCTGCTGAACCTCTAAGAAATTTCCAAGGTTAAATTTGTTTTAGATTGTGAAAATGGACTTTTCTTTTTGTCCCTGCTCTTATTAGCTGTTAGCTTGGCAATCTCCCCCATGAGATTGCCGCTCTGCTTCTCCAAACAGTGACTGTTAAGACCACTACCTATTGCAGGTAAGGTGATGCTACTCATTTTGCAATGCAGAATTATTTACCTGCAACAGGAAGTCCAGACAAATTGTTGGGAGAAAAAGAGGAGGAAATAATATTTTCCATGATCACACCTGTTCTACTTAGAAAAAGCAAATTATTCCTTGAAGAACAAAGTTCAATATTCAGCTATTTGGCACCTTCGACAAATCAGCAAGAAGGTTGTGCTGTGTTTAGTTGTGCTGTAGAACGGAACTCCCATGAAACAAAGTTTTATTTCTGTTCACTCTCTTTAGCTTCCTTGAACATTGCTGCTGCTTCACCTCTGTCACTGGTTAAGCTTGCAAGAAGGGACTGTTTTGTTTGCTAACAGTAACAGAAAATTGTCTCTCAGCCCTTATAATGTGTGAAAAAAAATACTGCTCTTAGCAGGAGAATGAGGACTGATGACTCCTGTTTCCTATCTTTTTTTAGCCACCCTGCAGCTGTTTTTTCTCACATCACAGTGTGTGAATCACATATGAGTTACCAGGCTACTCATATATGTTTCATATACTTTAATGTAGAGGATAAATTCTACATATATGTCAACAGTATATGTGCATAGGTAAAAATATCTGCAACAGGAAATTAATGTAATGCCACTGATGCAGAGAGCTTGTGAATCAGCTATTAGCTATGAATCCAGATGTTTGCGGATGGAATTACAGCTGTCAAAATCACCCCACTGTGGTCCATGAACACACAGCAGGCCTTATAAACCAGATACTCTCCCGATGCTACAAAATGCATAAGAATAGTCTTAGTTTCAGTCATATTATAACACCGGCAGCAGTGATTAGAGCAAGCAAGCAGTACCTTATAACTGTTTCTGTGATATAGAGCAGACAATAAATTATTAAAATGGAGTTTTTGTTAATGCAGACATTATTAGTATGTGGGCACGACAGAAAATGCTGTTACTGTCTTAATATTGAAACTTACAGATCTGATTTTTATAAGAGTAACAGAAAATATCTTGAAGTGCCTATAGCCAAACCGGATCTGTCAACTGTTTGATCCGTTAAAATAAAATCCTTTTAGTATTAGCGTCATTCAAAGGTCATATGTTATGGAATAAACAGTTGTTTCTGTGCTTGAGAGTATCAATTTGTTACAGTCTGAAATCACTACCAACTCCAAAACTCAGAACAAAAACAAAACATAACCCTGGTGTTTTGTTTTGGGCCCCCTTATGAGAAAATGTGAAATTCAGTGAGCTGTTTAAATTTCCAGGGTCAATTTATGTCACTTTACAAGGTTATCCAGCTCATTTTCTCATTATCTCTGCCTGGGTTCTACTTCAGATGATGCTGTATTTGCTGTACTTTGAAAAAGTGGGAAGTTAAAACTCTTTAGCTCTTGATCTTTTAAACAGGCAGCCACTAGTGTGGCACCATTACGGAATAACATACATATAATTTGATCTCAACCACATACATATTGATTTAGATGAAAATGATGTCCCTCTATGATTTGAAATTCCATTCAAAAGTACGGACTAGCTACCTATTCTACCTATAATAAATGAAAGGGTAGGTGGTCCCAAGCTTTGACTGTCACTGTACATTCCAAGCAGAGTAACATTAAAAAAAAGAAAGACGAGTGTCAGTTGTCTCTCTTCACAGTGAGGCAGCCATTAACATAAAAACATAGGAGATGCTGCTAGATTCAAGGGTCTGATACACAGCCTTGCCAGCAATGTTTAGTATTACTGGAAGCAGTAAAAACCCAGGACCCAAGAAACCGATCCTTATCTTGCTACAACATAAAATGAATCTATGGGCCTTTTAATCCAAAGAGTGCAGTTTTATTGACAGCTGGATTCGTTTAAGTCTACACCCTGAAAACACAAGAAGTATAGCCAACAACGTAATCATCCTCATGTAAGCTTCTGCATCATTCAGAAGTGATTCAACAAAGATGTGATAGCACAGTAACTAAATTTACAAATAAACTATGCTAAACATAGCATGCATTGTATAGTGTAGGCCATAAACTATACAATACATGTAAAAATGTATAACAATCCCCGTGAGCATGAGTATAATTAAAAGAGAAATGTTATATTTGTAAATAGTTTTGGAGACTTTTAGTTGATGTTTGGGTTTAATGAAGCAATTTCCCCAGAGATGCTTGTTGCTGCACTTTAAATTGAACGCTTTTTCCTTCAAGCTTATCTGTGGAACATACAGTGGAGTCCAAAAGTCTGATACACATTAAGAATCTGTTAGAATTTCATGTAAATCTGGAAAAAGCCAGAATGTTTTGTAATTTAGAAACAGGCACAGGAGACCCAAGAGGTTCTGACATGCAAAAGACAAATTTGTGGTACCAAAGATTGGTTTTAATTGATAAGTGTCCTTCTGTTGAGGCAGCATTCAGGTGATTTTCTAGCAGAACTAAAAAAAAACATTGCATAAGAACTTAATGAAACTGTCAGAAGTACAACTGTTAATCCAAGAGGGGCTTGCTTGTCATTAAAGAGAACAATGCATGCCAATCTGTAGAAAATGTATTTGAAGTGCAGTCAGACGGACTAGAAGTGAGCACACGTCAGAAAGTTAAGACACAACCTTTTTTACTGTTAGATTGAGAGGGAACTTTATCAAGAATACAATATAAGCTAAATAAAGAAATACAGACTCCAATAACCCAATGTGATGCAGGGCTGTATAGTAGTGGTCTCTAAACCACTTCTTATGTTGGAGAGCAAGGCCAAACACTTGGGGTGGGCCAAGACTCATTCGCATTTACAGTGTATATTGATCTAGCAGTGTATCAAACCCACAACCAAACACGCTTATTGAAACCTGGTGGTGGGATTTTTCAAGTGTTGACATTACAAGAAGCTTGTCAGAATAATAATGTAAAACTCTTCATATATCATGACTACATTCCTGAGTTTTAAAGATTAATTGAAAAAGCCAAAAACGGGAGCACCTTTTTTTTCTTTTCTTTAACAACTAAAACTACATCAACCCAGCCTTAACCCTCTGATGATACTGTATACATGCAACAGCTCTGGAGTGTTTTGAAATGAGAGTTTCAAAATTCGATATATGTGTAAAATGGTGGGTAGAACGTGCAGAGCTTAAGAGATTATAGTTGACATGTTCTAAAAAGCCTGAGCTCTGCAAAGCAAAAGCAACAGCCTCATATTACAGAAATGGTAAAGGTCTGTTGAGGGACAATTAAAGGAATCTCAGCCCTGCTATTGATAGGCCTTCAGGTACCAACAAAGGAAGAAATATAATCTAAATTTATGTACACAGAAACTCATCTCACAAACTCTCAAATGATAAACAAAACGGCAGCTTGCAATTGATGGCAGAGCCTTTATGCTACCAATAAAAAAATCCCTGCGCCATTTGAGCTCTTTTTCAGTTTTTGCTGTTTATGTTTGCATAAAAAAGAAATGGTGAAATTCCTAACAAACAGTCCTCATTTCCTTCCGTTTTTAGAAGCGAACATGTTTAAGAGGCTGGCTGTGGTTAAAAAAAACTGAACTTAAGAATGAATTGACAAAAAAGTCATATTGCTTCTGTTAATGAGTTACCAGCGGAAAAGACAAAGCCTGGACTGACAAGCCATCACATCAGACCAAGTTTAAGTCATCATCTGCTGATCATTTTGCACGTCACCTCTGATCGCTCCGGCTGGGGGCTCGGTTTGGGGATTATAGAAGCCATCTTATCCCATCTATTCCCTGGTATCTCCCCATCAGCCGCTCTTCTGCCTGCGACTTGGCAGACATGCAAATGATCCTGTCAATATCGCCCTCGCCTTGCACCCCACAGCCCCCAAACCTGCAAATAAGTTGTGCCCATTTGCTGAAATGAGGGGCTGTGACCTGAGCTGGCTGTCACACCACATATTGCCTCTCCTCAGTCACCGTAGAGACGGCACTGACATCCCAACAAAAGGGATGGAAGACAGAGTGAGAGGGAGTGGGTTAGAGCTTTATATTTGGCTGTCTCTATTCATGGGATAATGAGAACCATTTTGGCAGCGTTCATAGGAAACCATTACCAATTTCATGCTCATACGAATACATAAGAAAAACAATGGTGATCACATATCTGTTCCAGTTTCAACTCATCCCAGATGGAAATTGCTGCAGATGTTCTAACTGTATGGAATAATGTGCGCCAGGAGACTTGACTCTACAAATGCAACTTTCCATATTCTGTACATTTGCTAGAACCTTTAATGGTCCTAAAGATTTGTTTGAGATTATTCTGTCTAAAATGTTTTAAAAATACACTTCTACTTTTATCAAAACTGAAATATGCCAGCCCCATGTTGATATTTCATTGAGGCAGTGTTGGCAGTGACTTCCAGCTCTCACTCCTCATGGTTATCTGCACATGAGAATTTAGGGATTTTCTCCCATCTTAAAATGCAGATCTGCTCAAGCTCACTCAAGTTGGATAGGGAGCATCTGTTACAATCTGTATTTTAGGTTATTCTAGAGATTTCCAAAGGATTTAACTCTGAGTTCCGGTTGGATGACCCAAAGATCATATTTGCTGTCAGAGACCATTCGAGTGTATATTCTGTCGTATGATGTGAGGTCCTGTGCTAGACATAAATTGTTTTTGGAATCTTTATAGTTTTGGGTTGATTGTTTCTGAGATCCAACCTTTAGATGTATGCAGATAGTTTCCTATATTTCTATGGCACCAGCTTGTGGCATTGACTCTCCCAGTGGAACTTATAAACCTAGTAAAATGTGGCATACTGACCTTTGGCTTCGCTCTTCAAACCCTGACCTTTTTGGGCTTTTTTTTACATCAAGGTTGCTGAGTTCAGCCAGAAAATTAGATCCATAAATAATTCAGTATGTTTGACTGGAGCTGAGATCATTAGCTGTCCCAACCATCTGTTAGATCCACAGTTAAATCTTGGAAAGATTGGAGGCACTGATATGAAATTAAGCATAGACTGTCTCGGTACTTTACTGTATTAAGTTTGAGTATGTTGACATGCTGTTATGCCAAAGTCATGTTACATCTCCAGAAATATTGTGGGGCATGTCATTTATTTTTTAAAGTAGGTCCATATTTTGTACATCTCAAACACAAGGGAGCATACTCTCAGGTGAAGCTTGGGACTGGGGTGAAAAAAAACCATTTGTTAAACTTTTCAAAAGACTACGTATGAACTTTTTAATGTAAAGATGCATCATCAATCATACATTTACATAAGCTATCAGTAACAAGCCAAACTGCCTAAAAATGTATGATTTTAATGAAAAGTAGAGCTTTTCATAAAAAAATTCTGTTAACGTTGACAACTGTTGGATTGGCTTTGATCTAACAACATCTTATACAACTCGCCCAATTGAATGAATGTTCAGTTTGCTATGTGGCCATTAATTAGTTAAAGAGTGCTTTGAGAATTTGTCAGTTTTTTTGCTCTTTGATTTCCCCTATTGTTGTGGGATGTAACACTACAGTCATGAAAACAAACTTTAGTTTGCACATGCACAGCGACACATGAGACACCAGACAAAAAAGACACCTCCAGAAGCCACCAAATGTGATAAGAGACAAGGAAAGGTAATGTTACAGGACCTGAGAAGAATCAAACTGCACATTTTTATACACTATGATATGTGCGATAACAAACGTGCTTACATAAAGACAAAAAAATGGAATACAGTTTGCTTTGTTTGACTTGCAATGCGATGTGATGCACATTGTATACATTACAATGCCATGTCCTGCAAGATAACAAAGAACACTTTGAGTGGTTGAAAAATTCCAAGATTGTGGTGTGTAATTTTCAAAAACTGACCAAACAGTCTTAGTTGAGATCGTCTAAAACAAAACTGAGCTGGCCAGTTTGATCCCTGTGAGGCAGGGATGATAACGATAAGGTTTTAATTCAGATTTCAATCTCTGATAAATAACATCCCTGCTTTTGTAATGTTGTGTATTTCCCGTTCGTCGTGAATCAGAGCACTAAAGTGATTCAGTTATCACTTAACAATAGCAACAGTGAATCTAACTCTTCTGCCTGTCATCCTTTTTTATAGGACCTTCTATTTTCACAGCTTAATTTCTGGCAGGTTTAGATTTCATGGTGGTGGTTTTCATGGATATAGTTTCTATTGTTTTAAACCAGACTCTATTATCCTTTGAGGTTTGGTCAGAGCAGTGTCCCTTCCTTTTCACCACTTTGGCATGCTGAATTAGCTTCCTTTGCTGAAGCTGTTATGGTGTGGCTACACAGCATGCCAGGTGGGGCCAGTAGAAAAAAAAAATCACTCTTGCTGCTGTTGACCTTTTTTTTTAACATTGGTTTTGCCTTTTTAACTTTGACTTTTCGTTAGGTTTTTTTTAGAATAAAGCTCAAACTATCATAAACTTGAATTCAGTTTTAATCTTCAGTGTCAGTCTTGTGTTCAGTCTCAATTGAAAACCCCTCATCAGCTTTATTATCTTTGTCACTCTTAATATATTCATCCTCTCATAACAATACAAAGAGAATGGGAGATAGCAGCCTTGATCATTATTTTATGGCTGTTTTGCAGAGTCAGAGGACACTTTCAGGAAGCACTGAGCTTTTTGGTATATTCATAGATCCCCACTCGCTGAGTGAGGAGGAAGCTGTAGAATTATGCTCTGTGTAGTACTGAAGCCATAGGAGTTTTTTTCCTACCCACAACTGTTTCCATAAGAAGCTGCTATTTTGAATGAACAGCAGAGCAGCTGGCCAGCTACTGCTTACTGTAGCTTTAAGGACTGTGAAGCTGGAAGTAGAGCTTCTTGAGAAGTGTGTGTGTGTGTGGTTGAGTAAGTGTATGTGTGAGTGGACAGGGTGGTGGGGGGTTCCTCTGTTTACCGGGCACTGTGCCTTCACAAACAGCTCTTGTCTTCACCTCGGAACAACAGGAGACATGACAGCCATACGGTCCCTCTGCAGCTGGCTAATTGTGTGCAACATGTTTGTTGAGTGGCTGCTCCCAGCCCCCCTTCCACACTGTGCTGACGATAAAAGAAGGAGACATGGCCTTGTGTGAGTAACCGGTCGAGGGTGATATAGAACAATAACCATTTTTTTGTAGATTGACTGAATTTAAAAATTCTAATGGCCTGACTATGAATTAGACTGTCACTTGAACACTATCTATTCAAACTCTTGACAAAAATATGATACAAGCCTAATTTTAATTGTTAGTGTAACACAAGTGGGAGGACTAATAGGGTAGTTTGGCTGCAATAGCTAAGTAAATGCTTAATCTAAGGCTATGTACACACGTAGTCGGGTATTTTTAAAACCGAATATTTCCCCCCCTCCATTTATAAAATAATTTGTATCCACATTACCTCATTTTCGAAAAAAAAAACCTTCCACACATAACCGAACATCTGCGTTTTCAATCACATTCATAAGCATTCAAACCTGTAGATAGCAGTGCGTCCCGGTCTGATCCAAAACCGGCATCGACGATTTTCGGCGAAGAACATGCCTACGTGGAGTTGTTATGAGGGGGTAAATCACCGACTGCAATGTTGCCCGTCGCCTGTGCTCTTGGAGCAGTAGTTGGGAGTGTAAAATCAAGGCAGTAAACAGCGGCTGCACAATAATAACCACCACAGTTCTCAAGGCATCCATACTTCTTCAGTAACAAAGGTCGCACGTTTGACGTCAGAGCAGATTTGTTGTTGTTTTGGCGCATATTGTGATGTTCGAAAACGCAAAACTCCGGTTATCTCTGTCTACACATAAATGCATAAACGGAGTTTTCAAAAATCTTCACTTTGCCCGCAGTTTTTAAAAATATTCGTTTATGATGCGTTTTCATGTGGATGACAGGTCCAAACGTAGAAAAATATATTCGTTTTAGCAGATACCCGGCTACGTGTAGATGGGGCCTAAAGGCGGTAGCATGGTTGCCGCGTCTGTCACGGCGGTGTCGCACCGTGACGTCAAAATGACGTTTCAGGCATGGCGCTTCCCTTGAAAAGACGGCGCAGCGCGTTGTCATGCACCAGTCGATTTTTGTAACTTGGCGGCGCCGAGCACAACGAACCGGATGGACCGATGTGAGACCAGGCTCAGTCAGGAGGTGCGTTTGTACAGGCAGCTGTACAATACTGCAGTGAAACAGCACAGGGAGCACGTAAACTCCCCAAACTGGTGCACAGAGATGGGCAGAACTTTGGGGAAAGAGGGAGAGTTCTGTAAGAATGTGTGGAAGAAGCTACGGGACAGATACGTGAAGGCAAAGAAGAGGGCAGAGACTCTGTTGATGCCGGGGGCTTCAAACCTTCACCTCTTTTAACTGAATTAAAAAATTAAAATGATCCGAAAACTGCAGCAGTATCATTAATTACAGTATTCTTGCTCTTGACAGCGGCATTGTTTTCTTCTCCACTTTTGTGGTTGTAGAGTAGAGGTAACCTTCACGTAGCAGCGCCACCTCTGTGACGGAGAAAATTGCAACTACTGGCACAACGACTTGCGCCACTATTTAGGGTCCTATGGCGGGCACGAACTCGTGACGTCATCAACACTGCTCGCGCTAGCAGACGCGGCAACCATGCTAGAGCCTTAAGTGTGTTCGGGAAAACATGCAAACTCTCTGGCTTCCCAAAAATGTGCAAGTTAGGTTAATTGGTGTCTCTAAATTGTCCCTAGGAGTGAGTGTGAGCGTGCATTGTTGTGTCCTTGCTTGTCTCTGTGTGACCCTTATGGCGCTTTTCCACCAGCTCGCTTCGGCTCGGCGCGCTATTGTGTGTTTCCACTAGCATGCCGTACCTGCATCCGGCACGATTTTTCGTACCACCTCAGCCCTGGTTCCAAGGGGGCCGAACCGTTACTAAAATGTGACGTCAGCTGACTGCAAAGGATTTTGCATAAAATCAAGAGAATTATGGACAACCCTGAACATCCTCTCCATGAGACTGTTATCAGAAAACAGAGTCTCTTCAGTCAAAGGCTTCTTCAGTTTGGATGCAAAACGGACCGCTACAGGAAATCTTTCCTGCCCACAGCCATCAGCATCTATAATAACTCTTTGATTTAATTGAGCTACATAAACATTTAATTTCCCTCAGGGATAAATAAAGTATTTTTGAATTTGAATTGAATTGAATTGAATAACATAAGTTCACTTTCCAAGTCGTGTCTTTAAGTCCACGTTTAAATTTTTCCACTATGCCAAGAATAAAATTGATGAAATTCCAGTCTATCTAAGGTGAGATATTTTGTTTTTGTGTGTGTGTTTTCTTTTAAATACAAGTGGGATTCTGTGAAGTATTTTATGAGTAGTCGATATCTTACCTGCAGAAGAGAGCAGTCAGAGTGTTCTTAATTTGAAGACGCATAGAGGACTTCAGATAGGAAAGCCAAGAAAAGAGGTACTCACAAAAGCAACTCAAACGTCTTCATTTCATTGATGCGTAATGTGTATTTTTGCACCACATCACTACAATTGGTTCTTTCATTGGTCAGGATTGGTTCTTTCATTATTTCACATAGAACATAGATGCTGTCCGACCTCAAAAGTAAAGTACAAACTTTACAAGCAGGAGGGAAATACAACTTGCATGAGCGTTTCCACATCACAGGAGATGTCATTATCAAGTCTTCTATTTAAAAATCCTCAAGTCCTCGTGAGGAAGGAGGAGAGGGTGTGGGTGGAGCAACTAAGTGCTGCGCCCTCAACCGTGGGTTTTGTGAGACATAAGATTGAGACCAACATACAATCAGTCAATAACACAACGACTTTTTACTAAAACAACACTTCAGGCAAAGTTGTTAGGGTTAGAAATCAAAACTATTTGGGGAGCTTTAGAAAACAGTAATAGTTATAATGAAATATATTCGCAATTCAGCCCGCACTGTCATGGACATCACCCTTCACAGTTACCATGAGAGTTCGCATACACTTTTTGGCCGTATCTGCCTGCACAAACAAACACCACATGGGACCATTTTGTTGGGGGTGGACAGTCTCCAAAAAACAGCAGATTTACACCTGTGCCACACAATTGTTTTCCCTGATTTTTTTCCAACGCAACATATCATGCTCTGCAGGATGACAATTTTGCCTTAGATTTTCCTGCATCCTCTCCTGATTGCTCTTTTCACCAACCATGTCACAGATGTTTTCTTTTGGATGTAGTCCTTTAAATTGACCACCCAGACACAATTCAATATAACTTTCTACCAACACTATGCACACAGGACCTTGCATCAGTGTTCACTTTTTTAATGAGTAAAACCACAAATGCAAAATGCAGCAGGAATGATTATTGTTTACATGGGAAAATACATTTTTGATGGGCTTCTTTATTTTTGTGAATTAAACAAGGATGCAAAGTATGTAGAAGAACAAAACTACACATAACCATGAACTGAAGCACAATCAAGATTATGGCGTGAGACAGCAGAAGCAGTGGAAGGCAAAGCAATAAGAAAAAAAAAAAACATTTTGTGGGAAGGAAAATGAAAACATTCCAATAATGTTGAGTTGATATGGCTGCCTTTTTTTTCATACATGTGTGTAAAATACAAGGTGAACAAAAATTTTACATTGCAAAGTAAAGAGGACATAAACTGGTCTTAAGAAAATAACTGGCCAGCTGAGGATTCTGGTGAGAATACCCCAGCATCATATTTAACCTTCACACCAGCATTACAATAGACTGATCAAAGCCAGTGACCTACTTTCTCTCGCCTAACTCAGTGTAGCCCAAATTTACCTTTAGGGATAGAAAAGGGAATCTCGAAAACAGGAGAAATCCCTAAGGTGAAGGCACGTTGTTAGGGAAGATTCTACAGATACCAATAGACAGTAAAACAAAGAAGGTTAAAAGAAAAAGATAGCAAACTCCAAACCTTTATAAAAGGGTTCATCAAACATTAACAGTCAGGACTAATACCATGGAGGGAAATATTATGCTTGGAGAGCACTGATGATGAAAAGGCCACAAATGTTTCTGACAAGGAGTAAATATTGAATTGAAAGATAAACAAGGTGAATGTCCTTTATTATTCATGCCAATGGGGAGACAAAGAAACCAGATAGCGTTGAAAACAACATGCTTTATCTGTCAAGGCCTCTCTTAATGCTTCCTGTCTGACACACAGAAGACAGGGTCAAGGTAAACTCATGCTGAGATCGTGTTATTTTGCTGCTTCACTAACCTCAGCAGAAAGTACTTCTGTGTTTCAACATAATCTCACATTATCAGTTTTCAGTACCTGCTGAAATGACAGTCATGCACACGGAGGCTCTTTTTATGATTGGCCCATGGAGCACACTCCAATTATATTCATGCAGGGCAGAACCTTATTTTCAGCAGCTCTGCATTCAGTGGCTGTGTTTTCCCTACAGACTCATACTGTTCCACTTTGATTTCTGTACTTTTCTCTTTCAGCACCTTTAACATTACACAGTAGCTTGTCGGTCTGTTTTCCATTTGGGCTTAGTTGTATTTGAAGGCAGAAACGTGCCACGTTCCCAGTGCATACATTTCAAATATGTCCTTGATTATGTTTTTGCATTAAGTGATTTATATTGAGAAGACAATGCAGTCACTCGGGCATAGAAACAGCAAGCCAGCTTAAAGTCAACACGATCAGGTGATTGCAAGAGAGACACACATTGTGGTGTGGGGGAAGGCCCAACATGTTACATTTCCGAGTAAGATGCGCCACTGCTTGGTAAAGTAGACATAAGAAAAGTGCAAACAAAGGGTCTGTCAAATACCCCAAATCAGATTTTATTTTGCAGCATCATAGCACAGTCTCTGTTTATATTTCTTTGCACTTACACTAAGCTAATGAAACTATTCAGTGATGAAAAAAGATCCTCCATCTGAGATATGTCACCCATTCAGAGAGGGAGGAAAAGCTGATCCCAGTTTATTTGCTCCAAACGAGACAATGCAAACATGATGATGCACATTTTCATGGAAGTGACATCACAAAAACTCTTAGCATCACAATTGGATGGAAATGAAGCAATTAATGTCTCACTTTACCCATGATGCTGAGGTCAATTTTAAAGGAAGCATTTCTTGTGTTAAATACATAAGCCAGACATGGTCATCAAACACGCCAGGGGGTCGGGTACCAGATAGAGCACCTCTTTTTGCATTCTTCAGAGGGGACCGAAATAAAGTAGCATTGGTTAAGCACATCAGTCAAAGCTTCATAGGTGTAAAGCAGGAAGTCCTCCACTACAAGGATGTGAGTCTCCTGATTCCTGTAAATCTTAAAGGTCTCAGCTCTAACATAAACGTTTATATAGTAGGAACCTGACCAAAAAAAAAGCCAGCATCTGCAATGGTATTTTGATATGAGTGCCCATAGCACCAATGATGCAGAGGTGCATCTTGTAATTTTGGAATGTATTACGCTACTATTATGATGACATCTTTTCTTGGGAGGTCTGTGGCTATTTCAGCAGCCCAATGCCACTCTGCGCAATTTACACCAGAGTGTCTTCATACACCAAGTGTGTAAGCTGGCTCATCAGCAGTCCAGGCAGGTTTTATGCAAAAAACTATGGATGTTCTCCAAACTATCTAATTGCCTTTTTCTACAAACAAACTGGCATTTATATAATAATTTGCGGAAAAAAAAATTTGAACCATTCCTCAGAGAATGTACACAATTGTTAGCCCAATTAGGGCCTGATACTGAATTGGAACCGGAAAAAATGGCAAATGAAACATGAAATTAATGTTGATGTGACAACAGGACAATTGTACTGTAATGTAATAGTATAAACGCAATGTCTTTCTGATTTAGTTTCTTGTCATTACTTTTCCAATACACGTCATATGTAAGTTCTAGAGTTGTTGGAAGACTTGCTAATGCAACACGAGTGAAAGATTGTTCTGATTTTCTGACGGTGATAGTGGGTTCATGTGTTGCTTTAGGCTTCCAAACCTGTTTCAGAACACAGCCAACACACCATGCATAATCTGCAGGCAAAGCTATTGGATCTGAAATACAGTCTATGCATTCATCTGCTGCAGAAAAAGCAGGGGGTTGCTGGTCCTCCTCCAGTGTGGCTGGGTGAACCTATGTGCTTTTTTTCTCTCTTGCTGAAATCCAACATAATTCAAACTCAACTTTTGTTGTATTTGTGATTCAGAACAGTTCAGTTCCTCTGGAAAGTTAAAGAGGAAAAAAAACATGAGAGAGACTCAAGACCCTTATATGTGTTTTAACATTTAATATAAATGTGCTTCTTCTTGTCTCTATTTAAATGCGGTTCAAACTATGTTTTTTTCACACAACTGAATAATTAAAGAGGTTTATGCATCCATCCATGCCCAAAGATGGCAATGGAAATCTGGCTCATACACGTGCAAACAAATTTACAACGATTGAGAATGATTTGAAAACAAAAATATGTCTGTGCAGCTTTATAATTTGGCAAAAAGAATGTTTATGCACATCTCTGCCTTTCTCCATACACACTGTTTTAGTCGTAAAACTACACAATCTTCATGCATCTGGATCCAGTTCTTTCTCTTACTGAAATGCATTGCGCATCATTAAGAGGAAAATCTGAGAATGATGGCTGCGGAGTCTTGAGTCTTGTTTTTACCAAGAATGTACAATGATTCTTTTGGAAAATTCCAACGAGTAGTATATTTAGTTCCCAAACAAAATTTAAAAAAAGCGTAATTAAAAGCAATTACTATAATAGCAATTACTATAATAGCAATAGTAAACATAAATAATCTCCCGACTGTATTTTCAGTGTGTTTCTGCAATTAAATTCTGGATTAGTTTAAACAGTCTGACGGAGTTGGTCAGCGAGCACACTGAAAATAATTCGCTTTGAACCTGTGCCTGTTAAAAGATTTTAAAAAAAATCAATGAATCACAGATTAAAGTTTTTGTTTGCGTTTGTCAGCTTTTATTGATATATTAAACAATATATTGATATATTTTATGGGTTTTTATGCAACAGGAGCTGCGTGGCTCCTGGGATGGCAGTGTCTGGATGGATGATGATGAGGTTTTGCACCTAAATTCAGGGCTCTAAGAGAATGGATCCTGGTAATGAAAGTGAAACGTCCATAACCGCTGAATGGGTTTAATTTGATTCTCATTGAATATGGCGCTTGTTGTAACTCTAAGAGCTGTAATTAACTGATTTTAATTTGATTACATTACCAGTTGGATATTCTTTTTATTCCATTATTTGATCTCTGACAAAACAGCTACTGAGTTAGGTACACGTGATAGAGATTGTGCTGCTAATTAGCTTTGTTGGCCTAATGTGGAACAAAAAAAAAAAAAAAGAAAAAAGATGTTATCCCCAATATGAACACCAGTTGTATCAGCGGCTTGACATTATTTTTTTTACATGTATTTATAAATAACACATGTAAGAACAATTTCAATGTATCACACATTCTTCTTTTCACAGAATATTTTACCAACAAAAAGTTTAAGAACCATTATCTACTAGTGAGATACTTAACTAATAAGATTCAAGGGTCACTGAACTCTTTTTCCATTTCCCCACAGCTTTAGTTATGTGAAACATAACACTGATGTTTAAAATGATTTTTTTTAAAACACAGAAATAGTTACAACAAATGCCCTTTTGCTAAATCTCTATAAGGTGCACCTCCTGCATGTGTGAGCATTTCTGTGTGCATGTAATCACACGTCTGTTTGCAATGGGTGGATGTTTGTGAGTTAAGGGATTGGAAGGTTATTATGCGCCAGTCTCTCTGATCAGGGGCCAGATACCATGGTATCATGCACCCGTGGGAAATAATCATACAACAGACACACACACACGCACACTTAAATCTTATCCAACTTGAACTTGAACATTTACACAGAGGGAATCTTCTTCATCATTAGACCGACCACCTTCTGTGGGAACACCACAGGCAGACTGACCCGGCCTGTGCCAGCATCACCTTCACCCTCATCATCATTCCTGCAGCAACACGATATAGTGGCCACTTTTTTATCCATCAGCATAGTCTGCTTCCGTGTTCAACAGATGTTTTACTGACGGGGATCTAGGACGTAGCTGTGTTCAACATCTATCTTAGTGAGAACACATTTTATCATTTTAATAGAGAAGCGTATTCTTTTTAAATACATATGATTCATGATTTTTGTATTTTCAGATTATGACAAGGCGTTGAACGTTGGTTAGGGCTTTAATCCAAATAATGAAGTGAAACATTCCTCCGTAGAATACATTGCCATCATGGATATATAACTGAACTTAATGCTTTATATCCAAATATGTGTGTGTTCATGTGTGACTCAACCAGAAGTCCAATCATTGTTATTGAAATACTCATATTCTCCTTAATTCTGTTTTTCCACCTTTTTAAAAATTTTTTTACATACTCTACCAGGAACCTAACTTACCCCCCTCCCATGCATAATACTTTCTGTAATACTTTGTGACAGTAATTTCATGTGCATATTTAGGAAAACTGTGCAGGAAAACCGCTGAAATGTGCAACAGCTATTACTGCTATGAAGCTTTCGTCCACCCTCAAAGAAATGCAGTTCCTTAAGTTGAATACAAGATGTATAATTTATATCACCGAACGCACATGCATCTATAAACGAGGGGTTAAATCTCCATATCTGCTCTATGTACTAATACTGCTGTCTTGTGACATCTAAATGCAAAACAAAAACAAAGTTAGCAACTTGTTTTTGAATTTTAAAGATGCTAAACAACCAGAAACAAGCTTGAATGTTCTTGTTTGCAGTGTACTCAAATGTTGTTGGGGGACATTGAGGACAATGACTAATGAACATTGTTGATGCTAGTAATTCTCTCCAGTTCTGGTATTGTTTTAGTTCACCATTTATCAGTCGCATCCTTGTCCAGAATTCTCACATCTGCTTGCTGTGAATCTAGTTGATTTCCCCCAACATTCCCTTCCACTGTTAGCAGTCAAATCCCCAGATCACCAAACACTCTCTCTTTTACATCTCATCCTTATCTTGACCCTCCTTCTTGTTCTACGTCACCCTTTTTGATCAAGAAAGAAATCTAAATCAAAAACTACCATCAGTCTCAGTTTTTCATCATATTCCAAAAGAATTCCCTTGGTGTTTCATTTGTCACCATGCAGAGTTTCACAGGTCATTGCAGAACAGCATTTCTGTCAGTACGAACAGTGGGAGAGCTACATAGCATGTAGCTCATGCTGTTTTTATTTTGTCCTTGTTCCTCGAGGGTATGCACATTTATTTTTATGTATATGCTGCCTGGTTATAGCAGAATGAAACATACTGCTGCACTCTCTCAGGCCAACTAATTATGGACTTTGATTATTCCCATTCTGTTTTACTGAACACGGTGCCGTCGCCAACAGGCGGGCCAGCAGAAAGGCCAGTACCATTGATTGTCTCAGTTTCGGGCCTAATTGAGCCAAATGGGAATGTCTGTTGCCAGAGTTCACTCTCCTCCAGTGTTTACATGCTAAACCAACAGAGAGGCATTCATTACTGCCTCGCTGAAAACTCCTACGGACACGTTCACACATACACACACATATACACTCTTATTTTGTATTCATAATGATAAAGGGTTGAAGTTCTCAGTTCTCACATACATTTGGGCCTGCACATGCTACTGGGAATAAACACAGTTTTCTAATGGTGCTTGGATCTACATCAGAGAGCCATTCTTTCCAACTGTTTGCCTTTGTCGTCATCCTCATTTGACCGTTTGCTGCTCTTCAACTCACTCTGGTTTCTACTTTCACACAAGTGAGCATAGCTGTGAGATTTGTTGTCTGGTTGAACCACTTAGATTCACTGCTTTCTGCTCTCACAAACATTTTAATTGTGGTCAAGATATTTGACATTAAAGAAAAAGCACTTTTTTTCAAGGATTCCTTTAAGGGTTGCAGCCCTCGATACCACTTGCATTAATCTACAGTGCTTCTGCTTGGAATCTAAATACTCCTCCTTCATTAAAGTGAAAGCAATTACATTTGATCAAAAACATTATTTAGTTTGTCAGTTCTGCTTTGGATTGTTTTGACCATGTCAAACAAGCACTAGTTTCCCATGTGC
Source organism: Odontesthes bonariensis (assembly GCF_027942865.1). Lineage (NCBI taxonomy): Eukaryota > Metazoa > Chordata > Actinopteri > Atheriniformes > Atherinopsidae > Odontesthes > Odontesthes bonariensis. The sequence continues at coordinate 11,654,856 of NC_134506.1, read as the reverse complement.
TAGATGCTTTAATATGACATAATAAACCAGTAATGGAATGATTTTCCGTGCTCTTCCTCAGTTATTAGGTCACAGAGCAATCTTTCAGAAAAGTCAGAATTTTTGTCTTGTGTTTTGACTCCCCTCCATGCTTTTTTAAAGATAAAATTCCTTGAATTTGGCACGAGAGGAGGAAGAAGCAGGGAGTATTTGAAACGCAGACACAGAACAGCTGTGGTTGTCAGGGGATGTAATCTGTATTGCTCCTCAAATGGTCTACTCATGGTCAGTGCGACTAGCGGCTGTGCTGAGAGGCCTAGCTTAGCACTGGAATGTAACTTGAAGACTCTTCCAGGTCTATATAGTTGTGGCTCTGAATTTCATGAATTTGTGTACAACACTTTACATTGTACATATACTATGTTCAGATACCAATGCTTCCCAGCCTTTTTTTGGTTTGCCTTCTCCTGCAAATATTTATTTTTACCCTGAATCAGCTTGAAGGTAAATGAGCACATCATCATACCAGAGACACTCTACGTCTTTGAGACTGGAAATGTAGAGGTCCAACCCTCGTGATTCTTTCGATAATTACACAGTAAATCAGTAAATATCAATATTAGTGAATGTTCTCCTGAAGTATGTTCATAAAGACGCCATCAGGCCATTTCATCAGTAGCTGACATTGTTGTGGCTTCTTGTTCAAAATTTTTCTAACTCAGCACTCCAGTTTCCACTTGAAGGACGTCTTTGCCCTGGATGTGTTTTGGTTCAGGACCCTGCTTCTGCTTGTTGGTCTCATTGTAGAGTTAATGTGTTGGGGAGGTATGTCATTAATCAAACACACATCAGTCAGCTGTTTGTAGAGTTTTAAATGCCTCGTTTAAGATTTATTTTATTTCCTGCAACTCAATAAAACACATAACCAAGATACCGCAGTGTGAAACTGTTTCATCTTCGTGCAGAGCTTTGACAATCCAGTAAAGGTTTTATCATTTTGTACATGTAAAAGTCTAATTTGTACAACCTCTTTGTCGAAGGCCTTGTGCACAACCTGTCATTTTTGGCAGCCTGTTTGTGGGACAGTGGACCACAAGTTGGGATCTTTTTAAAAATGTGTTGAAAATGTTGAATGTGAATCAGACACATTTGTACTGAGTGATTTAAAGTGATTAAAGTAGACTGTGTCTTGTCTTCAGAGGCTGGTGGTATAGGCTGCATTACTAGAGATGGTAATTCAATAAAAGAAGAAGTTGTCCAAGGCAAAAACTAGAACTCTTACCTCTAAGAGGGAACAAAGCAAAAGAAAAAATATGACAACAAATACTATGATGACGTTAACAATCGGAAAATTGAATTACTTTCAGATTTGGGAATATCTGGGATGTAAAATGCTCAATGCTCTTTGCTTTCAAACAATATCCATGTTAGCCCTACAAGATTTTCATGTTGCAGACAAATTTCAAGCCCAGATCTGAGGCAAACCGTCGTTGGATCAGCATATGTGTGAATGCTTTGTAAGAGTCAGATTTCAACAGAATCAAATTTAATGGAATTGAATTACACTTTATCAATCTCCCAAAAAGAAAATTATTTTGCAGCATAATGAATCAATAAGTTATTAGTCATTAGTCATTGTAAAAACAGTCATTATTTGGAGTTCTTGCTGTTGGAAGGAACAGTCTTTTGTTCCTTGTTGCAGCAGAACTGAAGAAGCCTTGGACTGAACACACAGTTGTTTGATCACTATGTTATGCAGAGGATGTGCAGCATTGTCCATCATCTTGAGGTGTTTTTGCAGCACACTTTGCATGATCAGCATGGAGTAATGCATACATGTTAGATATTTTGGAGGAGTTGGTACGGGAGGAATAAAAAAAACAAGTACTAAGCCTGAGAGAGAGAGCATGGTGATGAGAGTAAAGTCTGCTTGGACTCAGGAAACCGAACACTGATTAGAACACCATGCTTAATATTAATATTTACAGTGTGTAATATCCTGATGGACAATATAAAAAGAAGATGTGGAGAGAAACTGACATGTTTCTCAGACTCACGAGGAGCTATTTGTGTCATGTAACAATAATGATGACAGAGAAACCAAAAAGCCCGATATCTTCATCGAGATATATTCCTCCTTCTCAGGCAAAAAGGAAAACCAATTAAACATTTCCCTTTCGATATTAGAAATGGGCAAGTCTTAAAAAGAGGAATGTGGTTGACATGTTGAAAATATTAGCATTGCATGTCACCTTTCATCGGCAGCATTCTCACAGTGCACTAACTTTTAGATAAGCTGAAGAACACTTTGTTAGTTCAACTGAGTATGATGAAAATTATTAGTTGTGTCATGATGGGCTACAACACTTAAGGCACACGGGAAAACCCTCAGAGAAGACAGGGGGAAAAATTGAAATCCTGTGTGATAAATCCATGCCAGCAGTGACCTTGGGGACATTGATATAAAGTCGTATTCCATTCTTCATTGCAGGCTTCTTCATTGACTGCGAATTATCATGAAGAGTAAGTGATGCAAAGGGAATACAATATCACCACTGCTTACATATGGATCATATGATTAAGGTGCTATATGGCAGGCAGACACACTGGCACACATGTTTATGGCATCCATATGAGCCCGAGCGCGAATGTGAATGTCACACTACAGCTGTGTCTCGCAGTAACTGTCGGATTTGATTGTCTGAAGTCTTGCAGGAAGAATAGATGGTAGATTGGGTGATTCGTGGGTTGATGCGTCAAGATAATTCACTTTAAATCTTTCTGATGGACCTATCCTCAACACAGTCATTGTAAGAGTGAAAAATCCCTTTAATAAGGAAGCCACAATGTTCATTATGTCATTATGTGGGAGTGCAACAGCTCTTGTTTTATAAGTGGATTCTTCCTCTTTGACTCACTTGGCAGCCATTATTAGAGTTGAGCAGGGATATTTCAGCCAGCCAACTCTAGAATAGATCATTATCCTGTTGCGCTGTCCTCGCCGAAAAAGCGTGAACACCGACTCTGATAACCTGCACGGCAGAGAAACAAATGAACAATTATTATAACACATGTCTCCGCTGCCATTGATAAAATGACCTCTTTAATGGGGGCGATTACTGTAACCATGTGCAATTTAACCTGATCGACTCAATAGGTGATGGGACTTTAATGCTAGAAAAACTGTGTCCACCTGAAAGGCTCAGGCCAATATTGATTATGGCAGAATTAAACATTTAAGTAATCACTGCACTTAGCTAAATGATTGTGTAATGAATAATAGATGAGATGGAAGGTGGACAAGGTAATAGATGATCAAGGGAATAATATCTAGCCATGTGATATTCAGCCATGACTCTGTATCCGCAAGGGCGCTGCCTTTTTTTTTTCTCTGCACCAATTCTCTCATTTTACTGTCTCATGAATCAGGGCATTTGCCTATAGCAATACAGTACAGAACCCCCCCCCCCCCCCCAAAACCACACACACAAAAACACACACACCATCCTGAGGAATCGTTGGGGATTTAATCAATTCACATTACTCTTGTGGAATGTTCAATGAGAGAGCAGCACTTATTCCCCAAGAGCTAGACTGCTGTTGAGCTGTTTGGTTAAACATTGCAAAGGACATAGATTTTCGTAACTAAAACACCATCTGTTCTATTCTACGAACTCAGTTTCTAGAAAAGTTGGAAAATTTTTATACTGCAACACAAATTCAAATCTGCAGTTTGTTCATTTGTTTGAATCTTCATTTAATAGACACAAGTACAAAATAAAGGGACCTCCAGCATTTTTATTGACCAGCCCCATTGTATATAGACAATATACACAAGTTTAATATTTTATGTCAGCATCACATTAAAGAAATGGACTGACTTTTTAGAGTTGGGAAAGAGTTTACTGTTGTAATTGTATTCTCCCAGAATACAATATTTCAGCTGCTCAACAGTCTGTGGTTGTTGCTGTCTGATTCCCCTCCTCATAATGCTCCATACGTTGTGAATAGGAGAATCTGGACTGCAGGCAGGCCAGTTAAACACACTCTCTGTGTCTATGACGCTATGCTGTTGGAAGTTGTGCAGAATGAGGTTTGATACAGGCCTGCTAAATGATCCCAGACCTCCCTGGGAAAGACGCTGCCTTGATAACAGTATGTGTCCTTTCTAAATTTTATCATACACATCTGCATCGATGGCATCTTCACATATATACAAGTCATTCATGCACTGTATTCCCAAAATATATCAGATGCCGGCCTGTTAAAACCCAGCGGTGTTTCTGTGCAGAGTTGATATATGGCTTGCACCTTGTGTAATACTCTTCCAGGTTACATCTGGATGCAGCGGCTGACGATGTTGAGTGAAAATGTTTTTCCAAAGTACTCCAGAGCTCATGTGGCTACAATGATCACGGGGCCCTGATGGCTTCTCATTCAGTACCACCTGGAGGGTTGAAGGTCACGCACATCAAAAAGTGGTTTCAATCCTTGGACTTTACACACTGAGAGTCCTCAAATCTTTTCCCAACATTCTGCTCTGTACATGCTGAGAGACCAAAGTCCTTTGCAGTTGTATATTAAGAAATATGTTTTTGAAACTTACTGATGGTTCTCTAACAAAATTTGACACAAAGTGGTGAACCACGATGTATCATTAGCCCCTTTCACACTGCGACCCGCTACCTTAGCGGGTCAAAATTTCCACTTCAACCCGCGTCGAGCAATGTGAACGCTTGGCGTATTAGGTGACCCGTGTCGCCTGAAGCCGAGTTCAGGGGGCGTTGCCTAGTGGCAGAGCGTCTCACGAAACACATAAAATGCTGGCTGGTACAATGACGTAGGCACAAGCCATGCGTCGCAGGTAGGGTTAAATACAGATTGGCTTCCTCCCCAGATGGCGAGGCACACGTCAAAATATGGCCAGTCCAATCGCCCTCTGCCAATCCTGCCGTTGTGGTCATTAACCGCATGGAACTTTTTCCTCATGGCCTTTAATTTGTGTGTCACCTGCGTCTTGCTGCGTGGGAAACCGCAATCTCCCATCTTTCTCCCCAGCCCTTCCAGCAGAGGTCCATCTTTCACCGTCCCCGACATGTGGCGGAAAATAACGTCCTCTGCTCGGAGGCTGAGGAGCTCGCGGACCTCCTTGTCTCCCCAGTTGGCCATCTTCAAAAATGTCTCGAACTTGATGTAAAACAGTGAAGCTTTTCCTCACCTGTCGCTGTTGTTCTGATCAGCTGTCCATTCTGTCTTTTAAACTCCTCACGTCACGCCACGCCCACGTCCGACCCGCGTCAATTGCTTTCACACCAAACTAGGCTCGGCAAAAAGACTAGGGTCCGACGCGGGTCGAAAGGCGAGTCGAGTTGACACGGCAGCCCGGGTCGGCAGTGTGAACGCAACAGCGGACACGCTGAATTCGCGAATTAAATGCGGGTTATTCCTCAGTGTGAAAGGGGCTATTGTTTGGGGAGTCTAAACCTTTGGTGGATGATACTTTTATACCCAATCCTGACACCCTCCCCTGTCACCACTTAAACTGCTGAGTTTAGAATCTTCCACAATACTGGACCATGTCATTTTTTTGTCTTTATTTATATCTTTTCCAACTTTTTAAAAGTGTGTTACTGGCATCTCTAAATTTGGACATGAGTCTGTTAATAAGGTTCAAACAAATACAGAAAATGTAGGTTTTTACTGGACTTTCCCATCTTTAATGTAAATGGGGTTTGTCCCCCGATAATATACAGACAACACACGCAAATACAGATACAAGGTGTGAAGTACACAGCCCAAGCAAATACAAAACACCTTTCTAAATACAGCTTACAGTGTTCCTTTGCAGCATCTCTGGCTTACTGGTGTTCTGGGCTGTGATGCTGCGGAGTTTAAGCATCAGTTGTCTGTGAGAGCGTAAGGGCAATTAGGCCTGTCCACATGCACACGCTCACACATGCCAACACACACACACCTCACAGTGACTGCTGTGTGTGTGAGGGAAGGACACCTTCTTCAATCACTTCATGTAAATGGGCTGAGGCCTGTTGCAATTTACAGCACTGTCTTGTCACATCTGATAAATTCAGCTCTGTGTGTTTATCATGTCAAAATGACTTTACTCCTGTCCCTCTTTAGCCCTGCTGTCTTTCCTATGCACACGCACTTTGCTCATAGGCCCTCATTTCGTTGGTGAGCAGGGGTTAGGGGTGGGCGGGTGAATGAGCGAGACAGCTTGGTAATTAGTTCTCGAGCGTGCTTTAGCTAAATATTCCTGCTTAATGACAAGGCCAAGCGGGTGCACTATGCCTAACGGCCTGGGGTTCAGCCTGATTCTACAAGCTCTAATATTAATCCAAGCCTGCATTAAAACTATGGCACGATGCGGCACATATAAATAAATAATTGTAAATAAATTAAAGAACGTAGATGTTGGGGCACACTTTGAAATGCACATCAAAAGCAGTGATTTGTCAGCCATCAATAGTATTTCCAGAGGGAAGGCCGTCTCTCCCTCTGTCTCTCTTTTTCTCTCTGTGTCTCTCTGTCTCACTCTCATTTAGTTAGATGATTGCTTCCCTCAGCCCCGGGGACCGATAACAACCACCAAGTCTATTACTTCCTACAGCACTTACTCCTACCAATATGAAACACTCGATAACAACAGGGCCTACCTCATGTTCGCTCCTATAGTCTATTAGTGAGACACCAATTCTATCCAGCAGCATGTGTCGATACAAGGGAACCCCTGAGTAACATTATCCATGTTGAAATGGTCCACAGGAGGATCAGGCGAGCCGGCCAGATCAAAATGAGACTAATGAAAGTCTTTTCCAGAGATGCATGAAGGAAGTTCATAAGGAAAAGCAGAAATAAAGATAACAAGCAAAAAAAAAAAAAATGCAACAGGCTTGATGGGCGATGCAAGCTTAAACAAAATTGAATGCTTCTTGTGGAGATACATGTTTGTGCAAAAGCCTTCAGCCTCCCTTAATGTCTTAATATATTGCGAGGAAAAGGGGGGGATAGGTGTGATAATTTACAGAAACATAAATGGAAGGCAAAAATGCAGTTTGTACAATTCTAATGATCTTGAAAGTCAATATTTGATTCTAGGGAAGCCAGTGAATGACTTCATAGGTATTCTTTTTCAGCAGTGGCATAGTGTTTACCATTGAACTGATCAAGTTTCCTTAAATCCTTTAAGGACACACTGCACGCCAAATCGAGATTTTTCAGATTTTTGGCTAATAGCTCTTTAGGCTTTGTGTCATACATTTTATAAAAACAACAAAATAAATCAGAGCAATCCTATTTCAAGTGACAGACTGCTGGTCACAAAATGCCTAAAGTAAAAAAAAAAAAAAAATTATTTGCAGTTGTCTGTCATGTGTTGACACAACACCGATTCATCATTTTGTGTGATGCCTTTTTAAATGCTTGAATGATTTATAGGTCAGTGTTGAGTGACTTAGAAAACAAACAGACCAAAAAAAACAACAATCCTCTGAAAATGGTAAGGTATTGGACTGGACTGAAAATTAGTGAAAAAGCCGTCAATGCCCAAAGAAAAAATTTGAAAAGACCTTCAGAAAACCTGAAAAACTATTGCATTACAAAAAAGTGTGGCTGCTTTGAAGCAGAATCTAAAGAAATAAGGTTTGGCTGAAGACTGTAAAAAGTACAGTACAGTACTGGAGGTGATGGAGATGTGGCGCTCCAGTCTCACATACAGGTGCACACAAATCCCTGTAAAGAGCACTGCTGCCCCAGTGATCTAATAGCCAGGCGCTGTGCATCCAGATGCTAACCCTCTCTTTCTTCTCCGGAATCCAACAGGGCACAGTGCTTTGCAGCCTCTGAGGGCTCAGGTGTTAATTTATGCTACTGAACCACTTTTCCTCCTGACTAAACAGCCTGACCCCAGTGCAGCGTGTCTCACAGAGCAGCTACACCTCCAGCCAACAGGGAGAGATTTTACCCTTTGAAATGAGACTCCCTGCATTCAGTCGCAGGAAAATGGGCGGAACAAAATTCGACGAAGCAAACATACCGAGGCTCATTTTGACAGATTTGGCAGTAGTTGTTTACATATCTCGGTGATGCAGTTATAATAATTCAGCCATGGGTGTAAATCACAAATGATCACCAGAGTAGAAATGCTTGCATCACGAACTTGCAAGGAATATTACAGAGCAGGGCACGAGGCAGAAAACACCACCATCTCTTGTAAGACAAAGATTTATTGTACATTGTATTAGCCATGAAAAAAAGGGCTAGAATGACAGCCATATTCTGTTTTGTACCATAATGAGCATGAGAAAAATTAGTGTGTAGAAAAGATTGTTGAACAGCAGTCGATGGCCAGTTAGATTCACATGTTTGTGGTTGAGGGAGTTTCTGGGGCAAAGCCTTCTCAGTTGTTGACCGGGCATCCTCTCGGCATCTTAGAGCCCAAACTTCAATTCATTATTGATGATGTGCGCTGTCAGGGCAGTCCATTCACTCCATTGTTCAGGCATCACCTGAGACATCAATGCAGACACACGCACACACACGCACACGCAGACGCAGACGCACATGCACACGCACACACACACACACACACACACACACACACACACACACACACACACACACACACACACGCACACACACACACACACACACACTATCAAAGATGAAAGCTCCTTCCTCTAAAGCTGCTTTCTCATTACTCTTTGTCACTCCCGCTGGGCTGAGGGCACTCTGTGGGTGCTCTCAAGATGCAGACAGTGAGTGGAGGAGAGTACTGTGGGTAGCTCGTGTTCAAAAGTAATCTAAGGCTCCGACAAGGAGTGGCTTCTTGCTGCATTTCATTCACAAATCTGTTTGTGCTTCTAAAAGGCTGGCAGATGGGAAGGCCTCATACACAGACAAGCCCCGAGCACGTGTCACATAGCCCAAAGGCAATACAGTCTAAAAAAGGAGGCGGAGGCTTGAGAGGGAGAAATAGTCTTTATAATTCATGTGTGGAGAGAATGAGTGGAGGACAATTCGCTTTGTTGTCCATCTCAACGGTCAGCCAGGGAACAGAGGACTTGTGGTTCAAAGCCAGCCAGCCGTGGCACCACTCTAACAAACCTGCAGGGACTGTGTCATTCCATTCAGAGCTGTTTGGAAACAGATTTCATCACATTATCCCTTTTAGGACCTTTCTGCTTGGCGCCAGAATTTGCTTTGCAGCCTGTCTGTCTGCCTTTTAAGCACTGAGACTAGGATGTGAATATATATTTGGAAAGGGGAAAAAAATTCAATCACACATCAACACTAAGCTGGTTTAATTTTTTTCCTCCCTTGAATCTGGGCATTAATGTTGGGACACATTAATGGCGCTACGAGTTGACAACATCAATAGCACTGGTAAAGGAGGGAGAGTAAGCGCGAGGTGTGTGTGTGTGTGTGGGTGTCTGGGGATTGTTATTGAAATATTTATACAGGTATACCCACTGTATTCGTGCAGCTCCATTTACACGAGATATCTTCATGTCTGACCAAAGCCAGAATCAATAAAATACAATTAAAGTAGGACAACCCAACGCTAGCTGTTGAGCAATAGGAAGGTGGTGGATTAAAGCTTCAGGGAGCAAAATGCATGGAATAGCAAGGGGAGGATTGAAATTGAGTCTGGCCTTTCACTGTTGCGTGGCCTTGGTGCCTTCACGGGTAGTAATAGCAGCTTATAGCTCTCCTCACAATGCCTCATTATTTACCACGTCCTTGCCTTTCTTTTCATTCATCCATTGATTACTAATACCCCTGAGCTTCTGCAATAGTTATTGTGCTAATGTGCTGTTTTACTCTAGCTTGAATGACATAGCTATTATGCTTATCCGCGTATAAATGGCTTCAATCTGGAAGGGAAATATAAAGCCCAAAGACAGGTAGTAACCTTGAAGAACAAAACAGAGGCAGCATTTGAGTCCACATTCACATTCATGGCAAATGCCACCGACAAATCAAATGAACTGCAAGTCAACAGTAGTTGCTTTGAAAAGGGGCCTCTGGAGAAGCATATAGCCAAGGTCACAGGCCCGGGAGCCAGATGTAATAGATTTGAAGTGAATCACAAATGACTGATCTGTTGCAAGTCTCAAATGTTGTTGCAAGTCACAAATGTTTCTGCAACATGGCAACAATGATTCTCCCATACACAAGTAATCACCGATTACACGCAACCTTGAGGAAATATCAAGTTGACTCTGTGTGTGGCGGGCTATTGTCTACGGGCACATGAAGTATGAGGTCCTCTGTGTGTGTCAGGGATTATAGAAAACAGTGAAGAAAGACAGGAAGTGACTCAGCTTGTCAGTGTCAGCAAACACCTCCTGCACCACATTCCACCCTCTAATCAGACTGAGCACTAAGCCAAGCTGAACAACTGCCAGACACCACCCGAACTGAGAAGAGTGGTGGCGTGGGATGGGGGTGGGGGGTTAGGTGGGTGGGGTGTCAGGCAGGTAGAAACATTTCAATGTTCCATCTCACTGTGGTGACAAATCCGTCACGGTCAAGGAGAGCCCAAAGAGCCCTTGTCAGGTAAATCAAGTATGACTTTTATTTCTTTGGGTGATGGAGGCAAGTGGTGGTGGCTACTAATACTAAGATGTCGGGGGGCGACATATTCACAGGATGTGAAAGGAGGCTAACACATGCTCATGCGCACTCACAATACTGGGCTTTTGCCGTTTTGAGGAATTTAAAGTTTCAGACTAAAGCTATGTCATATTGTTGCAGTAGTTTCCTTTCTTGTCAAAGTTTGGGGCAATGATTTATTTCAAGTCCAGTGTAAATAAAAATCATCTCAACAAAAGTGTCATTCTGTTAAACAGTGTGTTGACCTGCAGCTTTTTTGTACTTTGTTTTTAACAAGTGGGGCTCTGTCCAAAGTGTTCTCTTATCAAAATGAAAAAGGCTTTTATAAGGAAAAAATGCATTGGAAAATAAAATCTGACTCTTGACATTTTTACAGTGTTGGAGGGGTCATGATTTACCTTCATCCCTTTGAAACATCAAGAACCAGCCTCAAATGCCAACAATAAGTCATCCATTTATTTTGCATAGTGCTTGAATCTCCTGCATTTTTATTCCATTCTCAGATAGAAAATGTCACAGGACTTAATGGTGGTGTTCCTGTGCTGCTCTCTGTGCTGCTGTGTGACTGCAGCCAGTGTGGCTCTGACCTGCCATCCCCTCCTCTTCAGTCAAACTCATTTACTTGAGATGCTTTTAAACACTGCCTGTCAGCCCCAGGTAGGTATTACTTAGCTTAAGCAATTGACAATTTGCAGGACATCGGAGTGGACCTCTGCATAATGACTGCTGAATTACTTTGGCGAACTCTATTAACGTTGCACAGCTTCCTCAACAGTCATGAAGCCTCTCTCAATATACCGTCTTGTCCGTGAAAATATTTGTTGATACCAAACATCAACAAATCAAACAGGAAATTTGAAGAAAAACTGCCATTCAAAAACAAATGCTACGTGTCAAGATGAACTAATAGAGGAATGAACAAATTACTGTTGAAAGTCCAATAAATTATGACAGCCATATGTAGCAGACTTGTCAGGACTGTGGATGTACGAGCTACTCCAAACACCCAACCAACCCCTAACCCCAAACTCCTTTTTTGTATTTTACTGTTGTTAGCAAACCGTGGATCAAAGAGATTTAAGATAAACACAAGAAACTTGTGCTAAAGAAAAAAAAAATGGACCAGACTCAGTGAATAAATCCCTATAATCCCTATAGAGACCAGTGAGCAGTGCTGACCAACATGTCATTGGGGTCATCAGGTGGGAACCTCCTTTCATCAGGGTTTCTCGTCTAGTTGGGCCCACAACACCTCCAGGAGGCTAGAGAGACGTCCCAGAGTCACTCCGCTAATGCCAACCATCACTGCTCCTCACACCACAACGACCATCTTTTTTCCTTTTTTTTTCTACAACCACAAGCTACCCCAGCCACTCACCAAGTGCACACCAGTCATAGCGTAGGTGGAGATACAAACCCTCGTTTGGGTAGGGGGTAGAAATAGAAGAGGTAAAGATAAGTAGGAATGGGATTCAAACCCTGGATTAGGTTGGAAGTAATGAAAGTGTAGAGGGTGCCAGAGGTGGAGACAGGACAAGACACACTAGCAGATTCAGCTGATATACTCACCTAAACAGTCCTACAATCACTAAAAATGCCAGCAAAAATAAGGCCATACAGGCCAACTAACCTAAAATGGCCGCCTGGTTTCAAAAGGCTCACATGGGCCACACCCACTTAAATATCTTGAATTTTTTCTTTGCTTCTTCCAAAAGTCTGTATACCCTAAGTGCTCCCCCTGCTGGGCCCCCAGCTACTATTGCTTCTTTTAATCCAAATCCACTGACTGGACTTTACTGCCTCATCTGACACTTCCTTCACTATTTTCCTCAAACTCTGTGTCAATATGGGGTGGTGGGTAAGACACGGATGAGGACTCAGAGGATGTAGAAAATAAACTGAGGATGTAGAAAATAAACTGGCGCGGATGAGCCGGATAACAAGACTAAACTGTGGGATAAAAAAACATGACAAAGGAAAAACAAAAGACTTGGCAATACATGAAAAAACACTTAACTTGAATACGTCGTGGCATGAGGGGTGAAAATCAAGGTAAAGATCTGGCACAAGGACAGGGAAGCCTGGAAACTAGATAGGGAACTGGGTGATTGTGAATGAGTGCAGCTGGGGACAATAAACAGGTGATGTGAGTGAAATTAATGAGCTGGTATGTGAAGTGAGGGGAAAAGCAAATGGCAAAACATGAACTCAAAATCCAAAACATAACCTAAAACATGGGTAAACTCCCATTGGCGTGACACTCACCCCGTGTATACTTACACCCAGCTCCCTCAACAATGAGACAACATTGCAACAAATCCTCTACATCCTACTTCCACTGGACAGATCCTAACTTTCCATCCTCGTTGCTCTGCTTCTGCCCCCAACTCCACATATCTAAGCTTTTTTCTTTCATATGCTTCTGCTACTAATTCCTCCCAAGGAACACTCAGCTCTATAAAATAGACTCTCATTCTACTCCTAGACCACAAGACTATATCAGCCCTTAGATTTCCATCCATCCATCCATCCATCCATCCATCCATCCATCCATCCATCCATCCATCCATCCATCCATCCATCCATCATCTTCCGCTGGTCCAGGGATTGGGTCGCGGGGGCAGCAGCTTGAGCAAAGAGACCCAGACGTCCCTGTCCCCGGCCACTTCCTCCAGCTCTTCTGGGGGGACCCCGAGGTGTTCCCAGGGCAGCCGAGAAACATAGTCTCTCCAACATGTCCTGGGTCTTCCCCGGGGCCTCCTCCCAGTGGAACGGGCCCGGAACACCTCACCGGGGAGGCGTCCAGGAGACATTCTCACTAGATGCACGAGCCACCTCATCTGACTCCTCTCGATGCGGAGGAGCAGCGGTTCTACTCCGAGCTCCTCCCGGATGACCGAGCTTCTCACTATCTCTGAGAGCCCAGACACCCTGCGGAGGAAACTCATTTCGGCCGCTTGTATTCGCGATCTCGTTCTTTCGGTCACTACCCACAGCTCGTGACCATAGGTGAGGATAGGAACATAGATTGACCGGTAAATCAAGAGCTTCGCCTTCTGGCTCAGCTCCTTCTTCACCACGACGGGCCGGTGCAGAGCCCGCATCACTGCAGACGCCGCACCGATCCGTCTGTCAATCTCCTGCTCCATTCGTCCCTCACTCGTGAACAAGACCCCAAGATACTTGAACTCCTCCACTTGGGGAAGGATCTCATTCCCGACCCGGAGAGAGCATTCCACCCTTTGCCCTTAGATTTGTAGAGGCTATTTCCTGGGTAACAACAAGCTTATTTCCTAGATCTACCTGCATCTCCTAATCACAAGCGTCCTCCAAGCTGCCTTTCCTCCTTATCGTCTTTTTAACTTTCTCCCCCTCTTAAACAAGCTGATTTGCCACTCTCTTCACCTTAGACCCTCCTAAGTTTACCTGCCTTCGTTTATCTTCAATACCTGCAGCTAAGCTTCTTAAAGGGATAGTTCGCCTCTTTTGACATGAAGCTGTATGACATTCCATTCTAGCAATATTATTTATGAACCTTTTCTTACCCCCCGCTGCGTACTGTGAGCCGAGTTCCAGCCGAGTTTTGGTGTTGACGAAGGTAGTCCGGTAGTTGGCTGGGGCCAGAAAAATAAAGCGTTTTGCTTCTCAAAACAACATGCGTTCAAAAGAGTAATACATTTGCATCACAAAATCGTTGTGCAGGAAAAAGTCATTTTCTCTCCCTTGTGTCACTCCGTGATTGCCACCTGCCGATAGCTGCACCTGTTATGGTGTTTAGTGCTTGCAAGCAGGGGACGGCTCGGTCTGCACTTCGGTCTGCACGGTCTACACAGCCCGCAGTACATACCTTTTGAACGCATATTGTTTTGAGAAGCAAAACACTTTATTTTTGTGGCCCCAGCCAACTAGCCGGACTACCTTCGTCAACGCCAAAACGAGGCTGGAGCTTGGCTCACAGTACACAGTGGGAGGTAAGAAAATGTTCATAAATAATATTGCTAGTATGGGATGTCATACAGCTTCATGTCAAAAGAGGCGAATTATCCCTTTAATACTTGGTCATGTCGCCATGTATACCGGCCTTGTGACAGACTAACCTTACTAATTGGCAAAATATGCCTTAGAGTTGCAGTACCTGAACATAACAAACATAACGGGTCTGGCGAGTTGGCAATACATCATATGTTGCCCCAATCAAAAATCTAATACTCCTTTCCTCCTTACTCCACAGCTCTTTCCAAGTAATCTTTTTCTTTTTCTACACCTTCCCAATTCAACCACCGTCCCTGCTTAGCCTGAGCCACTGCCTTTGTACCCCTTAACATTTCCTCCTGTCTACGAACCTGCTCAACAACTAGATTTCTCTTCTCCTTGGGACCTGCTCTACTCCACACCAGTTTCCCTGGGCCAAGCTCCAACCCTCCCTGGCCTATTTGAACATTACCCACAATCTCTGCATGTCTAACAGTTGGATCTAAGAGAAACATATTTTTCAACCCTTTGAATGTCCTGTACAGACAATAGAACGAACCTCAAATTGACAAAATTGTAAGAACTCATCCTCTGATCAGCACAGTCTTATTACAATGGCAAAAAAACTCCTGTTTAAAGAAAGCTGTGAGAGCCTGTGTCTTGAACTTTTGATTGACCGTTGGCTTTAGCCAAGAGGAGCCTCTATGTCTTGTCTACTGGTTACAATGGCTAACAATGGCTAACTTAGAATGAAAAGCCCTAAATCGCTAATAATCCCAATGATAACTGATGAATCAAATAGCCAATGCAATTCCACACATTATATCACCGGTGAACAAAAACTTAAGATTTAGACACTGCTGCCCGATGTTTGTGTGTAAAACATTTGACCTGGTTGTTGAGAGTTCCTGAAATGTTTTTATGCCGGAATAACCTCCAGAATAACCTGTGTTGAATATTTATTATTTCATGACTAATTAGAGATAGATTTTGACTTGGATATCTGGCTGTGGCCTAATTATTCTTTTTAACAAAAGGCTCATGTGTTTACACATCTATCACACTTTATTATTCAGGTGAAAAAAAAAATCCTTGTCTGCTGGTTGAGCCAAAAAGTGTTTCTGTCGCAGTTTACTTGAATATTTTTTCTGAATAAATGCAAATTCTCATTGGTGTATCTGTACTGCCCCTGACCCAGGTTCCCTTTCTACCATAGACTTCACATTTTCACATCATATGAATAAAAGTCACTTTTTTTATGCCTGGGATGTTTTGCAAATATGAACTTCTTTGGAGTACATTTCATAATAGAAAACTATCTGATTATGACCAGAACTGGAGCCGTCTTTTCCACAGGTTTACTGCCATCTCTTTTATAAGAGTAAGTATTTGTTGGACAGCAGAGAATTTTTCCATCGCAATACTGTGTGTGGCTCTTTCCACTATGCCGCTTTGGAGTGGCAGCTCAGAATACAGTTCCTCTAGTTTCAGCTCCTGTGCATTCAATGCTGTTTTTGGGGACTTGATGTGAAATTATTGCTTTTACCAGAACGTGTTTCACCTAGACTAGTGGCAACAGCACAGTGTATGGTGGTGCAATATTAATATCAATATTGCAAGAGAAGATAAGAAAAATGTGCAACATTAGGTATTCTAATGTATTCTAAGCATTAGATCAATGGAAAGCAGGTAGTAGATGTAAAATAAGTGGAAGAAGCATGAGAAAGAAAAATTGGATATCCAGAGGTATGAGACAGAGACTGCTGGGGCAACACTGCCATACCATTTTTGAGATTAAGGTTCCAAGAAATACAAGCTGGGACTGGGAGACATGGGATAGGGACCCTGTGTCAGAACTATGAAATAGTCAATACACACAAGGTGGACCCCAAAAGCAGACTGACAGAAATATGGAAGGTTTACTGATAGAAGTGGGTTGCAAGGTGAGTCCACAGAGAATCCAGTCTGGTGATTATCTTGTTTCCAGGAGGGGTCCAGCGAAGCAGGGGTAAGTGAACAATGCAGGCCGCTGTGGTTTGTCCGAGATGGCGGCGGGGCAAGCATGCATCTACAAAAAGCAGGAAAAATGGTATTGTTTGCAAGGTTGTCAGTCCAGACACAGAGATGGAATCAGTAGAGATATCCAAGATCTCATGGAGAAGCAAAGTTGCACTGAGAACACAAAGAGAGGCCCAGTTAAAAGAAGGATTTCTTCCTGATTATCACAAAGACAGTGAGACAATCTGGCAAAGACTGGACCTCCTGCATATCTTTAAGAAGCCAGCTCTAAATGAACGCAGACGGGTTGCAGGTGTGCTGGCAGGAGCAATTCAGACTCTGCCCCACCTAGAACTCAGAACAAAACCAAAACATCACAGCCAAGTGCAATGATGACAGTCTGCACCTTGTCTCCATGTACACCTCTTGGAGCGGGTTGACGAAGAGAGCCATGACCTCCAATGGGTGGGGAGGTCATCAGCATGACACATATAGGTTACAGGTTTGGCTCCTTCATGTCCAATGTCAAAACTAACTACCACTGTAATCATTGAGCATTTAGTTAAAATTGAATACAATCACAAAAAAAAAAAAAAAAGTGACCATTGTAGTTGTTGTAGCTGCTTGGCTTCCCCTGCTGTAGGTCTATCAATTCTGGAGTGGTACAAATTTGTGATTATTGCAACTGCCCAATTTGTAACCCAGTCCTTGTCATCTTCAGTAGTAGAGTGGCAATCTGAAGTATTTGAAACCCTACTTCTCTAGAGTGACTATTTTCAAAAGCTGGCTTTATTAGTAAAACTAGAAGTGTCATGTTGGCAAAAAGTGCAGACAAGCTGCTTTTCATGACAGACAACTTACAGCAAACTAAACAGCAGGAGGCCCATGTAATAGCTCCAGGTGGGCTGGACAAATCTTGGCTTAATAATCCATTCATTATTTCATTTTGGTGGGCTTTGGCACTAGTTCGCACTTCTGCTCATTTAACAGCCCTTTTAGTGTACAGAAACAATTTTATAAAGTCTTACTGTTATCCTTTTTGCTGCCGTTGGCTGCTCCTCTCTCTCACACTTTCAGGGTTGTGGGCAGCTGAAGCTCACTCTGGGCTACGGAGTCTGACAAAGCTCAAAGTAAAGTGAAAAGCTGGTGATTTTTCAAAGCTTGAATACAATGAGCAATCTGTTGTGGATTTTGGGCTAAAACTTGTAATACTTATTCTTGGGAAATGTGATGCAGTGACTTGTTCAAAAGGAAAATGATAAGTCCCCTTTAAAATAAAATGCAAAAATTGTATTCAGAAGTAGTAGCAGTTGTATACTGCTTATCTTCCTTCATTTTTGTTTTTCAATCCATTTTGTACTTTGGAATGTATAAAGAAAAATGCAAGACACTTATCATTTCAGAAGAATAGAATGCAACACATAAATGGAAAAATGGACTACAAAGTGCTCTCTGCTTCATCTGCGCCCCCCGTCTGCTCCATGAAAATTCAGCTGTTCTGCTTGCCATGTTTTATAGCTCTGAGGTGATGGATGTGAATGAGAAGAACTCCACTGGCCGCCTGTCAGAAATTGATTTGACACCATCAGAGCAGTAGGATAGAAGCTTCGGATGCTTTTAGATAAGGGACCTTCACATGTTTACTGTATGTGCCGACTGTGAGGGCATTCCAACTACTGGACGTCTCAAGAATTCTGCTTTTTTTGTATATAAATGAGTGTTCAAAGAGTGAAGTTATCTAAACATGCAATACTCTGGTGTGCTTGCTAAACTGAACTGAAATATTCAAGTGTGCTGATAACAAAGTTGAAAAAAGAAACCAAAAAAAAAAAACATTTGCCTCTCTCGGTACAAATCCAGCCACACTCACCCAAACACGGCCCATTTGGTTTTAGTGCTGTTACAACATATGCCCTTTGCAGCAGCAACGATCATTACTTGTTTTACTTGTTGGTGGAAAATAGGAGGAATACAAGAATCAGGAAAGTTAAACAGAAAGAGGCTTTGGTCTCAGTGGGATTGTCTGCCTAGCACCAGAGCTGGAATGCCCCAAGAGCTTAAAGGGATATAAATGTCCCTGAATGACGGCATAAATCTGTATGATGACAAATAACTTCTTTGAAGCCCGTACCACAGCGAATTCTACCAATTCTGTATTAAAACGGCAGGGGAAACGAATAAAAGGAGTTCCTGACGTGTCACAGTGGCAGTTTAAGTCGTGTAGAAACTTTAAGAGAGACGAAATGAGGTGCTTATCTTAAATAAGTGAGTCAAGTCAGCAACGATAGCTGCAAGCAATCAAATAAAGGAAGAAAAAAAAAACAGACTTTTTTTAATGCATGCGTTTATTTATCTAATTCTATGCCTGTGTGGTGTAATTCATCACAATTCCATGCCCAGATGCCAGCATAATGAATAAACTAAGCACGTTGCTATGTTGCAAAAATTGAAATAGACTTGTGAAGAAATGAGCAATTTCCCTGTGGAAGAATTGGAAATTTTGCGAGGCTGTTGGTGGCTGACCTGTCATCAATCACCTCAGAGCAGCACAAATTTAAAGGCAGGCAGGGGGTTGAGAGAATCAGGCAAACACCCAGTGGTTGTTGACAGGTTACACTAACCCAGCCAACAACCTAACAGCGCAAAGTTAAACTCATGTAGGCAGTCAATGGTGGAGCAGACATCAAAGAGACTGTATGGGATGCATGACACTAACCTTTAAATTAATAACATTTCAGTCATTTCCAAGACTGTTAATTGGAGACAAAAGTCTAAAGCTTCTTGCACAGTTGGTTTCATAGTTAGTTTTTTAGATATTTTTAGATTTTAGATAATGGAATTATGACTTTTTTTTTTCTAGATAAACGGATCAAAAGCTAAACATGTTGCAGTAAATGTCAGTTTATATGAATATAAAAAAACAGCAAAGTGAAAAATATGTTTTAAGAGCTTGTTTTTTAAAATATATTAAAACAAAACAACTGAAAACTACTGTCGGAAAGTTTTCAGACCCAGAAATTCAGCATTTTCTTTTACCAATTACTAAAACTTCAGCCAGGAGTTATAGTTTATCCCATTCTTCTTTGAGAGATCCTTTCATATCTCATATTTTCTACACCAAAGGGGTTCCAGTTCCAGGCAAATACCTCCTGCACTTGGATGGGGTTATGGAGACCAACAAAACCAACCAAGATGTTGTGACCGCCATGTTTAAAAATCCAGAGCCAGTCTAGCATCTAATCTGCTTATTTTAGGAGAGAACAATAAGAATATTTTCCGATGAAAATCAAATCAGTTCTTAGCTGCTTTTTTAAACAACTAAGTACTGGAACCAATTTGATTTATTCCCCAATCCAAACAAAGAATCTCTTACCTTGTGCTATCAGTCCTGCTGTGCTAGAAACTGCTCATTTGTCACAAGCCTTCTATCTCCCATCTAACAAGACAATTTTTAAGACTGTTTTTAAGATTGTTTTTCCTGTTCCCATGGTCCATCCAATCCTGTGTGAATGATGGGGATTCTCCTGCAAAATTTCTCCTCAAAACAAACACCCATGTTGATATTCTGCTTCTCGTATTTTTAGTCCGATATGTTTTTCTACTGAATGGAAATTCAGATTTCAGATTGCACCGAAACTTCTCTTCGGTCCAATCCCCCTTCCTGTGCGTGCATGAGGCGACTGTGGAGAGAAACGACTCCTTTTTAACAGGAAGAAACCTCTGGCAGAACCAAACTCAGAAAGGGTGAACATTTATTATGTACCCACCTAATCCAACTCAAGGTCCCAACTGAGAACCAAAGCCAGATATAAATAAAGGATTTTGGACTGTCACAAACAAAACATGAGTAAAACTTGGAAAAGGAGGTCACTTGCGCTCTAGCCGTTTTGGTGCTCACAGTCTAGGACTGTAGTCAGTAGAGAGCAGGCTGGTCCACTTCAGAGAGACTGGGCCAAAGATGACTGGAGCACACAGGATACGTTTTACTGTTATTTTATTGTGCAAGCATGACTAACGTTTCGACGCCGTGCGTCTTCATCAGAGTCAAACCATACTGGTATCAAAGCATAGAATATAAAGACATTATTCCCTCCTTCTTTTCACGCATTGGTTAGTAGTGAGGGGTGGGTCTCAAGCAATTGTCCAGTAAGGGCACTCATGAATAGGTAACTTCATCAATTGCAATTTTCATTGTGAATAAAAACCAAAACACCATGAACCAAAGTGCAAAAAACATAATAAAATAAAATAAAAATATATACATGACAGACTCAGAGAAAACTGGATAGGCATAGTTCCTCATTTAGGCCATGTGGCTCAACAGTATTGAGGGTATAGATCCAAAATGCTTCCCTTTTTAATAGCATCTTGATTAGGTCCCCTCCTCTTTGGGGAGGTATGATTTTTTCGATTCCCCAGAATTTCAAAGATGCGCATGAGCCGTGATTTGCCTGGATGTAGTGGCGCGCTATCGCATAATCCAAGTTTTTGTTGCGTATAGCAGCTTTGTGTTCAGCGATTCTCAACTTGAGAGGGCGTTTGGTTTGGCCCACATATAGTAGTCCACACGGGCATTTCAGAATGTAGACAACGTGTGTGGTGTTGCAATTAATGAAGTTGTTGATATTAAAGCGTTTGCCCGTGTGTGGATGAGAGAAGTGTTTTGTGTCGGAGGAGTTGGAGCAATGTGTACAGCGACCACCTCTGTAGAACCCTAAAGGTGGAGTTGACAACCACGTCAGCTGTTTGGGGGTGGTGGTTGATGTCGTGTGTACTAGTCTGTCTCTTAAGGAACGAGGGCGCCTGAATGAGACTAGCGGGGGTTCAGCGCAGATGTCTTTTAAAGCAGGGTCAGACTGTAGGACATGCCAGTGTTTGTGCACGATGCTTTTTACTTCCCCACCCAAATTGGAGAATTCGGTGGAAAAACAGAGCCTTTGTGCAGAGGCGCGCTTCGTTTTTGACAGGAGGCTTGATCTGTCAGTTGTTCTAGCCCTCTGATAGGCTGAGGCAATGTCATTCTCCGCATATCCGCGCTCACGGAAGCGGTGTGTCATTTCCCCTGCTTTCCTGTCAAACTCAGTTTCAGTAGTACAGTTTCTTTTTAGCCGTAGGAATTGTCCAATCGGGATGTTTTTGAGCAGTCTTTTGGGGTGATGGCTATCTGCTCTAAGGAGCGTATTCCTGCTAAGAGGTTTTCTGTAGATGGTACTTTCGAGGTCTCCGTTGGCGGTTTTGAGAATCGTTAAGTCCAGGAAGTGAATCTTGTCGGCTGAATGTTCGCTGGTGAACCTAAGAAAGGGGGTAGTGCTATTGATGTAGTCCATGAAGTTGTTGAGTTGGATTTCATTACCTGTCCACAAGAACAGACAATCATCTATGTACCTTTTGAACAGAGGGATGTAAGGCAGAAATATGTTGTTTTCAGAGTTAAAAATAAATCTCTCTTCCCACAGTCCCATTACCAAACAAGCATACGATGGTGCAAAGCAACTCCCCATACTCACTCCCTGTTCCTGTAAATAATACGCTCCAGCGTATTGGAAGTAATTTTTTGTCAAAATGATTTCAACCAGTGTCAAAAGGAATGAATTGGGGGGTACCGTATTTGGGGATCGGGTGTTGAAGTAGTGTGAAAGAGCATCGATGCCAGCTGTGTGGGGAATGCAAGTGTATAGGCTCTGCACGTCAATGGTTACCAGTCTGTATTCATCCTGGCATTTAAACGAATCCAGAATTCGCAAAACATCGGTCGTGTCACCCAGGTAAGAAGAAAGTTCAGTTACATACTTTTTTAGGAAGAAGTCCAAGTATTGGGAGAGTGGTTCAGTGAGACAGCCAATGCTGGAAACAATAGGTCTTAAGGGGGGGTTTTCCAGAGACTTGTGGATCTTGGGTAGCCCATAGAAGACCGGGCATATAGGGTGTTTCACTGTCAGAAAGTCTTTTTCATTTTCCGTAATCCAACCCCTAGAGTGTGCTGTTGCCACTAGTTGGTCAATCGCGCTTTTGTGCTGGTCCAGTGGATTCGCAGAAAGTGTGTAATGTGTCGCTTCATTCAGCTGTGACATTATCCCTTTGTTGTACTGTTCTTTGGCCATTACTACTATGGAGCCTCCTTTGTCGGCTGGCCTGATGATTATGTCGTCCCTCTTTTCCAACTGATTAAGGCATTTTATTTCCATAGCAGACAAGTTCCCTCTTTGTCGTTGTGTCTTGTTTCAGATTTTGGAAAAGTCCTTTTCAATTAGGTTTCTATAGGCAATAATGGAGGGGTTCTGGTTGGAGTAAGGTGTAAAAGTGGATTTTGCTCTGAATGGTGTAACTTCTCTAGTGATGGCTGCTGGCGCAGACTCAGAATTGCGCATTACTGTAATGGGGTTTGTTAGTGCGTTTGGTTTACTAGAGAAAAAGTGCTTAAGGTGCAGTGAACGAATAAACTTAAATGTGTCCACTTTGAGTTTAAAGGGATTTATAGTGTTAGTGGGACAAAATGATAAGCCCTTACTCAATACTTCAATCTCAGCTTCGTTGATCTCTAGTCCTGAGATGTTGATTACGGTCTGTAATGTTGAGACTGGTACATGGTGCGTGGGGCCAAACCAAACGCCCTCTCAAGTTGAGAATCGCTGAACACAAAGCTGCTATACGCAACAAAAACTTGGATTATGCGATAGCGCGCCACTACATCCAGGCAAATCACGGCTCATGCGCATCTTTGAAATTCTGGGGAATCGAAAAAATCATACCTCCCCAAAGAGGAGGGGACCTAATCAAGATGCTATTAAAAAGGGAAGCATTTTGGATCTATACCCTCAATACTGTTGAGCCACATGGCCTAAATGAGGAACTATGCCTATCCAGTTTTCTCTGAGTCTGTCATGTATATATTTTTATTTTATTTTATTTTATTATGTTTTTTGCACTTTGGTTCATGGTGTTTTGGTTTTTATTCACAATGAAAATTGCAATTGATGAAGTTACCTATTCATGAGTGCCCTTACTGGACAATTGCTTGAGACCCACCCCTCACTACTAATCAATGCGTGAAAAGAAGGAGGGAATAATGTCTTTATATTCTATGCTTTGATACCAGTATGGTTTGACTCTGATGAAGACGCACGGCGTCGAAACGTTAGTCATGCTTGCACAATAAAATAACAGTAAAACGTATCCTGTGTGCTCCAGTCATCTTTGGCCCAGTCTCTCTGAAGTGGACCAGCCTGCTCTCTACAAAACATGAGTAAAGTTAAAGAACTGTGGATTTTTTCTTCATGGGGATTCAAGAACAGAGGTCATTGTCACACTGTGACAGAAGTTCAAAGATGACCTTGTGTGTCAGAATGATTTTTAAAAAGGACAAAATTAGTTAAAAAATAGCAGCAGCTATTGCTGAAGTGACTGCGTGTGGAGGTTTGTACACATTTTGCACATTGTTTCTTAACAATAATCATGTACATGTAAAGAGGAGTGACAGCTAAATTCAATGGGTCACATTAGATAAAACATGAATTACTTTACATACAGCATTCGTGACTTGTCAGTTTCAGTTAAATTTTCAATCATATTCGTGGTCACTTGTATGTTGAGACAAATGTACACACATAGTGTTATATAGGGTGCTTTCTGTAATGTCAATAAGACACTGAAACTTTGAGTCTTTTGTAGGTAAGATACACATACAATCTAAAATATTAGCTATCTATTTTAGGACTAGTAATATTAATTACAGTGACAGAGTTTACAAATGGTTAAGCTCAGAAAGTGACACAACATACAAGTATTTTCAATATTTATATTATGACTATGAGTTGAAAGTACAGACTGTGCTTTGCTTGGAGGATAATCAAGGAAGAATTACAGGTCGAATAAGTGTATATCAGTTAAAATGCACCTCAGTTGGATTGAGTTCAGGTGACTGATTTGGCTATTGCATAATCTTACTTTTTGAGCCCATATAACAACTGTAAGCTGTTTTAGTAAGTATTTATTTCCAGACATAACTATATATTTTCTATATAATCTGCTATGCTATCCACGAAATGCACAGGTTTGTGTGTATACGTGTGTGAGTAGGTGGTAATGGTTCTGGTGTTGGAGGGTGTGGGCTGTCCTTATTGTTGAGAGACCTCTCAACCATCTGCCAAGCTGCGTCCAGCCTCTGTGCCTGATCTTGCCTGATGAAGAGCAGATGTTTTCCCTCTCTGCTGCTCCCCAGCAGGACCTCTCCTGCATCATTGCAGCCCACTTTGGCTCACACTCAGATAAACATACATGTGCTACCCACGTAATTAAAACTCTCACCCATACGCAGAAAGTACAAACATGAATGTGTGCTCACACACATCTATAGAAATAAACGTGATCTTTGTGTTTGTACGTTTCTATATATTTTTCCTGACATACTTACACTTACAGTCATATGGCATACATTTCAGTTAAATGCAGACGACCATTGGAAAACCTCCCTATTGTTTTTTTTTTTACCACGCACACAGTGGAGAGGTACACATGTGGTTGCATGTGGAGGCACTAATGTCACTGACAAGCAAAAAACTATTAGTATTGTATTGCAATATTACGTCATGACAGAATGTAAAATACTTAGTTAGATTGGACTTGTCACATTAAAGGCAAAACAAATCTACAGTAACTTTGTTTTCATAATCCAACATGGATGTAGATCTAGTCTAGATTTGTGAGCAAGTCAATATGCTTTGTGTCCATATGCGTTTTTACATGATGACATCCAGTTTCCACATCTTGTTGCAACAAATGAATATACGGAGGAAGCAGGGCATTTGAGGGGACACTAATCCAAAGACTTCCTCTGCTTGTTTCCAACAATCACAGCACTTTTCTACCTTGCTTCCACTCAAAATTCCTGTCTTTTCTACTGAGCCCTTGTCCTCAAATAGTTCAGGTTAGAAGCTAAAAAGTATTTGGTTTGGTATATTGCTAAAAAAAACCCACATGTTTAGCACTTACAAAAATCTACTGGCTTAAAGCTTACACATTTTAATGCCTAACTTATAACGTGTTGTTTTCTGCTGACAGAAAAAACAGCAGGATACATCCCCATCCTTCATATTCTAGATTCTAACACTGCTACATTTTGGACATGCTGATAAATGAACGTACATTACGACCACAGGAACCTGCTCCATGGACCAATGTCTTTAGGGAGTCCTCAAAACAAAGGAGGTACTGAGTTTCAGTTTTAAAAAAACAGCTCGAGTGGGGAGGAGATCATTTTGAGACGAGCCTGAAAACACTATTTCTTCCGCAAAGTGAGAGAGAGGCGAGAAGACACGTTGAGTTAGTTTGTTTGAATGTAGCAAGAAAGCAACATAAAATGTTCATCTCTGATCTTTTCACAACAACTATGCTATAGGAAACAAACACTACCTAAAACTCCCCAGAAATTTGCGGAACTGAAGTGCACTTCCTTGTTTGCAGTCTGCTCCCAACTGTTGGACTGTCAGTGGGCAACCCAGGCAAGAGCGATCTCGATTACGAATAAGTAACGTACAGCGATAAAACGTTCATCTCTGATTGTTGAATAACTTTTATCCACTAAGGCAGAAATAAAAACTCCCCAACCCTTTACAAGGATGTAACTTAGACACATTTTTCAGTTAATAGAGCAGAAACACACTTCCTGGTTGCCACTTACTGCAGACTCTGCCTGGCAGTGCCGAGACTTTGAAAAGCACCATTGGGGAGGAGCAACACATAACAGCAGACTTGATTTGACTAATCCACCCTGAATCTTAGACCTCAGTGAGTTGGCTGGATACTGCTACTGCCAGTGAGTAAATTCTGGGCTATTGGCTGAGTACCATATCGTATCCAATGTTTGTTTAAATCTTGTCAAATGCACGCTATGAAAAATATTTTGCACCCGAGGATGCATAGAATATAAATTTGCTTTAACTTAATATGGAACACAACTAAGGGCAACTTTGACTAAAAATCAGTGACTGTTGTAAATTTTTAAAAGATGTCTAGATAAACAAATGAGATGCTCATTATAAGCAGTCTCCAGCTGATCAATTTCTGTGTTCACTTCTTGTCAAACATTAAACACGGTTAACATGACTTACGTAAAACTTTTTTTTGGATAGAACTTGCTTTAAAATAGACTTATCCCATCCTCTTACGTAGGGAGACCAAAGTTGGAAAAACTCACAGATCTAAAACAGTCACATTTATAGATAATAAAATGGAATTAACTTTTAAGTAAACTACAAGGTTGTAAATTGATGACAGTGTGCAGTTCTCATCTTGTTTTGGACTGCGGCTACCTCCAACCGTCCAAAAATATTGATTAATGCAGCTTTAAAAATTTCCACCGTCAGAAACTGCCAGTATTGTTCAAACTGTGCTGTAATATCTAATCATTTTCCATTGGGCCTTGACTCATTTTAAATCTTCAGCTCAAAACTGGCAAGAAACAAGGACTAGGCTTACTGGATGAAACAGTAAATTGCATTTCTTGGCACTGCCCTCTCTCACCCAGTCTAACCCCACAACTGCTGTTGAGCCAGTCAGAGAGTAATTAAACTGCTCTGTCTTTTGGTCCCGCGCAAACTGGTCGATAGCGGAGAGGTCAACAGTCACGCCAAGGAATTTTAATGATGCAATAAAGTACACTAAAGACAAAGGAGAGCACATGAGTAAACAAAACAATGATAAATATGTTCTCAAATTATTTAGTTGAAATGTGTTTTGTGATCCCTGGATAGATGATAAAAAGGTAGACTTGATATAATCTTATAGTAAATAGTAAATCTTCACTAATTGGGTTTACATACTGTTTACAATTTAAACAATAAAGTTCTAACTAAAATTTGTCATCCATCTCGGACAGAAAGGACTTATCAATGTCTTATTGGTCTTAATCGACTTACTTCCACTGGCAGGGATGACTGAATTTTTGGCAAGACAGATGTAGTCTAAAAGCTGGCTGCTTGTTTACTCATTGTGAACAATGGGCCAGCATCATGGTGTGAAGCTTGATCGATGAGTATCATTAGTTTTACTAAATATGTATTGGATATCTTCAATGAGTGCTGTCCTTTGTTTCTTGTTATTTTCCTCTGCCCCTGATAATTGGTAAGAAGGACAAATGCCACGTAAAAAAAAGTGAACTAGAACCCAGAAACAACACACAGTAAATACTAGAATAAAAGAATTGAAACTTGGAGTCAACTGAACATATATTTGCATATTTCTCCTTTTCTAAGAGTAAAATTCCTGAAGCAAAGCCTGAAGGCATATGAAAGTGTAAAATCCTGGTCAGAAATCGAGTATCTTGATGTTAATTTGTTCCTCATTTCTATGCTTGGAAAATTCACAAAGCAAAGCCTGAGAGCATAAAAAAGTTTAGGTGTCTGGGCAGACCTTAAACAGGGATTTGTGAGAGAAATCAAGGTGGGGAAGATCCAGATCGACAGGTTTGTATAAAACATAGATTAGTTTATTCATACTTTTAGAATGAAAATTGTACGCATGGATTGAATTATTGTATAGGAACTACTGTCCAGCACATGTTCTTTGTGAGTATCAATCAGGGATCAGGAATAATAAGGCAGGTTACAGGTGCAATCTAACCTTTCTTAAAAATGTCGGTAAAAAACTTTACATTTTTAGTAAACTTCGACGTTAAGTCATTTTCTATACAAATTTCACTCGCAGAGTAGATTTTAAATTGTTCTTCTAGGGTGGTCTCAAGTGTCCAACATAAAACCCTCATCATAATATGCAGACCAGAAGAAGGGTTTATCAATATCCAACCAATGAATTATCACATGGTTTTCACTCTTCTACCACCCACTGACTGGTTGTTACTTTACGTCATCGTTTATGTATGTGGTGCATATGCAATCAGAGAAAAAGCTCTTAACTCTGGTTATGTAGTGCTTTGGGGAGTTCCTGAGTCCCCAAAACTCTTAGAGAGACCCTAGAACTGTTTGGCCTGAATGCACCTCCTCCTGAGACCCAGAGAAAAAAAAGGTTTTGGATTTCTTTTTTTTTTTTACATCACATAAGCCTAAAAAAACATTACTACAATAAAAAAAAATGTCAAAACATGTTTTCATTTTTTTTTTACAGTATGTCCTTTGGAAAGGACATCGGGACTCCGTTATTACAAATGTGAACATATAAACACATTTAGAGTTGTACATTTACCTCTGAACTCTGACCACCTTTAAGGTTGTACATTTACAACTGGACTCTTTTGAACCTTAGTTTGTGGTGCAAGGAATATTCCTGAGAGAGAGGTGATACTCAGCCAAAGTAACATAGTAAAGTAACGTAACGTAACAAAGTAATGTAACAAAGGTACGTTACTTTGGCACAAAGGTAAGTAAAATGGCCACATCCTTTAAGCCAGTCATTCCCATCACCTTATCTAACAAATCAAGAGCTAGCGGATTAGTGTAGTTGAATCAGGTGTGTTAGTTCTGGGTTGGTTTTGGATTATGGTACTCCATGAAGCAGTTTTTCCTCTATGAGATGCAGATGTTTTACACTATTTTATTCTGTAAAACAGGTGAAAAAAAAGCTAACACATCCTGATGTCCTCTATGGAGGACACACATAAACAAGATATTTTTTAGGTGAAAAAATAATTACACTCCTCTGAAAACTCATCTAAACTGTTCCATAGATATTAATTTACGAGAATCAATCTGAATATTAAACTCACAAAGTTCATAATTACACAATTATACACTTACCTTTCTTCTTTCCCTAAAATTTGCTCGTTGTGATCTCGGCCATTTTGAAGAAACAGGAAGAGAATTCTGTCAAGACTCCACCCAAACACATGTCATATCATTGAAAAGCCCAGGATGTCCTCTGTATAAAAGACATAAAAATATCTTGCAAATATTGTGATCATTTGGTTTCAGTTGTGTAGTTTCTGATACTTGTATTTGAATGGCTAAAGGCAATCCAAAAAGTATGGTTTAACTCATATGACAGAAAAAGAGCTATCAAAGAGAGAATGCTCTGAATGACAAAAACTGATATCTGTATTATACTCAATTTTAATAGAATTGAATATATGAATGCGACGTAAACATAAACACATGCTCTGTTTATCGTGGCAGCCAGCTGTCGCCCCTGTCAACTGTCATCATTGCACAAGAGTTACTGGTAGAGTCTGGCTGAGATAAGTTCTGCCTCTTCCTCACTGCCTGGAGCCATCAGTGCTGCTAACGCTACTGTCGGAGTGGAGATCTACATTTCAGACAGCCAAACAACTGAACAGTCTGCTCGATGAAGGATTTGGATTATATTATGTTTTATAACAATTTGTCACGGTCCAAGTAGAATTGTAGGATCTACAGTTCAGCACTAAGGAAATGCAGCAAAGAGGGGCAGAGGCTCAGTCTGATGGTGCCTTTGTAGTGGCTGGCTAGCATTATTAACCGTAGCGCCATGCTGCTGTAAGCCAACAGCTAGAGACAAGGGGAAATATTTGTGTCCCACTTGTGCTGCTGTGCAAGGCAAAGCACCTCAATGCAGTGAGCTTAAGTGTGGATAATTT
Source organism: Odontesthes bonariensis (assembly GCF_027942865.1). Classification (NCBI taxonomy): domain Eukaryota; kingdom Metazoa; phylum Chordata; class Actinopteri; order Atheriniformes; family Atherinopsidae; genus Odontesthes; species Odontesthes bonariensis. The sequence continues at coordinate 11,624,711 of NC_134506.1, read as the reverse complement.
GTTGGAACATGTTTGCCAACAGAAGCTCAGATGGCGGTGCTGCGTCATCATGGAGGTAACTTTAGTTTCTTTGAAGATGGGAAAAAGAGCAAAAAAAAAAAAAAATCGAAAATAATCATGCCAAGAGAAAATATATGTTACAGTCGACAACTGTGTGGAACGATATGTAGTAGAATTGCTTTTAGGACTACTGTAGTCGACTCAGAATACCAGCACTGACTGGACTGGATGTCTACATGGAGAAATTGTAAAAAATAACATTTAAAGGAGACAAATCAACAGCTTTTCTATGTTAGGTTATTAGTTGTGATTTGTTTAATGAAGTATGTCTGCTTTGGAATTTGTTTATTGACAAAAAAAGCTGAAAAAAGACAAGTCTTAATGATAATGATGGAGTTAATAATGACTATGCTCGTAGCAAAAGCTCTGAGCAAGACATTTGTAGCATTAGACGTTTGATGATACTTTCTTGCCCAAAACAACTAATTGGCTAATATCTATAAAAAAGTAGATTTTTCAGTGCCACTACCAGTGATAACAGGACAAAAAAATGTATAAACGTGTAATACAGCTCTTCAGAGCAAGGTACAACAGAGGTGCATTTAAAAATGCCACAAACTTTAGTCTTGTCAGAGAAGAAAGAATAGAGCGGTGGTCATATTACAGCAGACATCATTTTGTATTTGTGTGTTTGAAATGTTATTCCACTTTTCCTGCAGGGAAAAAAAAAAGCTCAGCCAAGATGATCCCATTTTAGGCTTTTACAATCCCCTCTCTTCACATCTCCAGGGGCTTTGGCATATCGTCTTAGCCCACGATGACTCATTGGTTTAGAAACTGAAATCTTTTCTTGTGCAATTAAGTGAAGCTTTTTCTCTCATCCTCCATTTTGGTTCACCTACAGGCAAATATACAGTACTTAAGAGGAAACATCCAAATTATTTTTTGGGAGAGAAAATGTCCAACTGAAGCTTGTTTCTTAGATTTCATTATCAGCAGCTTAAGGTGCTTTGATAGCCTGAACTTTGGCTGTAGTTTCCTTGTGTTCTGCAATTTAAACTGTTGATACAGTGTATGCTTGCAACATAATAATCAATACAATAAAATATCATTTGATAGCAGTCAAACGGTTCTAGTAAAATTGAAATGTGTACACACAGTATGACAAAGCAATGATTTAATCCTGTGTTTACATATATTTAAAACCCAGTCATATCCAGGTGCGATACACAGGCTCTGCACAGTTTGATGTCTCAACCACCCACACCAAACATTCAAAAGTGTGAATAGGGAAAACAATAAACTGCCATTTGCCTGGGAGCCTGCTGACATGCGCACTTCAAATCGCAGATTTAGAGTCAGTTCTGTTCCCCTGACTGGAGCTGACTGGGTGTCCGCAGGGATTCAGCCGACCTCCACAGCACAGGCAAAGGTCACACAGCAGAGGTATGGCTTTCTAATGCAATGCCCTTTTGTGGCGTCTGAACTACCTGCATTGTATTCCCCTCACATAGACTTCTTGCTGGGAGAGAGGCTTTGAGAAGCAGGATAAGGAGAATAGCATTGACAGCAGTTCTAAAGGGCAATCATACAGATAATTCAGTCCAATGGCCCTCTTTATTGGGATTAAGGCACCAGCACCTCTGATATTGGATAAACAAAACAATGGGCATTTTCTGTGATGGCCCAAGGACTTAAAAAGAGATACAGAGAGAAGTGTTCTCTACTTGATGATAGCTTGTGCAATGCTGGTTTTTGGTAAAGCCAGCCAAGGAGAATTGTACTCCTGCCAAGCTGGAATAATCTTTCACTGGACAGCGCACATTATTCTTTTTTATTATGTGGCGATGTCATGAAGAAACTTTGGAGGTTTGGTGGTATCACTGTAGCTAGAGGAACTCACTCAGTATCTCATTTTGTTTTTCAGGATGCTAGTCGATGCTGCATGAAAAGTAAATGGGTTTGACACTAAGATGATCCTTTAATATAGACTTTTTCCTCAGTTGTCTCTTTTCTGTCAGTACTGATGCTGCTGTTTGTGCAGAGCTAGTTTTGCAAGTATCTTGCATTCAGCGTACATACACATTACTGCCATCTACTGATATGCTATTGTTTTATTCCAATGATGGGGCATTGCTTCCTTCAGTCAGAAATTCCATTTTCAGAATCAGAAATTTTGTGTCAGTACCAGTTTCTTGGTCTTTTTCCAGTGGAAACACTTGGAATTGGTTTCATGTAAACCCTAATATCCAGGCTGTATTGGTGGAAGAGAAGTCTATGACAGTCTTCAGGTTCTCATTTATGGTTGGGACTGAGATGTCTTCAGATGGTTTGCCATAAAATTTGGTACATTCAATCTGACCTATTCTCATTGTCACTTTGTCACATAATGATGCCTGACCAGGAGCACAGTTTAGAACCCACACCAAAGCATCACCTTTGGATATGTAGATTTCTTCTTCTTCTTCTTCTTCAAAAAAAGAACTCCAACAGTTGTGGAATGGATCACATTGGCAATGTAAAAGATTGGCGATATCCATAGTAAAGTGCCTTTATTGGGGGTATTCCATAAGCTAATTATGATTTTTCCTAACCTTGACAAAGTGTTTTTTCTGTCCCTCAATTTAATAGTTGGAGGATGAAAGCATTTCACAGAGAAATGTCAAAGACTTCAACTTCAGTTTAAACATCAGCTGAGTTACATGGACTTCAACTTACAGTAAAAGAAAATGGTTTAGCCTGTTTATTTGCACACTCTTCAGTGCATAATCTAAAGCATATGAGCCAATAGAACACCTGCAGGCTATAAAACACAATGACAGCTGTATTGTAAAATAAAACAACAGTTTTTCTAGATTATCATCTGCACAAGATGTCCAGTGTGGAATTTTGAAGCTAAGTAATATCCTTAGGACAGATGTTTATCTTTACAGCATTATTTCTTTCTTGATTTAAATCAGAAATTTTTTACTCATCTTTTCTGATACTGTGTCAAGCCAACGGCTTGTTTGCATGTTCAAATATTCCTTTAATGCTGATGCAACCTGTTGCAAGAGCAAACAATGAGAGCAGGAGAAAGCTGCTAGCAGATATGGGATTAGGGGGAGAAAAAGTAATTTATCCCCTCCTGGCAATTAGAGCATATTATCTTTGTAATTACTATTATTATCACAGTTAAAAAGGAAAGCATTTGTGAAAAGTGCTGTTCACGACACTGCACATTACCCCTTATTATGTTAAAATTCTTATTAAAAATCTGAAAGTGCAATTATGTCAGCTGGCGAGGAGTCATTAAATCTAGTATGAAAGCCTCTGTGATATCAAATGAGGAGATTCTGCCTCTCTTCTAGCCAAACTCCCTCCCCACAATACAGCAAAGCTCTGTCACGCTCTGCAAAGGCTCAACAAAGGACACAGCGGTCCCATTAGCCAAGTAAACAAATCAGAGAGTGAAATGAGATGCTTTTTGTACTGAAACAATGGATTTCCCATAGGAGAAAATATGGCTGGAGATGAAACCCAATAATGAGGAAAGAGCTCTTGTAGAAACGTTGGGATGGGAGGCTTGAGTGAAACAGTTAAAGAGATGAAAAAATCCTGATGCTGATTTATGGACTGTAATGACAATCCTCTCCGTTTGAGATTTACTAGCAATTTTGGAGTACAGTGTACTATTCAACTTTAACGGAAACACACATGATCTGATCAAGAGGAAAATTTGATCAGGACGTTGGTTTGGACCATATACTGTGTTCAGCTTTATTAGGCTGCTTTTGTCAATTTGTGTGTCGTATCACAGCAATGGCAACAAGACAGATAAATACACATTCTCATCCTAAAAAAATGGAGGTGTTTTTTTAACCTTTCTGAAGTGTTTAATGTAAAAAACATGTGCTCCATGCCAAGAGAAAATCAATTTGCCATTTCAGATTCTGACACTCCTCCTCACCTACCACTATGCTTGCAATTATTTCAGACGAGCCACCTCTACAAGTGTGTGGCTCCCCTGAGTTTTTGAGAGCAGATGGCTCTGAGGCCAGAGAAAATTAGAAGTGGATGGTGGCAACCCCTGTCTTCGGAAAGGGGCTCTTAAGGGACGCCATGTTGGTGGCTTCATCTCTGTCCATGACAGAGAAGGCCCCCTCCCAGTACTTACTGTAACACTGAGGTGCTCTAAGTACGTCTGACAGGTTATTGATTATCTCGGGTCTCATGTGCGGCAGAACTGCATTAGCTCACAGTCCTGCCAAACAGACATCTCATACACACACAGGCCCCAATGACCTCAAAACACATGGTTGGAAAATACTATCAAACCACAGTCACACTGAAAAGGCACACCTGCAAAGGACTTTATTACTGCTGCTTCATCATCATCATCAGGCCAAGGATACTTAGATTTGTTTTTAATGATTCCACAGTTGACACAGAATAGTCACTTTGTCATTTTAGATTACTGAGTGCAGATTAATGAGAAAGTCCAATTTTTTTACATTTAAAATCAGATCAATACCACAGTAAAATGTTGAATGACCGCTTTAGAAGTGGCAGTGTGTAAATATAACAGAGGTCTATGAGAAAAAGTTGATTTATAATAGTAAATAAATATGTTTCAGTTATCGTGTAACTGTTTTGGGAAATGACTTATGTCATTATTACCTTAGAATGAACCATGGATATCGATTAGAATTGCCATATAACTGTCATGTAAGCCACTTGGAAGAAGAGTGTTGTTCAGGGGCGTCAAACAAGGAGAAAATGGAGGAAATCAGTTGTTTTTTGATGCAGTTTTTTGAGAAGTTTAGGGGTAAACATTTGAGGAAGCATCTTACTTATTATGTCATTTAAGGACAGGCAACAGCATATGAATTGCCCTTGTCAAAGAAGCAAAATCACGAAAAAGTGAAGCAAATTTGTGAGAGGAAAAGGCATAGCTTGAAAATAAATGTTGGTGACCTCAGAATGATACTAAAGTTGCTCGTTTTCTTCGCCACAGGTTTTTTTTAGCCTACCACTACAGATGTAGCTTGTTTCCAGGCGTGCAGACATCGTCTAATACAGTTGCTATCTCCAACTTGACCACTTTTACTTAAAAGGAAACTTTATGTTCAGAGACTCTTGTAGTTTTTTTTAAGTTGATCAAAAAGTAACTTGACTTTTTGTTTTAAGGTGCCACAGCAAACATATGTGGAAAAGTAGTACTGACCTAGTTGAGTGATAATTCTATGGAGAAGACACAACTGAAACACTGTCATCAGAACCATTAACGATAATCAAAATGTGATTGATTATGCAGCTTTAAGGCTCAATAAGTTTTCAAATCACTGATGATGACCTCGAATAAAACACAGCCATTGATCAGCTCATGAAAATGAGACTTTGAGCAGAACAAAAAGATGTAATAGAGGTCTCCGTGTACAGGCTTACAATAAAGTCTCTGCACCACTGTAGAGACTTATGTGGTGTGCCAAGGTGACATCTGCATGTCTGTAAAATCTCATTTAAATCTCAACGACAAATCACCATCTGGCTGTAAAGTATAATATCTGTTATTATAAAAAAAAATCTGTGGTGACGCTACAGAGTGTTTATATGTCTGTTTCTGCTCATTGTACCTGAATACACCTGCTCCCTCCCACTATCTTTATTACAAGTAATATTAATGTAGAGCAGGGCGGTGGTTGACATTTTTATTGAATTATTTACAAGGGGAAATAATCACAGTGGGGTCTCAGGGCTAAACAAATAAATAAATCAGATCCCAAATCAAATCAAGGTGATGTATGTGGAGCAGACTGTTATTTGGTTAGGTGATAGGTGTCAGTGCTCACAATGCCCGCTGTGGAAGACTGCATGGGTTCCTAAAAGGGAAACAATTGGAATTTACCTCTTTTTTGGACATCTGGTTCTCCCTCTTATACAGGCAGTTTTATTAGAATGTGAAACAAATCACAGTGGCTCCTGGTGACGTCTAAAAATTAAATTTTGAGTAATGTTTCCTCGCTTATAAATGATGCACTCTGACCATCTTGTGTTGTTTAATGAATATAAAACAGAAAAACAGAAGCAAAACATTCATTTACAACGTCGTAAATAGAAGATCTTGTAGTTGAACACCGTGTGCGTTCAAAATTCACAAAGGGACAATTTCAATCAGAATTTATTGATAGATTTGATTAGTGTGTGAAGTTCGTATTTAATATCGAATGCTTTATTCCGCGTGATTTTCCGAGTCTCTCCCTGTTTACACATCCAACTGTACAAGTAGAGGCAGCAAACAAAGGCGTTACACAAGGCTGAGGACCTCCTGCTAATATGTGGCTCTGGTTCCTTTTGATGTACCGTCCTGCTCACTCACTGTTCTCCTCTCACCAAACTTCCAAGAAAAGGCGAGCCACCTTGTGAACTCTTGTAAATGTCTTTTCTGAGATGTGTCCTGCCTCATTTCTCTTCACTGCTTCGACAGTCGGTACACAAGAAATATGTGTACGGTACATTTTCTCAACACCATAAAGAATAAGTTAGACAAAAAGGTTTTCTTTTTTCTTTTTGAGGACAAGTCTGAATCAGGATGAAACAGAGGGGAATAGATATTATGTATAAGCTTTTATTACTTTTACAACAACTCTGCCTCTTTTTCACTGCATCTAATGGAGCCAAGAGTGTACTTTTACCTTGCCTTTTCTTATAACAACTTTGATGTTTCAGCTAAACTAAGATGTTTCATTTGGACCTATTAAACTGCACCACAATCTATACAGCCCCCTCCCTATTTCCCCTAACTCAGGAACTACAATTCCCTTTTACTTATTTCTATTTCCAGTGTGAGCTCTAAACAGCTTTGCATTAAGTAGTATAGGCCAACAATGAACAGCAGATTATTGCTGTAAGGCTTTTTTTTCTTTTGTGCAGCAAGGGAACTACATAGTTACATGTCATGTAATTACGTATTCTCTTACGTAATTATTCTATTACGAGTTCTCTGGAAGACTCATCCTGACGCTCTCCTGGAAGAGCTCGCCTGCCTGCCCACTCGCATTACCAAGGACTTCTTCTGCCTCTGTTGTCTAGAGGTTAATCACCTTTCAACTAAGACCACCACTAACCCTTGGACCCTGACTCACAGGGACGCTGAGCATTTACAACTTATTCTTGATTGACATTGTAAATAAATCATCTGCCATTTTTGGGGTCTTTTACAATGTATTGGATGAAAGATAAAAGGAACAGTGTAGGCTAACAATGGCTTCAGATCTGTGACAGATTGTCATGTCCAGATTCTTATATGAAGGTCAGATGTGTTTGATCCCTATTCCCCACCTCCACACTTTCACCCTGCGCCTTGGTTAATATGTTGATATTATGCTCCCTCCTGGGTTCATAATTGAATTTTCTTTGCACCCTTATTGTATATTGCTGCAGCTCGATTGTCATCCTTTGCCCGTAAGACAAACAAGTGCAGGTGTTTATTAATTTAAGGCTTGCCAAACTAGATACAAGGAATGCTTTATAAAAATTTGTTTCGAGGTGATGTCTATAATTACAGGAAGAAGAGCCCTGACTTCAAATAATGTCTTTCAGGCAGTTCCGTACCAATATCTTATGTGGTAGAAAATAATTCCCATTGTTGTGGCCTTTGGGCTGTGTTAATTCAACATTTTTACTTGCGCACAAAGCTATGGAACACAGTGAGGGAAAGAGGCTTTATACTACTTAATAGTACATTCACTACTTCTGCTACTGGCAGCAAACATTACACTGAATATAAATTGTGTAAAATATGAATGGAATTCGTGTAGCTGGGGCAGGGTTCTGTGGTTCTTAAAGAGCTGCAGGCACGATGCTTTGTTTACATCACTTGTAAAAGTAACATGGATGAAAATGCATGCTGCTTGTTTGGATGTCAAACTCTGAGACTTCAGTGCACTCTTTACTTACAAAGACATTGAAAGATATGCTGCAAAACCTCCAGGTCCTCTAACCCAGTGGTTCCCAATAGAGTATGGCAACCCGACCGAAGCCCGACGGGCCCGGTCGGAACCCGACGGGCCGGGTCGGACTCGGACAAAAAATTAGAATGTCTTGTCGGACTCGGGTCGGGCTCGAAAGCAAGCAGACATCGTGAAAATTATAAACAGCCAGAGGACAGGTTTCAGTTCATTGCAAACGTCAGTTTTTGTGATAAACATAAATAATTGAATATGCATAAATGAAAATGTTGGTAGGCTATTCGTGCCTCATGCCGTGCAGCATGCATCTGTGTGCATCTGGTCTGTGCATGCTCGGTGCGCACGCACGCATATCGAACATTCGAACAACTTTACATTAAACACGTGCGATCAGTGCAGCCGAGCTCAGTTGGCTGGAAGCGCTATGAAGGACATTAAAAGAAAAATAGCTTCTGGAGAACTGAAAGTCGTGGAAAATGAGAGGGGGAAATCAAGCTATAATGGATTATGGTGGATTATGGTGGATAATGGTGCGCTGTCTCCAATGTGTATTTACTGATTAGGGTGCGCCGTCTTGCGTTGGTCACTGGCCTCGGGCTTCCGGCGGGCTCGGACACAAATATTTTAATTAATCTCGGGCTCGGGTCGGATTTGAGAACTTTTCTGTCGGTTGAGGGCCGGGCTCGGACAGAAAAATCCGGCCCGAGCCAGGCTCTAGTTCCCAAACTGTGTGCCGTGAGACATGTCCAGGTGTGCCTTGGGATTTTGTGACAACCATACGTTATTATTGCAATATACAACTACACAAAAAAAAATATTTTTTAATTTACTATATCAGTACTTTGTATTCACTCATTTCATAATACAGAGGCAAACTCTATACCTAAAAACAATTATTAAAAAAAAAAATCCTCAGAGAACCCCATATTTAGCTGTTAAAGGGATACAAGGTAGTTTAGCGGCAGTATAGCGATCTCTATTGGTCAAACTGAAATTCTACACTGTCGTAAAAATGCCCACCTGTACACACCCACTAACTAAACATCGTGGCGAATGCTGCCGTTGTGTTATTTAGTCAGTGCAGTTAGGTCATCTGATTCACAAGTGTAGACTGCCCACGTAAGATACTATAATCAGAGATTTTCTGAAGAGAGAACTCAAGATAATATGCTATAATACTGTTGCTGGAGGAAGTGGCCGGGGACAGGGACGTCTGGGTTTTTCTGCTCAGGCTGCTGCCCCCGCGACCCGACCCCGGACAAGCGGAAGATGATGGATGTATGGATGTATGGATGTTGCTGATCTTGAATGGGATTCTTCCCTCATCATGGTGTATTTGTGGAGTGATTCCTTTGTATTAGCAGACACTTACAAAAGTTACATCTTAGACAGATGCGCGCAGGCACTACCAACACACGCCGCAATAAACGCAGACTAGCTCTACACTATTACGATTACAATCACAAATTAATCCATTTTCATTTGTAGATAACAATTCTTGTTCGGATCAAAACGCTATTCTTATTCTAATCAGGTCAGTCCGTGTATTTCTGAAGCTAGGCTACGTCTCGAACTCAGGAGGAATTAGAGCACCGTCATCACCTGTCTCTTCACGATCTAAAACACAGGTCACTATGGTAGATGAACAAGATCACGCTTGGAGAAATTTCACAAAGATGGGAACTGCCAACATCGAACGTTTCATATTCAGTCTGTGAAAGGCAGAATATGAAACGCTTGGTGTTGGCTCTTCAACGCAAGCGAACACATAGCCTTCAACTACAGCTAGCATACAGTACCTAGCTAAGTGCCGTAAACACAAACGACTCTTCTCACGCATCACGACACTTCAGAAGCGGGTCGCTCCTGCCGAAGTTACAAATGGGATTTTCAGCATACAGACCCCTGTTGGGAGCGAGACAGGCTTCATTCGCTTACCATTGACTTGTTTAACCTTTGTTAAACTCCTGAAGGCTATAATTTTAGGTGAAAATGCTACCTAGTTCCCCTTTAACGCAGTTGCGCAGGTGGGAATTATGAGACTGTGACACATCAAAGGCTGAAGGACAACATGAAAACAGAGAAAGAGGGGAAATGGAGCGCTTTGTGGTGCGGAGCAAACCACCAACCAGTGCAGAGACTGCCGACAACCCAGCACCCAAAGAAAAGAGGAAAAAACTGTCAGCTGACAGTATCATGAAAGTTACCCGTCTTACGGCTTCAGTTGGACCGAGGGTGTCCTGTCGGGAGAAGTTAGCTCATGCTAACTTAACTGCTAGTTAGCTAATTCTTATGCATCGTAGTACCCAAGCATCTCCCACCACACGATCGAGTAACTTCTTCTTTCCCCACTACCTGCCTGTGTGAGTTGGCGTTCTCTACTCTGGTTTACATGTAGAACAACAGGAGGTCATGGCTCTCTGTTGAACAGGACTTGCGAGTGGCCCTCTGCTCAGTGCCACCGAGGATTAAAGAAATCTGCGCGCCCCAACAGGCACATGTATGTCACTGATTTGTAAGTAGGCAAAATAATTACAATAGCACATGTTTCACTGATTGCTGAAATGTTGCATTGATAATTTGTAGTTTAGGACCGTGGACAATGCAGCTTTCTTACATTGACAGTTCTCTGTGCTGAAACTGCTGAGTTTCTTTTGCCTCATTTGTAATTTTGTGACCTGTCTGGTTTAAATGAGAGTGTTGCTGCTTTGATGAAGCCTAATTTGATAAAGTTTCAAATTTATTTTTGAAATATTTCGTTAATAAATATTTAATGAGTAATATAGTTGTCTTTGTCACTTTTTATTTTGCATTAGTAAACAATTATGCACATCTACAGATATTTTACATGATATGAATGATAACACGTGTTATAAGGGCTATTTTGCACAATAGGTGTGCCTTGAGATTTTTACTTGTCCTTTGGTGTGCCTTGGGCACAAAAAGTTTGGGAACCACTGCTCTAACCCATGCAGCCTTAGCTAAATATTGAGACTATTAGATTTGACCAAAAGGAACACAATGTCAAATAGCAGCCTTACAGTATTAATTATTATCTAGTAAAAAAAGATCCATCCATCCATCCATCCATTTTCTATACCACTGGGTTGGAGCCTATCCCAGCAGTCAATGGGCGAGAGGCAGGATACACCCTGGACAGGCTGCCAGTCCATCACAGGGCCACACAGAGACAAACGAGACAAACAACCATACACACTCACACTCACTCCTAAGGACAATTTAGAGACGTAAAAAAAGATATATATATATATATATATATTTATTTAGGACACTCAATTTTGAAAACATGACAAAACAACTTTTTTGGGATTTCCTTTAAATCAGGTTATTCCATTTTATGAACTTGTTTTTAAGGCCATCAATAGTACTTTGTTAGGTTAAGGCAATACCATTACTCGTTACACTTGGCACTAAATTCACAAATATGGTTTTGGTTTAAACACTTCCAACCTTTTTTAAATTTTGGAGGTTGCTTTGACCCAACAAGGGATTTCATGTGAGAAGACACAAAGGGGCTTAGAACGCTCAGGAGACTGTGCAAACAATGTTACTCAGGTGCTCATCTGTACCGGGTGAAGTGTAAGTCCAAAAAAAAAAAGGGGGAAAGAGCAGAGGCACTCTGGAAGGGATTTCATGTACACAAAGCTTCTAGAACTTACATCTCTCAAATGGGGGCGGGGGGGGGGGTAGTTTTCCACATCTGTGTCAGTATTTATGGTGACTTTGAGGACGAACCCAATCACAGGACAACTGGGGTAAGAAGCAAAGCCAGGAACTACCTACTACGAAAGTTAACAAAACTCAAGTGGATTACAATTACAAAAATGAACGGCAGATGAGGGCAAACAATGGAAAACCAGGTGGGAAATACGACATCAGCAGCAAAACAAAAGACAAGAAAACTAAAAAGGCGAGAATCAAATTGATGACAATGGAAACACAGAATGAAGGAAAACCACGAGACATTGTCAATACCAAAACTCATCATGACAACCTGCAGAATTCAGACATCTGAAACAACCCGATCTAATTTCTTAGAACAGTCATCAAAAACACATGAAATTAGACAGTCACAGTGGGTCACTTGCTCTTTTTGTTGCATTTATCCATCAGATGTGAAGAAATTATAGTTGAATCACTACTACTGATTGAAGTGGAAGCCATGATTGGTGATCAAAAATCATGAAATAGCTGTAATGTAAACAAAGTGGATCTCACATCCATGCACACTTTATTTTACTATACAGTAGGCAACAAGACTGGCCACTGGGTGTGACAGTTCTGTATGATGAACTATGAAGGCCAGTGACACAGAAGTAAAGGGTAATGGATTTAATAGAATTTGAAGTGAAGACATGAGTTCGGGAACTATTGAGCAGGATCTAAGCAGAGTCTAAACAGAGTTGGATTAGTCAGAATTCAGAACCAGGTAAGAGTTGGAGCAGAAGGGAGAGAACTCACATGTGGGAGTAAAAGATAGGGAACCAGATGGAGGATTCAAAAACCTCCAGGGACTAGGTTGTGATCCTGCAGTAGGGTTTGGAGAGGAAGGAAGCCAAAGGTGAGCGGGCACAAAGGCTAGTGAGAGGGAATTTGTTCAAACGGTGATCAGGTTACTGAAAGAAAGCTGCTGATCCTGGCTTGCATGAATGAAAACAGATTATGGCAGGGATAGAGGAAGACAGGGGTCTCCAAATCCTATTTCCCTCAGAAAGATTTAAGGCAAAAAGTCAGGTGAGGCATATGCATAGATCCAAACAATAGCCGTCAGAGAACTCCGGGAGTGAAGCAGAACAGGACCAGGTCCAGGATTCAAACAAGGTTGAGCCACTGAATATTCAAGGGTAAACAGGTGACGGAATCGAAAAACACTGCATCCAGAGATCCAAGAAAGGTAATAGTTGAGGAGTCGGGTTTTCATGCACTCACAGACGGGGGGGTGGGGGTCTGGGGTCCAGGGTCACTGGAGAGTTGCTAACTGAGGTCAGATTAGCAGACAATCTGGCAAAGAGCAGGAAACGAGCAGAGTGAGAGGAGAGAAATGACCAAAACAAAAAGATATGCCGGTGACTGTAACAATAGGATGCATTAAAATGTATAAAAATTCATAAATGTAGAAGTCTTGAAACCAATAACTGCAACAAATATGTTTTGATTTAAGTAATAAATGCTGGAGCTGTATGACGTCAGCCACATGCTCTTTAGTAAACTGCAGGTTCCTGAAGTCTTAAAAAGGTTTCTGTGTTCTTGGACATCCTCCAAAGTGGCTCTCAGCTACAGTTGTGGGGCGATAAGAGTTGAACACTCTCAAAGCATTTGCTCAGCAGTCGATTTAAAGCACCATGTTACCAGCACACCAAATGTGCTTCTTGCAAATGTAGTAATTAAAAAGCAAAACCACAAACAATTTCACAAATTACATGGCCCAAAGTACATTAAATGGCACAACAAAGTGTCTAACTATAAAATCTGTTAATTACAGACTTAGTATTAGTGAATAAAATGAATATATTCAAATTAAATTACCAAACATTAAATCCTTTTTGGCCAACATTCTTGTTTAAATAGCATTAAGGCCCTTTTTTGCCATAGAGGTGGTTCCAACCAGTGAGAGGCAGAGGCACAGAGACAGAAGCAACATTAAAAGTATGAAGGAAGTGAGAAAGTCAATCATTAATTAACCTCAACTGACACTGATCAGACAACATTTTTGAATGCATTTACAGATGTAAGCTGGCTGGACTAGCATGAAAGAAAGGAATTAAAATTGCACTACTGTTCACAATTGAAGTCCATTATCCCAAAACAGAGCAGATACAGACACAGAGAAAAAGATTATGTGTCATAGAAAAAGTGAGCAACCAAGGGGGAAAAAAGGCCACAGACAGAGGGAAGAACAGTTGAGAGCCATTAGATAAAAAAAGAAGTTCTGCCCCCGAAAAAAAACGACCTCAGGTGAAAATATGATAACTTTCCCTCTTTTTATGGTTTCCACAATGAGGTATTATCAGCTAGAAAAGGGCATAAGGCAGAGAAAGTGAGATGAGGAAGAGTGTTTAATGGTGAGGGAGGGATCTCCATTAATATATCCATCCAAACTTGAGGGCCCAAAACTGACAAGGCCCAAGAGAAGCTTCTGCAAAGAGACTGAGAGAGATAAGCGGGTCATTATTCTGAAAACCTGAAAAATCCCTTGACAGCAAAGCCCCAAGGGATATGAGACTTTGAAGCATTTGTGAGGAGGGAAAAACTCTAAAAGGAGGAAATGATTTTTGGTCTAAATGCACGTTCTGAAAAGCATTATTTATTTATGCAATGAATTTGTAAAATATAGGATATATTAAGTCCAAACATAAAAAATAGATAATATAATACCAGGTTATTTTATTTTTTCTAGCCTGGCTAGAGAAACAATCCCAATTAATCTTTTACAGCCCGCTCTAACAGTTACTGCATATTTATTTTTTATAAGAACAGCCTCATGAGAATGTGAGCAACTTCACTTGTGAACTTCTCTTGGCCAAGTGTTTTTTTCTGGAGTGAATTAATCGTGATATATTGTAGCCTCCCCTTGAGCTGTCACCTTACCGTGGTGGGGGGGTTTGTGTGCCCCAATGAGTCTGGGAGCTATGTTGTCTGGGGCTTTAAGCCCCTGGTAGGGTCACCCATGGCAAACAGATCCTAGATGAGGAACCAGACAAAGAACAGCTCATAAAACCCCTATGATGAATAATACTTTTGGACACCGTGTTCCCTTGCCCGGACGTGGGTCACCGGGGCCTCCCCTGGAGCCAGGCCCAGGGGTGGGGCCCGCCGGCGAGCGCCTGGTGGCCGGGTCTGTGCCCGTGGGGCTGGGTCGGGCACAGCCCGAAGAAACGACACGGGTCCCCCTTCCGACAGGCTCACCACCCTTGGGAGGGGCCAAGGGGGTCGGGTGCAGTGTGAGCTGGGCGGCAGCCGAAGGCAGGGACCTTGGCGGTCTGATCCTCGGCTACTGAAGCTGGCTCTTGGGACGTGGAACGTCACCTCTCTGCTGGGGAAGGAGCCTGAGCTGGTGCGCGAGGCTGAGCGGTTCCGGCTAGATATAGTCGGACTCACCTCGACGCATGGCTTGGGCTCTGGAACCAGCCTCCTCGAGAGGGGTTGGACTCTCTTCCACTCTGGAGTTGCCCGCGGTGAGAGGCGTAGAGCAGGTGTGGGCATACTTATTGCCAGCCGGCTGTGCGCCTGTACATTGGGGTTCACCCCGGTAGACGAGAGGGTAGCCTCCCTCCGCCTTAGGGTGGGGGGACAGGTCCTGACTGTTGTTTGTGCTTATGCACCGAACGGCAGTTCAGAGTACCCACCCTTTTTGGAGTCCCAGGAGGAGGCACTAGAGAGTGCTCCTCCGGGAGACTCCCCCGTCCTGCTGAGGGACTTCAATGCTCACGTGGGCAATGACAGTGAGACCTGGAGGGGCGTGATTGGGAGGAATGGCCCCCCCGATCTGAATCAGAGTGGTGTTTTGTTGTTGGACTTCTGTGCTCGTCACGGACTGTCCATAACGAACACCATGTTCAGGCATAAGGTTGTCCATATGTGCACTTGGCACCAGGACACCCTAGGCCACAGCTCGATGATCGACTTTGGGGTTGTATCGTCGGACTTGCGGCCGTATGTCCTGGACACTCGGGTGAAGAGAGGGGCGGAGCTGTCAACTGATCACCACCTGGTGGTGAGTTGGCTCCGCTGGTGGGGGAGGAAGCCGGTCAGACCTGGCAGGCCCAAACGTATTGTGAGGGTCTGTTGGGAACGGCTGGCGGAATCCCCTGTAAGGAGGAGTTTCAACTCCCACCTCCGGCAGAGCTTCAACCATGTCCCGGGGAGGTGGGGGACATTGAGCCCGAATGGGCCATGTTCCGTACCTCCATTGTTGAGGCGGCCGACCGGAGCTGTGGCCGTAAGGTGGTCGGTGCCTGTCGTGGCGGCAATCCCCGAACCCGCTGGTGGACCCCAGTGGTGAGGGAGGCCGTCAAGCTGAAGAAGGAGTCCTATCGGGCCTTTTTGGCCAGTGGGACTCTGGAAGCAGCTGATGGGTACCGACAGGCCAAGCGGAACGCAGCCTCGGCGGTTGCTGAGGCAAAAACTCGGGCTTGGGAGGAGTTCGGGGAGGCCATGGAGAACGACTTCCAGACGGCCTCGAGGAGATTCTGGTCCACCATCCGGCGGCTCAGGGGGGGAAAGCGGTGCACCATCAACACCGTGTATGGTGAGGGCGGGGCTCTACTGACTTCAACTAGGGACGTTGTGAGTCGGTGGGGGGAATACTTCGAGGGCCTCCTCAATCCTACCGACACGCCTTCCGATGAGGAAGCAGAGTTTGGGAGCTCGGACGTGGGGCCTCCCATTTCTGGGGCTGAGGTTGCCTAGGTGGTCAAAAAACTCCTCGGTGGCAAGGCCCCGGGGGTGGATGAGGTCCGTCCTGAGTTCCTCAAGGCTCTGGATGTTGTGGGGCTGTCTTGGTTGACACGCCTCTGCAGCATCGCGTGGACATCGGGGGCAGTGCCTCTGGACTGGCAGATCGGGGTGGTGGTCCCCCTCTTTAAAAAGGGGGACCGGAGGGTGTGTTCCAACTATAGGGGGATCACACTCCTCAGCCTCCCTGGTGAGGTCTTTCGGGGGTACTGGAGAGGAGGATCCGCCGGATAGTCGAATCTCGGATTCAGGAGGTGCAGTGTGGTTTTTGTCCTGGCCGTGGAACAGTGGACCAGCTCTATACCCTCCGCAGGATCCTGGAGGGAGCATGGGAGTTCGCCCAATAGGTCTACATGTGTTTTGTGGACTTGGAGAAGGCGTTCGACCGTGTCCCTCAGGGACTCTTGTGGGGGGTGCTCCGGGAGTATGGAGTGCCGGACTCCTTGATATGGGCTGTTCGGTCTCTGTATGACCGGTGTCAGAGTTTGGTCCGCATTGCCGGCAGTAAGTCGGACATGTTTCCTGTGAGGGTTGGACTCCGTCAGGGCTGCCCTTTGTCACCGATTCTGTTCATAATTTTTACACAAACCACACATTTCCTGGGAGAAAATGAACCTTGTGTAAGAGCTGTGCCATTGTCATGTGAGTCTCTGAACAAAGGAAATATGAATGTATGATGCAAATAGCACTCATGTAACAACATTCTATACCATATAATGTATATGACAAATGAAAACCTTATTGAAGAAAAATGGAGGGTCTAAAGTAATAAATGATCATTTTAATTATTTTATTCAATACGTTATTATAATGACGACATGGCAAAAGTCTACACCACAGTCATGTTAATGCTGAACTTGGTTTGGATGCAATTTCTCTGTCATCTTACATTCTACAGAAATTTCCAGTCTCTTATGGCTCCTAATGGACCACCTTGAGAGAGTCTCTGCACCCTACTCTGTTCTATGAGTTCGGTGGCTGTGGATCAGAATTAAAGGCAGTCAGGCAGAAATGGCTACAGGGGCCATGCAGGCATCAGCGAATGAACAGCACAAGATTACTTCAAAAGAGGCCCTAAAAATTAACTGTGCTGTGCTGTTCAACCAATAACATAACTTCTCCATGATTTGTTCAGTCCCTAAAATGCACTTTATTGAGAAAAACACATATGTGAAACACCTACAATTGCTTCTATGAAGGCTTTTCATGCAAACCCCCCAAAAAACAGGCAGGAAACTTACCAGAAAAAAGCTCTGTGAATAAGATATTTTGGACTGCTTCCCAAAAACAATTGCCAGGGTATTTTACTACTTTTTGTGAGATGCATTATGTGCTCTTGTCTGTGCAAAGTGTACTTTCACATTTTTTCCCCCCTCCTTAATACACAGTACAGAACCAGTGGTTCTTGAGGTGTAGGACACCTATCTGAAACTGAGAGAGAGGTCTAACAGCAGTATAGTAAAAAAGATACAGAAACGACTCTACCAAATAAAAAAGCTTTCTCACAAAAATGTGAGCAGTGGGCAAAGAGACGGGGGAAAAAAAAGCAAAGTTGTACACACGAGGGGATGCAGACCAGCAACACTGTCAGTTAATTTTCAGATCTGGTAATCTTCCAAGTTCATTAACAAAAGCCCATGTCTGACTCGCTGTGGCTTTTGTACACACTAAGGAGTTGTTGTGATACACCACAATGAATAAGTGATAAGCTGTTTGGGTAATTTGCGAAGTGACACAACTTTTATTATTTACAGCGGAAACCCTGATGGGCGGGGGTTAGGCGCAGATAACAATGAGCGAATGTGACAGGATTGTGTGGGCGGAATCCACTTAGAACTATTACAATCAAGCTTCATTTACATGAGCGGCCAACAACCTTCAGTTGACTTTGGGGGTTGCATTTGGGAATAGCAGACAGGGGTATTACAGAGCATACAGATGCATTTGTAATGGGGGCAGGCAGCAAAGCCTAATGCAGACTAGGTCTGCAAAATAAAGAAAGAAAAAAAGCGCTCCAAATGGAAAGAGATCAATTCTCCCCTACTTCGCTCTGTGTGATGGATGTGACATTCATCAGTGCCCTGTCAACTAATGCATTTGGTTTTAAATTACACCTCAGATTTTTTTCTTTTATGGCTTCATGAAGCCAGATTGAAATGGTAAAATTGGGAATTAATTTTTTTTGGTAGGGCAGGGAAAGCCAATGAAATTTCGTTTTTGAGTGAATGATTGAATATTTCATTTTGAGAGAGAAGAGTGATATTGAGGGCAGAGGACAAAAAGAAGTCAATTTTACACGCCTTAGACTTCTTATCCTATATTCATTTATTAAATCATTTAGATATAGTAACTTCGAGTGTAATTTTCAATCCCTTGTAAAGCTGCAGCTATTGATTGTTTTGGTGTTCTATCGATTATTTAATCGATTAATTGAGTTATCAGATAAGATGGAGTGTTGCACTCATGAGGCTTTTCTGGCAACGCACTTTTTGGAAAAATACCTGGGCTGTCAGTTGATAAAAATATTTAATCGTGATTAATCACATGATTGTCTATAGTTGAATGGCAAATATAATTACGCGTTTTCTTTGTGTTCTAAATGCACCTTAAAGGGATATTTCTTAATACTCTTATCAGCATAACGGGGCTCCAGACTGCGACCAAAATTTTAGTGTGAATTTCACATCTGCTCGCGCATACACGACCACTGAATTTGCCCTTTTTTAAAATTTTATTTACATCTTAAACGTGGAAGGGGCGCTTAATTGAATCCGTAAGCCAATGAGTGTGAGAAGGACGCTGTAAGTGGCTAATGTGTGGAGGGGGAGGGTCCTACAGTTAATCTCGCGCGCATTTACAAACGTCTGTGGAAGGTGAAAGAGAAAGATTTCACATCACAACCTGTGTGCGTTTGAAATGAGCAAGCGAACTATTGACTCGTTCTTCAGACCTGCGGCTATTGTGCCCGTGCCACAGTCTACAGTGTCACAGTTGGATGATGATGATGATGATAATGATTCAGAGTCAGAGGTTTGTGTGGCGAAAAAGGTCCGAACACAAAATTTTCGCGAAGAATGGCTGCGAGAATTCAGTTGGTTGAGGTACTGTAAGGAAACTAACTCCATGAACTGCGAATGTTGCAGTCGCTACCCCAGAACTGCAGGGAACACAAAGTTTTCCGACAGTGCAGGCATCCCTAACTTCTTTTGCTGTCTTATTTGAATATTTTTGTAGTTTAAATAATCACTTAATGTGCCATAATGATTCAGCTTTGAGGTGTGAGGAAATATATTATATTGATTTACGGTGTGTGCCCCTAAAATTCCTGGTTGCGCCCCTAAAATTTTCAGTGTGGGGCTACAGCGCTCCTAGTGAAAACGCTGGAGCCCTGCTTAGGATCAGATACATTTTCTTGCTGTATGCAAATGCATATCAAATTTATTCTTGCATCAATCCAAAACACAAAATGTCCAATACCCTCTTCAGCATTCTCAAAAAAAAAAAAAAAGAGCTAAGTCCAACAAGATACAACTGAGGGCTATATTAACCTGAATGTAGCATTCTTTTCACATTCACACTTTAAGAAAATAATCTGTCACATTGTAACTGTGTCTAACCTTGCTGCAGGTAGAGTTGTCCAGGCATCTCTGTTGCATATTACTAGTGTGGTTAGCCTTTGGCTAACAATAGGGAGTGGCAATTATCTGTGTATTATGGTAGCAAGTGATATTTAAGACTTGACAATTCACATCGGCAGTAATGCGAGATAACTTTGGTCTTTTTGAGAGAACCATCTGGCAGGGTTTTAAAGATGAACTTGCCATTAAAATGAAATCTTTCTTTTATGAATTTTAGCTTCAAATGTAACAAAGCTCGTCTTTCATTTGCAATCCTGTTTTATCTCATCAGTGGGGTTTTTTTCCGATAAGACCTTTAATGAATACAGACATTTGGTAAGATACTGTTTGTAAAAACTTGTAGTTTTCAATTTAACAGTATGATATCAGCTTTATATGAACGTTCCTACCTCAGGACGGGAATGTACTTGAACTTATTAATTTGCTGGTGTAATTAACTTCATGGACTTCATGAAAAGGAAAGACCCACCTTCGCAGTGAGCTGTGCATCAAACCTCTTTCTCCTTTTCCTGTTTGACTTTAGAGGAAACGTTTTAGATGTGGAAGAGGCCTCTTATCTCATAAGATGATCAACCTGGGTGTGGTTGGGGATGGATGATCCAACTCCACCTTCCTGTGGGTTGCAGAAAACAGCTAATCGACATGTGGAGGACGAGTGAGGAGAATCACCCGCACAGAGACAACTTTCCATGGGAAACAGATAAGCAGCATAAACACGATTTTGCATCTCGTTGCAAAAAGATACAGTTATAGATTAAAATGACGCAATTACTCCGCCTATGTAGCCACAAATAAAGTACACTCTTAAAGGGACAGTTTGCCTCTTTTGACATGAAGCTGTATGACATCCCATATTAGCAATATCATTTCTTAAATTTGACTTACCCCCTGCTGCGTCCTGTGAGCCGAGTTCCGGCCTCGTTTTGGCGTTGACGAAGGTAGTCCGGCTAGTTGGCTGCGGCTTAAAAAAATAAAGCGTTTTGCTTCTCAAAATAATATGTGTTCAAAAGAGTAATACATTTGCATCACAAAATCTTTCATCCAGAAAAAGTCAGACCTCACAATCGCTTGGCACTATTTTCCCTCTACCTTCATATCAATGCGTGTAGCCACCTGCCGATAGCCGCACTTGTTACGGTGTTTACTGCTCGGAAGCAGGGGACTGCTCGGTCTGCACTTCGGTCTGCACGATCTACACAGTGCGCAGTGATACAAAAGGAGAGAAAATCATATGTAGCATTCATATGATGTGACAATAATAACAGACAGCTACAGCGTATAGTTATGTGGATTTTTTTTGATTGAATGTTACTCTATGAATAATTTCAGCCCAAATATTTTAAGCTCCACCTTCATTAATCTCCATCAATCTGTGCAACATCATGAAAGAGAATCTAGATTCAATAGTCATGCAAACATTCTGATTTAAAGATTCCTTTATTTCAAGTATAACCAGACCACTGAAAACAGAGGTGTCCTCTCTGATACCATCACTCCTGGAATGGTCTTTCATTTTTACATTGAATTTGAATATATCGCATGGATACTATTTTCTCATTTTACAACTGCAATTTTGGACTCCATTAAATCTGTCTGGAGAATATATTTTTGTGCAATGACGATTCGACCCAAAATGCATATGTTAATGCGGAGCTAAACAACAAAAATATACAGCCCATCTCCAAATGTAACACACCTCATCCTAAAAAAGGGTACACAAAACTCTTGGGAAAACAAACAAACAAAAAAATAAAAAACAGCAGTAACAGAATCATAGAATAAGACAAGCAGAATTCAGAGTTTTACTATATTTACAAGGTGATCATGATGTTTTAGAAAAATCTACACTGTGCTCTAAGGCCCTTAGACACATAGGGGACATTAAATGTTGAAATGATTTGCAACAGCATGAATTTTAAAACAGGATTCAGCTACCACTTACTATCAAAGTAAGATATAGTTCATTCCCAAGGATTTAGAGAAATATGTTTTTTTCTACAGTGCTGGAAGATACGTGGTTTCTGCATGACAAGTTAATCCAAATTTGGATTTTATGAGTGAGAAATTCTTCAAATTAAAAATGAATATATGAGGCAAATAAAAGCCTTGGATTCAGTGCACTCCATTTAATTTCCTCAGTCTTTTTTTTTTCTTTCTTTTCAAAAGCACATGCAAAGATAGTCATTTCTCCCTCCTTACACAGAGGGGAGCTGTTACGTTATCGCCACAGAAAAATGACACGGATAGAAACTCAATAAGATGGAGACAGTTTATGATTGATGGTTGTGAACTGAAACTCGTGCTTTAGTTTTTTTTGTGTATTTTACCGAGTAACCCCATAAATATATGTTTATATACATATGTATTTATATTTATATACAGATATGTATATATATATATATATATATATATATATACATATAATATGTATGTGTGTGCTCAATAAAACACATATCTGTCAATATATATATATATATATATACATCACTTTTTTCTGAAATAGACTTATTATCATCTAAAGCCTGGCTCAGTAACTGACAGCATGGGATGCCCTTTGCAGATTATTATCGTGATTTCTATGATTAGAGTTTGTCAAGTGTAAACAACTGGCTCTGATAAACAATCTTCTCTGAATGCTCATCTCTTATCCTCTGACATCCTTCTCTTGATGTCCCACTCTCCCAGTGAGTCTCACACCACCCAGTTTATATCTTAAGACACATTGATGTATTCGGCAGAAATTACAAAGCACTCTGTTTGTCACATTAGCGTAGGGTAAAGGAAAAGGCCTCCTCTGCTTATTGAAATCTGGGGCGAATAATAAGGCAGATTGTTGTCATCACAAAACGAAGTTTGGTGAGGAAGAGATGTGGATTATTACTACCAGCATTCAGACTGCATCATGTTTTCTCTCTCTCTGTGTGTCAAAGACATGCATGTGCAGATAAGGTTCTTCAATCACTGATCTGTATATACTGCTTCTTCAAAAAAGGATGTGTTTGGGACATAAAGCCTCACCTCCCTGCTGGCACCATGCCTTTCTATCATTCCCTTTTTACTCCTTGACAGAGTTCTATATTGTTTGACAGAGCCTGAGAGACACAATAGACCACCTAATTCCTCTTATTTCCTATCAAGAGTACACTAGTGAAAGTGCTAATAGTCTGTGAAACTGGCTGACATTGAACAGCAAGTGAGCTCCATTAGAGAGATCAAATTTTAATTCAATTTTTTGATCTATTAAATTACATTTTTAAAAAAGAAGCCTGAACAGATGGAACATGTCTTTACTTGTGCTCTGCTAATACCCATCCATAACACAAAAACACCTGTGCGCTCAGTACTCTCGTCCCATAGGCTGGTGTATATATACACTAATTGAGGTGACCTATTTTATTTTAATGATGGATGAGTTAATTGGGCAATTAACTCAATAACAGGTGTCCATAATTGCTCAATGCTTGAGAGACTGAGGCTAAATATTCAGCTCTGTCCATATATAAGTTGATAGACGGGGCTGTTCATTAATGTCTGTTGCTGTAAAAAAGTAATGCAAGTATTCAAAGTTGGGAGGCTACACCCACCATTACATTTCATTCTTTCTTTGAGTACAATTTCCTGTCCATTCATGAAAATAGGCCTTTTAACCTGCATACTCCTACAGGCATGGACAGTATCACATCATCGGCAAAACAAAGTTTACAAGAAACAATTTGGCTTAGATTGTTTAATGTGATGCAGTTTTGTAGATTAATAAAAGTTTGTTATATTAAGAAGGGTCAGAAAATAGCTTAAAGCTAAGTTGTGCTACAACATTTCTGTTGGTTATTTGTGCTTTTCTTTAATCTGGTTTTGGTTGTGAACGAACAAGAAGCCCAAAAAAAAAATCACAAAAGCCAAGAGAGTACATGCTTGAAATTTATTTTCTAACTTCATCAATTTTGAAGTCATGGGTTAATTATCTCATCATCTTGAGATAACAAGGATTGTTTAGTCATGATATTGGATAAGTGTATGTTCATATCTCAAGAAACAAGGAGTCTTTACTCAAGATAACGGGTTAATGTATTCAATAAATGAGGATGTGGAAAGTTAGTTTTTCCTTCCTGTCCCAGTGGTATGACCTGAAGGGCTGAGGCATGGTGTAGTTGGTCAAATTCTTGTTTATGCCCACAAATACCACTGTCTCTGATAGCAAACAGATTTACACATGCATTCCCTGAATTAAGTGTATAGATCTCCAACCGTCATGACTGCAATAATGAATGATGAAATTTGATGATAACATGGGAGCCTCTCATTTTTAAGCTAAAAATAATCATCTTGTGATCTCAAGATAACGAAGCTTGTCTTCTCATGATAACAGGTTTCTCAAGAAAACAAAGGGCTGACTTCTTGAGATTACAAGATTAACTTGTCACATAAAAAAATAACTATCTCGAGATAATAGAACATTCAACCGTGATAACGGAATCAAAATAGATTATTCTTCGCAAGGCTGTTCTCAGCTTCTGTATGGTATAAACTCACCAACCCACAATGTTGCTTAATACCACGGTTTTTGTAATCAAGATTGTCTTTTTTTTTGTTGTCAACTATTTTACACATTATAATATTTTTCTTCAATTACACTTCAAAGGAAGATTTAGAAAATGTTTTCCTTATTCATTTCATGTCAAAACATTTAGTATCAATGACTTGTTAATCGCCTCATTTTCATACAGTGTCAACAGCGCTGAACAATGAAAAACCATGATGAATTTGTATGTAATTTACTTGATTGACGCCTAATGACTCATAACAGTAGGAATTAATTTTATGAAGTAGGTTCGATTAGGCTAGACATTCTTTTTGAGTCTGTAAAGCCCATATTAAAATATGTTCAACTACACAGCAACTGGTGAGCAGAGTCACCTTCAGGTCCAATTATATTTGTAAAAGAAACAAGCTATGCCTGTGTTTTTGGCAAATTACATGCACCTGACCATCAACAAGTCTGCTTGTTTGTGACCCCACACTAATTTGCACTGCTCTCGGTAGGATGTGGGGGCCATTATTGTAATGAAGTATGTGCATAGATCAGCATATTGATATTAGAACTGGCCACTCCAATCTGCACTTTTTCTGGATTGCAGCCCCGTACTAATTTGCCTGTCTCTCTCTCTCTATATATAAAGGTCCTTGTCATTCCCAGCAAATAGGTTGGGCTATGATTAAAAACTGCATTGGATTTATGTTGTCTTTTTCTTTTAAGAGAAACAAAACATTAACACATTTCTCAAAGTGAAATAAATATTCAATATTGTGACTTTAGATAAATGGAGTTACCACATTTAAAAAGAAACGTCACTTTCACGATCATGCTCGGCTGTGTTGTTGCTTTGGTTTCTGGGTCTCAGGCGGGGTTCGGCAGGTTTCCTGGGAGCCCGGGCCAGAGTCTGGAGTGCTCCTGCTGTCACACCTGCTTCTCATCTGCTCTCATCAGGACACCTTTTTAGGAGCTGCAGGAGCAACCAGTCTTTGTCAGATTGTCTCACTATCATTGTGGTAATTAGGCCAACTCCAGTGGGTTTTTTCACTGCTAGTTTTTTTCCCCAAGTATTTACCTTACCTTACCTTGTATCCCAGTGCTCGTTTCCCTCGTCCACTCTCCGTGCTCTGGTTTTCTCATGACTATATCAACGTCCGTGGTTGAATTTCTCTCATCATAAGTAAATCATTAAGGACGAACCAACCACTTTTGGACTTTGCACCAACCTGGAAATCCCTCTAACCTTCTCCCTCCTCCCACAGAGTTCCACATCTTCCCGGATTCAGCTCTCGACCCTCCACAAACTCCTCTTTCTAATTACTCCTATTCCTCTCGAGTTCTGTGTCTGCACCTGAATCTGTATTTGTTTGACGGCTAGGCTTCTAGCCATGACAGTCACAGGCAATATATTTCTCAAAAGGGGATGCCATTATTTTCCTTGATGTGAGTGAAAAGGTGTAAGATGGCATGAATGAGTGGCCCAAAACAAGAGACAGAGAAGCCGGGATTAAACCAGCTCTGACACTGAGGTTTCAGCAATGCTATGGTATATAATAGCATGAAAAGTGTATATATCAAAACATGTCTTGTGGATTTGTAGCTTTCATGCATGTTTGTGTCATTAAGACGTTCTGAAGACAAAAGCAAAAAAAAAGAGAATTGCACTCCTTAAAGCTTTCATTCCAGTCATAAGCATAAAGCTTTAATTTAGTCAGAGAACAACAGGAAGACATAATTCTTGTTAGAATGTCATACCCAATAACAGCAGAATTTATAATGCATTATGGCTCCTGCCGCTGCCAAATCTGTGATTGGTTTCTGACATTTTGGAGTAATTGAGTCATTTCATGAGACATTACATGTTTGATTATAGCACTGAGAGTATACATGGAGGCAGCAGAGTAGTTTAGCAATCAGTTAGCGCTCATGCCAGTGGATTTAAAGCCAATGCTGTGAGCCGAGATGTTCTGCGTGAAGTGATGGAAAAACAATTTTGGAGAACATTAAGAGGCATCAACTACACACAAAAAAGTGAAGAACAAACATGTCGATGTCTGACAAATCACTTACCGACTCGCCGATCTATAAGCCAAGTTAAATTCTGTCCACCCTGCTAAAAAGTGCCTGCAGGTAAGACCAATAGACCTGTGAGGGTATTTCTCCTCACTCATCCTTTATATGTCGACTAGCTTTTTTTTTTCTGTGACTTGAGGCCTCTTCCAAACCCAAAACGTTTCCTCTCCAGTTAAAGTCAAACAGGAAAAGGAGAAACTGACCAATAAAAGAATATGCCTCTAGTGAACAACTCGTAAGAAGAAGGGAAAAAAAAGGGTGACAATATGGTCATGTTGTGAAATGTTTTGTATTTATTTATTTTTTTTATATATTTTAGTCCTAACCATAATTGTTTTTAAAGTATAACAAAGTAGTTTTGATATTTAACCCTGACCTACTGACAATGTTTCATCATGTCTTGTTTCCATGAAACCAAGGCAATAGGTAAAATGACATCCATGAGAGTGACGATCTCTTTGTTAAAATAACATATGTTAGACCTAGCCATGGTTGTTTTCCAACCCTAAGCAAATCATTTCATTGCCGAAACTGAACCAAGAAGTGACGAGTGTCTCATGTCGGACAAAGGCTCAGGATTGAAAGCTTAGCGTTTAGCTGCCATCTCCTGCCTCGCTTCTTCCTCCATATAAGAACCTTGAGAAATACACAATGAAATACTTGAGAATTATATCTGCTCTAATGTGGAAACACCTAAATGAGTTCTATCAGGATGCAGTTTTGCCATATTGAGGAGTATGAACAAACAACTTAATGAATTGCAATTGAAAGACTTGTTGATTCAATAGATCTTAAGAGAAAGCATTTGAAGTCAGAACATATATTTGTACTAAATCCATTACTGAGTAATATCCAGAGCAACATAGTATTTAATGCCAGTATCCTTTCATGGGAGGTGTGTGGAGAAGGGATTTCACAATTAATACAATTAAATTAATAGAACAATTAACATATATATCGTTTAAATTTGTGGAGCTCATTGTTCAAAACCGTTGTTTTCATGTTCTATTTGTTTTTATTTATTTATTTTATTTTTAATCAATTAAGAGCTAATAAAAAACAGAAAAGTGGCAGTATGACAGCGGACAAAAAGAGTGGAACAATTAGCACAAAAAGAATGCAAAATAAAAAGGTTAAATAGCTCCTTGGATTTCTTCGTTTCAACATCACGGCGAAACAAATGGTAAGCTCTTTGGGAACTAGATTTAGTATGCTATGGGTCTTTTGGTATCTCAAATAATCATGAGTGTGTGTGTGTGTGTGTGTGTGTGTGTGTGAGAGAGAGAGAGAGAGAGAGAGAGAGACAGAATGAGAAAGAGAGAAAGAGGCCATTTCCAACATCAAATTAGATAAAATTCAGATGGCTCTGCATCAAATGTGCTATATCAATACAGATTTACATTCACAAATGCCACTCCAAAGTCAGCAGCTTCTCTGGGCTGGGAGGCATCTGGGTTTGACCATCACACAATGAAAGCAGGTATTATATTAAGACAAATTAGAATGACAGGAAACCATTTATGATGGCTCAGAGCTGTATCAGTGCCCTCCTCAAAGCTCATCCACCAATCTGAACTGTATTAATGTAGAAATGTACATTGAGATTTGGGAGGAACGTGTTCAATGTATATCTATAGATGAAATCAAGTAGTGCCTTTTTTTTCCCATCCCAACTTGAGGGTTGTATTTCAACCACTCAAACTTCTTCCCTACACCGTCACACTATCTTTGCCTGGTGGACTGTTATTAAATCCGTGTGAGGTCACTCAGCCTGTTTTGATTCCTCTCACCCTTGCCTTTGTTTGCCTGCCACTGACCTTTCATCATAGCCTTGAGTCAGTATAGTTCTGCGGACTGACAGAAAACATCGTCTTCATGGCTCTCGGACCCTGTATTGAAAAATGTCATGCTGTAATATTAACAAGCAGGAGCAAAACTTTTATTTCAAATGTGGAAGGGGGCACAGTAAGTGCTGAAACAAAACCTAAGGAGGGCTTTCATTTTCTTTGGTACAAAAAGGCACCTTCATGTTTTTTTCATAATTTGCGCAGAGTATGCTAATTGAAACAGATGGTTGTTCCAAAAGTATTTGAAATAACAAAAAAGAGCTAAAATGTATGAAACTAATCAATATATATCGACTGACACAATAGGTGTGACAGAATAACAATGGTGAACTAACATAACAACAATACATAGCAGCATTATACTTCAGTGCTTTATAAAATATATTTGTAATTCTTTCCTATTCACTCTTTAAATGTCTACCATTGTTGCGGCAGCTGCTGTTCAAAACGGCATCACTGGCTGAGGCCCCCTGGGTTAGACTAACATTCCGTATCAGCTTTAAAGTCTCTATTTGGGCATTGGTTGGACATATAAAAGAAAAGCTCTTTTCATGAAGATATCATACTTTTTAAACTAACCTCATCATGCCTTAAAATGGCTTAGATGTTACTCTACATTTTTCCATTTATCCAAATGAACCCTCCCTCCTAACTTTTCCACTTGCCTGGAGCTCTCCCCACCCTTCTTTTGTGTGTGGAAGCCAACACTTTTCACGAGTCTGATGGTTTACATTTTGTGCGTCCATTACCTGAGTGATCCAAATGAACTGCAAGGCCAAACCCGATTGCATTCCTTGCTTCTATTACTTCCCTGCTTTATCCCTCCATTTTGCATGTTCATAACAAGGTGTATGCCACTTCTATGATACTAGCCGGTCCAGCAAAGTAAGGTTATTCATAGGCGCACAG
Organism: Odontesthes bonariensis; assembly: GCF_027942865.1. Lineage (NCBI taxonomy): Eukaryota > Metazoa > Chordata > Actinopteri > Atheriniformes > Atherinopsidae > Odontesthes > Odontesthes bonariensis. The sequence goes on along the minus strand of NC_134506.1, from coordinate 11,595,289 downwards.
TTAATCATCAAGACACCAATCAATGAATTGAATACATTTTGCGTGTATAAGTAAACAGGAGAATCAAACATATTATAGTTGTACCCTATTGTAGTGTCATATGTCAACCACCCCCCCCCCCCCCCCCCCCCCCCCCCCCCCCCACACACACACACACACACACACACACACTCATCAGCTCTGGATAATTGCATAATTTATAGATCTCATGACACAATTCACTTATCTAATTTAAAGACAATAAAAGAAAGATGGACATTTTTTCATTTGTGAAGGACCATTTTGATGGACTTAAATGCACCATTTTGTCTTTTATCACCTCTTGCTTATCATGCCAGTTGTTTTGGACAGCTGAGTGGTAGATCTTAGTGGGACCACAGAAACAAGCCAAAAGGCAATAAGTTGACAATGAAAAAGTAAGCCCTGCTCCGAGTCACACCCTGCTTTGTTGTCAATTCTACTCTAAATGGAACCTTAGCTTAGAGAATGAACATAATTCTGTTTTGAATAAGATTTTGAATTTGTGAATTAATGTGATTGAGGCTATAAACTAATGAAAAAAAAACATGTTTACAAATATAACGGATAAAGTGAGAGAAAGAATAATTTTCTCAAAGACAATTTGTCGCCAATGGCAAGCACTTTGGTTTAAAGGCCTTCCACGTCGGCTTGATTTCTCATACTCTCAGTCAACTCTGATCTTTATTATACAGTCTGAGCCAAGTAATCAGTCACTGTAAAACATGTTGTGACATTCAAATGTCAACTGAGCTGACACAAGTCAAGAGTTGAAAATGCTAAAAAGCAAATGTAAGCACAAATCACATTATGATGTACGACACAAAATATACAATATTATTTATATACATATGATATACATTATTAATTAAGCCTGATTCAGTTACTGCCCTCCAAAGCTGTAGATCATTTGCCCTAACATCCTTCGTTATGGATGTCCTGAGGAGACAGTTAATGACCTACCTAAGTAATTAGTAAGCACCTCTCAGGACCCCCTGCAGGTCAGTGCACTCCGTGGGCCACAAGGCCACCAGAGGTGTGTGGAAGAGAGGGAAAAAGTTTTGACCAAGGGGTTGAGTCTAACTTGATGTCGAAACAGCCCACCAGAGTGGGGAGTTATAATGCACTGATGGGTAGAGTAAGTGAGGGAAAATGCTGTCCTTAACTTCCCCTACCCTTTATTGTGGATATATAAATCAAGTAAAACAGCGATTGTGAAATACATGTGGGTAAAACTCCCCAAAAGAGAAAAGAGGACGGAAAAAGGTCGAACAGAAACAAGGAAATCGATGTTTGAAGTTAACTAATGTTATCAAAAGCTGTTCTACTGATTCCACGGCTCTGCAAAACTGGAGCTGCAGTGATTGCCAAGGTTTACAAGTTCAACACCAGAACAAAATGAAGAGGTGGAGCAAATACCCTGGATGGAGGCAGTTACTATGTGAAACTACATGTAGATACCCCTCAGCTCTCCAGCATTCTGTCCATCCCCTTTGCTATGGAAAGAAAAGGACACATATTACTGGCATTTTTGTAAACTCACAGTAAGCCATCTTTGACTTTGAGTCATAGGAAGTATGCTCTATTAACGAACTGCACAAATGAACCAGTGGGTAATAGATTGGACCCATCTAGAGTGGTTAACCCAAGGTCAGACAGTCCTGATCCCATAGGATCCCCAGAATGGGATGATTCCATCCAACTTCCAGCCAGTAACCTGACTCTATACAACATGGAAGTGCCTGTACGGTCTCATAGTGAATATGATGCATAGACAAATGGCTCAGTACACAAGCCTTTCCCAGCTGCCATTGGGCAAAAGGCGGGGCACACCCTGGATGAGCCGCTGGTCTGTCACAGGGCCAGATTTAATTGATAACTTGTAGATTAAACCAGTGTCAGGATAACTTTTGGAAATATCACTGATGTATTTTGGGTCTGGTTTAAAATACTTACCAATTGTGCTTCTCCATCACATGTAGAAAGTTTGGTACTTACTTACTGTCAAAAACACTGAACAATAAAGTTTGTGTGACCTTTGCAGACTGAGATTGTCCTTAAAAATGATTTATCATATTAGAAGAGCCAGTCAAATTATTTTAAACCTATAATTACTGAGGTCCATTTGACAGCCAGTTCAATTTCTTTTCCACTCAGTGATGTTATCCTCATTACAGAGAACATTCGTTGCATTAATCGGAGCAAATTGAAACAATGGAGTTGGACAAGTGTGTCCCAAAGCTTCACGGGAAACTGCTGGAGGAATGCAGTGACCACATTTGCGGCTCCTCTCTTATTTGTTTGTTTTCCAGAGAAAAAGGAGCGTTAACAGTAAGGAAAATGACAGCTTTTCGGATAGTGCAGTAGCATATCAAGCTGGACAAGAATTACTTGTTGATAAACTTATTCATAATTTGTAATGTCAAACTGCTCTTCAAACTGTCTTTGTTATGATCTGTGGTTTTCCTACATTTAAGTTTTGTTGGGTCATCCTTGAGTTGCTGATGTTCTTTGCCTTAGATCGGCTCCCCTTCTATCTATCTATTCTATCCCCCATCCCAGTATATATGTTCTTTGGTCTTCTATTTTCAGTGCCAGATTCCTGTCATATTCTCGTTGTTACTCTGTCACTCAGTCTGTTTTGTGTTGTCATTATTTTCTCGTCATCGCCCATCAGTCAGTCAATCAGTCCTGTTGTCTCCTGAGTTTTAGTTTCTTGTCAGTTTCAGTTCAGTTCCTTGCTTTCCCCGTCTCAACAGTGTATTTCATTGTATCAATAAAGTCCTGCATTTTTGTCTAATTCCGTTGATGACTCTAGGCATCAATCGTGACAGTCTTTAAACATGAACTCACTTCATAAGACACAAACATTTACACGCCAAAACATATGTACTGTAATGTAACTGACTGAATGGAGCAGCGCCTTGAAGGTTGTGTTATAAGCTATCAGTTAAATAGCCTGGACTATGTAGTGTTGAGTTTTGTGATAATTGTGTTAACGGTAACATTTGAAAATCTTCACTTCCAGTTTTTAATAACTGAAAATCACTAATCTTCAATGTTTGTCTCAGCAGAGTCTTAACACTGGACCCAGATGCAGCAGGCAGGAAACAGAAGGGTTAACAACAAAAGTCACTTCATTAAAGAAAGAATCAAAAGCAGTAAGTCCGTTCTCTAATATTCCTAAACACATCTACACATACTGTGTTGGACTTCATCTTCAAGACTACCACTGACACATGAAAATGTTTTTATATACTCTATGTTATCAATAGAATGAACTCAGTATTTACTAAGTTCATCTTAATCAATTATTTTCAATGATTTCTTTGAAAACACATTTTGGGTTTAGTCAGTAAAACTGTCCAAGCCGTCAGGAATAGTGACTCCAATGCGTACCAGAAGGAATAAAAGGTAAAATGTTCATTAAACAGAGGAATACTTAGTGGTGGAGATTTCCAGGCATAGGAGGATTTTTGTGAGAGTAGGAGTCCGTGGTAGAGGAGAGGCTACTGGCTGAGGCTAGGAGGGCATGCAGGTGTGGATTTGTGGCTGGCTGAGATATCCAAACTACTTAGAGTTGGGTACAGGTTGGTACCAGGGAACCAGGGTGTAGGAACAACTGGCCGAGGCAGGCAGAAGCTGAGAGGACAAGAAATGGTCAAAACCACTAGTCGAACACTATGATAGAACATAGAGTGAGACGATTTACCACTGTTAGTGAGACGATCTGGGAAAGACTGGTTTCTCCTGCAGCTCCTATAAGGCCGTCTTAATGAGGAATGATGAGGAGCAGGTGTGGTGGCAGGAGCAAACCCGGCTTCGCCCAAGGCTCTGAGGAACACCTGCTCAGCCCACCGAAGACTCGGAGCCAATACACAACACAGCCATGCATGATTGTGACAAAAACCACAGTTGTCTGTTCTGTTTTCATTTGCAACACTTATTTTACTGTTTCTCATGATATTGTGACAGTACTGTTTGCACAAACCTTAGTTTGAAGGTGAGTCAGAGCTTCACTTGAAGCTTCACTTGGAAAATAGGACACTTAGTTTACAGATAAAAACTTTTTCATCTCATGTTTTTTTTCTTCTTATGTCTTCCTTTCACTGCCAAAAGACCATCACACAGAAGTTCTCAAGATATTACAGAATGTGGAGGCAGACTGCTTCATGATAAAAAAGTGTGTGTGTGTTTATATATGACAGTGTATTTGTCATGTCTTTCCGCAGGCCTTCCTGTTCCTGCCTCAGGTTTTGCGCGCGCTGACACAAAAAGGGGCATCACATCATGTAGCTAGACTCAATGACTTTTCAGTGCTTACATGGTCTGACATTTTTTTTGTGCTCAACAATATAAAATGTCAGTAAATCCTTTCAAGTTCAGGGTAAAAGTCAATGTGACACAACCAGGAATCACCAGTAAAATATCATCCAAAGCATTCAACAAGCTAAAGATCAGCTGATATGATGTTAGGTCGATATGAAGCGAAAGTTCAGTAAGTGAAATCTGGTCCATTTCATTTACTCTTTCTTGCCTCTTGGACTTTTCCTCTTCATCCCTGCAATTCGCTTCTTTCCCACGCTGTCAGACCTTTCACTTCAATTATGATATAGCTGCAATGGTCCAGTGGTCTTCCTGCTTCCTTTCTCACCCAGCCAATCAGTCTCTTTCTCGTCCTTTTAAATCTCACTTCTGCTGTCTTTCTCCTTTAAGATCACGTGTTGCACAACTCCCCCTTTTCCACTTTCCCAAAGGGAGCCTCAACAGGAGCTCACCACCAGCATCTACACTCCAGGGTCTTTCATATCATCCATCATATCACGTTCCACCTTGATGTAGCACTGTCTAACCATCAAGCTTTATTCCAATGCTTTTATATGATTTTTTTGTACACCAATGAATTTGTGTCAACCTTTCATTTGATCTGTCCTTATTGAATTATCTATGCATATTGAATTGAAAGGCAATATGATTCATACATGATACTCAAAATGTATCCCGCTAACAAAGGATACATGGAAATCATTACAGCTTTTATGTAGCACGATGTGGCACAAAAAGGGACACCACTTTTAAAGATCAAATATTTTGCGATGAAGGCCCATAGGCTCTTCATTACTTAAAGGTAGGGTAGGAGATCCTGGATTTTGAGTCCAGCGAAGCTGCATTTTGAAAATACACAGGTCAAAAGTCCCAACCCCTTTCTTCACTTTCCCCCCGAAGCCACGCCTCTAGAGTACATGAACGCGCAATGCTTGTTCACGAGCACGAAGGTGCACGAGCGCTGTTCTGACAGCAAGCATCGATTGGTTTGGCTAACTTTTGCTAACTTTATATATACTTTAGTATATGCTAACTATACGTTTAATAATGCTAGGTGCTAGCCGAGCTGGCTCTAGTGAAGCTTCCTGCCAAGCAGTTTGATAGGCACATCAGAATCCAATCATCGTTAACGGTCCGTTCAGTATGATTGGATAGTGTTTTTCCTGGATTGTTCGTTCTAGAGGCCACTAAAACTTTTCATTTTTGTGTCGAAACATTTAATTAATGGGTTGAAAGGGGGGTGTGAAGAGTATTTCAAGCAATAAGTAAAAAAATGCTCCAGAAAAAGAACCCCTACCCCACCTTTAAGTTACTCTTCTATTTACCAGTTGTGTAAAACAGAATTAGCAAAAAAAACAGCAACAAACATAAAAATATCATTCAGAGGTAAGTAGCTTTGTCATTATATTCATGAATGCATGATGTGCCATATAACATTTACATTTTTAATGTTACCTGAAGCAAATAAAAAATGAGAGAAGGGAGACTGGTGGAGGGCCATCTTCCTTAAACTACACATTGTCAGAAGAGCTAGCCCTTTTTTAATAATCGAGGGCAACCAATAATGGAGTGGATCAAAGGGAACAACCACTCTGACTCTAATGCTGGCCTCTCTCTGGGATGTTTATATGACCAGGGTACCGTATGTAGAATTACTTTTCTGGTCAGGAATAAAAAACACATATTTGTAAAAGGCATTAGATTTGAGACATATTTCTGTAAATTTTAACTGGAGGTCATACCATGGTTTTGCCCGAGCCGACAATACACACTCTTGGTGGCCCACACATTGATGTAACTGTCAGAACAAGTTGACACCGATGGGTTGAATCTCCATTACACAGTCCTCTGATATTATTCTTCAGATGGAAATTGAGGAGGAGACACCTTCAGGCATAAATGTGCGTTTGTCATATAGAATTTGTATAAAATAGAATTGACTGCCTCGGGAAACTTCCACAGTTACAGTAACTAAGTAGATTCATTCCCCGATTTATGTCACATGCAGAGAAATAAACACAGCATCCTCCTCAGCCTCTGGTATTACTCAGGCTCCACAGAGAGACTCTTATTTGTTCCTGTTGTCCATCCCTTGGAGTGAGCCACATTCAGGGCACACATTGTTGGGTCAGCCATGAACACAGTGCGATACCAACATGACCTAAAACTGTGTACCAGTCAACTATTGCTTCATGAACTGACACTATTTCTTTCATTTGGAGCAGATAATGTTAGGGCTTTCTACAAGAGAAACCTGGAGTTGGACAACATGAAAAAGCTATTTAAAAATGACAATGCTAAAACTTGAGATTAAGTAACAGGCATATGACAGTAAGATTTTACAGTTAAATATACCTAGAATGTTTAGGTTAAGCATGACTATTATAGTAGATTGACAACCTTTTCTTTTTTTCCATAGTAAAGGCATCTAAATGTATAAAGTAGTCAAATGCATTTTTCCCACGCCATTGTTATTTGGCTTGCCCACTTAGAAGACATCATCAGCCTACAAGATGCACTTGAAACGGGACCTGATGATCCCAAAGGTGATCCTAACCCAGTATTTACTAAGATCGATATAAAAGTGGCTTTTGGATGGTGTTCCTGGGTTATGATAAGGGTTAATCAAACAGGGTGAAGAGGTAAGGACTCCTAAATGCAAGAATCACGAACAGAGCCTGGTCATCACAAGACATCTGCAATTGCAGATTATGATAATTACACACTGATAACTGAAAGGAAGAAACCAACGATAGCCTTTTAAAGGGAATCCGTTATGTATAGAAATGCTGACAAGGTACTGTAAGAGTCTGAGTTGTGTCTGAATATTTGTGACAAATGTGTGGTTTGCTGTGCACCCCTATTAATGTATCTGCATGAAAAGTGCATACGTGCCACCATCACCCTGACGAAAATTAGCCTAAATGCTGAGGCTGTGAAAGCAGTTTCTATTCAGATATTCTTATATATATGCCCTCAATCTCAATGATGACCCTTGCAATGAAGATATTGCATTTATACGCTTTTATACGAGTTTAATAGGCATGTAATGTCATAATGTTCAAGACTTATTAATGCCATTTATATATGCTACCTGTGACTTTTTGTAGAGAGTTTCTTTGATTGGCATTGTGGGCAGAAGACCAAGTAACCAATAATATATCCTGTCAATTAGTGAGCGCAAATACAACATCGGGAATAGAATGTGAATAGAATTGCATTTTCAGCATCACCAACTGAAAGCAAATCAAAATATTTGAAGAAATTGAACTGCCTGGCTTCTTTCAGTAGCATTCATTTATACAGCTCAACCGCTTTGCGTATATAATGTATGTTCTCTGCTAAGAACCTTATATCTCTCATAGAGAACTTCTCAAGGTGATCCTTTTAGTTCCGAAACACTCCACTGCAACAAAATCCTCAGGATTCTCCAGAAATGCCAACCAATGGGTTCGGCAAGGCAAGGCAAGGCAAGGCAAGGCAAGGCAAGGCAAGGCAAGGCAAGGCAAGGCTATTTGTATAGCACAATTCAACTACAGGGCGATTCAAAGTGCTTTACAGATACATTAAAACAGTAGAAAAAAAAGCATGATTTAAATTTTAAACAAAAAAGAAAGAAATAAGAACAATAGATAAAATCAGATAAAATCAGTAGTTAAAATGTGTTTAATTTTTTAAACTCAAGCTTCAGATTGCATGCAGCCCAAAAAATATGTTATGAAATATACAATATGTTAAAGGGACACTATGTAATAAATTAAGTAATTTATTAGTTCAAATCAACATATTCATTCATAAATTAGTCCTCATTGGTGTAAAATTATCTCTGTCAAAAATCTCACTTATCCTCCTGAGTGAAGAATAACTTGTCTGTATCTACATAGAGCGGGCAAGCTCTATGGAGGCTGCCATGTCCTTCCGGTCTATGAAAAACGACGAAGTGCCGAGAGAGACATAAAGCACTTCGAATCGCGATTTCCCCAACGCCAGGCCTGGAAGCGGAAATGACGTAATTTTGACGTCATGTCCGCCGAATGGCTTATTACTGGCGCTAATGGTAAATAGATTTTATCTCGTAAATTATCCCACTAATAATGCATTGATTGTTACCAAACTTCTGCCGTAGTACACATAGGCTCTTAACTCACAAAACGAGGCATTAGAAAGTTTGTGAGTTTACCGGGAGTTTATTTAAAGGAACATCCAGATAGCAACTACACACTGCTGCTAATGCTACCGCTGCGTCGACGTCACTTCCGGTAACTCCCGGAATATGACTAACATTGTTTGCACACCAAAGGCTATGTCAACTTATGTTATCTGACATGTTATCTGTCATTTGTATTTATAGTGTTGTTGTATGTGTGTTATGTAATCGTTTGTACTGTGTGTCTTGATGTCTTTTTGTTTGTATGGACCTTGAGTCTGAAGGCATAGCTTCTTGAATCTTGACACATACCGCCTGCCGTAGTTCAAGAAGTTGCAACGCACATTTGAAAACGCGAGGCGCTAGAGAGCAAATTCATTCGACTTTGCAAAATAAAATTGCACCACTAGATGGGGGAAGAAATTACATAATGTCCCTTTAAGGAGTGGAGTCTAGAAATATTCTGTTTTTAAAAATTGTTCCAACAAAATACAATGAACCCCTCAATTTAATGAATCACCATCTTTGCAGCATAGAGGTTGTGAATAATCACTGGTATGTAACAATGTGTGAAGTGCAGTGAACCCCATATGTTCACAGAAATCAAACACTTGTTCACATCACTCGAAACTCCATTAGGGGAATGTTATCAAAGATCTCTAGCCCTGTGGTGGAGGGTGATGTTCCAGTATCTGCTGTTATTTCTTTTTGATCCTCGTTACTTTGTCTCATCTCTCCAAAGCATTCAACAACTCTTATTTTGTACATCTGAATGATCACACCTTCCACTTATCCACATCACACCACAGGCTATCTCAAAAAGTGGCATGAAATGCCAGATCATTAGGCGAAGAGCCGCTGCTGTGGTCTGCATCATCAGAAACAGAACACACTTAAGGCGCTTTTGAGGCTGATGGAGTGCCATGCTGAACCCAAACAGAAAGAAATGCCTGCACAGAAAAGGGGCAAAAGAAGCAGAATCATTTGGTTTACAAGACATCAAATAGATCAGAAAAAAAAAGACATTATTTATGGAGAAAAAAGGATAACATGACTGAATGACAGTTAAAAGTCCATGTAAAGCAAATTCAGAGATTTACATTTGTAAACCACATAAAAAGGTGAAAACTGTGTTACACCAAATTGCTTTGGTTAAACTTTGAGTTTAATGATTTTCTGTTTCAGTCTGAAATCAGGGCTCCATGACAAAGCAGAGTTGTATTCAAGGCAGGGAGGAGCTGACTCCACCATTAATACTGTAATCTTATACCTATACAATGTATTAGCCTTTGAGGAACCAACCATGACACATAGCCGTGTATCTGACAGACAGCTAGCCTACTGTTGTGCCTTCATCACGGAAATTTGTCTTCTGAGGATTTTTCAGAATCTGCAGAACTGGGGCGATCTAATTTAGTGAGGATTGGTTCATGTAACCAATCCTCACTAAATTAGATCACCCCAGAAGAAGAACTGGATTCATTTTGTGAATAGCCAAGCTGAAACACAGCACCACAAACATTGGAGATGCAACCCATCAGATCAGGGAGTAGGATTCATGCTCTGTGGATTAAAGTTAACAATCTCTCACTCCTGTTTTCATGGCTCTCTGTGCACATAGCGTACTTAGTGACCTACACACTGTGTATTGATTTTGTAAAGTCAATGCCACACCGTGGAGAGGAAAGGCTCCCAAACAACTTAGAAAACCAAAGTTAGAGGACTAATTACAGTCAGTTGATGGTCATTAGGGGTGGGTATTGGCAAAGAAGTCACGATTCAATTCGAATCACGATTCACATGCCACGATGCGATACAATCATGATGCATCACGATACTTGAATTATTGCGATGCATCGCAATGCATTGCGATATTTTCACTTAACATACGTAAAAAAAAAATACCGCCATTACCAGTGGCTGACTGTCTGTGTATGATCTGGATAGTGTCTTCAATTGATACATAACTCAAAGCAAATCAATTCATAACTGTATTTATTGAAACAACTTTTGGAGGTATTGCCATTAAAAAATATATTACTGGACACACATATTACTATTACTGGACACACTCATCACAAAAAGTGCATAGGATTTATAAAACTTAAAATAACAAAATAGGGATGATCAGTACAGACGAAAAAAGTGCATAGGCTTTATAAAACTATAAAAAAATAAATTAAATATTGCAAACATCTCTTGCAGCGAAATGCATCAATTGCATGTGTCCTATCATTAAAGGCATAAAAAGCCCCCCCCCCCCCAAAAAAAAATAAATAAATAAAAAAAAATCGATACTCAGCGTCAAGAATCGATGCAGTAGATCGCGAAAATTAGAATCGCGATGCATCGTCATGACGATTATTTTGCACACCCCTAATGGTCATAGGATTAATTTTATACAGAGACATGGTGATAGAGTTTGAGATTATTGGCGATGTCTGCTTAATTTTAAACCTAGACCTTTCACAAACTTACTGTCACGTTTCTGTTGGTTACATCACAAATACAAAGTACACTATATTGCCAAAAGTATTCACATTCCCCTTCCAAATAATTTATTTCAGGTGTTCCAATCACTTCCATGGCCACAGATGTATAAATTCAAGCACCTAGACATGCAGACTCACTGCACGAAAAGAGGGATTTGTGTCACTGTGGACGGCAGTGAACATCCGCGAATTTGCCTAATTTTCGGACGCACCTGGGCGCTTGCAGGCAGACAAACTTTAAGTTTGTTGAGCGAGAAAATCGTCGGAAACGAACCCGACTCGTGGCGGGCTCTCACAGCGGGGTGCTAATGGCTCAGCAATTAGCACCCCGCTGTGAGAGTGCCTGGACCTCTCACTGGCCTCGCTGGTATTGGACGAAAAAGGCACGTGATTACATAAAAAAGCTCCTGTAAAGCTGACCGCCCATTGGCCAATAAGGTTAATATATGCATACTTTATATGGGCATATCACTCAGCAATTATGATTAATAATTGTGATTATGATTACTAATATTCCTGGGATGTTTGTGTACTTCATATATTCACGCCATTCTTATAAGCTGCACTATGACTAGGCTATGAATGCAGGCATGAATGACGTGAATCTATTGAGGAAATGAAAAAGGAAACTTTTTTTTAAGCGCTTTTATTGCCACACCACACAATGTACATAGCTTACATTGTAATAAGAACCATATTGATAATAAAGAATTGAAAACTATAGGCTATACACACACTGCTGTAGCCTACAATATACACAATAAGCCTAAACGCCGCCGTTTGGAATCTGCATTCTTCGCATTACTCCGGTCCCTGCAGGGTCTGCGGGAGTTGTCAGACGTCCTCATCCTGGATCAGAAGCTGGCTTCTGGGAGCTGTTGGAATAACCAATAAATAATCAAAACATAGTCTAGCCATGCACAGCATATTGACAACTTGTCTATAAAGTAACGAAAGTCATATTGACAGCGTATATGTTCTTACTCTCTTTCACTCCTCTGTGGTGAGACTGTGAGTATTTCGGGATGGCTTCAAGACGCGCCTGTAGCACAGCACACAGGTCCGTCACGCAGCTAAAAACAAACAAACAAGAGGAATGAATAAAATGACCAGTGCTTAAAAGTGTCAGTGCCAGAGCCGTGGTAAAAGTCAGCGCCGCTCACCCTCGATAGTGTCCCCGTCTACCTCTCTGAAGTTCGGACTGTTTGACACCGCCTCCTTCAAGCGACTCGTTACATCCATATTGTGAGGTGACAGTAGCCTGTAAAAACAACAGGCCTATGGTTAATAAAAAAAAACTGCATTGACGTAACGTAACATCGGGTCCAACTCAACTAGATATTGGGAGAACATTCACTTATTCTTACCCTTGACCTGGATTATAATGCCACGGTGAGTTATGCAGGCGGCGAACTGCTTCCTATAAATTGAAAACACGAAATTCATTTTTTTAAATAAAGCAACTCACACTGGTTTTCACGTGATGGACACAATTAAGTTGAGTTTAGCCTAAAGCCACAGTCAATAACCTACTCTTACCGCGGTTTTCGGATTCTGTATCCGCCTTCTCTTGGGGGTGCGCTCTTCAACTTCTCTGGAATGTAACTTCAGTCCGTTCTCGACGGCCATCTTGCCTCCAACCTAGCGAATCTCTCGTCGATTCCCTCCAGAACCCTCTCCACGACCGTATCCACAGTGCTGGCCACCATACGAGACATCCCGGTCATGGCATTCAACAGGACTTTCATTTGATCTGCCTGTAAGCAAGTGAGTAAGTAAGTTTAATATACAGCACATTTAAAATCAGCGAGAACTGTCCCAAGTGCTGTACAGTGTCAACAAGACTAAAATTAAACAATCAAATGGTCATGTGCAAGTAGAAAAAAACACACAAACCTGTAGACCCGCAGAGAGTTGCTGGGGAGTTGAAAGCAAGTCGTCTTCCAGCCATTGTATTCCGCAAACCAGGTCAGTTTTCACAGCACGGGACCTCAGCGATTTCTGTCTGCCTTTCTGCCGCCAGATCTGCTCCTTAAACTTTTTGTTTACACTGCACGACACAATGTTTCTCATACGTGATTGAACGAGAGCTTATGCGAGCCGTTAAGCTCCACCAATCATATGCGTACACGTCATTACACGGAATACTCGCGAGACAACCTCCCGTCCTTTTGCTATTTAATGTTGTCTGACCACAGCTGGCAATTTGCACTGTTTTGACACAAAAATGGACTCTGCAAGGACAAAGAAAAGACCTCGGCGATATTGTGACCATTGTGACACCGAATGAAGCCATACACAATAAAACACTGAGCGCACTACTGCACATTATGTATACAGGCCAGATTTCTATATTTTTATTTCTATATTTCTATTTTATTTAAGAAACCTTTTAGAATATTGCTGTTGCATGCTTATTTTATCTTTATCTTATCTTTATTATTATACATTTGGACATCCAGTGCGGGCAACAAAGAAAAGAATTTCATTGTTCAGGGAAACATGTTTCTAACTGCACATATGACAATAAACCTTTGAATCCTTGAATCCTTGAATTTTGCCCACAAAAAGCGGTATTACAGAAGAGGTGTTTGGGAGAAAAAAAAACAGATATGCATCACCTGTCACCAGCAGACAGCGTGCACCTCTTCTTTTTCAAGACAACACAGCAACAAACTTGGCTGGAGTTGGAGGTGATGGTGATGAACGTGTAGAAACAGGCCTGCCCACCCCCCACCTCACCTCACCCCACCCCACTTGAAAATGACTGTGGCAGCTCCTGACCTGATCACTGGCGTTTACATATTAAAGGCTCTCCTAAGTAGGGGAGGGGAGGGGGGCATGGGGGAGCAGTTGCCAGGTCAATTTGCGACAACTTGGGCCAAGTTTTCACTTTTACCACCGCAAATGCAGGGGCTTAACGTATGCGGACATGTAAGGAGCCACATACATCCACAAATCCCTCTTTTCATGCAGTGACTGCTTTCTACAAACATTTATGAAAGAATGGGTCGCTCTCAGGAGCTCAGTGAATTCCTGCGTGGTACCGTGATAGGATACCACCTGTGCAACAAGTCCAGTCGTGAGATTTTCTTACTACTAAATATTCCACAGTCAACTGTCAGTGGTATTATAACAAAGTGGAAGCTATTGGGGTCGACAGTAACTCAGCCGCAAACTGGTAGGCCAGGTAAAATGACAGAGCGGGGTCAGCGGTTAGCTGAGGCGCATAGTGCGCCGAGGTCTCCAACTACAGACCTCGGAACTTCATGTGGCCTTCAGATTAGCTTAAGAACAGTGCGTAGAGAGCTGTTTATGTTTATGTTTATGCATTTAGCAGACGCTTTTATCCAAAGCGACTTACAAAAAAACTCCAAAAATATCCATTTTGATATGTCAGAGAGACAGTTTGAGATTCGTGCTGAGACCGTGTGGTCGTCAGGTGGGAATGACAGACAGAGCTGGGTATCGTCAGCATAACATTGGTATGAGAAGAGTGATGATTGATTGATCTGGCCCAGTGAGGTGATGTATAGAGCTTCATGGAGTGGGTTTCCATGGCCGAGCAGCTGCATCCAAGCCATACATCACCAAATGCAATGCAAGTGTAAAGTTTGATGAAGGGGGGATTATGGTGTGGGGTTTTTCAGGAGTTGGGCTTGGCCCCTTATTTCCAGTGAAAGGAAACTGAATGCTGAAAGAAATTTAGGACAATTTCATGCTCCCAACTTTGTGGAAACACTTTGGGGATGGCCCCTCCTGTTCCAACATGACTGCGCACCAGTGCACAAAGCAACATCCATAAAGACATGGATGAGTGAGTCTGTTGTGGAAGAACTTGACTGGCCTGAACAGAGTCCTGACCTTAACTCGATAGAACACCTTTGGGATGAATTCGAGCAGAGACTGCGAGGCAGGCCTTCTCATCCAACATCAGTGTCTGACCTCACAAATGCGCTTCTGGAAGAATTGGAAAAAATTCCCATAAACATACTCATAAACCTTGTGGAAAGATTGCCCAGAAGAGTTGAAGCTGTTATAGCTGCAAAGGGTGGACTGATGTCATATTAAACCCTATGGATTAAGAATGTGATGTCACTTAAGTTCATAATGTGTGTAAAGGCAGATGAGCGATTACTTTAGGCAATATAGTGTAACTCTAAAGGTGATATATGGTACAAAACAAATATGCACTTTAGAGAATAATTTGAGCATTATGTAGAATGAAGATGTTTTTGCTTGAAATAAGCAAAAAAATCTGCCAACGGAACTAGTGAAAATCGGCTTGTCAAGATTTCACTAAACAAGTCCCTATATCTTGCTGAAATTGTACTTGTTAGGCAATTGTGTCTTATATTAAGTGTAATGAGATATTTTGACTAGAAATGAGACAAATATACAATACTTGGTAAGATTTAGATTTTTTCCATTCCTTGCATTCATTTGTTTTATTTATCAACTACAATCATAAATAAATTCCTTTGTGTAAGGTATTTTGTGTGCTACCAGAATTACTACTTCCTGATGAAAATCCAGCATATTCTTTTGAAAGACAACAAATATTAAAGTGAAAATATCTTTGATTCAACCAAAGAACATTATTATAAAATAAAAGAATTAAGTAAAAATTTAACATTTCAAATGTGCAGCTAAAAAAAATCAGTCTTTTTGATATATCAGTGTGGAATTTAAAATATGTTTTCTTTGAGGCAACCTCTGGGAACTGAACCTCATTCATTCACAGTATCTCATGTGATCACAGACTGTAAGGTGAATAAGTCATTCTAAAGAATGTCTTGAGTACATTGTTTGCGGTTTTGAATCTCAGAGTTTTGTGTCAGCATTGCAAGCCTGCCTCAGAAATGTTTTCTCTCTTTGTGGGTCTAAGCTCATTTAAAATGAACTGAGGCCTGAGTGGAAAACTGTTCTACAATGCGATCATTTGAAATGTAATATTCTCTTAGGTAATCATGGATGCTACATCCTAGAACATGGCAACAGTTATGGATCTTGGTAGAATTCTTTCTTGGATTCTTTGGATACAGCAATGACGTGTTCAGCCCTGAGCATTCTCCAAAGTGTTCCTAAGCTCCTGTAGTGATTTTCACAACACATAGTGCCTTTTTTTTAAAATACAGCAATGTCTAAAGGTCTAAAGATTCAAAGCCATTCGAAGGGTAAAGAGGAGATGAAAGAATTAAGGCTGAATAATATACAAAAGGTTTTGGAGCATATCTTTTTCTTTTTTAATTAAAACATTAACTTCAAATCCTTACATAGGCTACTGTTTAACACCTGTGTTTCTCTTGTATTTTTCCACCTTCCAATTCTAACATGGACTTCTACTCTAAGAAAATGAACAAGAGAAAAGATGTCACAACAGGCACAATGCAAATTGCCTCCTCTGGCTTTGAGTGCAGTATGGACGTAAGCTTATTCTGTACCATGTCTGGCGTATCCTCACCTCTGCTGTTATCAAACAGAATATATCTTGGTATTCATTACAAATACTGTAAGTGTTGAGAAGGAGTCTCGTTTGCCAGGTAAGTGAGTGTTAAGAGGTCTTAGCAAAGCAAGTCTTTTGATCAATGTAGGCACTGAGGCTTATTCAGTTCACTGCGACCCCTGCTCTGTGCTCCTCTGTGACTCAAGAGATTAGGCTGGTGTGCACACACTGATCACCACACCTACTGGAAAGGAGCCCACTGTTCAGCTTCAGCACATACAGGCCTTTCAAAGGCTTGCTACTCAAGCTTACAGTGTGAAATTGAAGCAAAAAGTAGAACTGTGAGAAATGTTATTTAGTCAATATGAGAAGTAACATACTGGTCGTCCTTTACCCCTGTCAACTCCTCATCCTTTGCAATCTCTTTTCCAACTCTGACAGTCTGGGAGTGATGAGCCATGGTTGTCAATACACTTGTCACACAGCCTCTCCTGAAGCCAATGGCTTAAAACGGAATTTCAACATTTGCATTCCAATTAGCATAAATGTAAGGAAGTGGAACAAGTAGCTTTCAAAGTCATCCAGCAGGGCGCATATTCAGCAAGAAGCTGAAGAAAGAAAAAAAAAGGAAAAAGGAAAGCATGTGTAAGAGAGAAAGGGACTGAGGGCGCAGAGCAAGAGAGGAGGGCAGAGAAACAGAGGAACAAGAGTTCTGTATTATAATAGTGTGCTTGGGCTGTGTGTTTGACTCACTCGTGGATGTCTTTTATGAGCTTGCGATTTCACACTGCGTGGAAAATCCGTCCTGCTGTCAGGCTACTAAGGCATTCAGAGAGTCACTTTTAATGACATTCCCCTCTGAGATCTGATCCTGATTAAAGACACACAAAGACAAAATGCAGGAAAATCCCCGTTTGTTGCTTGAGGTACGGAAGGGTTAACACACAAGTGTGATGGCCTAAAAAGAAGATCTATGACAGAGTATATGGAAGGTCTTTATGTTGCAGTGTGGGTGACAGGGATCTCTAACTCTCCCTTATAAGGTGATTCAATGCATATCTAGATACATTGGGTTAGAAACAATTCAAGGACGATACATTTGTAAACAGAATGATTCTTTTCAGTTAGATACAATGCAGTCTGATACAGTTCTTAACATTATTAAACATGTCATGTTCATAATTTTGTTACTTCATTGAAGTACTGCTATCAAAGATGGCAGTTTTGTTCTTCCTTTTTACATGGCTGCTAAGTTTTAAGTTCAGCTTAGAGTAAAAAAAGACGTGCACTGAAAAAAGCGACTTTTTGGTGAAGTAAACTATATCAGAGTAACTGTCATAATTTCTACCTTGTATTTTTAAGATTCAGTAAGAACTAGAGTTTCTTAAGAAAAATTAAACATTTTATTAACGTAATACATGAATTATGGGGGAAGAATAAGTTTTACTTACGTTTCCTCATACAATTTGAATGTTTAATAGTTGTATGTACATAAACCTAGAAATACTACATAAACTTTACTCTGAAAGTGTATAGTTTTGAAACGCATGCACGACTCATCCGTACGTTAGATGCAGGATCACAGAGCGAGGTGGAGCATGAATGACAGTAATTTCACAGGTAAGTTATTACTGTTCTGTTTTAAATTTGTGGTAATATATAAGTCTGCATGTAGTTTGACGCAAGATATGTCACTGTTCATAAGTTCATTTAAAGTTAGCATAACGCCATATTGGTCCGTGCTGGTCTGTAAGTGGGGGGGGTATCATTTTACTCAGGATTCATATGTTTTGGTAGTTAAATGTAAGAATCGATTGTTCATTACACGCTTTTACTAGCAAATAAATCTGTCATGTGTGAATTGTTTTATTTAGCTAGACAAACCAAAATGTTAATTTACGTTTGTTCATGATACAGTTAATTTCATATTAAAGGGACACTATGTAATTTCTTCCCCCATCTAGTGGTGCAATTTTATTTTGCAAAGTTGAATGAATTTGCTCTCTAGCGCCTCACGTTTTCAAATGTGCGCTGCAACTTCTTGAACTACGGCAAGCGGAATGTGTCAAGATTCAAGAAGCTATAGCTTCAGACTCAAGGTCCATACAAACAAAAAGAAATCAAGACACACAGTACAAAGGATTATATAACACACATACAACAACACTATGAATACAGATGACAGATAACATGTCAGATAACATAACATCTCCTTTGGTGTGCAAGCACTGCAATTAGTCATATTCCGGGAGTTACCGGAAGTGACGTTGACGCAGCGTTAGCATTAGCCTGTGTTAGCAATAGGAGCATTAGCAGCGGTAAATAAACTCCCGGTAAACTTACAAACTTTCTAATGCCTCGTTTTGTGAACTAAGAGCCTATGTGTACTACGGCAGAAGTTTGGTAACAATCAATGCATTATTAGTGGGATCATTTACGAGATAAAATCTATTTAGCATTTTTTTTTTTTTTTTTAAACTTTATTAGTAAATCAACAAAATAACAGTTTACAAATGTGAGCATAACGCCAAAAAGAAGATATCCAGGGGGAGCATAGGAATAATAATAAAAAGAAGAAGATGATGCACTTACAAAAAGAAAGCTAATGAACACAAAGACATATGTGCCAAGGAATAAAATCTATTTAGCATTAGCGGCTGTAATAAGCCATTTGGCGGAAATGACGTCACAATGACGTCATTTCTGCTTGTAGGCCTGGTGGGGAAATCGCGATTCGAAGTGCTTTATGTCCCTCTCGGCACTTCGTCATTTTTCATAGACCGGAAGGACATGGCAGCCTCCATAGAGCTTACCTGCTCTATGTAGATACAGACTAGTTATTCTTCACTCAGGAGGATAAGTGAGATTTTTGACAGAGATCATTTTACACCAATGAGAACTAACTTATGAATGAATATGTTGATTTGAGCTAATAAATGACTTAATTTATTACATAGTGTCCCTTTAAGTCTTTTTAAAAAAAATTTCTATCAACAGGAAGCAAATCAGAACAGAACATTATTCTCATCATTCAGGCAAGTAGAAAATAATGTCTGCATGATGTAATATTGTTTTGTTATTTTCCCTTATTCATCCATAATAACATAATATAATGGATTGAAGCCGTAGAATTGTGGCTGAATGTTTTAGACCATTGTTTTAATACCACAAAGTGTGTTCATATTCAGGGTTGGCACTTTGGAGGACAGTTGGAGTTTTGTAGACAGTTGAAGTTTAGGTCTAAAGAGAGGAGGTCGAGGAAGAATTCAACAGGGATAAAGAGTAGGCCTCTTGTGATATGAAATGGCCGTGCAAAAGATGCAATTTTAGGTCATCAAAACGTTTAGAGCTCATAAAACATTATAGGTTGAAGCATCCACACACTGGTCAAGGCCGGTCACTACCCTGCTTGTACTCAGATTGTCCTTGTCTATTTAAAAGTTGGGGGTTTATTTAAAACTTCATGCACCTTTGTCTAGAAATCATACACAGACTCAACAGTAAGGGCAGATAGTTTAATTTTTGTGTCTTGTATTTAATTCATGTAGTTTTAACACAGAAGTAACATTTTGAACACCTTGGGACTCTAAACTGTGAAATGTGTTTTTAAAGATTGTGACTACAGTATGAATATATATTCCTGACCCTCTCACAGAAGTTGTTTTGAGCATGTTTGTGTGTGTCAAATGTTCTTGAATATCTAAGTATTATATTTCTGTAATGAATTTTGAAACTCAGAGGGTTGTAAGTTTTTCACTGCATATTTGAAAAGCACTATTCCAGATCTGTACTGCATGTACAAAAGTAATGGGACACCTACACAATCTAATGCAATTATTTCCAGTACACAGCTCTGCCAGCTTCTGCTTTTGTTAAGCTTCTACATGCTCAGTTTTTATTTACACTGTCAGAAAGGTGATACTTTGACTTTGTATTACTGAAGTTGTAGTGGATGGTGCTGGTCTACCATTATAGTGCATTATGTTGACAGTGTTCCTAATATTTTGTCCCAATAGTGTTTATTGGATGCACTGTCTGTTATTTTCATGTCAGTCATGCCAATGTTAAACGTATGGCTGCCCCATAAAAGATTGGGCAATTCAATCCACAATAGTAGTGGATTTACTTTGACTGTTCTTGTTAAACTGTTTAAAATAAAAAAATAAGCAGTTTAATTGCATTGTAATTAAGTTGTGTAATATGTGATAAATATATATTAAATGCATAGAGTATTGGTTAAATTTATTTGGTAACAAAAATTTATCAAAAGAATAAAGGCAATGATTACCTCATTTTAGTGAGTAATGTAATGTAATGCAACTAAGTAAATTCAAATGTCAAGCACAAGAAAATAATTAAAATCTACTAAATTACTTCATAACAGCAAATTCTACAGATATATAAAATTTATTTAAAATTTTGAGTAAAATGATGTTCCTGCCTATGAAAAACAAGTAGACTTTACTTAATTTGTTTAAATAAATATAACTTAAAACTTAGATCTAATTAAGTAAATGTTACTTAATATCTTCACAACTGTTATGTTTTATGGTAAGTAAAATTTACTTGATACTGGCATGTAAGTGTTACTTGATATTGCAGCATTAAATCTTACTTAAATCATTTGAGTGCAAATACTTACAAAGGGTTTTTTAAGTAAATCTTGTGAGTTATTTTTTTCAGTGTGTGTAGGTGGTTGTGGATGCTCACAGAGGTGGATGGGTTGGTGTGGATAACTATGATAAAAAAAACAGTTAATGGTGCTGTGTTGACATAACTATACATTTATGCAATGACCAATGGTGAGCATAACCAGAACTTAAGTATTCCACTTAAAAACAATATATAGCCGAAAGTGGGTGTAGATTACTCGTGACAAGATCGTGTCCAATTTGGACCATCAGACCCTTCACTGCCCATTTTTAAAACTCATTTTAAGCTCATTTTTATTCCCTGGCTTTTAAACCAGCATGAAACTCTGTTTCTGTTATTGTTTTATTGTTTTTATTGTTTTAATATTGTTGTTGTTTATTGTTGTTTTTGCATTGTTCTTGTGTTTTATGCCTTGTATTTCGTGTTGTACGGCACTTTGTTTCAGCCACGGCTGTGTTAAAAGGCTATATAAATAAAGTTGAGTTAAGATAAGTAACATAACCCTGGGCCTTGTTCTAGTATGATCTTGCAACATTGTGGGCTTAGTGCAGGCCATTCTTTTGATTTTTTTTTTTATGACAGTTTAATTATTTTCAAATGATTTCAGAGGAAAATGAATCATGTGTTGCACAAGTCATCTGCAGAGGCTAGCTATTGCAACATGGAAACAAAACAAAATGACTACAATCTGAGTGCTTGTTCAACCTAATCATTTTTACTGTTAAATTAGAACCCTGACAGTTTTATTATGGTATATTGTAATTCTTGCACTTTGCTGACACTTTATTATTTTCATCAACCAACTTATCACTCAGGGTTTCTGCTCCCATTGTGTGACAACGGATGTGTCTTATCTATCTGATACCCTCCTCTTCTTCACCAAAACAGCTTTCATGGCATCCATATGTCTGTTGCACTCTCTATCTCCTCTGCTTCTCCTGTCTCCTTTTCCTTCATCCAACCCTCCTGCAACAAAAATCTAATCTTTTCTCACTTTTTGGTCTTATCATTAGGCTTGATCATCTATTTTATACACAGTATGAACCAAATAGGATATTTGAACATCAGTATGTTCAAATGTTCTCCGACAGTTCCACTTCTACTGTTTGTTCAGCTTCGTACTCTGTATATTTTGAATTATGTTTTCATGGAAATATTACTATTCTATTGTGAGTTAACTTATTTTGATGGGTTATTTTTCTTAAACTCAAAGAAAGTTATTTATTGTACTAATTTCACAGTCTGAGATAGAGTCTATGTTACTAACTGTAGCTATAATCATTTGTGAAGTTGTCCTTGGAAACACTTATTTTTATAAATTGCATTTTGGCTTTAGTTCTATCTGAAAGTTGCTGATAGAACCATGTTAGCAACTCAACGCCAACTGAAAAAGTATGTCTCTCTCAACCCTCAAACGAAAAATTGACGATGAAAATCGGCGTTTTAACTCTGCCTGGGCGGACAGATACCATTTTATTTTACCACCAACTCCAAATGCCAAACCTATGTGTTTACTCTGCAATGACTCTGTTGCGGTACTTAAGGAGTCTAATGTATGGAGACACCACCTGGAAAAACACCCGACTTTCTCAAATCTCAAATGAGGACCTCAAAAGTGCAAAGTTTAATTGTGTCGTACAACAGGAGTCGTAAAACCTTGGTGCGGACATGTACAGCTCATGAGAGAGATCCTTGATGGTTCTTTTTTTATTCAGTCAATTGCACCTTGTGATGTGCTACGGTCAGATGTGACCAGAATGTTACTTTGATTTAATTTCGAAAGGGCGACAACATTTTGTGAACAAAATATTCTTTTTAGTATTTTAAAGTGAAAAATAGCATCACTGTTACCTCAGGTTCTATTTATTTAGAGAAGTTTTTAATGCACTTTTTGATGTTCTTATGTCAGATATGTTTATTACATTCAAAAGGGAAAACCATTTCATCACCATTGATGTGCACTTTTTGTTTTAATGCCTGGGTTATTTCAGGAGTGAGAGTATTGCAACTACCTCAGTTCATTTAAATGTTTTGAAATGTTTTTTTGTGCACTTTTTGAAGTGGCTGTTTTTTTATAAAAATACAAAGAGGGGAAATGATGAATAAACATCACGTTATTTCTTTATATTTGTGTTGGTTTGAAATTTGTCTTTACCTCCTCCTTACTGGCCGCTGAAAATGTCCGGCCCAGCTCAAGTTCTCGGTTTTAAAATCTGGCCCAACTGAATTTGTAATTGAATAGCCCTGGCGTAGCGCTACCATAGAAACTGACTCACACTGAAGCCTAACTGTGCAGGAAAACAAGAGAAATGAAGCTCAACAACTGGTCCACCTCTGATAAGTTAGCTCCACAGCTCCACTGCACACAGCTCCACTGCACACAGCTCCGATAACTGGTGTCAGAATAATCCAACAGTTGTTTTCCAGTGGATTTCTCACTTTCTTCCTGATTGTTATGAAACTCTCGCTTGTGCATAGTGCACAGTCAGCCTCCTCCTTTTGCAATGTCGTGTTATCAGTCATCAGTTTTTCACAGCGAGAGAAAACTGATGTGTTGCGTGAGAAAATGGGGAATTGTGTGTCTCAAGCTCAATGTGTAAAAGTTGGCAACCTTTTTTTATAAAAATCCAAATAATTCTTATGCTTCACTCTGACCTGGATGCGAAGGTCTCAGGTCTGATAAAACCGGATCATTTCCCAGTTTATATTCGATCAGGGTATCCACCTACTGCTATAATTACATATTTTAAAGTTGAATTAATTTCTAATGCGCATTGCTTATTCTTTACAGTATTCTAACAGAGGTACAAAACTCATTGTTATTGTGGAGCACTAATGTTCTCTCCAGAGTGTATAGCCTCTCCCTCTGCATACTTTGTGTTTTTAGGCTCTTAAGCTCTTTGTTTTCATTGTTCAGAAAAGCTGTGCTTATCCCACAATGAGAAGGATATGATCTCACTCCAAGTAGGTCATCTTTTACCTAGATATAGAGATTTATTTATAGCCTGCTGTATGTTTTTTTTTCTTTCAAGTTACACATTACATCTTTAAACATCAGTACATGAAAAGCATGAAAACTTTGTGCAGGTCAGTCTGCTCTAACTGTATGCCTAGGCTTTTTGTTTACTGTTTATTGATAATTTTTCACAAGCAATATTTAAGAAGGTTTTAATGTTGTTTGTGGTAGAGACACATTCCTTTTAGATGTGTTTTAACATAAAATGTGTTCCCTGTGGCTTAAAGCAATGCAATGTAACTTCTCAAAAAGCCCACTATGGAGCTCCCCCTACAGGCTTGGAGGTAATGTACGGTTACACTGTCGTAAATACAACACCCTTTCGCTTTCACGTTTCACGTTTGTTGGCGAACCGGCAAGGAGTCAGAAGGTGCAAGCTATGTCGACCGAGAAGGTAAGAGTAATCAAATGTACATGGGATCGTGAGAGGGGTCTATTTGTTTTTGCGGTAGGTGTTCCAGAAAGCAAGTCGAAGTACTTCCGCTCAGCTACCGGCCGGTCCAGCAAAGTTACATAGCGTTAGTTACAAAACTCCAACTGTCCTCCAAAGTGCCAACCCTGAATATGAAGAGACACAATTTGTGGTATTTTTGGTATTACAGTTTTTCCAACTCAGACCCCCGAAGGGCATAGGAGACAGGCCAATCGTAATATTAAAACTCATTCTAGCCGCACAATTTTTTTCAAGCTGTTATTTTAAGGTAGAAATGTTACCTAGTATTGCTTTAAACAATGTTTAAAGTAGAGTAGAAAGTTGAGCGTTAGTTTGTGAGATAAATTTTGTAATAAATACACATCAGTAGAAAAGCCTGATATATAAATATACCTTTACCATGTATGACTTGTAGCAGGAAATAGGGTCCAACAATCAGCAGCCGCTATGGTTTCAGTTATAAGTTGTTTCCAGTGGCTCCTTGCTTACATTTGGTGGCAACTGTATAGAATGTATTAAGCTTAACATTCACAAGTGTACCACATCTTTGGTAGCAGTTGTTCTTGGACACGGATACATTGATAGTGCTCTTGATGTGAGTATTTCAAGAAAAGGCAGATAGAAAAAGTCACCTTTTTGCAAATAAGGATAAGGGCTTTTGCTGGTGTAATTTGTTTGAAGTAAACGCTGCTACAACGTGTCGATGTCATTGATTACATGATTTTGTCGAATTGTGTTTGCCGCATTGCATTGTTTACATCCACCACCCACAAATCTTCAAAATTGTGGCTGCTGGTTGGTATCAGCGAGCCTGGCGACGCCATCCTACGTACTTCCGCCCAAAGATTTTGACTCCGCACATAGTCTGGCCAAATCCCCCTACCTCAGTTCACTCAGTGTTTTGCCAATCAGCAAACAGTTGCGAGTGGTGACGCAGAACTCACGCGCGGAGTCCATTGTAGTCCATATAATTGTAGTTCAACCGCAGCGGAAATAAACATGGCGACGGAAGAACCCTAGAAGCTATCCATCAACTCTGGAGAGCATTACACAATTAAAATAAGAGCAAGAGGAATGCCTTGTCAATTTTGTTAGTGGCAAGGATGTCGTAGCTCTCCTTCCAACTGGCTTTGGGAAAAGTTTGATTTATCAAATGGTACCGGTATAATGAAAGCGGATGTGGGAAGCGTGATTCGCGAGCTACGTCCTTTCTAAACATTACTGATTGGTTAAGGGAACTCCAATGAATTTAAGTTGCTGAGTAAGGTCCCACCCTCCATGGAAACGGATTCCTCTTGGGTTTTCCCAGACTGTTTGACAGAGTTAACAGTCGGCTTTCGCCCAGGCTAGGTATCAGCCCCTGGGACACGTGAATTCATGATTAACTATAGTGTTTGAACAAACTCAGCGTTAACTCAAGTAAGACTCTGAATAGGATCTCAAAAGTCTGATATGGCAAACCTACCACTTGTAGGGAGTTAGTTTATGTATAGGGCTTGGGGATGAACTGGATCTTATTTGCTTACAATTATAAACTTTAATGAATATCAAAACAAGACAATTAGCATAAGACAATTATTGTGCTGCAGTCCATCTCACAACAATGCTTTCGTTTTGTCTTCTGTGATACAGCACACCCCTTCCCTGGTTGTGTGGATGTTTAGTTCAGCTTGAGTCAGCAATACAGACAGAGAGTCTAATAAGCTCTACTGAGGAAATAACATTTTTAACTTCTGGGAACTTTCTCATGAGTGAACCTCTGGTCCCTGGATCATGGAGGGTTACTCCCTGTAATTTCAGTGCAGGACTGGTAGCCCTGGGCACTCATTTTGGCACCCACAGACCTGTACAAGTTTGAAAGACAGGTTTTATGATCTCAAATACAGTCTGCCTCTACAAGCCCTGACCGGCATCTGTGTGATTCCCACTACCTCCTACAATGGACTTTGGCTTTACCTTTTTTTTAAACGTGTGTTTTTGTTAGTGTTTTGCATTTGGATTTTATATTATTTAAAGTTTAAGAAAATCTGATGCTGAAAAAAGTATATATTAAAAAATTGAAATTGAAATTAAAATCAAATTAAAATTGTGAATGGACTTATCGAAGAAAAAATGTCATATATTCATTGATAGAAGCATTCAATAGGTGCTGTCCTAGTTGAAAGCTTTTGACATCTCACTTAAAGGCACGTTGAACAGAAACAATGCAAAATGAAATGTGGCTTATAAATGTCTAGTCACCTCAGTCTCTTTTTTTGTATAATTTACCTTTTCTTTCCAGCAACAGGGTCTTCAATATACTTCTCACCATACGTGGTTAAAAAAATGTGGGGAGATAGTAACATTGGGCCTCATGCAAGAACATTTTCGTATTTTTATTTTAAATTTCTCTCACTTTTTTCGTACAAAGGACTCGTACGTCAGATTCAACAAGCGCTCTTAACTTTGGAAAAAGTATGTAAACGACCTGCGTAAATGATGAATGCCACCCATGCGTATTTAAGTGCATGTGCACAATTATAGTAAATTTGCATACTTCCTGCCCAAAATCATACCATATAAGGCTACACTTGCTCTGTCCTGTGCCAGGAAGTGTTGAGTCATGAGAATGGCATCAAGGCGCAAAAAGAATAACTTTAGGGGCTCTGAGATTGAAGTTCTGCTTTCAGAGATCCAAAAAGGAAAATCTGTCATTTTTAGCAGTGTCAGCAGTGGAATTACGGGACCTGCTAAAGCGAAGAAATGGGAGGAAATTACGAGTGCTGTTAATTCCGTGTCACCTGTAGTTCGTGATGTCACCGAAATAAAAAAGAAATGGTTTGATATGAAAATGACTTAAAATGTGCTCAATGACTGCAACTAAAGCCGTGCAATCAGTTGTTGCCTCATCATGATGGCACTTTGATGGGGTGGTCCATGAGGGGGGTCTTCTGGCACCACAGCTTCTGGTCTGCCTGGGCTGGTTCAGGTGGAGACCCTCGTTCATGGCAATATTGGGCAAAACGCAGCATGCCAGATTTCTCTGGGCTATAGAGCAGTTTGCTCCCCGCTGTATAAGGCAAGGCAAGGCAAGGGATCTTTATTTATATAGCGCATTTCATACCACAGGCAACTCAATGTGCTTTACATAAAGACAAGGCATTTAAAAGAACAGCATAAAGCAGCATAAAAACAAGCAATTTAAAGAAAAAAATAAAAAATAGAATAAAAATTAAAGCAATCAAAGAAGAGGGGAAAAAGAAAAATATAAACTCAACCATAAGCACACCGAAAGAGAAATGTTTTTAACCTGGATTTAAAAGTGCTTACAGTTGTGGCTGATTTCAGTTCTGCTGGTAGTTTGTTCCAGTTGTGTGCAGCATAACAGCCAAAAGCTGCTTCACCGTGTCTAGTTTGAACTCTGGGCTCCACCATCTGACCTGAGTCAGCAGATCTCAGAGCTCTGCTGGGTTTATACTCTGCTAGCATGTCATTCATGTGTTCTGGACCTAAACCATTCCGTGATTTGTAGACGAGCAGCAGAACTTTAAAATCTATTCTGTATCTGACCGGGAGCCAATGTAAAGACTTGAGAACTGGGGTGATGTGATCTGATCTCTTTGTTCTGGTTAAAACTCGGGCTGCAGCGTTCTGAATGAGCTGCAGCTGTTTGAGACTCTTTTGGGGCAGTCCAGTCAGAAGACCGTTACAGTAGTCAAGTCTGTTGGAGATGAAAGCATGAATCAGCTTCTCCTGATCTGTTTGGGATATGAAACCCTTAATTCTGGATATGTTCTTAAGTTGATAAAAGGCTGATTTGGTGACTGATTTGATATGATTGTTGAAGGTCAGGTCTGAGTCTATCAGCATGCCGAGGTTCCGGACTTGGTGTTTAGTTTCTAGAGACAGTGACTCAAGATGTTTACTGACAGCAAACCTCTTCTCTTTGTTGCCAAACACAATGACCTCAGTTTTTTCTTGATTTAACTGAAGGAAATTTTGGTTCATCCACTTTTTGACTTGCTCTAAGCAGTCGCACAATGACTATAGGACTGCAGTCATCTGGAGACAGTGCCAGATATATCTGTGTGTCATCTGCATAGCTGTGGTAGTTGACTTTAGAGTTCTTCAGAATTTGACCCAGAGGCAGCATGTATAGGGTGAACAGAAGGGGTCCAAGAACTGACCCCTGAGGAACTCCACATGTCATAGCCACTCGATCAGATTGATTACTTCCAATAGTCACAAAAAACTCCGCTCCTCCAAGTAGGACCTGAACCACCTGGCCTTCAGCTCAGTGCGCTTCACAGCAGCTCGGGTGCTTTGACGCGTATATGTGTACAATCTGTTGCTCCGATTATGTTTGGCAATCCAGCCATGGCATGAAAGTCCCTCTTAATTTGTACTTGTTCGACAGTGGAGTATGGGAATTTGATGTATTATGGATGATAAACTGATGAGAGTTTTGATTACCAAGAGAGCGCACGACTCCAATCTCCTTCTGAAAGGTTCCAGTGGCCAAAAATCCAAGGATGGTGAGGACCTGGACGTGATGTGGAATTGTGTTTGATCGGCGTGTTTCTCTCTAGAGTTGTGGCTCTAGCAAGCTGCATATTTGCAGCAGCACAGTTCTTGGCAATCTACGTAAATCGCAATGTCAGTCATTTGTCTGTCTCAGCAGGACATCTACACGGTCTGTTCCAAGAGCCTGACGCGCTAAGGCATCCAAAAGTAGTAAGTCAGCCACTGGTTACGCTTCCCATTGACCTTGTTATATACAGAGTCAAATTAAGCTTCAATTAGTGCATCATTTAAGTCAAACAGAATAATGTCAGCATCATAATGGGGTATAATGTATATATTTATTTGTGTTTGCTTCAAAATAATTAAATATACAATACATTAGTCAAGCAAACTCGATGGGAATAACAGCGGACTATTTTACAAAACTCCTACGACAGGTCTGGATCACTTGTAGATTCTGTTCGTCCCTTAAAGAAAACGTAAAATACGAAAAGATTTGTGAATGCGCAAATTCTCTTAAATCACTTGTACGCACGATTTAAGATCAAATCTGTGCGTACGAACGGTTGTTGCATGAGGCCCATTCTCTATATCAGCATTATCTTTTGATGTTGTTGCATTTGAGAATTAAGCAAAATGGGGGTGAAGTTCAGCATCTCTAAGATTCAAAAGGCTAAAATCTTATAGACAAATCTCTGTGGGCACAGTCAAAGAACAAGACTCCTCGTCTTTGATCATTTTGGCTTAAGCCCTGTGGAAAAATAGTTTTGTAAGAGAAAGGAAAATCTCATAGTGGGAGGCTTTCTAATAAAAAAATGCAACATCATCAAGCCTTGCTGACTTATTAGTTATTTAATTCATTTTGAACTATTGTTGTAGTGACCACCCTTCGTAAGATGCAAAGTAGTGTTTTTATTTACAGCAGTTACACTATGTTAGCACATAAACAGCACAAGACAAATTCTGCTGGATGATATTTGTTGTCATTTCATTTGCCACTTTTCTGCTGGCATTTCTGCCGTGTACCCTTTGTCTTTGAGCAATTTTGTCCCATACCACCGCATCCTTCCACCAACCTCACCCCTATCCCTCCAGAATGACCTCCATCTAATCTCCTTGAGCTTTGGCCAACAACTCTGCATGTCCTTTGGGAGCTGACCCTGGAGGAGTCTCCTCTTTGCCAGGGAGCTTTTAGCAGCAAGGGGATTGGGCAAATGCCACTCTCAAGATATTGTCCTGCATATATGATGGTGTCAACATGCATCAGTTGAGGTAGAAACAATTGAGAGTGTGTTGTGGTTGGGGGAGGGGCCTATGTGTGTGTTTCAGGCATATCAAATGCTCAGTCACCGAGGTAGATCCTAAAGTGTACCCTCAATTCTGTCTGTAGATGCATTATAGATGGCCTGGAGAAGAGTGAAATTGTGTGGGCAGCCCCACAAGGCTGTATATTATTTCATTCAGCTGTGGCCTCCCATGGCTCGGAGCCTTGCGTATAATACACCTTTACGTTTCACTCTCCCCAGCCAGTGTATCTTATACATAATCAAAAAGCCACAGCAGCCATTTACCCAGTTTAAACATGTATCCCTCATAAATGCTTTTTTTTTTAATTTCAGTAAAATAAATACAGTCATACAGGCTGCTAGTGCACAGTGCTGTGCACCCCCCCCCCCCCCCCCCCCCGCCCCCCCATAAAAAAAACAACTAACAAAAACAAAATCTCTTTGACTTATACTGAAAAAGCACTAAAGGAAATTATAGCTTGATGTAAAACTTAAGAGGGGATACTTTGAAAACTTTTGGGCCATAACATTAAACAGTAGGCTAACAGGGTGAAGTGACAAACATTCACTCGCTCATTACAATGCAATGGTTGACCGGAAAATCCTTTTTTTGTAGAAATGAAATGAGCGAAAAGCACAACTTGGTAAACTCATAGTTTGCTCTTTCGTAGTTCTTATAACTACTGTAGAAAGAGGTCCATATAAGTAAGCGTACTGTAATGAGTTTCATGCGTGAACACAGCACTCGAGCAGTGATGTTCAGGGTGTTTTGAGTTTATTTGCAATGAAGTTGTTACAGTGTGGTTTGGACTTACCAACTTTCAACTGGATGGTACATCAAATCAGAGTTCCCATTGGCAGTGCACATGCAGCTAAAGTAAAAGCCCTTGAGCTTTGATTTTTTTCAGGGACCTCCCAAATCCCATTACCCTTCGAGTAAGTGTAGAAGTCTGAAAGCGTCTTATTTGCCTTCTTATGATCTTATGATAAGGCATTCTTCCCAAGAGCTTCTTGTGAATTACAGTCCATGCCAGTCAACACTTTGTCTTTTCCTTTTAAGATCTTCAATTAGATCTTGAATGATTTTTGATGTGTGTGGGCTCATTATCTTGCCACGGTATGAAACCCTCTGTAAAGACATGTAAAACCAGAGAGTAGAGCATGTCTGAAGAATGGAGTGCTACTTCTCTTTGGACAGAGTAGCCAATTCAGTGCAGGTGTCAAACACAGATTAGTAAAGCATTCTCACACTTGAATATCCTTAAAACCAGGACTCACTGGGGGCTCTATATACCTTTTTTTAATTGTCTTCGTGTCATGGGGGCTGAAGCCTATTCCTGGTATTCAACTTGTTGACTGCAACCGGCCTATCGGGAAAAAGGCTAACTTAAACTGATGGCAGTAGGCGATTTTTGCGTCGATTTCGCTCTGAAACTGACTATTTAGCCTGCAGGTGCAGACTTAGCAAATGTCCAATAGGTGGCAGCCTAACTCAATGGCAGGCAATTTGTTTTTTTTACTCTGTTTAAGAAAAATATGTGTGTTTCCTTGTAAAAGAAAACCTGCAATATTTCATACAAAAGAAACTTTGGACAACTTTATTTTCATTCAAGCTGTCTTAAAGGAAATACCCAAAATTAGCATGAGCCTATTAATGCCCTGGTAACCTCTTAAAAAGTACATAAGCTAATGTAGTGTTTGCTATGAAAATGGAGGAAACGCACAGGCAAAGCCATCTTAAAAGGACAAGCCAAGCATCAAATAATCTCCAAAGTACTGATTTAATAAATGGGAAGGTATCGAACAAAGACAAGCTTGTTTGTCAATTTGTACAAAGCTGTCTTAAATTACAACAAATCTGCTGACTCACTGGGTAGCTTACCATTCTCATACGAAAGTGGAGGCACCACATATGAGTGAGATAACATTAGGTGCTCAATATAGTATGACTGCTTGCTGTACAGCTCAGTAAGCAACAGCAGGTCCCCTGCAAGAGGCCTGCAAAAACTGCTATCACCAACAATTTAGCAGGATTACATGAAAAGATATGCAGCACATCTGTACTGTTTTGGGTAAGGGATTCCAGTTATGATTGAACTGGAACCGTGATGTAAATCTCCAAGTTGGAATGCAGTCTCATCACAACAGAACAGCATCACATGGTATAACACTGAGATAATAGTAAAAGAAAAGACAGTCGCTCTAACCACAGATGGATGGACATCACTTTCCTTGCATGCTTTTGCATCTGAAAGTGGCAGTCACAGCTGATTTCTAAACTGAGCAAAAGAAACTGTGCCCACTATGACCTAAGAAAATCTATGTTGATCATAGCAAAGCACCTAAATTAATTTCTTTTTGTTAAAACATAGCATTTATACAACGTGTTTCTTGTCTTGTTGACTGCTTAAAGCTCTTTCACACTACTTAAAACATTTGCACACAAAGTCGTGCAGCAGTTCTTTGTCTTTACAGTTTCCACTGACAAATATCTCTCCTAAAGTTGAAAAGGTAATGTCTATATTGATACTGGATCTTGGCTAAAATATACGATTTCCACACCCCATTAGTGAAATGGCATGATACAAAACATGAACATCGTATTGAAAGGACATGCTATTATATCCTGAGGTGTAACGCAGTATTCACACCATCCAAAAGTCAGTAATGTTACACTAAGTGATAATAAAGTTAAAATGTTCTTACATACAGAGTCCTGGGATCTACTTAGAGATGAGAATAGCCATTATTTCTGCCAGGCTTATAGAGACAAAACATAAGCTCAGATTTTAGACCAGCTAATTATCAGCTCTCAGCATAATTAAGGCTTATAGATGGGCAAACATAATTAGAAGGCATTATGCAGACCTAATGGGTGGAATGAACAGGTGAACATGTTTCCAGTCCTTTGTTTATTAGCGAAGGGTATACATAATGAGGCAGGAGAATAAAAGTTGATTAGTTCTGACCTAAATGTGTCCTTATAAAGCTTTGATAGAGAAAAAAAAAATGGTATGTATCTGTAGCACTGGAAACACTGCGATATTGACTAATCTATATGAGTCATGTTTGGCTGACAGAGCTTTTGATGAGACAGTATTGAAATTGACAGACTGAGTTGTCATACAGTACATCTCGAAGCTCAGTCAGCAGACAGTGCACTGTAAGATTTATGTGACACCAAGGTAATATAGACACTAGAGTACAGTGCCTAAGCAGTCAAAATGGAACCAACAATGCGGCGCGTTATTGGCCTTTAGGGAAAAATCATTGATCATGCTGTAAGTATCGGTGCTGTGGCTTGTTTATGGTGAGACATAGTTGGACTGGGAAGCATTTGAGCTTGTGTGCAGGAGCTCATAATTGGGCACATGTCATCACTGAATGAAATAGTAGTCCCAATGGCAAGCGCGATCCTGTCTTACATGACATTTTAAAATACTGCAGCAATAAATCCAGCAGTGTTCTTTTTCCTATATCTGTGATGCTGTTTATGTGAAAATGCAACTAATATTGGAGCCGGGCTACCATAACAGAAAAAGAACATAATAACATCCCTCCCAAAGCAAGTTGGGTACTTTAAAAACAAGGCCTAATTACCAGTTATCTTAAATAAGAGCATCTGTGTCCTTGCTCATTTCCCTCATGAGTATGAGATGCTGGGTTTGTAGGCAGGGATGGAAGGGGGCTTAATTTGTTCAGAAGAATCCATTTCTCTCTGGGTGGCCTAATGAAAGCGAGATCAAAAGATTAGTTAATATTCAACCACATTTATTAAACACAATGCTGATTATGAGCAAACAGCAGTATTAGACAGAATGCTTGCAGGGCATTGGTTATTGCTGATAAAAGGTTCCAAAAGGTTGCAGTTTCACATAGGCACCAATCAGGCACTTGCTGAGAAGAGAAAAATATTTATTCCCATTCTGCTTGAAATTAAATTCCATGTTAACAGATCAGCCAGACATCGCTGAAGCGATGGTCTACGCCATTTCTCGGGTCTAATGGCTACGCTTTCAACCTCCTGTCATGATTCGACAGGGGTTTGATCACCACAGCTCGGAGAAGCAGCGCTGTTTGTTATGAGCTGTTGAGTAGTTTTTGTACTACCACTGAAACAATTCGCCCTTGTACGCACTCACCGCTGCAACTATTTCGGGAAGGACAATGTGAACATTCTGGGTCACTCCTGATTAGCAAGATATACAGTTCCTCCTTGTAGAGTTGATTTGCCTTGAGGGTCAAAAAATCCATCTGTTTTCTGGTCACATATTCAATAAAACTGTAGATTTTGTAGCTTCAGCGGTTTGAAGCTGCACAGTCGTGCCCTGCAGGAAATGCATCATCACAGTTCATGTTGAGCTCTTTAGAACAGGAGGTGGTGGTGTGACACAGAGGATTTGTGCTTTAGGCGACGCTACAGGGTTTAAAAGGTACAGATTCTCTCCAGTGGGAAACATACATGCTCTTTTTATTCATTTTAAACAGACTGGTCATAGCTCTTTGGAATGCATGACTGATTTGATGTTTAGTAATTATCTATTTGTTAACAACTTAAGGCAAACCAGAGGACCGATTTTATTAGAAATATCCCCCTATATAGTCCAGCTTGCACATTAGACCAACCACTGACACATGGAAAAAAGCATCACTGCTATAATTAGATGATAAATCCATCAATATTCAATGCTGCTGCAAATGCAAAGATCTAGCTGTGCAAGCTGCTATGCCCTTCTTATTCCCACTGATTGGTTTTGTCACAAGAAGCATAATTTCAGCTAAAAGAAGCAGTATCATTTAAGAATTTCTGCAGAGTGCTTTGCATAGTATCTCAAAAATGATAAGTGTTTTTTTTTTTTTTTTGTATTTGCTTTATTTATTGATAAACCGTAAAATGTGTAATCATTCCCAGTAAGCAATTTTGAGTTTTGATTAATGCCCCAACATATTACAACCAAGCCCTATTCAGGCCAATCCATCTATTTCAGCTGTAAAAAAAAAAGTTAAAAAAATTGTTTTCCAGTTTGAATCTGTAACAGACAAAATCTGACTAATTTATACTAAAATCAATAAATAATACAATGCACACGTTTATGTGAAATGAAATTTCATCTTCTTTCAATTTGAAAGTTTTACACATCAAGTTTTATTAAAGAAAACTATCTGGCCCTTAGCAGGTCTACTTAGTTTTTTTTTAGAAGACATGCAAATATAAATGATTGTTTGTTGTGGAGCTAGTTAGTCCTAGAATAGTAATATAAAAGGAAGTTCTGAATATTAGTTGCTACCTTAATGTTGGCTTATACTGCTGCTAAAGTATAAGCTAACTAAGTTTTCTAGATTTTAGAAAAGATATAGAAAAATAATTAAATAAATGGTCTTTATTTACAGTAAAATAGTAATCTTTAGATTCTAAGGCCTTACATATCAGGACATAATAAAAAATAGTGTGATCCTTAGCTCATCTCCAGTTTGGTCCTGTCTGTCCAAAGAACATTGCTCCGGAAGTCTTGTAGTTTGTGCAGATATATTTTTGCAGAACCTTAGTTGTCTTGCCACGTTTTTCTTTTTTTATAGAGAGAAGAGACTTTCTCCTGCCAACTCTTCTGGACAGACAAAAGTAAATGTCAATACTGACATGTATAGAGGCTATATATTTGTAATGTATTTGTAGATTTTTTTCTTTGCCCAGATAAATTTGTGCTGCCAGACCATGCAAAGGTGCGCTACTGAGATATAGACAGGAACAAAGTTAAATTTCATCGGATTAGGGTGGCAGCAACTTTTGCTTGTAAACAGTTTTCCATTCATTTTATTTATTTCCAAATTGTTTCCACCTGATGCAGCTGCAACACAACACAGTTTTAGACATTTTTTGTATCTCCACCAGAAGCACCACAGTGTTTCAAAAGCAGCACAGAAAGGAAACGACTCGATGTGCCAGTTTGTTTAAAATATTTAGCTGATCTATCAGCACAGAGCAGATGAGTGAGACAAACATGAACATGCCAAAGAGAAAGATAAAAGCCATACGTAGACTCCATTGACCACATCACAGCCATGTTCGTTTGAAACAAGGGGTTAGGCTAATCAGCAGCATAAAAACAAACCATTTTGTGTTGTGAGAAGGTGGACCTTTGTACAACTGGTGACAGGCTCTTAATCTTTTGCACCGCACTGTCAAGTTTGAGCTTCATTTAAACATGATCTCCTCCTTTTCATCTAGAAATTTAGCTTGACAAATAATAAGCCAATTTGAATGTAAATATAATCTTAAAAAGAAATAGCGATGCACTTGTGGCAGCCTGCTGCAGTAGCTCTGGACGTGTCTTTCTTTGTATTCCGGAGATTTTCTAATCATCTTTTTTTCTGTTAAACAGACTAAGTTTTGCTATGCTATGCTGCCGGAATGATTCATGTTGGTAATTCTTGTGCTTTTTATTTTTACATCTGTTATGACGCGTTACCATACCAACAGGAATGTTGTTTGCATATGGGAGCAGTTGATTGAGCTTTTCAAACCCGAAGTAATGCCTGGATTTAGACCCAAATCCAGATGTGTTAAAGAGACTGTATGGGTAGCCAGAAACTGCAGACAGAGGGGTAACAGTAAAGGAGGAGGGATTGCAGTACTTTGTAAATAACAGATGATGTAATCCTGGAAGCATCTAAGCACCCCAGGAGTTGAACTATTGAGAATGAGGAGTTGTGGTCATAGTACAGAGCCCCGCCCCTATCCGCCATGTTGGCAGAATGCTAGCGAGAAAACGCCATTCTATCCGTTCGTTTACATTGTACGCGTGTGTTTTTAAATCAGTAAGTTTAAACAGTGCGGAATTGCAAGAACATGCCTGGAAATCACTGCTGTGTGAAGAACTGTTCCAGTACCTCACATAATACGTTTGGGAAACATAGGAACAACGAAATACATTTTTTTTCGGTTTCCTAAATGGATGCAGCATCAGGGAGAGCAGATGTCTGACCTGACGAGGAGACGCCGGATTCCCTGGCTGGCTGGACCTTACTTTTGATTGCACCCCTCCGTCGATGAGAGTGTGTTCTCTACATTTTCACTCGGGTACGTTATCTAAAAATCTCTTTATGTTCTTGTCTCTTAAAGTTCCGAAGTTACCTTATGTTGTTGCAAACCCTGAAGTGCACCTGACGTTGCTGCCTAGCTAGCTAACTAACTAGCGAACTGTTGCCTCTTCGAAAATTAATGTTAACTACCCCCTAATGTGGCTAATGTGTTAATGTGTACCTATTCAGCCCTTTTGTCATACCATGAGCAGCGTTACCCTCTCAGGCTGTATCTTTATTTTGCATGTGTTCTGTGATGGGTTTGCCATTGATTGCATAGGTTTTTTTCATAAACTATTTATTCTGTTGTAGGTAAGCCATCATATGAGATGTTGGAGAACCACGCTGACTGGACAAATTCAGCTTTTTACATTCAACTGTACCTGTGTACATGCTGCTCAAACGTGAGGTTGAAAACCTAATGCCTTTAGATAAGATTGTCACTGTTTGCTGTGCCTTAACGAACATGTGCAAAAGTGTTGTTTGAGTTCATTCCTCATTGTTCATTACTTTTTAATTTGTTTGAAATAAATGTTTGAGTGCCTTGTTCATTACCTTTTAATTTGTTTGAAATAAATGCTTGAAACAACTTGATATGGCTTAACAATGTTTATTAACAGAACAGGAAAAAAGAATAAGGGCGCAAGGTGCAGAATGCAATATACCTCTAGGAAAAGTTAACAGTGCAAAAGAACATGTGTGCATTCAGTATAAAAAGTATAAAAATTTCCAGCATGTAAACATTGACAACAAGCAATAATAAAATAATAAAATAATACTGTTACTAGTGCAAAAGAACAAAGAAACACTATTCAGCACAAGAAGAGCAAAACCATGGCGTGTCAGCGGAGGGTCTGTCCACAAGCCCCACACAACTGAAGTGATACCACTGGACTGGTAAGTGGAGGCTCAGAGTCTCTGTGAATGCAGGACCTGTAAAATAAATAAAGTGAAATAAACTAAACAGTAAAAAGCATTTATTTCAAGTTACAGTCTACACTTTAGACACATTGATAATGGCTGTAATCTAACCGGGACATGTACACCTTGCATTCAAAATGTTAATGGCTTAAATCTAACCAGGAATGTACGCCTTGCAATCACACATAAGTACCCTAGCCAACCCAGAACTGGTTTGTTCACTTTGCAGCCCCCAACACCCAACACAATAACCTGCTACAGTATGTGTCGTTGGGCTAAAATCAAATGACAACTAAATACCTAAACATAAGCTTTAGCATACATCAAAACATTGGAAACGTTTGTGTACATTAAACATCTCGTTAATCTAGTGTTTACAAAACAAGTCGCTGTTAATTATGTTGTCATTTTGGTCAAGAAGTGTCTAAATGCAATGTAATTACAACACACTAAAATGCATGACAAGAACCTTACCTTTGCCAGTACAACGCTGTAATCATCACCAGAGCCACCTGGAGGCTTGTAGATGGCCAAGTCCTGCACCCAGCCACAGCAGAAAGTCTCGTACGATTCCAAAGATTTGTGACTTTTAAACTCCTGCATAGTGTAGTAACTTACACCAAAGACAAGATAATTGACTATGTCCATATATATGCACGGAGGTAACTGGTCCAGGTCTCTGTGCCATTCTGCTGCAGGGAGCTCGTAAGGATCAATATTTTGGATGCTGGACAGTTTCTCCAAATACCGCTGCTTTCCGCTTGTAATAAGCTTGTCCCTGCAAGGTCCCTTTTCTTTCGCCTTATCTCTCTCCATTGCTTTGCTTTCTTTCTTTCTTTCTTTTGTATTCGTCTCTGCCCTGCCGAAATGACAAATGCGGGAGGATATCCGTTAAGTTAATGGCGTTGCCCCTGGCAACCAATAGATTCTTCTGCCAACATGGCCGACCGGAGTCACGTGACTCCTCATTCTCAATAGGTTGTTCCAGTAGTGGCTAGTTCCTGTCTATGTTAACCACAAACACAGTTCACCTGTGTTACCTGCCAACACTGTGTGTGACATCATCAGCTAAGTTGTTACCAAGCTAGAAGAAGAACATCTCATTTTATCCATGGAGATCTCTAAATATTTAAACCCACACCTCTCTGCCAAACTTCAACTATCTACAATTTTGTCAAGTAGTTTTATCTTAACATATATATATATATATATATTTTATTTATCTATCTGTAACATAAATAGATCCATAACAGTTAGGGGTTTAGACAAGTATTGAATTGAATGTCAGTAATACAATTAGATTCAAGGTGCGGTGGCGGAACTAGACTTTTTTTCTTGGGGTAGCAATGGGGTGGCCAAGTGTTTTTCAGGGGGTCAATGGTTTACACCACACACAAATAAGTTTATGCGCTAACAGTAATGTGGCACCAGAAGAACATCAAACCATCTGTTAGTAATTGAGTAATGTATATCTGTTTATTATTATTGTATTATTATTATTTATTCCTATATGGAGTTACGCATGTTGTTCTCTTGTCTTGTGTTCTTCTTTGATATGTCATGACTTGTGATCATTATATATATATATATATATATATATATATATATATATATATATATATATATACACATATATACACACACACACAATTTCCAGGGACTACAGATGAAAGATGTGAAGTGATTATTTCTGGTGCCTTTACAAGTTAATTAATGTGTATTGATCTTTCTTATATAAACCTATAAACAGTAATTTAAATTTGCAATAATGTTTAAGTAGCCACGTATTAAGCAGACAGAAGACGCCATTTTGAGTGCAACTTTTAGTTTATTTATGTACAAAATGAATATGGTGCATTTACCAACATCCTGATACCATTGACAGAAACTAAAATGCACATAATAACACACAGTTACACTGGGTCTGTTACACAGTTACTCTCACACACAGGTAGTCAGTTGTTCACATAGTCAGCAGTCCCTCAATTGTCAGCAAAAAAACAAACAAAAAACCCAAAACCAAAACCAAAAAGTAAACTGCCAACAATTTGACATGACATACAAAGACTGACAAGGTTTTAACTAAGTAAAACACACTACACAGGTAAGTAGGACACAGTGCAGAGCATGGCCATAACCAGAGACAAACAATACCCATCTTAGCTTCAACAAAGCATAGATCTTCTACCTTCTAGGGTTTTAACTAAATAGAACATACTGCATATGTAAGTAGGACACAGGGCAGAGCATGGCCATAACCAGAGTCTAACAATACCCTGGCCATCTTAGCTTCAAAAAAGCATAATTCTTCTATTTTGATGAGAAGTGGCAAAATGACTGACAAAATCATCCATGTTAAGGGCACGTGCCCTCCTGGACTCCACACTTAGAATGGCTAAATGATTTAACCGGTCATCCATCATTGTTGTCCTGAGATGTGTTTTTATTAGCTTTAAGGCAAAGCTCATGAAAAACTTCTTTGTATGGCTCAAGAAAGACAAGAAAATCAAGCACAGAAGTTGGTTTGTCTAAACCGCTTTTGATTCTCCTTTCCAGTAGCCGCTTTGTTTGGTGAACTTCATGTCTAAGGTCACATACATCAGACTCAAAGGTTTGGGCAAAGGCAAACAAAGGCTCATCATTTAGAAAGGTTGCACTATTCTGATTAAGAGACTGCACGCCATGCATGATTTCACAATTTTTGCCTGAAAAACGCCTATCCAGCTCACTAATTAGACAATCAATGACCTGATAAAATAGTGCTCTGGGGAAGTCCTCTTCATTCCAATTTCTCTGCCCTACTGTGCTCATCATCAATGAGTCAAGGAATTTTGAACTTACTTTTTGTTGCCTTTTTTTGTGTGCTTTTACACCTATTTCACACTGCTATGCAAGCTCCTCAACCTCTTTCCATACTTTGGTAAAATAAGCATCCTTTCTGTAGTCGTGGAAAGTGTCTTAAAGAGAATGCACTAAATCCACAGCCCTTGCTAAATTAAGGGTGCTAGACTGGAGCAGGGGCGTCGAGAGACCTGGTCATTCAGGGCTTCAGCCCCGAATCTCTCTGAACTGACATAGAGACCAATAAAAGAAGCGGGAGAGTATTTATTTTATGTTTGCATCGGTAAAGTTTAATGTTCCCGTTGCATTTAAATGCACCGCACAGTTCGTATGACCCCACGTGGGGAGTGTCTCAACAGCCAATTAGGGGCTACGCAGGCCACGTTCAGCCTCTCAGCTCGGAGGTGAACTGCAGGCGCGCGATTTTTACGTTATTTTCTGACCTTAACCAGAGAAGTAAAGCGCAGCTACTTGTGAAAAGGACAGAAAAAGGAGAAAAATCCCGAGTTACACTGAAAGAAAGTCAGAGCACATACCGATTGGAAGTCCAGAGACAAGTACGTCGGTAAGACGAGTCAGTTATCAAAATAAAGGCTTGTTAACGCTTACCGTTGTCCATGCTAATGCTAGCTCTGTGTCTAACAGGCTAACCACTCACCTGTCATCTGTAGAGCCGCTGCAAGCTCCGATATCGGCGTACTTTGAAATACAGAGAGCAACGGTGAGAAACTTGTCTTTTTAGCTGCTCTGAGGCTATTTTTCTGTTGTTTCTCAGTGTGCTAAAGAAAGTGGTGGTGATATAAAAGTCTATGAGAGTGAACTGAGGTTGTTAATGGTGTGATATTTTGGAACTTGTGTGTATTGAGTCTTTTATTTTATGCCGATATATATAGACATATATTTAAGGGGATGTTGTTTTGTTTTCCTAATGCCAATTTAAAAGGAAAAAGAAATCAATTTGATATGTCATGATGAATGTAAAAGTGGCCAAAGCTGAACTCTTAATTGTGTAGCAGCTGGTCATGAAGTGTGTTAAATTTTCATTTTAACACCCCCTTTTTTAATTTTTTTCCCCGGGGGAGAAACCCCCGGACCCCCGTTAAAAATGATTTTCATGTCTGGGCTACAGCCCCAAATATTTGCTCAAGCTACAGACGCCCCTGGACTGGAGCATGTCTGACAGACACTTGGCACCCCCAAGTACTTCACAGAACGTGACCAAAAGCCCCAAGAACTGTAAGTCAATTTGTGAAAGAAGACCCCTTGCTAGCACTGATCTTTCACCTTGCTTTTCAAGCGAGAGATCTTGTAACAGTTTCAGCACTGCAGGAAGTCGGTCTCTAAGATTATGACATGCTGCATATCTGCAGGCCCACCTGGTGTCTGAAAGTGACTGTAGTTCCCTGGGCTGCTGCGATGGATATAGTTCCTTCTGAATCTCAAGCCACTTCAGGTGCACATAAGAGCCAGATATAAAGTTGTACAGCTGCTGCAGAAGTGTAGGCTTTTGTAGCGTCAACAAGAACTAAATTTAAGCAATGAGCATTGCAATGCACGTAAAACGCAAATCTGGCATTGCTCTGTATTCTTGCTGCAACCCCAGAATGCTTGCCACTCATGACAGCTGCTCCGTCATACCCTTGTCCTACTAGGTTGTTCCTGTAGTCTAGACCATGTCTCTCTAGACAACGGACAATCATCTGACTGAGGCCTTCTGCATTAAGGGTCTCAGCTGCTTGGAAGCATAGGAAGCTTTCATGTATGGCACCATTGTAGTAGTAGCGCACTACCAACGACATTTGTTCCTTTTTTTGCAAATCTTTTGTTTCGTCTGCCATCACGCTAAATACTTCATTTTGTTTCACTTCTTCAATGATTTGTTTCTGAACCATTTCAGCTAAGGCCTGAAGGATTTCATTTTGCATTTGGTGACTTGTGTACTTCGCATTACCACAAGCCTCTAACCTTTGCTGTATGAAGCTGTCGTGTTTTGCAATTTCGTCCAATATTGCCAAAAAGTTGCCCTTGTTTTTTGAGTCTTGAGACTCTCGATGACCCCTTTGTGGCATGTTTTGGGTGGCGGTCAAAAGGAGAACATTTGCTATCGTTTTGATGTAGTGCCTGTTTTCTTCCACCTTTTTTTTGTGTTTCTCATTTAGCGAATTTAACAATGTCTGGTTTATTTCTTTTGTCCTTTTATACTCAGACCATGCATACATTGCATTAACATGGAGTTCTGATTTAGAGTGGAGTTTAAACCCTGCCTCATTAGACAATGCCTTTTTCCAGTTTGAAAACCCTACATCTGATGTAAAGGCAGAGTCAGGGGCATTGGGTAAAGAAAAGTGTCTGCAAGCAAAGCAGTAGGAGGAGTTGTTGGATACAGAGTATTCAAGCCATGAATTATCAGTGTACCATTTGCTGTTGAAAGCCCTCTTACTTGTGCCATGCAGAGTTTTGGGAAATGTCCTCAAATGTGGCTGAACTGGGACCTCTTCTTTCGATGTTGAAATATCTGTAACATAATACAATGAATCATAGTTGAGAGATGCAGAAGGTTATCAGACACAGCAAACTAGCAGGTTTTGGATATGTAGACCTACCACTGGGCCCTTTTGAAGGTGCAAAAGCAGTGCTGGACACAGCAGGCAAGAGGTCATCTTCTGGCTCTGGTTGTTCTGGGTCATCGTCCTGCTCAGAAGCATCTGAGTCTTCCCCAGATGGAACTATATTATAAAATAATAATAATAATAAATATATATAAATATTATATATATATATATATATTCTAAAAAAAACGGCCATTAAAAACAACACATACTATAAATAACATATTATAGAACAATCTCACACTGACTGAACTTGGCATTTCTGACTGCTTAAATGCTCTGACCTGATGATGGTGGGCTGTGTTGTGCCTGACACTCCTCAGTACCAGTTCCAGGTTTGGACCTGCCATCTACTTTATCTTGGTCCACTCCCGATGAACCTTCATTGTATAAAAATATTTGTTTAATAGTATGATCAAAATAAAATTCAATCTGTATCTAAAAATAAACATACAACAGTAACCAACATTCAAAATAATGTTAAACATAACTTAAAATGACTGAACTGAACATCTGAAATAATGTCAAATATAATTTTAAATAACTGAACATGTGACTGCTTTTCCATGTTCAAACCTGGTGGTGATGGCAGGCTGGATTCTGTCTGGCTTTCCTGACTAGTCTCTGGATGAGGGCTGCCAGGGCTGCTGACCTGTT
The DNA here is from genome assembly GCF_027942865.1 of Odontesthes bonariensis. Classification (NCBI taxonomy): domain Eukaryota; kingdom Metazoa; phylum Chordata; class Actinopteri; order Atheriniformes; family Atherinopsidae; genus Odontesthes; species Odontesthes bonariensis. The sequence continues at coordinate 11,550,861 of NC_134506.1, read as the reverse complement.
CTGAGCCTGATCTGTTTCTCTTAAAAGTAGTTATAAATCGTGCCTCCCTGTCTTTTCATTCTCAACTGAAAAAGAAATTCTTGTTACTCCTAGCATGACTTCCCTTATCAAAACAAAATGTAACATTTTCGTGTCCAAAATGATGCCTTATGAAATTATATTATGACAAGGGTTAAAATTACAATATTATTACATCCAGCCTAAAATTATCAGAACACAACAGTAACCTGTCTAGTCTGTCAATCTTTTCGATGTAGGTTTCAATGATAACTTTGCTGTGGATCAAATCACTGTCTGCCGCCCTGAGGCTTCCACATGTAGGGTACTAACTAGGCTACATCTTGGTCGTGAATTATCTAGGCATTTCATGACATGGGCAAACGGTTTTGATCAAAGTTTTGATTGGTTTCATAAATCAGAATGTTCTAAACACAAAATAAAGAATATTTTTCGTGACGGACCAGCTTCTAGCCCTTCGTGAAAGGCTACAATTTAATGTATTTGGGGTGTCAAGAAAACGTAGCTTATGCGAGTCTGAAACCCATCTGTCAAGAAAACGTAGCCTATGCTACACGAGTCTGAAATCCATCTGAAACCCATCAATTTCACCCACCTACAACTGTCTACTTACAGGCTGGCTTCTAGCCCTTCGTAAAAAGCTAGAATTTAATGTATTTGGGCTGTCAAGAAAACGTAGCCTATGCTATACGAGTCAATTTACTGTACAGAAAACTCGTTGCCAGTGCTACTACTTGTCCTTATCTTTCTGATTTATGAAACGAACATCGATTGACCAGAAGATCCATTTGATTGATCTTATTTAACTTATTTTAGGAATAAACTGTGGTCGTGTAGCCTAGGCCTACTACTCACCGTCGATATAGGTCCGTCTTGACATCCAGAATAAAATCCATCCCAAATATGACTGAGTGTAGTAATAGAGAATCTGTGGTATTTCACAAGGAGCGCGTAGCCTTTTCTGTTTCACTCAGTGGCTCCTTCTTCTTCTTTGTCATAGACACCCGTTATGTAGGGGATGTGGATTGCAGCACATGCATTGCGCCATCTACTGTACAGGAGGAAACTCGCATTCACCGACTTCAATGTAACTGGCTTTTTGCGGTGCGGTAACATGTCAATCATCTGGGGGGGCACTTGGGGTAGCCAATCAGATTTCAAGGGGGTCAAATGCCCCCGTAGCCACCCCTGTAGCTCCGCCCCTGTGAAGGTGGTACAACACCTACAACAACATCATGTCTAACTTCTCACATTTTGGAACTACAACCTGTATTATTTCCTTTTTTGTACCAGTAATCCAGTGAAGGGCTGCACGGTGGTGTGGAGGTTAGTACCGTTGCCTCACAGCAAGAGGGTTCCGGGTTCCTTTCTGTGTGGAGTTTGCACGTTCTCCCCATGTATGCGTGGGTCTTCCCCGGCTACTCCGGCTTCCTCCCACCATCCAATAACATGCATGTTAGGTTGAATAGGGACTCTAAATTGAGCCTAGGAGTGAGTGTGAGCATGGTTGGTTGTTTATCAAATTTGTCTCTGTGTGGCCCTGTGATGGACTGGAGGCCTGTCCAGGGTGTACCCTGCCTCTCTCCCAATGACAGCTGGGATAGGCTCCAGCCCCCCCCCGCGACCCTAAGGCCCCATCCACACTAGAGTATGGCAACCCGACCGAAGCCCGACGGGCCCGGTCGGAACCCGACGGGCCGGGCCGGACTCGGACAAAAAATTAGAATGTCTTGTCGGACTCGGGTCGGGCTCGAAAGCAAGCAGACATCGTGAAAATTATAAACAGCCAGAGGACAGGTTTCAGTTCATTGCAAACGTCAGTTTTTGTGATAAACATAAATAATTGAATATGCATAAATGAAAATGTTGGTAGGCTATTCGTGCCTCATGCCGTGCAGCATGCATCTGTGTGCATCTGTGGTCTGTGCATGCTCGGTGCGCACGCACGCATATCGAACATTCGAACAACTTTACATTAAACACGTGCGATCAGTGCAGCCGAGCTCAGTTGGCTGGAAGCGCTATGAAGGACATTAAAAGAAAAATAGCTTCTGGAGAACTGAAAGTCGTGGAAAATGAGAGGGGGAAATCCACTGTGTGCAAACGCTTTAAGCTATAATGGATTATGGTGGATAATGGTGCGCTGTCTCCAATGTGTATTTACTGATTAGGGTGCGCCGTCTTGCGTTGGTCACTGGTCTCGGGCTTCCGGCGGGCTCGGACACAAATATTTTAATTAATCTCGGGCTCGGGTCGGATTTGAGAACTTTTCTGTCGGTTGAGGGCCGGGCTCGGACAGAAAAATCCGGCCCGAGCCAGGCTCTAATCCACACGTAGCCGGGTATCTGCTAAAACTAATATATTTTTCTACGTTTGGACCTGTCATCCACATGAAAACGCATAAAAACGCATCGTAAACGAATGTTTTTAAAAACTCCGGGCAAAGTGAAGATTTTTGAAAACTCGGTTTATGCAGCTGCGTGTAGACAGAGATAACCAGAGTTTTGCGTTTTCGAACGTCACAATATGCGCCAAAACAACAACAAATCTGCTTTAAAGTCTAAAGTGCGACCTTTGTTTACTGAAGAAGCATGGATGTCTTGAGAACTGTGGTGGTTATTATTGTGCAGCCGCTGTTTACTGCCTTGATTTTACACGCCCAAGTCGTACTCCCAGAGGAATGGCGTGACAATTTCGCATGTCCCAGTGTCCTCACTCCTGTCACTGTCGGAATTATTACGTCCTCATATCGAGGGGCAGTCCACTGTCATGCGATCACCTGTCAGTGTGCTCAAAAAAGTTGCGTGCACACTTTATTATTTAGCTGACGAGGGCAGATTGCGCAAAACAGCAAATGCATTTGGGTTGTCAAGACAGGTGAAAACGCAGATGTTCGGTTATGTGTGGAAGGTGTTTTTTTCGAAAACGAGGTAATGTGGATACAAATTATTTTATAAACGGAGGGGGGGAAACATTCGGTTTTAAAAATACCCGGCTACGTGTGTACATAGCCTAAATTGGATTCAGCGGGTATAGAAAATGGATGGATGGATGGATGGATAATCCAGAGAACATTAACAATGCTGAGGCTAATGGGTTTATGTTACATATATAGAAAATAAGGTAGTGTATCAAATGTATGTATATTAATGTCACTGCATTAATGGATATCCTTTCGCCTATCTCAGACATACTGAGCAAGCCCTCTTGCACAGCGACCCTACCTTTATGTTCTTGCTATTGACAGAACCTCTGTGGGTGGTTAACATTCTCATTTATTCTCTCTCCAAATGCCACTCTCCAGTGCATCTAACCACTAAGGCTGCCCAGTGTACATTATCGAACCCAGGACCATATATTTACCGTAATACCACCCTCTGACTTACTCAACTCAACTCGAATCCACATTCTTTATATCATACTTTCTCTTCTCTTTTTCACAGCTCCATACTCAGCGGGACGCTTCTACTTTTCAGTATAAAACTCATTGCTCTCTACAACCATTTTTCTCTTGTATGAGGCATACTCTTTCAAGATGCCTGTTGCTCACATGTCCATTTAGCCCCTTCTTCCTAGATATCACTCTTTGCAGGCATAGAGTTGAAAAGGGCCCTGTGGAGCAAAACAAACCATATTGGTTAAAAGGAGTCTTGCTGGAAGACGATGCAGAGCTAACCAAAGCCTCGCCGCTATGAAAAACAACTGGATTTCAGCTAAAAATGGAGGAGCAGAACTATCAGACAATATATACGATGCAGTATGAATGCTCTCCCTCTGTGGGCACTTTTACCATGAAAACTGTAAAGTTACATGTGCTATGTCTTTGTTCTCTTAAAATGTGGACATAACTTTAAAATGTACTTGACGAAACAGTTTTGACAGGTACAATGTCTATGACAATGCTCACCTGACAAAACATTTGTGTGTATCAAACAAATCTGTAAAAACAAAGTTTTTTTGGTTTTTAATTTTGTTTCTCAGTCTTAATCTTCACAATGTACACAGTAATCGAGGGTTCTATAAATGACTGCAGCTGTGCGTCTTGCGTAAAGCATGTGGAGGAAATGAATATTTGGAGATTATTCTCAATTTTCTGGCGCAACATTGTCCCCAAGACTTTTACGTGGCTGTTTAGGAAAACAGCGAAGAACCCTCTGTGCATCTGTGTCTCCTCCTGATCATCTTCACAGCAGACTGTATACAGAACAGGCTGTGCCTTCATCCGTTGTGTGTGATTAATTAGGAGAGTGTCTGCTACCATTCATGGGTAAAAATGGGAGTTGAAATCAGGTTTGTGCAGTGCATAATGTTTGTCTGTTATTGAGATTCATGAAAAGAAAAAAATAGGTACACACAGCTTTAAAAATGTGGCAAAAAATGCCAATGGCCATTTCTGCCTTTGTGCATGGAAACAGTTTTACTCTTTAAACTACACACAGTTTTATGTATTTGGCCCTGAGTCTCACAGAGATATATATATATATATATATGTATGTATATATATATATATATATATATATATGTATGTATATATATATGTATATATATATACATATACTGTATGTATATACACTACATGGAATAGCATGACTTCCACACAGTGTCCTTTGTGGTACTGGCATGAAGCCACTACCATGTAATATGAGTAAGTAGAATCCCTTAATTTAACAACACAGCTGTGGAAGCACCTTATAAAGTGTACAGACTCTTTTATTTAATTCTTCTGTCCTTTTTGTGAAAAACAAGTAACACCTGACACTATGCAGTAACAAATGTATGGACCAGCTTTTCAGCATCACTCTGAGACAGGATGTTCATAATTTTGGCAATATTACGAAGGTGAAAGAGGGCAATCCTGGAAACCTGTTTTATATGTGCATCAAAGGACAGATTATGGTAAAAAATAACTCCAAGGTTCTTCACTGTAGTACAAGAAGCTAAGAAAATGCCATCTATTGTAAGGATATATCTAGACAGTTTCTCCTTGAAGCACTCAGATCCAAAGACAACAGCTCTTTATGTCTTTGAGACATGCTTGTAGTTTCACCAACTGATTGGTTTAATCTGGTTTCATAGATATGTATAGCGGAGTATCATCAGCATAGTAATGTAAATGTATGCCATACTGTCTAATAAGATTACCTTATGGAAGCATGTATAAAGTTAAAAGAATTGGTCGAAGCAGAGAACCTTGCTCTGGTGTGTGAAGAAGATTCCTTGTTTACAAGAAAAAACTGGAATCTATCAGATAAACATGACTTAAACCAGCTTAATACATGACTTTAATGCCAATAACATGTTAGAAGAAGATAAGAGGGATTTTCCAGTTTGGTGAATTTTCCCGAATTGGTTGGTTTGTCCTTACTTATTCTGTGGTACAAGGTTCTAAGTCAGCAGTGGGGCGAGCAGGCAGGTAAATGGAAGAGGCTGATGAGAGGGATCCAATCATGGATGGAAATCCAGGCATGAGGAAACCAGGACACGGAGAACGGACGAGGGAGACGAGCATTGGAGAAACAAGGCAAGGTAAGAGCTGGGGAGAAAACTTGCAATGAGGGAAAAAGACTGGAGTCGGCCGAATTACCACAAAAGTAATTAAACAATCTGGCAAAGACTCCGCCCAGGGCTCCCGGGAAATCTGCTCAGACCCACCTAGGACTCAGAAACCAAAGCAACAACACAGCCAAGCATGATCGTGACAAAGAGGAGATCATTGGTAACTTTCATCAGTGCTGCTGCTGTGCTATAATGCATTCTGGATCCTGACTGAAACTCTTCAAACAGGTTTTTTCTGTGTAAATGATCACAAAGTTGAGCTGCAACAATTTTCTCAAGAACTTTACACATAAAAGGGAGATAAAATAAAATAGAAATAGAATAGAAAATACTTTATTCATCCCACATGGGTGAAATTCAAATTGGAATGGATATAGGTCGATAATTACCTAACACTCCTCAATCAAGAGTAGGTTTTTTTAAGTAAAAGTTTAAAGGGGAACTCCGGGGCATTTGAAGCGCATTCCCATTGCTAGAGGTTGTCAAATACTGACAGTAGGACACAGACCGGTGCAAATCGGTGCTCCCTGTGCGGCGATTGCGCTGTTTGCGCAGCCTGTCATGCTAGCCAAATACGTGGTGGCTAAAGGGCGAGTGCTAAACCTTCCACGTAAACAGGGCTGGACTGGGACCAAAAAATGGCCCGGGCATTTTTTGGCCATGGCGGCCCACCATGAATATTTATACGATCACACAAGTAATCTCATCATTTTCTGTGAAAACTGCAATTAAATCCTAACACAAATGTATTAATTTAAATAAATCTCCTCACCTTACAAAAGCAGTTTTTTCATTAAATTGCTCTTCTCTGCCACTCTATCGATCACTGTGTCAGTATCAAGGGACACAAGAACATCTTTCTCGGTGGCCATCAACATAAAGGCTTCCAGTTTGCTGGCAGAAAGGCAACTCCTCAGTCTGTGTTTGATGTAGCGGAGGGTTGAAAATGACCGAAAATGACCGAGGTAGGAATATTAATTACGTATTTCTCCGGTTACCTACCAATCCATTTCAGCAAAGCAATGTTTCACTAATATTACATGGGCAACTGTAACCTGTTACATCTGCAAACAATATAGTTATAACAAGCTAAAATAACACTGAACCCTTTGGTGTCTACATGAGAGTGTCATAAACATTAATGACACACTTGATATCTATGACTGATGTCATTGGGTATTTGCAATATCTGCACACCAGTTAACTTTACATAAGCCTACAAAATGGAATGGCACTAGATACGTTATAGCCTTGCCTACATTAATGATGGTTTAAGTACTGTAATGCTAATGACAGGCGCAAGTCACTTTTACACCTTCAAATAAAGTAAATGTACTCATAGTATTAGTTGAAAATAAAGACTCTGAATGATCTCTGTGACAGAAACGCGCACGCGCAGACACACACACACACACACACACACACACACGCACACACACACACACACACACACACACACACACACATACACCACAGTCGGTGACCACCTCCTAACCAACAAGGTTGTGCAAAAAAACAGGCTAGGTTTTTTATTCGTGTTCCAGCCTGACTGGATAAAATAAGTACTAATTTCAGCATGATCAATTCCCCCCATACTGATGTAGTGAAGATGTCTATAAATACCTAATTTAAGTCTCCACGCACACGGAGAGCCCTCAGTCCTCCCATTATAAAAACATGTCGTCATTCTGCTAACATTTCGCCTAACATTAGCCTACTTCTTACCGGGCTGGCTATTCTGACCTCCTCAATCTGTCCCTGGGTCACGTCTGTCTCCTCCTCCTCCTCCACCTCTGAATCCACCTCGATAGCTTCTTCCTCTGTGTTTGGCCTACACTGTCCTACGGAGACACTCGTGCACTGGGGGCTGCTGAGGATGTTGACGGCCCTGGCCCTGCACTTGATGGCCCTGCAACCGGTGCTGTGGTCGTGGTGGAAGCACTTGCAAACATGTCAGTAAGCTTCACACATTTTGCTGCTTGTAGGCTTTTTAGCCTTTTATCTCGCAGCTTCTGTGCACCACCCTTTCGTTTCTGTTGTTTATCCATTTTGGTTTTTGACTGTTCTCTCCTAGTCCGTTCAGCTCAAATGGTAGGATTGATGACCTGGGTCAAAGGTGAGGGGAGGGGCGGGCCAAAGAGGTGCTGAGAGATTTCATTGGACTAGCCCCGTCAACATGAAATCGTGGGCCGCCCGCCGGTCACTTTTTTTTTTTTTTTTTTTACATTAATCAAAAAAAAAAAAAAAAAAAACGACATCACCGGCCCTCGAAGGGCGTCGGCCCACCGGGAAAATGCCCGGTATGCCAGACTGTCAGTCCAGCCCTGCACGTAAAACAACAACTTGCACACTGCAGAAACGTCACACCACTTTATAAACCATCCAACAATAAAGTCACAAGCCTTACCATCAAAACCATATGCATGGTTCTCACATTACTGGCATGGGGACGTTACAAAACAACTTTATAAACAGCATGTAACTCACCGGCTGGTTGTAGGCTCGCGCATGTGAAAGCCCAAAAGAGTCAATGGGCGATACTCCCAAATACAAAACAATTATCTCCTCTAGAAAAACTGCGTTCAAGTATTTAAAACATTACAACAATATTACTGGGCATTGTGACTTTATTGTTGGATGGTTTATAAAGTGGTGTGACGTTTCTGCAGTGTGCAAGTTGTTGTTTTACGTGGAAGGTTTAGCACTTGCCCCTTAGCCACCACGTATTTAGCTAGCATGACAGGCTGCGCAAACAGCGCAATCGCCGCACAGGGAGCGCCGATTTGCACCAGTCTGTGTCCTACTGTCAGTATTTGACAACCTCTAGCAATGGGAATGCGCTTCAAATGCCCCGGAGTTCCCCTTTAATTACAGCAAACCTGTCAACAAAGATAGATTGACCAAATCCAACATGGAAATGTTGATTAAGGGGAAAATCTTCTTCAACAATCTGGTTGGGATTGGGTCTAAAAAACAAAGTTGATGGTGTAGTTGATGGTAATCACTTTGTGGGCGATGTTAACACAGTGCTGTTAAAGAGGTAGAGTTTGTTTGAATTTTCTTGGTATTTGTTTTTATATTAATTCTGCTGTCAGTCAAATCAATTTCTCAAAAGTTGGTGACAGTAAACACAGATAGATAGCTAAATATGAAAATTTGATCTTATGGAGAGACACTATATATGAATTTGGTTAGAATTACTTAGATTAGAATCATTTAGAATAACTTTCTTAGTTTATTGCTTACATAAAGACAATTATTTTTGTATTGCAAGTTTTCTGAATGTTTAAATAAGCAAATTAGGTATTATAAAGCCAAAGAAATTGCATGCATTTCCAGAACAAAGAAATCTGAACATAGACAAAGTTCCAAGTTCTTATTGGAACATGTGAGAGTGAAGGTTTTTTGAAAACTCCGCATCACTTTGTAACTTAGAAAAACAGACAGAAAAACACGTTTTTGGGATAAATACTCAATGAATCAGGCTATAGACACACCCCTGGGGTGGATAATTCTAAATGTTTGTTAGAAACCACCATTTCTAATAATCATATCTGATCTGAAACATAGAAACCAACAACATAACACATTAAAGCTGAAAAATGGGTAGCATTGTGGCCTTTAGCTGAACAGTAACGCTGTCACGCCACTGGCAGAGCTGTGACATGTGCTCACATGACAAGGTTTAGGACTCTTATGGAAGGCTAACTAGCTCTTGTGTGTATGGCCAACTATTCTAATAACTAGGCTAATGGAAGTGTTTTGTCCAGAACCAAGTCAGTTACAGGAAAATTAAAGGTGGGGTCTGTGATGTTTTCTGGAGCATTTTTTATCATATTGTCTGAAAACCTCCTCACGACCCCATTGCACCCACTAAAATAGAATGTTTGGTAAAAAAAACGAAATATTTTAGTCCATTGTAGAGGGTGTAGCAAGAGGAAATGTCTGACCAATAGAAGTAATGATGAGAGTTACTTCTATTGGATTCTGACACCCCAATCAGCCCCCCTCCCCCTGCGCGTTCACAGACTCGTGACTCGTTCATGTGTTTTGAAGGCGTGGTTTCGAGGGGTGGGCTGAAGGGAGAGGCAAGGTTGTGTATTTTCAAAAATATAGCTTGCAGGAACCGTTTTTCCAAGATCTCAGACCCCACCTTTAATTAAACTGGAATGTCCTCACAAGTTTTAACTTTCATCCTATTTATCATTCAAACACATCCAAATATTGTCCACTCTGCCGCTGAGAGGAATGAATATTCTATAAAAATAAAAAGAATCACGAAACACAAAATACTGAATGAAATCTCATCTGTATAATCCATTGGATCAGTGCATATCATACTATAAAATAGCCCAAACTAGAACAAAAAAATATCCATGATCCCACAATCATTGTTGCCAGAGAGAAAGAGATGCAGATGATTTTTCCTGCTTGTATATTGTTCACTTTCTGGAAAAAATTGAGATTTCTACATTTGATCATGAGCTTGTGGATGTATAAACACTTAGATACTAATCTCTTTCTTTTTTTTTATTTTATTATTTTTTTTATTTAGTTTATTTAGTCAGGGACCATGTGCAAAGTACATTAATTACAAAGTAAAGAGATGACCTGCACCAGAGAGGCCAAACCATCAGCAGACTGCTCCAGAATTAACTGTGGATAACTATACATTTTTTCCCCTACTCAATTAGGATAAATTCCCTAATTCATAAGTTCGCTCAAACCTGCACCATGATCTGTCAGCCCCAGCTGCATTTACCATTGGTAAAAACAGTTTTACAAGTGATAACATACAACTACGCACTTTGGAACCCCATTTCATAAACTGATCGCTCATTTTGTTTTAAACTGTGTTTTCCTGCAGATGGCAGCTGTCGTCTTACCTGACTCCCGCCCTGAAAGGGAACGCCCCCGCGTGTAGTTGGTGAACGCAGCCAGATGACGTGAGTCAGGTTAGCTGTCGTCATCTTCTCTGGGAATAGTTTATATGCACTTTTGTTAATATTTAATACAATTTCTCCTAGAAGCTGACAGGAAGTTGCAATGTGATGGAAATGAACAAATCACAATCAAATTAAAATCCAGATGATGTAATCCATTATTTTCACTCAAACTATCAAACCTACCACATGGGAGAAGACAATGACAGCAGGACTGCAGGTAACATGAAATTGCATATTTTGTTAAATTAGGAGAGATTTGGAGACACACACAGATTAAAAAGTCACAAAATCAATACCTTGAATTGGTGTTGTTGATGTTTTCCTGAAGGGAATCTGAAAGAAGACGTGTTGAAGAAAATAATCCAAACTCTCAAATGAAACATGTTTTTTTTGCCTGCCGTGTACTGCTTTAAGCAACAGTTACCATTTGAAAAACTTTTATTTTCTGAAAATGCTACCACTAACACAACGGCCATAATGGTTTCCCATTATGTTGATTGTTTGTTTTATACTTACGAAGTCAGATCGTAATCACTTCCTCAGAGCTATACACTACTTGCTAACTATGAAAGTGTAGACATTTAAAATTAAAAGCTTGAATGTTTTTCTTTTGTCGTGTACAGAAGTTGAGAGAAGCAACAATATTGAATTTTCTCGACTTTTAATTACCCGTATCATTATCAGGATAGCAAGACTCATTTTCTCAAGAAAATGGGTTCATAATTTTTTTTTAGTTTGGCCGAGTAGTTTGCTTTACCGTTACAGAAAACATTGGAATTGCCTGAAGGCCAACAACTGGCTAAAACAAAGTTGGTTAACATCTCATCTTTCCCCACAGACACTACTGTTTGTTGTCAGAAGCAGACATTTACTAAACTCTGTGGAGCAAACTGAACTATACATGAATGCCTTGACTTGATGTTATAGTTTCCTTACTGTCGTGACAGTGACACTGAACAATTAAATTAGGTTCTAACACAGAAACGACTCATTTTTGAGCTCAAAATAATCACCATATTATTTTTAGAAATTAAAGTTTTTTTCTCATGTTGACAGGTCTCGAGAAAAGGCAGAAGGCCTATTTTAGGAGAATTAAATTAGATTATTGAGAAAAAAACTTAATTTAGCATTTTTTCAACTTGAGATAACCACATCAAAATACACCATATTTAAAAGTCATAAATGAAATACCAAAGGAAAATTGTGTAACGATATTGAAACTTTTGAGAGATAAATTCAGATGCAAAATAAAAGAAATAAAAAAGTGGATTCATGAAAATCAGTAGAATAACTTACTGCTACAAATTTGCTCACAAAAATAACAAATGAGACAGATTTTCTTATCTAAACATGTCAAGGTTTTCTTTTCTATTTCCAAAACGAAAACTTTATAATGCGCATTTCATCTCATGTCTTATCAACAGGGCCATAAGAGACACATTAATGAAATACAAAAAAAGCCCCCTTTTGATTTTATCATAAGTTATCAAGGGAAGAATATCAAGATTAGAAGAAACTAATTATGGGCAAATGATAATTTGAAGAACATCTAGTAAACTTAAAATAAATCATTTGAACTGTTGAGGATTTAAAAATAAACTGCCCAAAATGAGATTTCTGATCTGTATCTGGAGATCACAACCTTTATAATCTACATCTTCCAATAAAATCATTAATATATGCCGTTTCAACAACTTTGCCTAAAGGACTTTTTGGGGGAAAAAACACTGAAAAGTATGCCTTTTGAATTGAGATACAAAAGAGCTTGATGTTGATTTCACACAGGGAATTTTCAAAAACCCCCTGCTGCTCATATATCCTTACAACAATGGTAAGGGCATATATTACTTATGCAATGATCCATTCATGGGGCTGAGTATGGATTGACAGTGTCATAGAAATTCATGGTTGATCTTTTGTGATTTTGATTTATTCAAATGACTCAATTTAATGAAAAAAACGCATTTTGCCTACAAAGGGGAATGATGTAAATAGATTGAATCAAGGGCAGTTGTGGTTTGAAGAACACAAAAATTGAAAAGAAAATTGAAAAAAAAATGAAATTATAAATTTAATTATAAATTATATACAATACTTTCTCTGATAATACTTTGTTCTGTTCCTCCTCTTACTTCACCTTTGAATGAGAACCTAATTCTGTTCCTTTCACTGTCAGCTAAAGAAAAAATGTCAGTCAAAACTTTATTTTCAAGCAGAATGAGAGTTACGTGCAATACTATTGTTTTTATACAAGGCCATCTACTTGATTTGAACTAATTTACTTGCATTTGAATGCCAGCAGAAGTTCTTTTTTGGTTTTGTGCTTGCACAAGTTTTGATGGATAGACACATTTCATTGGTCGCCTACAAAAAACCAATCAGATTTCTCTGCTTTCTGCCTACGCCCCCCTCTGCCGGCTCCCTGCTCCATGTGCGCATGCAGTTCCACCGGCTTTGGATGAAGCACCGACGGAATGGGGAGGGGGGGGTGGAGCTTAGAGGAGTGGACACTTTCGAATCTTGCTAGCTCTCTTGCTAGCTCTCTAGGATTACCTACCATAGCTTTAATAGTTCAAGAATGTCTCTCTGTACATCCTCACAATATTTTCTAATGAGCTTTCTACTGTGAAAACATAATTTTTTTAACACTTTTCTGCTGTTTTGAATGTAGAGTTGTTGGTAACTCTGGCAATTTTTAAAAAATATCTGTTATGATGCATAACCGTGCGGCAACAGAAAAGTTGTTTGCAAGAGGCAAAACTGATCACGATTTCCAAAGCCCAAGTAATACCTGGAATAAGACTTAATGCAGGTGAGTTTAGGAAAATGATGTCTTGGATGCAGAGGAGTAACAAACTGGAGAGAAAGGAGGAGAAAACTTAAACCATTTCTTCTCTTGATCATCATGGGAAGAGTGAAATTACTAGCAGTGTGTTCTATTCGTGTTGTCTACTGAGAGAGTAGGGAGAGACTTGTGTTACCTGCAAAGGCTTTGTGTGACATCACATGTTTTTACCAAGCAACAGAAACACCACACAGATCAATTAATATCTATAGTCTATGAAGATTTCAATCCTGCCCTTCAACTTTCTCAATGTTTATTTTCTATCTTATTTTGTTATCAATTAATACCAACAGCATATATTTAATATTCTTGAACTAAACTGAATTGAATTGAAATGAATACTGAGTTAATTTTTTTTAATCAGTTGGCTCACTTCTATGTCAGGCTGCTTTCTTTTAAGGGGCAAAACTAGAAAGGGCTGCCTTGAAAATGTCACTGTCTTCTGCTTTTCAGATAGTCTGACAGTAATAATGAGAAAACAGTCTAATATTCATTGTCTAAAGCCATTTCACCTTACTTTTTTGCCTGTCTGCATGATATTTGCATCTAAGGTGATTTTGGGACGGCATATATGTCATATATTCCTTCAAATGACTCCACCTTGTAGATTAAGTTTGCGCATCAGCTCTGTGGAGAAGAATGGTTCTCTTGCTGCCAGTAAACCATCCTGCAGCCTGTCTGCAGTTCTACGGGGGTCTTTGCAATGTGTTTGTGCCCAGCATATGTGCAGTTTTTTTTCTATACATTTTTTAAAATCTTTTACAGCTCACTTTTACAGCTGATCTCACTGACACTTCCTGCTGTCATTTCAGAGAATAGAAACTGCGTATTCATGTAGCAGAGTTCATACAAAAGTCCCCATTCCGCAGCTAAAGCCTGAATGTGTGTGTAGCACAGATGCGCAAACAGGCAGAAAACAGAGAGGAGGAAGAAGACTGCAATATGAGCCAATGACTACTTTTATGGTCTTCATTGCTGCATCATTGACTGGTGTATACACACCCACTGGACAAAAGCTGTGGCCCAAAAGCATAACCAACACAACAAAACAGGAGGGAAAAATGAAAAGAGTGGAAAGGGCAGTTCCTCCTCAGTCAACAGGCTGATAAGACATTGCTGAAATGAATCATTTTTAAGTATGTCCAAAGGAGGTTCTTTGTAATAGCGAGATAGTGTTAGCTTGTTTTTTCTTTTATAAACCATTGGTACTATTCTGATAAGGCTACCTCCTAATGTGCTCATTGTTTTACATTCTGAGTTTGCTGAATTTGTCATGACTCTTCTTTAAAAAAGAAAAATACATTCAGTTGTACTTCCATTCATCACATCTTCAAATTCACTTAAAAGACCTAAAATCCAGTTTTTCATGTTACATGTCAATAATATGGACATCAATGAAATGGCACTGGCATCTTGGACCAGATATTCTCTGTGGTGCTAAAATGTCTGTGTCAACAAATTGCTTAATTGTCTTGCATCATATTCAAAGTGTTTTTTTTTTTAATCTTTATGTTTGAAGTTTTTCCATTGCATAAAGAAATTTTGTCTATAGGTGGTGTAAACTACCCATTTCTCCAGGACGCTTGCTATAACAAACGAAGCCCCCATGAACCACTCAATGTATTCTAATGTACTCTTGACAGATGAATAAAAGTAATAGAAGACATATTTGGTGCAGACCAGAAATAGCTTTCACTGTGTGAGAATTTGACCTTTAGTCAGTATGCAGCGCTGTAAATTGTAGTAGAATTAAATAACTGTTAACAGCACCAAGAGCTACCAGGAATTAACAGGAATTACTGTGCGGTTTGAACATTTTGGAGCTTTACAGGCCTTTGGATGCTCAGCAACTGACCTTCCTACTAAACCACTGTGTGGTGCTGATGTCTGCAGTGTAAAATAATAAACTAGACAAATAATCACAGCAAAAGTCGTGATTATTAAAAATTGTGCTCCAACAGTCTGTAGGTTACAGTATAATGCCATCTTTCTGTGCTGTCACAGCTTGCAAGCTTCTCTCCTGGGAGACGGGGTATTTCCTGGATTTAACTCATGTTACGTGAGAATGTTATCACAGATCACTGATAGTAAATATGCTTGTACTGGAAGTGGTAATAGATTCAACTGTTTTATGTTAGCAGGTGTTCCCACATTTAAAAATGTTACTGTTCAATGGGTGACAGTCATAGGGTGTAAATATCAGTCATGTAATCTAAAAAAACAGTTTTTAAAAATACTAAAGCACAGTATAGGTATTAAGAATAAATACTGCTCCAGAGGTTTAGGGTCTTTTTCTCTCTAACTTCAATTATACTACTTTTATAGAATAGAATAGAAAAATACTTTATTCAATTTAGTCAAGTAGCTCAAAAAAATTATAAATATTTATAATGATTATATTTTAACAACAACAACAATAATAACAACACTAATAAAAAGACTACTACTAATAATTATAATAATAATAAATGACCAAATAAATCAATTTGAGAAGAACATGTCAGCAGTCACTGTTATAAAGCCTTATGGCTGTGGGAACAAAGGACCTCCTGAACCTCTCAGTCCTGCAGCGCAGAGAGATGAGCCTCTCACTGCAGCTGCTCCTCTGTCCTGCCAGGATGCTGTGGAGAGGATGTTTATTATTCTTCATCACAGAATCTAACTTCCTCCTCATCCGTTGCTCCACCACAGCACTGAGAGGGTCCAGCCTTCTGCCTACTACCAAAGCAGCCTTTTTCACCAGTTTGTCCAGGTGCCTACAGTTTCTGTCTGTAGTGCAACTCCCCCAGCAGACAGCAGCATAGAACAGTGCACTCTCAATGATAGTGTGATAAAACATGCACATCATATCACTACATACATTGAAGGACCTGAGCCGTCTCAGGAAGAAGAGACAGCTCTGGCCCCTCCTTTACACTGCTTCTATGTTGGCAGACCACTCCAGTTTATTATAAAGTACCACCCCCAGGTATTTGCAGGTCTGAACAGTCTCTATGTCCCCTCCATCAATGCAGACTGAGTGGTATGGGGTTTTAGATCTCCTGAAGTCCACCACCAGCTCTTTGGTCTCAGTAGTGTTCAGGAGCAAACAGTTCTTTTTGGTCCAGCCATAGAAGGACTCCACAAGGTCCCTGTACTCCTTCTCCTGTCCACCATGCACACATGCCACAACAGCCGAATCATCAGAATACTTCTGTATGTGGCAGGACTCTGAGTTGTACCTGAAGTCTGATGTGTACAGGGTGAAAAGAAAAGGAGCCAAAACAGTACCCTGCGGAGCCCCAGTACTGCACTCCAGTGTTCCAGAAACACATTTCCCCATCCTGACATACTGTGGTCTAGCAGACAAATAGTCTATAATCCATGATGTCAGGGAGGGGGCCACACCCATACCTAGCAGCTTGTCTTTCAGTATGGGAGGCCGTATGGTGTTGAAGGCACTGGAGAAGTCAAAGAACATGATTCTCACATATGAACCAGGCACATCCAGATAAGCATATGCCCGATGCAACATAATATGGTATTAAGTATATAGGTATTAAGAATAAATACTGCTCCAGAGGTTTAGGGTCTTTTTCTCTCTAACTTCAATTATACGACTTTCATATAAGTAGATCAACATAAACTCACACATTCTAATATAAATAGATTTACACTACCTTATATCAATACATGCAGTGCAATGAATTTCCAAGAATGTTATCAGAAATTTTCAGTAATGTAAAAAATGCACATATTAGTTAAGGTTTGTTTTAAATTGGCAAAACAAATCTATTATTCAAAAAGAAACTGGATTTATACAAATAACATGTGATTCGGAAAAAAAGAATTCTCATTTTCCAAATGGGTCAGACATTTCTGACCTACTCTCCAACACCTGTGGTGACTCTTATGCGCCTTTGTGCTGATGGCCATTAGCCATAAAAAGTCAAAAAGGTGGAATAAAATGTTGTACAAGAGGAATGAAAATGGCTGCTTTGGAAACCTAAGTAAACTGCAGCTCAGAGGGGATTGAAGTATGAGAGAACAAGAGCACAGCTTCCAAAATGTAGTTAGAGTGATTAGATTATCACTAACAGAGGTAGGAGAACAGCTAAAAATAAGACTGCTTGATCTAGGGGGAGCAGACAAAGGGGGAGAAATAGAGAAACTTTTTTTGTTAACTGTCAAGTTACAGAAACTGTCAGATCTGAGAGGTGTGTAAAAAAGACTCTGGGATCTGCCAAACACCAAAGGCGTTGGTCGAGTCCAAAAGCAAAACAAGGTAGTTCGTTCAAAATAGTGAGTGTGTTGTCTTAACAATGCTGAGGCAGACTTGGGGGTCTTCATGTATTTTTGGTCCTCCATGTCAGACAAAATGCTTATGTAAATTGCATGACTTCAAATCAGTAATCTGCAACTAGATCATATTCTGACAGAAAGTCAGCAGAGATATGACTCCATGGTATTGAACTAGAAGGGTAAATACCACTGAGTCTTTTAGCAGGGTAAAATCCTTACAACAGCCAATCCGCTGGCTCAAAAAGAAGAAATTCAGAGGGTCAAAGGAAAGATTTGAGTGAAAATTTAATAAGGGAGAAGGTGTCAAAGAGGCAGCCATTAGAAGGAAACCCCATAATATTTTTAAACTGAAGGAATTATGCATGGAAGAGTGGACTAAAATTTCACAGAGCTGATGTCAGAGACCGATGGCCGACGGCGACGATAGAAACGTACGTTACTTTTGCCAAACATTGCAATTTGACCCTCAGAAATTTCACAGTATCACATTCTATCTGTTCATATTGATTCAAGTATGTCACTATCGATGAGCACTCTTTCGAAGAGGACTGAATGTTCTCTTATTCAAATATGTTAAAAATTGGAACAATTCCCTTTATTCACAGGTTGAAACATTTACTTTTAGCAGACAGTTATTCAAAGCAACTTACAACTGACGTGCATCATTCAAATCTTAGAACAATAAGAGACCCTGGCACAAGCATTCAGAACAAAATGTATTTAAAGAACAGAAAATAAGAATAGAACAAAGACTAAATGTGCAACCTTAGTATTCTGGAGGATGTCTTCTCAGAAGAGATACAGTAACTGTTAGCATTTAGTAAATGTCAAAGCAGGGGACAGCAGTTTGGGCAGACTTCTTGTGATTAAGGATGGCACTAACAGGCGCCATTCTAGAGAGGAACACACTTCAGATTAAGATCTTCGTCCTTTGCTTTGTGGAGTCCATGGTGTCACTGTCACAAGCAAGAGTCTGAGAAGACTTTTTTTATTTTTATTTTTTTATTGACCCAGATCAAAAAACAGGATAGACATCAAGGAGCTGCTGTGATGAAAAACCTGCTCTGTCTTCTCATGCTGTCTGGACAAAAAGTAAAAGGTTCTTCGCATTCAAAATAGTTCTCTCATTGACAGCTTTGTATTAATGTGAATAAACTACACAAAACCTGAGTATCAATTTAACTAAAGTTTCTTTCATGTATAATGCGTTGCGCAACGCATAAACGTGTGCTGTAAGGTGCATAGCAGATGGAGAAAGGGTAAAGTAGAAAGGTGTAGCTGTGCCAATATCTTGATCATATTATAAATTTTTATTTTGTTATTAGCAAGGTGAACATTCTTAAAACTATGTGATTGTGTCCTTATTTCTGTTTTATTTTATTTATTTAGTTTGATTTATTGATATTGTACATAGTTCCGGTTTACTTGTTGTAGTGGGGGGGGGGGGGGTCTTAATTTATGACACACAATGTGTGATACATATACAGCGTAGCTGCACCTTCCTGCCCAGAACTTGGGAAGTGGGTGTGATGTTGCTGAGGGAGAGCTTGTGCCTGTGTGTCTGCTCACTGTGTCCCCCTGCTCTTATAGGCATTAAAGTGCAGATCCTATATTCTGGCCATCGGAGTGTTCATTCTACATGCAACCAGATTACAGCTGCTACAAAGGTCCATTTTCAACCATCTGTTTTCTTTTTTTAAATACTGAAACATACCTCCTAATTCCAACAACAGTGAATATCTTTTTAGCTCTACTTTGTGAAATTTTGCTGTCCAGTGCAGACCTATCAAATGAGGTTGTAAAGTGAAACATAAGGGGTGAAACAAAATAGAGCCAGTAGACTGAGAAAATTGCCTTTGGCAAGTTGATGAACTGCCTCAGACGAAGCACATGGTCTCCGTTCCCTACAGCCTTAACATGACATTGCCAATTTGCATTGCAAGTGGTCAAGTGGTCTCTGCTGAGGACAGTGTTCAGAGGGCCATGATTTCATGGCAGTATTTTTTCTCCCACGAATAGTGTAAGTGTAAACATCACAGATGCACAAACCGAAAAACGTTCATGGATTTCATGCTAGCTTAGAAACAATTTCATTGCTCTGGCTGAAGGATATTTTAGAGTGCATTCACCACTGAGCAGAATCTGATTTACCGTGACAAAAGATGCACCTTCAAAGAATTCCAGATTAATGTTTGACTCGATGCATTTTTCTTGGGCACATATGTTGCATATAAATTCCTCAAACATGCAAGTATTTACAGCGTGTTTACAGCAGAGCCTCTAGTGATGTGTGTGTTTATTCGTGTCTTTGTTTCCTCAGTGCCAGTGTGGTCTCTTACATTATTCTACTCCCATCATGCAGAAATGGCCTGGACAGCCATTTGGCTCGTGCTTGCCATCCATTTGTAATTCTGATAGAGGGGCCATGACTGCTCGGGCCTCGGGACAGCAGCAAAATCAATTGGCTAGAAATGACATCTGCCAGAATCTGCCACTGGACCGCTCGTAGGTACCATAAATGAAATCACAAGCTCTAATTGTGTGCTGATTTATTCACTTGTCTGAGTACATCGTGGTTGGACCAGCAAGTAGCCCCTGAGCCTTGTCTGTGTCCTTGGTCATACATAACACATTTATTTATTTACCCATCCCTTCTGATTCATAGCATCACTGGGGGATATACTGCCCCCCACCCCTCCTCCACTAACACACAACCCCAACCCCCTTTCCTTCTCTACCCCTCCACATTTGATTAATTCAGTTTTCTTCCTTTTTTCGAGGCAGCATGTAAAATGAAATGGCTGCGGAGACAACTGTCACTTGGCTCAAGTAAGATAAATATGCAGACCCCTGAAGCAGTTGGAGCACGCTTGCGTGTTTGACTGCACTCAGAATAGAGATGGAGATATTTTTCCATTATATCTTTAAGGAAAATAGTTGCAGGTTTTTCACATTTTGTCTAATTGCATTGAAGCTGCGATGTGATGTCACATGATGCACAGCTTTGAGACCATGGCTAAATTTGATACAATGCAGGCCTTATGCCATCTCCCTTTGTCTCTCTAGAACCTTTAATAAAAGGCTGCTGTTAGCCATCCAAAAATGCTATTTCCGCTATGCCACCAGACTCTTTCAAGATGTCTGTTGAAACTTTAACCTAGCTCCAACACCAGCCTAAATAAAATATGAAACAGTGCCTGCAAAATTGTCTGTGAGGCAGTAGAACATCAAAAATTAATAGAGCCTCCGTGGGCCACACCATGAAATTTATCTAATCCCTAGAGTTCATCTTGCTCCTCCTGTCACCTAGGCGACAATCATGAGAGGATACAAGTATGCCTGGGATGATACTACAGAAAAGAGATAGACAAGAGAGAGGACCCTGTTTTTTCATTACTTTATGGCAAAGGGAAAGAGAAAGTACAATAGACTCAAAGGGAAGAACAGACACACAGATAAAATAACACGCAGAGGCAGGGAGAACAGACAAAAACTGAAGCAGTTTTTGGGGATGAAACACAAAGTCGCCAGTAAATGACCTCTCAGAAACTGGGCAGGGAGGAATATCACACATATGGGAGTGAGTCAAATTAGAGAGCTGTATTTGTGTCACAGAAATCCTCCTTTGATGAAGCCATCCTTAAAATATCAAACATGTCCCTGTGGTTTTCCCTTAAATGACATTTTCCAATATTTGTCCTACATTGCTGTTAGCGACATCTGAATGTGTGAACATGGCAGTGTGGCGGCCAGTGGGGAGATGGTGCTACGGTATCATTTAAGCAGTGAACAGCCTTGCCTTTTCCAGCTCATTAGCCATCCCCTTCTTTGTCCCAGGCCATTTGATAGCAGCATTAATCTATGGCTCCACTAGGCTTCCTCTCCCTATTTACCGGTATTTCATGAAGATTACACCACTCAACCGTGTAAATGTGTGCTTTTTTTCTTTTTCTTTTTTGCCTCCCCCTCCTAGTGTGAGTCCCCAAACTCTATGGAGTACCTTGGACAAACTTTTACAACAGACACACGGATTAAACGTTGCATTTCCCCCAGAAGCTCAGAGATGAGAGACAGGAGTAAATGAAAAGCGATGGAAGTTGTTTGCCAACATGCCGCTTTTTCATGTTGGTCATGTTTTTCTCTGTTTTTTCTCTGGCTCTGGCAGAAACACTTACTTTAGTGAGGATCACGCTCCATTTCAAAGCAGCATGTGAACTATTATCACTGTTAAGGTAAGACAGGGTACTAAGCAGCTCTGTGCACCATGTCTGGGTGAACCCACAACATAAGATGTGATACTAAAACTACTTTGTCACAAATTTCTTAGAACTCAGTTTTTCTTTTCATAATGCTACAGCTCCTTGATCAGTGTGGCAGACTGTTGCACATGAGGTATCTTTTTTTTCCTTAATCGGGGAAATGCAGGAAACACAAACTCACTCTGCCAACAGTTTGCCATTCATCCAGCCACAATCAGTCGGGGAGTGGGGATTACATTTATTCTCCCTTTTCCTATGAGGATTTTCACCATTTAATTAATACTGAAAATAAGTTATTTGATTGTAAAAAGAAACTCAATCTTGTCACCATGGCATTGATAGTCATGTGCCATATGTATTGAACAGTTTTGAAGTAAGAAAAAAAGGTTCAGTAGACATTGGGCCTCATGCAAGAACCACTCGCACAAACAGATTAGTTATAAGTGGTGCGTACAAGTGATTCAAGAGAACTTGCCGCATTCACCAATTTTTTCGTATTTTGAGTTTTCTTTCAGGTACGAACAGAATTTACGAGTAATCCAGACCTGTCATAGGAGTCACGTGAAATAGTCCGCTGTTATTCGAATCAAGTTTTCGTGACTAATGGATTGTATATTTAATTACTTTGAAGATATCAGAAATAAATATATACAATATACCCCATAATTATGCTGACATTGTTCTGTTTGACTTAAATTATGCACTAATTGAAGGTCAATTTTACTTTGTATATAACAAGGTCAATGGGATCTACAACCAGCGGTTGATTTGCTACTTTTGGATGCCTTAGCGCGTCAGGCTCTTGGAAGAGAGCGTGTGTTCCGAGAACTTGTAGATATCCTTGCTGAGACAGACGAATGGCTCACATCACGATTTAGATTGCCAAGGACTCTGGCAAACATAATCGGAGCAATAGACTGCACACACATACGCATCAAAGCACCTTCATCTGACGTGTTCCCTTTCCTCAACTGCAAACACTACCACTCCATCAACGTCCAAATCATATCAGACTTCAGATACAAAATTTCAGATGCCTTTGTTCGGTGGCGAGCGGGGAGCGCACGACTCCTTTGTGCAGCAAAATATCTCAGTTGGCACGTCTTGCGCAAGGGTGCACATGGAAATGGCTTTCTTGTTGGTAAGTGATCTGTCTGATTGTTAATATTCACCATGCAAACTATCAGATTATTTACCTAAAAATCACTTTTCTCCAGGTGGTCGAGGCTATGCTTTAAAACCCTGGCTATTGACACTACTGCCACTACCTGAACCAGCCCAGGCACACAACATGCCAGAAGACCCCCCTCATGGACCGCCCAATCAAAGTGCCATCATGATGAGGCAACAACTGATTGCATGGCTTTAGTTGCAGTCATCGAGGGCCTGTCCATGGCGAGACTTTTTTTTTAAGCCATTTTCATGTCAAACTATTTCTTCTTTATTTCGGTGACATTACGAACTACAGGTGACATGGAACTAACAGAACTCATCATTTCTTTGCTTCAGCAGGTCCCGTAGTCCCACTGCTGACACTGCTAAAAATGACAGATTTTCCTTTTTGGATCTCTGATAGCAGAACTTCAATCTCAGAGCCCGTAAAGTTGTTCTTTTTGCGCATTGATGCCATTCTCATGACTCAACACTTCCTGGCACAGGAGATAAGAAGCATAGCCTTGTATGGTATTATTTTAGGCATGGAGTATGCAAATGTAACTATCCTCGTAGTAAAACGACCAAATTTACGCAGGTCGTTTACAAATTTTACAGAAGTTAAGAGCGATTGTTGAATCTGACGTGGCATGTTCATACGAGACCTTCATGCAAAAAAAGTGAGAGAAATTCAGAACAGGAATACGAAAATGTTCTTGCATGTGGCCCATTGTTCTCAATAAGCTCAAGATACTCAGTGAAAGGCTTTCATTTGAGAGAGAAACAAGAAGATAACTTCTTTATCCAGAGCTTCTTAATGATGGTGCCCATGTTGATTCTCATAATGAAGATTCTTTGAAAACTTGAATCACAGATAGACACCTAGACACATAGAAAAAACACCTTAGGCCAAACATTTGTCACATTTTCTTTGCAAAATTGGAAATGGACATAAAACAAACATTCTAATTCCTGCATAGCAACACAAATTCTAAATTTCTTAAATTTTTTATTTTTGGTACAAACCAGTAAACCTTAGCCTAGAAATCTAGACGCCCCTAGCGACGGCAAATTGAATTTGCTCCCGGGTGAGTCTAGTCAGTTGTGGTCGTTTTGCGAGACTGAAAAACTTAATCAGGCCAATCAAATCGTGAGGAGCGGGGTCGGAGGCCGGGCTACCTAGTGACGACAGAGGTGAGAGAAAATTTAAATACACAGTTTTCTTTGCAAGACGACAAAGAGTAGAAAAGTTTCTGGAGAGGAGTCATGACTTTGGGCACTAGAGTGGTACTTTGTTCAGCTGAGGGAGGGGGAAGAAAAGGATAAACATCACGATGTACTTTCCGTCGCGCTGACTACGTAATCCTTCTTCATCGCTCTGATTGGTTGTTGCGCCATCCTATTGCGTGGCGTTGAGTGCAGAGGCAACTTGACAGACAACTGTTTATCCCGCCCACACTGCTATTCAGCTGCACTAGACCCCTGTACAGCTTTTTGCTGTACGGGTCTAGCTTGCTAGGCTAAGTAAACCTTTCACACCAGTGTTTTTCAGTTGAAGGTGTGGTTGTTTTTTTTTTATCCTAGTTGTTTTGCACTGACACTGTGGTGGAATAATGGCTTCCTTTTGTATCCAGTGTTTGAGGAGTTGGTTATGCACGGTTTTGAAAATGAATGCCACAAGAGGCAGTGCGGAAGCAAATGTAATCAACATCCTTGATATCAGCGTTTTGCATATAGAATTTCACTGGTGGCACTGTGATCTCAACATGTGATACTTACCTCCACTATTTTGGGCATGTTTATTCTTTACAACAGTGAATCCAGAAGTTGTGTACAGACAGGTTTCTGTGCAACCTCCTACATAGAGGGGACTAACTTTACCAATCAGCAAAAAAGATGGATGGAAGTTGTTCAATATTCAGAGGGGAACACAGTCATTTGCCAAGAGCAGAAGAATATTGTAGATCATGGCCACTACAGGACTGTCTCAAAGTACCAAAGGCAGCATAGTCTTTTCAGTGCCCTCTTTTTGTCTCAAGATTCAAATCTCTAAACCCATGTCATGAGACTTTATCTCTTGTAACTACAAAGAAAACAAAACTGTATGCATCTAAGGATTCATACGAATGCAGATTTCCCTTTGTATGAGCACCATGCTTCTCGGTGTCATGTAGACCATGTAATTACTCACTTGTAAATGTCTGACCATTGTAGAAAAAAGTGTTGTTATTTCTTGTAATGCTTGTAAAAGAAAGCCCTCTCTAGTGGGAGTCCTCTCATGTTCCCTCTAGTGGAATCCTCTGGTAACAGATAAAGTAAACAGATAAGTATTTGAGCAATAATGCAGATAGCCTTTGTAAGCCCATGGTTAAAGAGCTGTTAAATCCCTAGCCTTTATCCATTTCATAGTTATAGCTGACCAACATAAAGTTCTCTTCTGGTTTATTATATTGAACAAGTACAACAATGGCAGCTATTTCCCAGCCTTCATTTGGTCTGTCAGATTTTCAGACATATCACACTGGAATAAGAAAGCAACAGTTTCCAAAATTTCTACTTGCGGCCATCAGCATTATGCAGTAGCTTCTGAGATATTCTTAAATTGTCACCACATATTTCAAGTACTGAAATATTTATAAATGCAGAGGACATAAAGTGAGACACGATGTGCATATTATAAGGGTTTCTCAAAATATTCAAGTATGCCAAAGTTGTAAAGGGAATGAGAGAAGACAGTTTGTATCTGTAGCTCCATTACTATCTGACACCTTTGAAGAAAGACAGCTTTGTAAGGATACATGGGCAGCAGAGAATGGACAAATAAGACACATCACAAAGGTAAATGGTCCAATGCTTGTTTAACGAGTTATATCAGAGAGCCATCAATGGACTATTGGTTCAACTAACAGGGTCCCCACTCACGCTTACCAACATGTCACTGTCAATTGTGAGGCTAACTATCTCCCTGCAAACCCTCACCCCACCCGTCCTGCTTTCCCCTTAGCAACAGATGCTGCACTGAAAGAACAATTACATGTGCTAGAATCCTCATCAAATGTGAATGGCGGATATCATCATTGTAGCATCTACCCACATAAACGCTCCAAATCTTGTTTATTCACAAGCAAATTAGTGCCTGACTCCCCATGTCATACATTTCCCAAATTCAAGACAGGAAAATATAACTTCACAAGGGGCATCTTTAAGTAGTCACCATTGCAGAGGGAAACAATATTACCCCATGTCTTTGATAAGAGTCTGTGGCTTAAAAAACAGACAAAAGGCATCAAATATAGTATTTTTTTCTGAATGCAAGATACTTCCTGAGAGTACTGTAAATTTTGAAAACATAATGGATATTTTCACAGAGTTGATTGAAAAGGCTCTCTTCACTGCACATACTCACAAAAACAATTTAGCAATTACAGAGGTAAAACCAACATATGAATAATTTGCCCACAAAACACCTCCACCCACTATCTGAATAGCACAAAGACAGAATTATTACAAATCACTGGGCAGAGCCGGAAGTAGACATGCCAAATCTGCCTGCCAAAATTACAGGCAATGTAACTTTTCCACTGCATTTTTTACCCTTTCTTTCTTTTATCCATTTATTTATTGTTTTGCTTTGTGTTGTTTTTGAGGAGGAGGCGGCTGTCAATAAGCATGGCCATGATAGTGTGGAAGTGCTGCCAGTTCCAATAAAGTGGGAGAGAGATCACTGCAATGAAAGGTGACCTTGACATGATTGGGATTCATCACAGAAAGCCGGGCGGCTGAAGCGACAGGAAGCGGAGTGAATGGGGAAAAATAAAAGGACTAAAAACACACAACATAAATAAGACTTTCTTTTCATCCAGAAGCAGACGACTATTGGTTGGGTAGGAGGACATGAGCCTCAGTGGTAACAACTGTATTTATCTAGGACAAGACTGATCCTCCCTGCTTGTATTCTGTGTTTGCTAGCAGCACACATGTGAAATGATTTTAAAACAGCGCTCTTCAAAATGACCAAAAAGAGTTTGATCTGGGGTTGCCTGTTAGCTCTTTGGATGAGATAACACACCAGCTGCATGTTGGGAAGCACATGTTTTGACCTCAGAGGGAGATGATGTCAGCTTTCCATCACGTTTTAAAGCAGCATGGCATTGCACAGTGTCAAAGGCACTCTGGAGAGATGCAAAGACAGAGGGGGATGAATGGAGGTTAGAGGAGGGTGTTGGCATGTATGGGGATGGATTATAGGGTCCTTTCAGACCTGCGCAATATGCATGTTCGGGTCTGTGCTGGACCCTTCATGTTGCAGCCACACAGAGCTCCTGTGTTAAGGGGGGGGAATCCCCGTGGACATCCAAGGTTTTCTATGCCTACAACAATGGCCCACATTCTAGGTCCACAACCCACCTGGATTTGTCTGATAAATGGTTTTGAAAGAGGACACACACTGAATTTCATCCAGATGGTGATCCATGTACCCAAACACATAGCTGTCTTTTTAGTTTTGCTTCTGTGTGGTTGATTTTTAAGGCTTTTCCTCAAATCAGTTTTTATACACATTAAACTCCATGATATTGTTGCTAAGAAAAACTTTTAACTGATACTGGAATTATTAAAGATCTAATTAGCAGAGATATATCCTTACTACTTTGAGTTAAATTAGGTTACAGAAATACTGAATCTCTACATTTCCAAATGTACAATTCAGGAGTCATTGCACCTATAACTGCACCTGTTACCCTACACCTCCCATTTGTTGCTTGGTGTCTTGCCTGTCTTTACTTTTCAGAAAAGAAAATAACTTGTGCTGATGCTGCAGAACAGTAAGTAGGTTCCCCCAATTTTCTATAATTAACCAGCTTTATAATCTATAAAAGGCCAGCTAATGACCAAAAAAAAATGGGATTTGGTAAAATCAAAAAGGATTAATTACTTCTCATATTTTGCAAGGTGACAGTAATTACTTTCATCCACTCAAACACAAAAAGAGAATGAAATAATTGGCAGACACTTAATTAAAGGTTACAGCTTTGACATAATCGTGAGAGACAAGACAATTAAAAATCCTTTTATTCAAACAAGATACACAAGGAGTAATTGGTGTGTTGCTCTTGGGAGGGCTCGGAAGTATAGCCTCTGTGAAGGATGGAAGGAGGTTGGGTAAACACTAGGATAGCGAAAAGGATGGACTGCTGCATCATTCTAACCCATCCAGACAAGGTTATTGCTGGAGTTCAAACTTCAGAGGCGGCCCTGGAGGAAACTCAGCCACCTCTATAACAGATTATGGCGAGTCCCATAAGAATTCAGAATGAGAAAATCTCCCATTAATGTCAAGGTTATATCAGTGAGATGCCTCAAAAAGTCAATGGGTGTATTCTCAATGGGCTTGTTGTGATTTGTTACCTGGACTGTTCAGACAGTACCACTGACTCACTGAGAATTTTGTGGGGATAAAAAGACAGGTGTGGCTTCAACAAGTCTGGTTAGCTCCACTTAAAAAGTGATAAGCTATCTTGAAATTTTTTAGTATTGATGGTTGGAGCACAATGCCAGAATAAATTAAACCACAGCTAGGTTATGTATGCTAATCAATTCAAAGTTTAATATGCAAAAAAACCTTTGTATTTAAACTTTTATATGTTATTTTTCTCTCCTTTAGTGACAATAATACCATTATTATAGTTGACACAGATCGACAAGAGAGTGTACTTACGATTTTATTATCATAATATTTATAATGTTATAGACGGACATAAACGAAGGCCATCCTGAACTTGAACCTCAACCTTTCTCTATCTGAATATCTTTAATATTCAGAAAATAAGAAAAGTCAGTCTTTTGGATGAATTACCTAACTTCTTGTCTGTGATATCTGGGTCAGACTTAATCAAATGTCAGATTGTCAACCCAAATGACTGATTCAGAGAGCAGTGATCATTCAGTTCGGCCTTCTTATGGGTTGCTCTCTGAGTCAGTCTGCTCCCCCTATTTTTCCTCCCTCTTCACTCTAATGGACAGTTGTCTAGAGCTCTGAGGCACGCCAGCCAAGGTAATATTCCTCAGGTATCCTTTAATTGGCTGTCATTTTGCATCCATAACCCAAGTTTTCATCGCCACTTTGGTCAGCGCTAACTGATGAAGGACGTGGTTCTTCTTAAACAATATGCAACCCCCATCCCCCAATGGAAATAACCCCTCAAGAAAAAAGCCAGTGCAGAAAATGGAAGATCTACCTGGACAGACAAGAGATGAAGAGACTCGGCTGATGAATGACAGCAAGGCAAACTTGACGTAGCCCCTAAGAAAAGTTTTAAATGGGTCACAACATATCTTCACTGTACCTAATGAGAGGAATGCATGTCATATCAAATTTGGAATTCATGCCTTGCAGCCACGGTGCCATTTTTTTCAATTACATGGCATCACTTAACAGTGATTCAAAACATAATTGCGCAGGACAGAGCAGAGGCCCATACAGACTAAACCCCCACCAGAGCTATTATTCTTTGGTTATTCATCCATTACCTTTGTAACTATGAAGTTCCATTTGTTAATTTACGCTCTCAAAACACCAGTATCTTATAATTGGCTCATTATTTGGTCATCTGTTCATCCCATTTTTGCTTTCTGAAGAGAACATTCTCCTTTCTCCATTCACACCAGATTCACATTAAGTTAGCCAATTCATCTCTTCTTAGTAGGTTGAATTCCAATGAGAGGACCAGTTTCAGCGTGATAGAAAATAAGCTTTTACTTTCTGTTTTATCATTTCAAATATTTTTTTATCGTAACTAGTGCTCAAGAAGCCATTCTGGGTTCTACTGTAATTGTGCATAAAAAGAACAGCAAGCTGTATCCATGTGTTCTAATGCAGAAGATATCAGTGTGTGGAATCCAGTGTTTCACAGCCGTACCTAAAAAAAAAGCCTTTGTTCAGCTGCATTTGCCTTGAGGGAATGAACAATCTAATCAAAGTTTTTTTTTTTTTTACCCCTGATGAATATTGTTAATGAGTTGCAGCATTCTCGACATTTTCATTCTGTCTTGTGGGTACAAAATGTAATAATTCTTGATGTCTAATTACCATCAAAAAGCTTTAAGATGTAATAAAACCAGACAGCAACGGTGTGTGTGAGGCACAGAACAGAACCACATTACCACAGATGCACATTATTAAGGGAGTCAGTATTACATGGTGAAAACATTTTGGGATTTACATTTGGTGAATGAAAACTGTCTGTGATTGCAAGGACACAGCAGATGTTTAACAGGTCAACAGCGACAGCAGGTCTCTCGTACCAAATGTTGTTGTTGTAGCAGCAGTATTTTGCCCTTCTGATTGAGCTATTTGACAGATGCTGTCACTCTTATGCTACCCACATGCCAGTCCAGGGAAGTACACCATAGATAGAAATGGGCATGAAAATGACTACATAAAAACACCATTAGCTTCTCCACTTTGCGTTTCGGTAAATGCAATGTCCATAGTCAGCATTCCAGGATATTTACCACTGACACATGAACTATTCCAGCCGACTGGGACAAGTGGTCTGATCTTTTTGAAATCAGAAAAGATGAAACACTGACTTTTGCATCTTAAAAATCCTCCTCCTCTATACACACACATACACACACATGTGTGTGTGTATATATATGTCTGTATACATATAATTATAATTTTTCACATGGATAAATATATCTTTACCTGCTGATTCAGCAGCAGTAGAACTGTTTGGAAGTGGCAGGAATATGGCCAAGTGAAGTTAATGTAACATATTGTGTTGCAAATTTTATAGCAGGCCTTTATGATTAAAAGATTACTCCAGATTACTCCAGAGATAAGGGTCTTGTGCTCAAGCAAAGCTTTATGTCTAGCAATGTCTGACACAGCTGAACCAAGACAGTTAAACAAAGACTGGTAACGGATTGAAAAAATAATTGCGATTAATAGCATGACCTTTGTACTTCAGTCAGCAAATTGCTAAAGTTTTGCTCGACATAAACAGATCCATTGTTTTCCACAAACATTATGGAGTGTGGTCAAGTAACCACAGCCAATTCTGATAGTGTTGGATATGTGCTAGACTTGTATGTGTCACTTGGATGTGATAATATCGGGAGATTGTACTTTAGTGTCATGGAAATATTCTCACACCGAATCCTTGCCATGAAACCTTTCAATTTTAGACACCTATATAATACGAATAATTAATTCAGGTATGTTCATAACTTTTGTCTGCAGCTGGAAGGTGATCAAATAATATCTGCTGTGTGGATCACACATCTAAGTAGTTTTCTTCAGTTAAAACAGTTGGATAATTATGGTTAATTTGAACTGATCTGAGATCTGCCAATCAGGGTGTTGCACAGCACTGCTAGTTATCTTATGATTTTAAGATCTAATTCAATTTACTCAGTGTTTGTTTTATTTGTTCGTGTTTGGCTGTGTGGTTAAAACCGCATTTTCTGTAAAATAACAAACTTAGCATATCTGTTTTACTCAGACCATAAGCATCTCATAAAAAAAAAAAGAAAAAAAAAACTGCAGAAGGAGAAATTAGTGCCCTGAAATAACCATTTTGTTAACTGCACGAGGGATCATGATGTGGGAATACTTGCTGTCTCACTAAATCAGCTTCATATTTATCTTCACATGCAGGCATGTTTACACGTGGGAGGCAGACTCTCTGGAAAATATAATTTCTTTCCTTTGTTTTCATTAATCATCTACGCTGTCATTTTGCATGGTTATTGCTGCTGACAGAAGTGATCTCCTATTCTGATATGTGTTGCAGTTGCGCTGAAGAAACCTCTGACTGAACACACTCCGATGTTTCAACTCTATGTTATGTAGAGGGTAGGCAACTTATTTTTAGGATAACCAGGAATAAGCCAAACATTCTGTCCAACCTGTGAGAGGACGTTGAGGTGGTGGAGCACTACAGATACCTGAACGTTTAACGCAGTGATACTCACTATTTTTTTCACAAGAGCCACATTGGCAGAGCAAAATCAAGGAAAGAGCCACTTTTACGACAACATACTAAGTCCCCTTTTGCACATATGCATTTCTACATATAAAACATCCCACAAAAAAAGAAACAACGCAGCCAATACATTTTCAATTAAGACCACATTTACCTTAAAGGAGATAGAGAATCAAAATCATCTTTTTCACGTTTTTGTACACACGAAGTGCCAGCAAGAGTCAGAACCTCTGTTTCAAGTACTCCCCCTTTTTTGAATTGCCGCCAGAAAATGGGCAAATCCGTGTTTGAGCATTAAGTGACGTGTCTTTTGGCGCAATCGCCCCCCCACACCCAAATCCACAGCCACCCCCTTTCAGACACGCCACTTCGGCGAGAAACAGAAACAGGTGTGCCTTCCAAGGCTGTGAAAGCGGACTACGATCGTTACATATTCTTCCCCCGGAAAGCAATGTTCGCGATCAATGGCTTTTATTTATTTTTAACAGCATCCCCAGTACATACAACCGCCGACTTTTCCTTTGCTCTGCGCATTTCACAGAGTACAGTTTCACAAACCTTGCACGATTCCGAGCAGGCTTCAGTCGGAATTTAATGCTCAGTAGAGGGTCAGTTCCGACTTTGCAACAAAATCAACCCCAGCAATCAGTACAGCCTGTAAGTATCACATTTTATTTTGTTTTAAATGTGTGTTGTGCCATATTCCTGTTGTAAGAATTGCACGTTAGCTCTGGCTTGTTCATCTAAAGGGAATGAGCTTTCTTTTCAGTCAGTGTATTACTCTATAGCTCTGTTTTCAGTGAGAGCAAGGGCAGCCAATCAAGCAACGGCAACCGAATAGTGCCAACACCTACCTGCATTTCATAATGAGGTTGCCAGATTAGCTCTGAAACGACGCCAATAAGGGCAAACGACGCATTCTAAACCCAGCATAGTAACATAGCTGTTTCAGAGAGCCTTTTAGGGAGGTTCTGAGCCATTACAGACCCAACCAATTTTTTTTGGGCTACATATCACATCACAGAACAAGGATTAATGCCCCATTCAACCTTTCTCTATCACCTTTAAAACTGGGATGAGCGGAACCTGGCATGCATGTCTGGGACTTTCTTCATGTTGTATTTGTAGTTTGTTGTTGTAATCATAAGCCCCTTTCACACTGCCGAATAACCCGCGTTTAATCCGCGAATTTAGCGTGTCCGCTGTTGCGTTCACACTGCCGACCCGGGCTGCCGTGTCAACTCGACTCGCCTTTCGACCCGCGTCGGACCCTAGTCTTTTTGCCGAGCCGAGTTTGATGTGAACACAATCGACGCGGGTCGGACGTGGGCGTGGCGTGACGTGAGGAGTTTAAAAGACAGAATGGACAGCTGATTCAGAACAACAGTGACAGGTGAGGACAAGTTTTACTCTGTTTTAGCCTACATCAAGTTCGAGACATTTTTGAAGATGGCCAACTGGGGAGACAAGGAGGTCCGCGAGCTCCTCAGCCCCCGAGCAGAGGACGTTATTTACCGCCACATTTTGGGGACTATAGTGCTCTTGTATTCTCCGCATATGTTCTTCGGCGGTATCCCATGTTGTAACCATCCACACCCCGTAAAATAACATCTCCATGAACTGCATATACAATTGCAAAAACGAGTCCTCAAGGTGATTTTTTTGCTGATTGTATGGAAGAGCTATAGGTATGGCTGATATATGTGTAACATAATATGGAAGAGTTATATGGCTGTTATATGTGCAATGTTTTGTATAGTGCCTTGTGTTTTTTTGTATTGATATATGTTTGCTACTTGACACCTTAATTTCCTTCGGGATTAATAAATAGTACTCTACTCTACTCTACTCTATTTAACCCTACCTCCGACGCATGGCTTGTGCCTACGTCATTGTACCAGCCAGCATTTTATGTGTTTTGTGTGACGCTCTGCCACTAGGCAACGCCCCCTGAACTCGGCGATACGGGCGATACGGGTCACCTAACACGCCAAGCGTTCACATTGCTCGACGCGGGTCGAAGGTGCAATTTGGACCCGCTAAGGTAGCGGGTCGCAGTGTGAAACGGGCTATAGTGAGACATTAAGGATGGGCATGGTTTTTTTTTTTTTTTTTTTTTTTTTTTTGGGCTTTTTTTATGCCTTTAATGGACAGGACAGTTGAAGAGAGACAGGAAGCAGGGGGCAGAGAGAGGGGGAAGACATGCAGCAAAGGGCCATCCGGCACGGAACTCGAACCGAGGCCAGCCGCAGCAAGGACCGCAGCCTCCGTACATGGGGTGCCCGCCCAACCCACCACGCCACCGACCACCCCAGGATGGGCATGGTTTTTGTGCTGTTTTTTTCCCTTTTTTTAATTAAAAAACGATCCATTGTGCCTGCATCTCGCGCCGGCTAGAGGAGCTAGCGTGCTCTGCGGTCAAGTGTGACGGTGGTTTAAGCAGCTGCGTTGCCAGGTTTAACAATGTCCCCTTTAGGAAACACTGTTAAGCCTTAATTAATACTTAATAAAAATACTTAATACTACAAAATTACAAAATAATAAAAAATACCTAATACTGTGCAGTATTCGCTGTATGTTATTTGAAAAAAATTATTGTTATTGTTACCATATTGTTATGAGCTACTATGCAAGTGCGAGCCGCCAATTAAAGCTTGAGGAGCTCGCGAGCCGCGCAATGAGTATTTCTGGTTTAACGTGACAGCAGACAGCAACAGGCAATAATCTGTTATAAATCAATGAAGCTATATGTAAATGATAATTACTTCTCAAATGTCACCGCTAACTACCCTCTTTTACCCAGCAACAGATGAATAAAGAGGTTGGTATTTTTCAGAGACATTGGGTTGCACCCTATTGTTCATCGCTTGCACGGCAGGAGAGTCCTCGCTGACAGAGATTACAGAGTAGATGAAGAAAAGCTTCAAACTTTCTCCAGGCTTTACAAAGGGGGCAACCAGGGACATTAAAAGATGAAGAATGCATGGCTGTTGAAACTCTACAATGAACCTCTGTTCCTGGCTCTTCAGATTTGTTTTAATTATAACGCAGCTGGGGGCTGAGTTCAGAGTTAGATTCCTCTTAGGCTACTTCCTGTCAGTGTTAATATCCATTAGACACGTGTTCACTGATGTTCACTTCCTGCAAGTGCATTTACAATGTTTTTTTTTTCTAGACAGGACACAAGAGAAATCATAGATGCCTTTTTACTCGTCTTCAGGTTAACAAAACAAAGATATATTAACTGCTCATTGGATCATATGTGATCATTAAGAAAACCCAATATAAAAACGATACATTCACGTTTCAGAGCTTAGAGAAATTTCAAAGTACCTATATCCACAAATTCTGATAGAGTCCTCATTTTAATTAAATATATGATATTAAAGGTTAAGGGAGATGAGTGTGGCTGACAAATAGTCAGACATAAGACTTTCAGACTTAGTGTCTCTGCTGAAGAGTTGCAGAGAGTTGGCCTGGAGCTTTAACAGTACATACTCTGATTATGATGCACATTTAATGCCCCCTTTGGTTTGTGAACTGACATTTTTAAGCCTCAAGCTTAACGTTTGGGCCGTGCCAATGTGGTCTTTTTGAAGCCGGTGAACACATTTGGGCAAGAGGGTAGAACTGAAGATAAATGCTACCTTGCTAATGCATACCTTTGCTACTTCAGGCAATTCCTTATTAATGGACTGTTCCAAAGATTCTCTGAAAACAAACCTGCTGATCCTAAATGCTGCACTGTGAGAACTCACAGAACTAGCTGGAGCAATCCCATTTCTC
Organism: Odontesthes bonariensis; assembly: GCF_027942865.1. Taxonomy (NCBI): domain Eukaryota; kingdom Metazoa; phylum Chordata; class Actinopteri; order Atheriniformes; family Atherinopsidae; genus Odontesthes; species Odontesthes bonariensis. Next base: position 11,515,028 of record NC_134506.1, on the reverse strand, counting down.
AAATTATGGCTCCTCTTCATTGGCTACATATTAAATCCAGAATAGAATATAAAATTCTCTGCACATATAAAGCTTTTAATTAAAAAGCTCCATCATATATTAAAGATATCATAGAGTACAGAACCAAAAGAGAACTTCGCTCTCAGACTGCAGGTTCCTAGATTTTCTTAAAAGTAGATTTGGAGGCAAAGCTCTCAGTTACCAGGCCCTCTCTTGTGGAACTGGCTGCCAGTTTGGGCTCACGAAACAGAAACCATCTCTACCTTCAAGATTAGGCTTAAAACCTTCCTTTTTTTCTAAAGCTTATAGCTCAAGACGAAGGAGATGATAGTGGACATGAGGAAGGTAGAGGAGACCTCATCAGCCAGTATTTGTCCGAGAGCTTGCGGTGGAGAGGGTGAGAACCTTCAAATCACATCAACGAGGACCTCACCTGGACAGTGAACACCACACAGCTGATGAAGAAGGCTCAACAGCGCTTGTATTTTCTGAGGAGGCTCAGGAAGTTTGGCATGTCGGCTGAGATGCTCAGGAATTTCTACAGCTGCGTTGTTTAGAGCATCTTGACCAGTTGCATCACTCTGTGGTACGGCAGTGCCACTGCCATGGACGCCTGCAGAAAGTGGTAATGACAGCTAAGGGGATCATCAGGACTCCACTCCCCTCTCTGCAGAGCATCTACAACCACGGAGTCCACAGGAGAGCTGCCTCCATCATCAAAGACCCCACCCACCCCCACCATGGACTGTTCACACTTATCCCCTCAGGCCATATTGACCCTTCCCAGTCACGTGACTTTCGTAAAGCAACCGCCATTTTGGACGAATAGAAGACAACGATTTGCGAGTAACGATAGTAACAGTAACGATACAGACAGACTGAAAATTGAATAAAAGAAGAAAGAACAAGATGCAGAAAAAAACTCCACTATCCAGCGAGGTCGGGCATTTAGTGGGCCAGCAGAGGGAGAGGTATTTGGAGAAGCTGAAAATTGGAGGTTTAGAAAACGACGTGTACTTGCTTCCACCAGGGCTGTTTACAGACGTCCGACAGCATGCCACCGCCTCGTCTTTACCCGACTTCGGCCCCCACGACCTTTATATTTATGTTGTAAAAAACCCATCGCCATACACGGGATAGGATCTAAAGGCATACAAGAGTTTGGATGCCTACAAATATTTTGTGTCGGGCTATGTGATCGTCCCTGGAGCCGGTGGGCGCCATCTTTTTACAGCTAAGGTTTGTTTGCATTTTTCATTTAACGTTGTTCACCAGGATAAACGACATGTAAACCCGTTGACACGGTGTTATAATCTTGCTATTACGAGAATTGCAATGACCAAGTCGTAGTGCTTTACAAAAGGCGCTGTGTTATGTTTTATCTAGTAGAAAGGCAACCCTGAAATGGCACGGGGGAACACTAGCTAATGGTGCTGGCTACTACAGAAACAAGGGTGTTAGTGGGTTGTTTTAACCTATTTGGTTAAACACACTGGCCCGCCATGCAATGTAAAGCCTTGCGAGGTAAATGTATAAGCAATGTAAAGCCTTTGCATGATATCTTTATTCGACACTTACCTCCAACAAAGTGGTCACTACACAACCGCTGGTATACTGAAGGTTGCCAGTCTTTCCTGTTGATCGCCTCGATCCATCTTCTCCGTCGCTCAAGGTCAGTGGGGATCCGGTAAAAAGACAAATCTTTCCTCGTCTGCTGACTGTTGGTACACCCAGGCGCGCAACAATATGCCGGCATGATGTAAACCTTACTGATCGAATTGATATTTTCCTTTGAATGTTCCTCGCTCCTTCGTTGTTGGCTGTGGTAGACTTGTTTTCACGTCCAAAATGGCTGACGCTTTTGTTGTGACGTCACGTGGGATGAGTCAATAGGCACAGAAGTGTGAAATGCAGGACCACCAGGCTCAAGAACTCTTTTTTCCCCACTGCCATCAGACTCCATAACAGCTAACAAATTGCACTACCAACAACCTGTTTACATTTGATTTTTGTACTATTCAGTTTATATATATTTATTATTAGGGACCGAGCAGTGAAACTGCAAGGACCCTATTGTATCTGTAAGGTTTATTATTCCGTCTATTTCTTATTCTTTGCAAAAGGTATGCGAAAACTCAGGAAATTTTGCGAGCGCCACCTGCCAGTCGACATGAAAGAATCTAAACTTTATATTTTTGGGAGACGCTCATTGGCTCTGTAGCGACCCCTATAATGCTTAAAAATGGTCCCCTTAATAGGATTAGTTTCGCGTGGGACAACGAAATTCGGTACACTCATTCATCATGCCTAGACGCACAAAAAAGTCTCTTGCCACCAATGTCCCACATTCACAGGAAGGCGGCCATTTTGGATGGAAAGTTGGAGTTTTCGTGCCATTTTTGACCGATTCCACGCCTTGCATAAGATCGAACTTATCCTACAGATTTAATGCTACAGACTTCAAACTTGGCCAGGTTACTCTTAAGACATGGGGGGAAAAATTCATGGGGAAACTTTTTCAAAACTTAAAGGGCGTGGCCGTGGCGACTTCTCAAAGTTCGATGACTTGCCATCACTCGCCACAAAAAATGAAGTCTTTTATAACTTCCACATACATTATCCAATCTGTCCCAAACTACATACGGTGAATGCTGGACCCAGCCTGAACGCGCACATATAACATAGTGACATCAACATACAGCGCCACCTGCTGGTGGTCGGCAACGTCTTTTTTTTCCCACACCTCACATTTGATCGAACTTGTCCTACAGATTTGATGCTACAGACTTCAAACTTGGCCAGGTTACTCTTAAGACATGGGGGGAAAAATTCATGGAGAAACTTTTTCAAACCTCAAAGGGCGTGGCCGTGGCGACGCCTCAAATTTATGACTCGCCATGAAAAATTAAGTCACTTATAACTCCCACATATATTATCCAATCTGTCCCAAACTTCATACGGTGATTGCTGGACCCAGCCTGAACACGCACATATAACATAGTGACATCCACCTTTAGCGCCACCTGTTGGTGGTTGGAAACGTCTTTTTTTTTCCAGGCCTCGCATTTGATCGAACTCCTCCTACATATTTAATGGTAACAGCTCCAAACTTGCCCACATTACTCTTAAGACATGGAGGGAAAGAATCATGGAGAAACTTTTCCAAACTCTGAACGGTGTGGGCGTGGCCAGGCGGTGAATATCGTGTGATGGCGTTTGTGGTTTGAAAGCCTTATCATCATCGCAAAGTCATGAAACTTCGCACACACGTCCACCCTGTCGACCTCGTACGTATGTAAAGGGTATCGTGTGTGGGCGGAGATAAATGGCTCAGTGGCGCCCCCCTAGAAATGTTATAAAAACCCCTCCATATTGGACTTATTATGAGCTTGTACGTACGCAGAGGGTATCGTGCGTGTGGGCAGAGCTGCAGCTCCAGCGTCCAGCGCATGCCCCAACGTACGCACATCCCAACGTACGCCATCTCGGTCCCGCTCACAGCTGCTTGCAGCTTTCTAGTTTTTCTTCAGTTTAGTTTTATTTTGTATATAGCATTTTTTACTGTATATACCATTTTTCACTCCTTTTACAGACAGCAAAGTTTTTCATTGTACAGGGAAATGTGTTTCTACTGTGCATATGACAATAAAAGACTTTGAATCATGCTGCTCACAGGCCTAGACTGCTGCGGGATCTTCAGTGATGCAACTCTCCTTACTCTGCTCTCTTTTCTCTTCATGTACATATGATATTATTTTGGTCATCTTGTGTTTTCTTTCTCAGAAAGTATTCCTAGTCTGGTGTTTTAGTGCTTGTTATTCCCTCTTTCCTGTCTTCTCAACCTCCAACCAGTTGAGGCAGATGGTTGATGTTAGCTCGATTCTTTCATTGGAAGCTCAAGAACAAGCCGGAGGAATCTCAAGTTAAATAAAGTGTTAATTGGTAGTCACACGTAAAGCATATCAGCGCTGGGCTCAGTGGAACAGAGCTCCCGCAGGAAATCCGTCAGATTTCCGCCTCGATTTCCGGGTATCTTTTGCATTTATAGCCTCGTAGGTTGGACTCACACTCTACCGCGTATGATTGGACATGCTTTGTCATATTCTCTGAATAAGCCAAATAATGTCTCTGAATAAGCCAAATAATGTGTGTGTGAATCTTGCACCTGCTTTCCCAGGCTAATTGTTTTGTCTCCCTATTCCTGGATCACTTAATGTCATGTATCGTGTCCATCGTGGAAAAGTACAGCATTTAACAAAGCCAATTTTAACAGTTGACCTTCCAGAGTATAATTCTGCGTAAGGTTTCTTCCTTTTAAAAGGGAGTTTTTCCTCTCAACCATCACTCTGTGCATGCTCAAGATGGGGGGTTGAATCGAAGAGAAGTTTTAATGCAATCCATTAGACAAGCAGATTATTTGGATTGGCATTGATTGAACTGGACAAAGCTGGATTTTATTTCTAAAAGATAGTTATTGTAATTGTGCTGGTTGGAAGGTTCAAATCACTGTTGTGAATCCGGTTAGAACTCCAAATAAAGCAGTCGCAATCCAGTGTGTTTACTTGACTTGAATTTGCTGTTTATTCCTCACTTGACAGAACTGTATTTGTGTGTGGTTCTAGAACATAAAGAATATGATATAACATCAATGTCATATCAGTCCAAATAACTAACAAATTATATCACATTTACATTGTGACTGACTGCAATATTAATAATTCTCAATATGTTGCTTCTAAATAAAAGTAACACATGAAAACCCACGTTGGTAGCTCTCAATAAATGTGCACATGCATAAGCCTATCAATTAGGAGTAAAAACGTGTATATTCTGCTAAGTAAACTACATTCTTAACTTTGCAATGTTACTTACTTTCTTTTTCAGCATGACAGTACCATTAGGCAGCTTTTTCCACAATTTCATTTGATGTTACTGGATTATAGATGATTACTATTAATTGGATTAATATTATTAACTGTATTTTTCAAGTCCCTTGAGATGATATTTGGTGCAATCGAAATAAAACTGAATGGAATTGAATAGATACCTGAACCATGATTGAAAAAAGTAAAAAAAAATAATTTCATTAACACTCATTGAAAGGTGTGAATTCAGCAGATCACACCTGAATGATGTCTGGAAAAAAATGTTTCGACTATACTTCCACAGGAATTTTGACATTTTTTGAATAGGAGTCTATTTGACCCACAGATTTCCGGAAAACGGCACTGAGCAGCCATCATTATTATTGCACCTTCTTTTAAAAATATTTTTGGTGTTTGATTGATGTACCTTGACATGGAGGTGGGCAAATAGAGAGTTATGACATTTAGTAAATTGCCAAGGCCAAGACTTGAATACCAGCCAGCTGTAATCGGAACTTTAGCCCCTGAAAATGGGGTATCACACAACTAGTTTAGCTTTCCAGCATCCCAGTGGTATTGCAGTTAAAGGGACCTTCAAACTACCATCAGTTTGGTGAGTGGGTGACTTTGTCCATCTTGTTGATGCAGCGGCCTTAACACAGCACGAGTCTTTGCTTTTGGCTTGTTGTCACAGTAACACAACGGCACTGCAGATTTTTACAGATTCAGTTCAGGTCTTACACATAAAATGTACTTGAGGCTGCTGCTGTTGATGTTTTGTTTTCCGTGCCATTCATAAATAAGATCATTTGAAAGAAGAGTTGTTGGAAGATAGTTGGAAGTGTTGCAGAGAGGAGGTGATGTGTAAAATCATCAAGGATCAGAGCATGTGAACGGAGCGGAGCGCAGCGCAATTCCCGCTCCCCGTTCAGGAGGATGTTCGCTCATTCGCTCCCCGCTCAACGTTGCGCCAGGACGCTCCGCTCAAAACTCGCGCCGCGCTCACCTTAATTTTCCTGCTGCTCAGGTGAAATCGCTCCACGCTCGCTCAAATTTTCAGGAGAAGGAATTTTCTGACATTTTTACTTCATGTAATTATGACAGGGCCCTGGGACACACGGCGTTTGATTTAATGATGTGACCGGTGTATTTTCTTATTTAACTGGCTGTTAAATTATCGCCACTGTAACGGTGGCTCTGCCGTACAAAAAATAATGTTTAGAAATGTTGGGCACCAGGTAGGGTTAGAACTAGCACCTGAGCAGTCAGCTTAATTCAGACAATCAGAAAGGGGAACATGTCTTCACGGTACCTGACCTGTTCCGAGCGTTCCCGTGTCCCAAAACTCCAGACGAAATACACAATCCACGCTCGATAGCGTTTGTAGGCCCTACAGTTCGGGCGTTTCCCTGTTTATTATCCGCACTCTCTCTGCAACTAATGCTAGCTCCGCCACGCATAGAACACACCATTGCGCCCTCGACTTGAATTGCTCACTTCCTCATTTACTACGGGTGACAAGGCCCGCGTGGCTGCTTGTCCCCAGCTGTGAACGTAACATCTCGCTCCATTCATGTTGCCCCGCGTTTCCTATTTAATTATTAATTTATTACACTAGACTACATTAAATCAAAAATGTTATTTTACAAATTTTATAATCCGACATTTTTAATTGACGTTGTGAGCGCATCGGAGCGAACTAGAGCGGAGCGAAATCCTCGCTCCGGCTTTTGAATGGAAAACCGCTCTCCACTCTGACCATATTTCACCGCTCCGCTCCACAGTCCGCTCCACGCTCCGCTCCGTTCACATGCTCTGTCAAGGATCGCCATTAATACTTTTGGGGAGTTGTGTTTGTAACTTGGCAACAACTGAATTGTCGATGTCACACAAAGGCTGGCAAGTAACAGTGGTAAACTCTTTCAGTAGACAATATGGACAGAAATTCACAGCCAGCAGATTAATAATTGGGGTGTTGAGAGGCTTCTCAGTTTCAGGATTAAACCATCTGTTGTTCACAATCTCTGCTATCACTATTCTTTTTCCTACACCTCCCACTCCCACTCCTGTCTGCTTTCTCTTTCTACACATATAGAGTGACAACCTATAGAGAGGTGTTGGGATGTGAAACACAAATATTGCATTTCCAATATCCCCACTTTGACCTTGTGAGTACTCTAAGCTCATTAATTTTATTTGCCAGTCTCTGACAATCAAGGGAAGAAATTGTTTAAAATTCTTTCTTCTTTCTCTCTCTCCATTTTGCTCCGACTTTACATTTATCTCCCCTCTACAACTCGTCTGGATTTGGGGTCTTATTCCAGGTGTTTTTTGGACTTGAAAACACTCAATCAGCTGCTCCTGTATGTAAACAACTTTGTCCTTTGCATGTTTACTCATCAGAATATGGAGTAAGACCGCTTCCAAAAAGATGTATCCATGATTCCAACCATTCGTACTCATAATGAGAAAGTTGTACACAAAATTCTGCTGTCTTACACATGAATCTGAGAAATTGTTTGGGTTAGGAATGTTTTTTTTATGTGAGTATAAATCTAAGAGCTGTGAGTGCAAAGTCTTGTGAATATAAACTCTAATTTCTACGACTACGAGTTCTCCACTGTGAACACGAATTCAAGTTTGTGGGTACGACTAGAAAAGTGTTGAAATGACATCACATAGCTCACAGGGGAAAGTAATCGAACCCCGGTTGCTCCAACCGAGCATGCGCCAAAGCAAAAAATGGCTGATAGGAGTGCACGCATGGACCAGAGCTATTGAGTAAATACAGTTGCAGCACGCTTTGGGGCTGTCACGTGGTTCATGTAAGCCTCAATAGTTCCAAACGTCACATCGCTGTCAGTCAGTTTGAACGGGTTTTAGCAGGACGGAGCACAAAAACGACAACTTTAACATTTAGGATGCAATTTTTGGTAAATATTGACCAAAAATGTGCATTGATTTTACTACACTGACTATGTGTTTTATCAACTGTAGCGTTATTGGGCATTTATATATGTATTAAATATAAGGATTTATAAGATGTTCTCACAGTCTCAATAAACCTTAAACCTCGAATATAGGGCACCACCTTCCTGTTGATTTAACTTGTTTTAAGTTACAGTCAGGGAGGGAAACTGTTAAAATCTTACGATCCTGGTATGTTAAATTAATAATCAATTATCTCGCTACTTTCGTGAAAGTTCTCGTTTGGTTGGACAGGCATTACGTAAAGAAAGCGTACGACACAATCTGTGATTATAACATATATATAGATATATGAACTATTTATTAAAATGATGTGACCAAAGATATGAACCTTAAAACAAACAGGAGATGCATTGAATATGGGTGATTATATAAAACACTTAGTGAATGGAAAATAAAATAAGGGAATGGAGAGATACTGGATTTCTTCAAATAGTTTAGGTTTGGCTTACTATTTGAGGCTAAAGACTGACATCTTTGGATTAATTTATCATTCTAATAGTGAAAGTCTCGAAACATCCATCAAACCCACTTTAAGGTGAAAAACGGGTCGGTCTTACGTTACTGAAGTTCTGTTTAGTCGGTTCGGAACACGGCAGGTAGTGGCCACGCAGTCCGAGGGGTTTTCTCTGCGTTCTGCTCCCAGGGGCCTTCCGTAGTCGTGGATTACTTCAGCGGGTTTTGCAGTGGCCTAGACGGTTGTTTCTCTTCACCGGGAAACGGGAGCGCTGATGCCAAAAACTTCACTGTGCAGGATGATTAAACTCGTCCGAGTGTCAGAGTTGGTCCGTTGCTTCTCTGATGAAGTGAACTTAAGTTCACAGAAGGTTAATAAAAGATTGCTTGGAGTTGGCTTTCTTGGTAGGAAGAACTGTGATGGCGTGCCATAGCGGAGGTTAGAACGTGCGACGTAAAAAGGACATGGATGACGATGGACGAACAAAAACACGGAAAACGTGCATCTTCAGAATTCATTCTGTTTCTTTCTTCGGGTCTTTCTTCCTCGTCTTTCCTTGGGTCCTTCTGCCATCTCCTTCCTCCCTTTTTGTCGTCTTCTGCACGGCTCATCCTCTCATCTTTCCGCTCTCTTCAAATCTCTCCAGATCTGAAAACCTGAACAACTGAAAATCAAATCCAATCTGCTCTCAACTCTCATCAACTCTCTGTAAAACTCTGAGTCTGGTTCGCGGGCTCCGTGGTTTGACTCTCGGAGGCGGGGCATGACGTAAGCTTACACTACTCTTTCAGCCAATGATATGCCTGAACTGTGGTGTTCTGCCTTGGTGTCTCTGTAAGGCGATCTACTCAGCTTTTATGTGGGGATTTCTGGATGAGACAAAGAAACTCTTATTTCTCCATTACTCTGTCTCGTAGAACATTTGTCTCGGTGATTCTGAAAACACCACAACTTGTTAAGATATGCAGATTAAAGGTATAACATAGACTTGTGATATAAAGACACAAAATAACACAACATGATACAGACGATTATGAGTCTCAAAATTCAGATGGATATCTGTAAAGTCATGACATATGAATAGCGAACCACACAATGTTAATTTTCTGTGTTAACAATGGGGATACCAAACAAATAACAAATAGATACCGAAGGGACATCGTTAAAAGTTAAATTGTTGCATATATCTTGTCCATTTTACTGGGTCCTTGGGGATTTAAATGTTCAACTATTCAACACTGCAGACCACAAGGGGGCAATGTGGTTCCATCGACTGGTTGCGCATTTTCCCACAAGATCAGTCCTCTGTCAATATTTAATCCAGAATCATACAAATTGTCTCTATATGCGTCTTGTGATCAAGCTGGAAACCTGAAAGGACTTGTATGAAGTTGTCAAACACATTTAATATAGTTTTAAGATTCAACTAAAAGTGAGTCTTAGTGAAGTCTTCTCAGTTCGTGTGTAGCCATCTGGTCTCTTTCTCTGGTGGAAAGGGGTTAAAGTGTCAACTTCGATTTATGGTCAAGATAAGATAGTAAGGTCTCCCACTTTTTAAAATATTAATTAACTGATTAAAATATTAATTTAAAAACATTTTTTTCTGATTAAAACCATAGTAAATAACAAAATAATTGTGTCAGATGTGCAAAAAAAAACCAAAAAACAGATTTCACCCAAACATTTTATTATAAAATGTCATCATGGAACATGTAAAACAAGCCTTAATAAAGAAGTTATTTTACTGCTATTTATACTGTTGGGTAGATTAATCTGCAACAGTGAACTGTATTTGATCAAATTTAAGTGTTTGTAGAAAAGTTCTGAAGTCCTAATGATGGTTCATCCATGGCAGCAGCGAGCACCACATCTGCTGACCTCCCTGACAACAACAACAGAGAAACAAGTCATTATCACAGCTGCAAAATAATATTGAAAAAAAACGTTCTTAATTAGTTAAAGACCGGTCAGCTAATGCCTCACAATGCCAAAAAATGTATTAAATGTATTATTACTATAGGCCTATATAGTATTTTGGTAATGTTTTAAAACCTAACAATCAAAACAACAGTACATAATGTCACCTGACAATAAAAAGTTAACGGACTTTAGTGAAATGATCACGTTAATTACCTTAGCCTCCTTTACCAAGTTTTCAGTTAGGTCTCTAAATCAATTCCATTTTTTTACATTAACATCGATATTTCATGCAAACCAAATGTAAAAATAACACTGTTTAAGAGTATACTTCTGATAGCTAATGCTTCAAAATGTAAAAAACTTTTAAAACGCTGTTATTTCATTAACATACCAGTAATTGTTCTTTTTTTTTGGGGGGGGGGTGCTTTTTATGCCAGTGGAGAGAGACACAAAGTAGGGGGCAGAGAGAGGGGGAATAACACGCAGCAAAGGGCCGTCCGATGCGGGATTCGAACTGGGGCCAGCTGCATCGAGGACTATAGCCTCTGTACATGGGGCGTCTGCTGTACCCACTACGCCACAGACCGTCCCACCAGTAATTGTTCTTGACGAGCAATTGAGATCGACGGAGCTCCGTCCCTTGTTTGGAACTATTGGCGTATCGTCTTACTCATAGACATTATAAAGAGTGGACGCCACATCGACCGCTGGGGCGCGAGAAATACAGCCGCCATCTTGGACCGGTCATCCTACCTATAGACAGCAGAGTATTTAAGATGCCAGAGGACTGTATTCCTGTGTAAATCGACGTACGATTGCCAACAGGGGTCGGGGGATTACTTTTCACAAGTAAGATTCAACATTATTATTGGTTATGTTTTGTGAAAAGAATATTATTTTACTGTGTTCATGTCCACCAGCGAAATTGTAGCCTGCAAACGTTAAGCTAGGCTTTGTTTATAGTGGTGTTCACCTGGCTATTAGGCCAACTGAGACTTTATAAATCATATATTCCATAACACAGGCTTAGATTACAACTGACACAAGAATGCTATTTTAAAAATATTGAACAGCAAATTTTACACATCTGACACAGGCTGTATTTTTCACATGTAATTCTTTCATCCTAACAAAAGCATGATACCTCTCATGTCTCACATCCACTCCACTTACTTAAAAAGACAGACAACAGAACATCTGACTGTAGAATAGTTTGCAAACAAGCTTACTTACAATTTCAGCAGTTTATTATCAACAGATATGCGTCAAAATGGGAGTTTTGTTGATCTGAACCCTCGTAAGAAATTTGATGGAAGAAAATAGGAAGAAAGAAGAAAATAAGCTTGACCTCCTTTTTAAAATGTTTTTGTGTTGAATTTGTCGAATCTCCCGTTTTTATTTTGCAGGTTTCCCAAAGACAAAGATATGAGAAAGGAGTGGAAAGTTGCTTAGAGGAGGGAAGGATTCACTGTAAGCGTGTCGCCTACACCATATTTCCAAATTCACCTCCGTTGACCTGCAGAAAGGGAGCACGAGAAAGAAGCTCTGCAAAACAGTCCTTTTTCAGGGCTTTTAGCTCGTTTAAACTTTCATGAGCAACTTTGTGTAAATATGTGTAAATATGGGTTGGTGTCATGTTTTTGTGTTTAACTTGAAAATTTTAATTATTTTAGGATTTCTGTACCATCTATCTGTCTGTCTTAACTTTTTTCTGATATATATAGATTTTAATTTATTTTTGAGAGAGATCTCTCATAGAGAGAGAGAGAGAGCAATTAAATAATAATTAATGTAAATAATTCAATGTAGTTGTATTATAATTTAATTGTATTTTGGTATGTTTTTTCGGCTACAATGGTTGATATCATTCATGCCAATAAAGCCAATTTGAATCAATCTTGATATGGATAGAGATCTATGTAGATATAGATATTAATTTTTTCTGATATATAACTTCTGTCTATTGTGTTCTATCTTATATATGAATGTGTAATGCATAATTTCTTAAATTTTCAACTTATTAAAATAGCTGAGTCATACAAAATCTGCTTCTGTATTAAATATTAGTGTTTTTATATATATTTGTGTGTGTATTATATTATATATATCGTGTGTCTTTTGCAAAAAAGCCTACCTATCATACATAACATATCACATACCAGAATATTCTATTACTGTTAAGCCTACTATGAATATTAAAATACGCCAAATCATGTGTCCGGTAACATGCCTACATGTATGACGTTTGAAGAAAAAAACCCGTGAAAATCAGTTTGTATTCAGTGAGTTATGATCGATTAAATAAAGTATCTTTTAACTTATCTAGACTGTCGCTTGCTTTTAAATTCATTTAAATTATTTTATTTGTTTCTCTTTATATTATTTTATGTATTTTTAATGCTTCTTCCACTCCCTGCTGCAATGCTTTTATTTTATGTAAAGCACTTTGAATTGTTTGTACATGAAATGTGCTATACAAATAAATTTGATTTGATTTGATTTGATAAATGCGCTGACACTTCATTGCGCCAGCCAGCCAGATTACACTGAGTGGAGCGGATGAACGGTCCAAGATGGCGGCCCCACGGCTTGTCAGCGCCAATAGGCAGTAGCGGTCGATGCGGCGTCTATTCTTTATTTGTCTATGGTATTACTCTATAGCTCTGCTGTCAGCCATCATTGGCTTTGGCGCATGTGCAGTTGGAGCAATCGGGGTTCGATTACTTTCCCCTATGAGCTATGTGATGTGATTTCAACACTTTTCTTGTCGTACCCACAAACTTGAATTTGTGTTCACAGTGGAGAATTCAGTCGTAGAAATTAGAGTTGTATTCATAAGACTTTGCACTCACAGCTCTTAGATTTATACTGACATAAAAAAAACATTCCTAACCCAAACAATTTCTTAGACTCATGTGTAAGACAGTCTAATTTTGTGTACAAGTTTATCATTATGAGTACGAATGGTTAGAATCATGGATACATCTTTTTGGAAGCGGTCTTACTCCATATCAGAACAGATGATAGGAGCCATCATTTAAACAGCACAGCTTCCACACCAGCATAGAGAATTTCTTTTCAAATCTTTAAAAGCTCAACTGAAAATCTCAAGGAGATAGACAGAAAGACACAATATGAGCAGAGCTACTGCAACAGGCTGCCACTAATCCAGGGCCATCCCAGAACCGCTGTTGGTCACAACCAAACAAATCTGCCTCCAAGTGTGTATGTGGTGAAAAAGCAAAGTTAAGCACCACTAAATGTGATTGCCTAAGCAAAACAGAGTTTATAGGCAATTATACAGAGTAGTATACTGTATATGCTGACATGTATGTATGTGGATCAGCAAATTGGTGGTAAGATTTTTTCCCTGATACAACAGAAAGTGAAATAGAGTTTGATGTGTTTTTGCATTCTGGCTAAATCTTATTAAACTGGGAACAGTAATCACAACATAACCATACTACACTCCAAATGTGTTTTACACCTGCATTAAATACAGTTGCAGTCTTGATGCTTTTAATCAGTCTTTTCTCTGGTAGCTTACATTGAAACCAGAGGGGAAAGCTAATTCAACATGATTTCTGTTAATAAAGGTTAGAAAAAGCTCAGTTAGGGGGTAAGAGTTTCGAATTTGATTGTGAGGCTGCTCTAGTGTTTTGCAATGCAAGCACAGGCTTTGCATTTAATGTTCCCATGCTTAATCAGCAATCATCGCAGCATATATGATTTTTGTGAAGATTATTAAAAAATACACATTGAACAAGCCTTGAAGCCAATTTATGTTGCGTGAGGTTTGCACGGGGGGGGGGGGGGGGGTGCAGGAGATGAAAGACTGTACATCGGAAAATACATTCTTGTGAGTGTTACTCTTTCTCTCCCTCTATTTAACTAATAATTCCACAGCTTTTTGTAAAAAAAACCTTTAATGTCAAATAAAAAAACGATATTATAAAATTGAATGAGGCGTTTAATGGAGTCTGGAGCTGCAGGAGCATCCTGGCCCAACGTGATTTCTGGGGTGAATTCTAATAGGAAATAGATCTGCTGAATGCTTGCAGAGTGGGTGAAGGGAAGCGGGGGGTAGGGAGGATGCAGTGAAAAAGAGAGAGCTACTTCTGTGAAGAATGCGAGTTCCTTGACAGCATTAGCTGTGCCAACCCTGTTTTGCTGCTCCCTTGCATATGAATACTAAATCCCCCCCTCCCTTCTTGTCTGTGTTAAGAAATTCAGTCGAAGTTCTGCACATTTGGACACAAAGAAACAAGCTCGTGGGAGAGTCTCTCAAAATCCGTTTTTTTTTTTTTATATATATCTAAAATGAATTTTATGACAGTTTACAGACTTTTCTGCTGGCTCACTTGATATGGACATTCTTCATTCTTTTCTGATTCAGTCTCCTCTCTCATGTTTATCAGATCAATGACAAACCGGGCAAAATTGATCGGAATAAGAATCGAAAGGAAGACTCTTTGCTCAAAATTCAATCAAAATCAAGAGCTACTTCAGCAGAGTTTCACTTAGGATTGATCTGCAGATATGAGGTGTGGACAGTGACATTGACAAGCAGGTACACCCAGGACTTACGATAGGAATAAACATCAATATAGCATTCAGTATAACATAATGTGATTTATCATGCGGTGTTTAAAATTCTCTGTACTATTTTACTTTACTGTGCTGTGAAAGTAGAAGTCCTAAGAAACCCTGACAGACATTTGAAGGGTAAATCTTAAATTGTTCCTTTCTGAAATAAAGCGGCCTTCATGTTTGGTGTTTCCACTCAGTGTTGCAGGCAGACTATCATCTTTGACATATGTACAGTGGCCGTTGCGGAAGAGTGCACAGCGCCCTTCAGTTGAGTCATAGTTGCCATCTCAATGTATAATATGTGACTTAAAGTTATGATAAGGCCTTGTTCCAGATTTCTTTTTGTAACTTTGTATGCTCACATGTCATTTTGTAGCGTCTAACAGTAGCCTTAGGCAGGCCCTCACAGCCACCCTGGATTACTGTAAATTGCTGTGAAGATAAAGCTGTTGCCTGGAAGCCAGACAGAACAGTAATTCTCCACTCCACTCCTATTATGGGCTTTTCATTTCTTCTATTTACTTCATAGCGACTGAATGGGACTGAACTCTTCATCTTCCTTCCACCGTTACCATCTGCCTACATACCTGCCCTGCACAAGAACGGATTCCATCTAACAAATACCAAAGCTCAGTGAAGCTTTAAGGAATAATAACAAAACTGATTGAAACTTTATCATGTCTATTGTCTTCATCTACTAGAGCAAAACATAAGCTTTCCAGCAGCAGGAATGACCTTTTTGCACAAACCAAATTGGAACATCACAGCAAAATGAAAAGCTAATCCTGAATCCATGAGATTAAAGAAGTTGTGGTCGGCGGTGTTGGATCAGGAAATAATAATCTGGCAGACACACTTCATTTAATTTTCTGGATGCTGACATGCAAATGAGGCTCATTTGTATAATCTTTTCAAATGGAAAGCAGATGATAAAATACCATCAGAAGCCATTAATATTCAATTAGGTGTCATGTGTGCAAAGTCATGCAGTTGAAGGAATCGAAAGAGTTGGTGAGAGGGCCATTCAGACAAGAGAAGACAAAATGGCATACAGAACATTCTGTATTGTGAGGTGACTGCAGCCATGCTTTTACTGTCTGCTACCACTTTAGTCATGGTCTTTTATTTTTTGGATATGATATTGATATTTATAGGAACTGCAGTTATTATACAGAGCCATACTTTTACACATCCAATCCCTTATGGGTAGTGAAAGCATTACAAAAACTCCATAGCCATATTTGAATATGAACTGGAGCCCTGTAATGTTCTTAAATTGTTCTAAATGGGGTGGTCCGTGGCGTAGTGGGTTAAGCAGGCGCCCCATGTACCAGAGGCTATAGTCCTCGCTGCAGCTGGCCCCGGTTTGAGTCCCACATCGGATGGCCCTGTACTGCATGTCGCCCCCCCTCTCTCTGCCCCTTGCTTCCTGTCTCTCTGAACTTTCCTATCAATTAAAGGCACAAACGCCCAAAAATATTTAAAAAAAGAAAATTGTTCTAAAATGGTGGTATGTGCGCATGCAAATGTCGGCAGCATTTGCCTCCAGACTTCTTTCAAAGATATTCCACGAAGCGGTGTGAAACTTTGAACAGCAAGCGCGGAAATAGTTTGTACATACTACATGTATTGTTTGTGTTTGTTGTTTATGACAATAGCCAGATTATTTCTGGCCATATGGCTAATCACTCTATGTAAACTGTACCTGCAAAATGTTCTCAGTCATGATCTAATCTGGGTCCTTTGTGGGAGAGGCTCCATGGTGACCTCCAAATCATCAGGTCATCAAGCACCTCTGACATCTTGTCATTTGGCCCTTAATTGAAGTATAATATTGATTAGATAAATAAAATGATTAATTCTTTAGGTTTATTAGCTTCCCCAAATTATTTTACACATACAGTATAATAAAACTTGGTTACTATGGTGGAGGCACAATGAAACTGATAAAACTAAAATGGTCTCCATCAACCAGCCAGGCTTCCATCTCTACTGTTTTTGATTTATGATCCTTTCTGTCCTATAAACATTTTGCCATTATTAGTAGCTAATAGTGATTTTTGAGTTCTGAGTTCAACTAACTTGTGACAATCAAATTCTGTTGTGTTCATCCCCAGATCAAGGTGAATGTTTGCCCTAAATTTTATGAAACTCCCAAAAAGCGTTGGAGGCCTAGGACAGATGGACATCTGAGACCATTGTATCTTTGAGCACACAAGATAATAACATAAATGCTAACCAAGCTGTCTAAGCCAAATTATTATTATTATTATTTTTTTTTTTTCCTTAAGCCTAAAGCAATGACTAGAACTTAAATTTAAGATTAAAGGATGACAAAATGGATCACAAAAAAAAAGGTCTGGCACAGGACACTAAACTTGGCTTGAGTCCTACAATATCAATGCCTCGACTTCCATATGTGAACTTTTTTCTATTCGCTTTCCATGTTTCCTTGTACTTAGTATTTATAGATGACGATAACAGACTTACTGGCCACATCTATGGAAGTGGTACAGATGCAGCCACTTTGAATGGCCGGCTGCTTCATGCATGGGCCATTCACATCCCAGGTGATTCACTGTCTGTGGGTGTTACACCATCCACATCTGTGATGCAAGAGACCCCCGCTGGCTGGAAATTGGCTGGAAACTACTTAAGCTGGCCTCTGGCTAAGAGAGACAATTGTAAGTGGCCGCATCTCGAACAACTTATAAAAGCCATTTAATGGGCCAATAAGAGAGACTGGTGCATGAATCTGTATGCTAAAATTTGAATTAAAAGAGAAGTGACGCAGGGACAGAACCTTGTAAAATTCATACAACTGTAAAATCCACAGGATCTTGTCCATGGAACAACCACAGTACAATGATTAGTATTTTCAGTTTAATATAGCTTATTTTTACCTGACAAATTCAACTTTGCCAGGGTTATGGTTGAGAACGTTAAGGTTCTGGGTTTCAAAGAACTTTCCAATATTAAAAAAAAACCCTTCATCTGTTCAGAGCTGTAAAATGTCAAGTGAAAGACTGCATTTGTAATCATCTTGCCTGTCATGTGCCAGTTTATGCACTCTATCCCACCCCTGCAAACTATTATCAGGTTAAAACAGAGCTGACCTAGCCCAGATGTGATGCTGACCTGACCCATGCAGTCAGCCTCATTACAGCTCTTCTGCAGAATACTAATGTACACCTGCTATGGTATCACAGAGTAAATGGATGTCTTGTATCCATTCAGAGTCGGAGCCAGTGCTCTTTCATATCTACTCTTTTAAACCCTTGTTTTCCCTTAAGACATGATATCAAAGAACAAGTCTCGATTCACTTCAATCATGCATTCAGTTTCAATATACTGAGAGTCAAGCTCAAGGTTGGATATTATGGTGAACATTTGGATGAATTCAAACAGCTCATAAACTAAGTTGCCACTTTTGAACACATTTAACTGTGGGAAATAATTCCAAGTCTTGCTCCCACATTTGCTCTATTTCTTCCACTTGTCTCTTTTTCAAGTTAGAAATCCTCTTAAGAGAGGTTTTCCAAAATAACATTATCTTCAAACAAACATTTCACTTTTAATCATTGAATTTTTCTCTCTGATACAATTCATCATGGTATTGAAAGCCCTTTTGAAGCTGTTCTTTTTCTGAGTGTCCACTGGGATTGGCTCCCCTGTGGCCTCTCTGCTCACACCAAAGCTCCTCTTTTCAAACCAGGCTTTGAGTAAAGAGGCAAAAATAGGAAAAAAGAAACCTCATAAGAAAATAGGTGGTGATCTGATGAGTAATTCACTGGTGCATACCTGACAGGAATAGGATGTTATCACATTGTCTATTTTCTGTAACACAGAAACATGATTTCTCACTGGACATTCACATGTCAGTCAAGATGTTGAGCAGATCATACACAAAACTATTGTGGTGTAGTGACCCAACAAGGCGGGATGAATAACATTGCTTCTATTTGCTTGTGTGAATTTATCTCCGAGTTTATTCTGGAAGTAATTTAACTTCCTTTGGTACAACTTCTTTCTTACCCTGCTCGGAGAAAAAAATTTATTTTGCAACACCGAGTTAGTTCACAGACCTACAGTTTAAGTTCTTTTCATCTGGGTTTCAGTGACTTATTCCCCACATGATTGAGGTTTTCCAACATCCTCTAACTAAACAACATATGGTTTCTAAAAATGTCATAATTTTTTAATATTTTTTGCTGTGACAAAATTCATTGAAGAGACAAAGCAACAGAACACAAGATGGATTTGCAGACAGAAGAAACGCTCCTGTGCAATATCATGCAGGTCTCGTGTGCAATACTTAAACTGCTTTTACCTTTTGGGAAATGGACACAGGACCTCTCGGGGTTTACTGTTGTATCTCCCACCGAGACATTGGCAATGCATCCTAACTAATATCCACATGAGTGCCAGGACCCAATGTTTCCAAGCAGGAGCCTTATCGCAATAAAATGATCAATGCTTTCAACTTCACCCATCAGTGGTTTTAATGTTGTAGGGGATTTGTTTTATATCATTTGAGAATTTGTATTTTAAAAAGCAAGCAGTTAAGCATACAAAATAACTCACCAACTATGTATGAGGTACATCACACGTGAATATTGATATTGTTCAGTGATATTTGTCAGCACAATCTTTGCCATTAATGATACCTTCTTAAAACCGAAGTGCACTGTCTGCTGGTAGTTTCTGCTTCTGAATTGTTATGCATTGAAACTTTCTCAAGTTTGCAGGAGTTCTTTTTGAAACTGCAATTGCATATTTCTCAAAGGCTTCTAAATGTCAGCTTGGTCAGTTTAAAACATCTTTTCTTTTCCAACTATAATTGTTCTGTTGTTGAATGTGTGCTAGGCTGTTGTCTTGCTGAAATTCTGAAGTCTTTCATCTGAAACCTGGTTTTCTTAGACTGGGGGATTCATTCTGCTCTAAAATCCCTTGATAACACTCTCAGTAAAGCTGCATCTCATTAGCTCATAGAAGCTCAAGCTAAAAAGAGGGCTCATTATTTGCTAAGCTATTAACTTTGGTAAACTAAAACATACGTCATAACATACTGTCCATTTCTCAGTGATTTATCTATTCATTGGTCCTTTGTTACCCAGTGGAACAAGTTGTAATCATATTTATGACATTTATTATGTCTACCAAAGCTAACAAGGTCTTTTGTCTCCAAAAGCCCCATAACAACATAACAGACATTAAGATCCAATATGTATTTTGTCCTCACATCCAATGGACAGAGAAACAAAAGTCACAGAGATCACAAATACAAAAAAAACAGTTTAACAAAAACCACATATGACAGGAAATTGATGAGAGGAGCAGGGAAACAGGGTTGAACTGATCGGTGGGGATGTGGGAGGGCATACATGCCCAGGTGAACATTCCTAGCCTGCAGCTGCTAAATTTGAAAAACTTCCTTACCAGATACTATTTCTCCTCTTTCTCCAAAATGTGTGCGTAAACACAGGGTTTTCTAAATACAGGTACATGTTCAAACAGGGCAATCAAAATCTTTCCAATTACCAGTAATAGTGCGTTAACCCCTCTTGTTTTGAAGGCTACATACACCGTTATTATCACAGTAATGAAATAAATATATTCAGTAACTTCAAAGGCCTTCCAGGGTACAAATTTGGACGCTAATGTATAACGGCATTAAGGAATGGCATTATGTTCTTTTACTATTCTGTAGGCTGCGTTGGACAACAATTTCTGAAAAGCACAACTTTCTGATTATGCTAATTTATTGTTTTTTCAACGGATCATGGACGTCAGCCCCAGACTGTAAGCAACACCTGCCATACAGACTAGTAAAATTCCATCTCGTCTCTTTTCATCCAAGTTCCTCAAAAAGCTGTCACTCTTGCAGCCCAGAGTACAGAACCCTCAGCACCCATGTGTTGTGTTCTCATCCATGCATCGATTGCTGATTTAACTCTTCCGTTGTGAGTTTATCTTTGTCTGCAATACTTTTATGTGTGCTTGAAGGCTAAACGAGTGACTGACAGGAACAGAAAGGTTAACCAAAGCAATTAAGCTTTTAAGCTATACAGAAACTTTTCTCTGCAAAACTGTTTACAGAGCACTGACTTTAAACTGCGTAATTCAATTTCCATAAAAAAAGTGAATGCATATAAAAGGCAGCTAAATAGGAATAAGGTAAGGCTTATTGAGAAGAAACTTAATCTTGTTTCTTTGGAATTCTGAGCAGTTAAATGGCTTTTTCTGCCCCTGAGCAGCCCTACTTTGTGTAACTTTATTTTCACTTTATTTTTACAATGTAGAATGTTATCATGATTCCTTAAAGAAAGGAAATGATTTGTATTTTAATCTTCCATCAACAAATTTTTTGATCTATAAATCTGCTCTGTATGGTTTGTGATGTCAGGGATGACAAGTGGAAGGGACATTGCCAACTGGTTGTGAATTGACAGGCATGCAAATTTAATTGATGACTAATGTGTCAGATGAAGTAATGGAGAGTGCTAGTGATTATGCAGTTTTTTATCTCTATGTGCACTATAGAAGCAAATGCAATGTCTGGCTGTACCTTGAAGAGCAATTCACACACACACACAAATATATATTTATATGATAAGCCTTAAAGAAGCATTTCTACATCGGAGCTGACATCACTGTCAAGTCTATTGTTTACAAGCCACAAAGTCCACATAAAGAGTACGGAGGGTTGGTTGAATGGAGCAGGTAAACGTTGTGCTTTATATAGAGAAATATAATTCAGTTCAGGCACATTTTGAGAAGAGGACAGTCTGGAGAGTCTTTTTTCTGGAGTCTTTTTTCAAGGCATTTATGCCGACAGACTATGTTTCCTAAATGCAACGGCAAGTGTAGCAGTAATAATTACACACAAAATAACAGGAGCTATTTAAATGGACTACATCTGTTGCATATTGAATAGACTACATCTGGACAATAAGCAACAAAAATCAAATGCAGCACTTTAAGCAGACAATGAATCTTGTTGTCATACTGCTTTTATAGGGTATATTTGACCTCTCTCTCAGATATATGAAGAAATGTATGCAATTTGACATATGTTGAAGTGATACAGCTGTATGGTGATTAGTTCAGGCAATATGCACAGTGATGTTTGCCCAGTGATGTGCACAACAAACGTTTGAGCACAAAACCTGAGCACACAGCTATAAAAGTAGCTTGACAACATTTATTAAAAAGTTGGTCATATAAGCCACACTTCTTTATGTCAGCCTGCAAACTTAAACAAAACCCAGCGGAATGAAGTGTTGGATAAGCCCGGGGTACATCTACCTTCCAGCTGGCCATTACAACAGTTCAGCATACATATCTGTGGTGTGAACAAAAACAGAGAAAGAGCCTTCGATGGTCTTGCGGAGAGCTCATCACTCACCATAACCCTCAGAGAGCCCTTAGAAGTGTTTGGTCTAAAATCACCAATCGCACTATGTCTCAGACAAATCTCCCCTTTAAGGAAAAAAAAAGTCCGCTTTTTCTGAATTTAAAAAGCTGAAGCTCTCATCTGATTAGCTTAGCATAAAGACCGGAATCTAGCGATGATGTTGCTACAAAGGGTGTAATGGAGGGAAAAATTCACACCAGCATCCAGTTTAGCTCTATGTCCAATCAACTCCTGCCTTCATGCATTTAGAATGTTTTATTACAAATCAAAACTGTCTTGAAATACCAGTTAGCTTCAGATGTGCTAGTGTGTGGCCACTTGGATGGAGCCAAATTTACTGTTATGTCTCTGTATCCAGTGTCTGTAGCCACAGGTAATAAAGCATTGCTGTAAGAGCCCCAAGATTTAACAGAATCTGTAGGTTCAAGTATCCAGGAGTGCACGTAAAAAATGACCTCAGCGTTTGAAGTTATGATTTATGGACCGACTGATACTTTTCTTTGTTCCATTCAAAGTGCTGATAAGACCCAACACAATGGCAAGATTAGAGGCGCGATTGGACACATCCCCAAGACGTGTAGTGTTTTAAATCTCCTGACTGCCGGTAATTCTCGTCTCTACCCCAGCCCTGTAACAACAGACCCCTTGATAATGTTATTGCTCATGGTTCATGACCAGAGAAGATAAGAGAAATAGGTTTCCTTAAGCCCTGCACAGGCTTAACCTATGACTCTACTTATAGCAAGCCCCAAAGACCCAGACAGCCCTGTTCACTTTAGTTTTTTACAATACCTTAACACAGTATGTGACAGACTTTAATACTCCCCATGTATTGCATGATTTGTGTCCAGGAATGAGAACATTTACTACTTATGGAAACCAATATGCAATAGTCTAAAAAGCTCAACCCAAAATGCAATGGGAGCTGTTCAAGAGCATCGATGCTATTTCAATACTATACTTCACATGTCGTATTTAACTCGTATTTTTAACACTGATAATGGGCTGGTCTGTTTTTTGTGTGGCATATGGACACATGAGGGTATTGAAATGGATCGTTTTTAATAGTTGGCTCTTGACATCGAACCAGAAACCTTATGTTCCATAGAGCCAGAGAATGTTAAAAATGACCATCCGTTGGGGTCAGACCATACAAAGTGCAATTCTACTTTATGTGCCAAAACATAGCAGAAGAAGTGGTGTTGATGTCTCAATCCTTTTGGAACCAAAGGTTAGAATAAGGCTGCGGCTACACGAAAACCTTTTTCACTGTAAACGATACTTTTTCTTATCGTTTCGCTGTCGCGGTCACACGGAGCCGGCGTTCCCACTACCCCAAAACGATAGTTTTTGAGAACGGGTTCCAGAGTGGGAAGATTTGAAAACGAGGTCGTTTAGTTTCCATTGTTACAGCGAAAACTTTTTTGCGTCAGTCAAACGCTGACACTGTGAGACTTCTCTATTGTCTCACAGCGTGGGGTGTGTACTTCATCGTTTTCATCCGTTTTCGTCTGGAGTCTTTACAGCAGCGTTGCCGTGTGGTCGCAAGAATTTACGTACCCGTTTTCAAAAAAAACCTTGTTTCGTTTTCGTGTAGCCGTAGCCTAAACCCCATAAACTTGATCCCTGCCATTTGTTTGTATGACACAAACAGCAACAGGACATGAAAAAACATTGTGAAAAACTTCCATTGACCACACGAAAGAAAGAATATAACAAGCACAACACTGACAGTTCCAAAATCTCCATTTCCTTTACTCTGATCATTTAAATTCATTGGAAGTTAACTAAGGCTGCACCGTGGTGTGGTGGTAAGCACCGTCGCCTCACAGCAAGAGGGTTCTTGGTTTGAATCCCAGCTTGGGCCTTTCTGTGTGGAGTTTGCATGTTCTCCCCATGTATTTGTGGGTTTTCTCTGGATACTCCGGCTTCTTCCAATTATTTCATCATTTAATCATGAGTTAAAACTGGAAAATCACTCTGGTTGAACTGTTAAGTTATTGATGTCAAAAAGGTAATTACAGCTACACACAGCTTTTTGTAATACATTTAAATCCAAGTAATCTGGAAAGCACTGATTTATTTTCAATATTGTGCTGTATTGTAAGATATATGTATATGTATATCATTCATTAACTTAGAATTAAAGTTTTCAAATAACATGACTGCACAAAAGATTGTAAAAATCCATACACTGGTGCACAGAAAATTACATGGCAATTTCATGATAAGGGCTTATAATTACACAATAGCTCAATTTTTCTTCAGTTCTTGACTTCAATGCCCCTCCCATCACAACACAGATGACGTTTCTATTCCAGTTCCTCGGTTCAATTGTTGAGAAGCATCTGCATTTTTTTCCAGACCCCTCACTTTTTAATTTCTGTGATTAATCTTTTGTTTTTACTTTGCGGTAAAGTACTCTTTAATCAAGTAAAGTTTTAAAATTTCACTTGATAAAAATTTAAATTTGAGAACAGGATTCCTTGTTTTCACAAGGAAACATAATATTGCTCTTGGATTTTTCTGTGTGTTCTTGGCTCATTGTGAGAGGTGTCTGTCTAAATCCATCCAGCCAATAGAATGCCAGATATGACGCAGACCAAGTTAGTTGTCATTGCCTCCTTCTGGATGCTCTTTTACTTTGCAGAGTGCATTCCAGATGTGAGATGGTTCACTGGGCTCAGTAGTAACCTAGCATGGATAACCCAAACCAGCAATTAAAAATGATTAAAACATAACTCAGGTAAAAATTATATTTTAATGATGCTTTCCTTCAGGTATTTGCATATCAGTGTTATTGAACAGAGAAAATGCTTACAGAAAAGTGACAAGCTTACTCACAGTAAAAGTAGTCATTAGAGCTGATGACATATTAGAAAAATAAAGAATTAAAATAACTTGTGACAGATATATAAACACAGACATATACACACTGTCGGGTAGGGTGGGTTGGCAGGACACGGCAAAGGAATGGTGAGATCGGGGAAAGAAATCACCATTCCCTTGCCACGTCACGTCTTAAAGATAAGTGTTTTTTCATGCTTACCTGTCAAGTATCCCGTTTTGGCCGGGAAAGTCCCGTATTTCACCATTCTTTCCCGCCCTCCTCCCGTATTAGTATTTTCCTGTAAATCACCCATATTTTGCGTTTTAAAAAAAATAATAATACCCCAGGCCTGGGCAAAGTAAAAAAAAAAAAACAAAAAAAAAAAACATTCCCAATCTGAGCTCTGTCACCAACCTTGCGATAACCTGATAGCCTTCTACAGGTACTGCAGGTGGCAGTTGTCGCGAGGTTAGTGTGTGTCGTGAGATGAACTGACAACGCGCGAATAATACAGAAAAAAAAAAAGATGGATGAGGAACTGCTCATCTGCTAAAGAACCAAAACCCTCGTTTAAATTCCGGGATCAAAGGGACAGCGAATTCTCTTTTCTGAAGAGGAGCAGGGTGAGCGACAGTCAAGCGTCATTAGACAACCAAACTGTTTGCGCTCTTCTTTCATGCAAGATCAACCACACTGACCCATTCTTGAAGAATGCTAAGTCTGCAACAAATTCATACAATATGTCACTGAAAAAGTAGAGAAAAGTTATGTGAAATGGGGAAAAAAAAATAAAAAAAAATAAATAAAAAAATAGTAAAAGAAAAGCAAGCCAGCCTTTCAATAAATAATTTTTTCATATATACCCATTTGTGTTTTCATTTAGGCAATAATGAATGTTCACATCATGTCAATGTCAACAAAGCTAGGCCCATCATTGGCTTTATGTACAGCTGGACTACTTTCTGAACTTCAGCCAGCTCCTTTGTTTCTTGTCTGCCATTATTGGACAAACTGATTAATCCAGGTGTGCCTGACCTCAGTCGTGACAACAATAAATCAGACACACCTGAATTAATCAGTTTGTCCAATAATGGCAGACAGGAAACAAAGGAGCTGGCTTCAGGAAGTAGTGCAGCTGTACATAAAGCCCATGGTAGTTTATAAGTGTTTGACAAGTGATGATTTCAGCTTAGATACCGGAGCTTATTTGGGGTGGTAGGACTGCTCGCGGCGGGCGCCAGATAATTTCCCTTATTTTCATATCCAAAACTTGACAGGTATGTTTTCATGTCATGCCAAATCTTTTGTTTTTCTTGTCCCAGTTATATTCATGTCTTTGTCCCACAGTTTAGTGTTGTTATCCGGCCCAGCCGCGCTTTTCGTTTTGTCTTAAGTTGTAAATAAACCAAGTTTGCTTTTTCACCTCTGAAGTCCGCATCAGTGTCCTGCCAGCCGACCCTACCCAACAGAAAGAAATCACCAGCCATGGACGCGGCGGACTCCGACCGGTTCTGGGACCTTTATGAGGACTTCTGGCACTGCTTGGAGCGGGACACCACCTCGTGTCTGAGACTGCAGGTGACTAACGATCTCCTGGACTTTCTTTTAGAGACGGAGACTCGAGAAATGGACTGAGAACCTGGAGGACCTCTGGATCCATGTGAGTGTACAGCGTGATATGTTACTGGACATTTTTGGCATGGCGCCAGAAACCCTCGCCTCTCCAGCACCGCAGTCCACAGAGTCCAGGGAGCCAGAGCTAGCAGAGCTAGAGCCAAGAGAGCCAAAGTTAGCACCTGAGCCCAGAGAGCCACAGCCCAAGGACCCACAGTCTGGAGCCCCTCCCACCCACCCTCTTTTTGGGATGTCTGGGATCCATCCGTTGAAGGGGGGGCTCCCCTGTCGCCGGAAAGTCTCCGGCTGCTCCTGCCACGTCGCCGGATGCCTGACCGTTCGCCTGACTGCCCCCGGTTCCTCCTGCCACGTAATAACATAAGTGTTTATTCATGTTATGCCAAGTCATGTTCCTTGTTTTGTTTTTCCTCATATTAGCCAGGTTTCATTTTCCCCAGTTTAGTTTTGAGATCCGGCTCAGCCGAGCCTTGTTTTGACTTTTGTTGTTTTATTAATAAACCAATCTTACTTTCTCAACTCTGGAGTCCTTCCGTGTCCTGCCACCCCACCATTACGACAGAAAGAAATCACCAACTGAAAGGGGAGCATGGAAACTAAAAAGCGAACTGAGAGTGACAAATGAGTGCAGCTGGGGAACGATGAAACTAATGACCTGGCATGGGAAGTGAGGGGGAAAAACAATGGCAAGACTAAAATAAAACAACTTAAAAACCAAGACATGAAACCTAAAACATGATACAACATAAAACTAAAAATATGGGGAAAACCCCATGGCCGTGACACATACGTACAGTGTGTTAAGCATAAAGCTAAGGGAACCATACATTGAAATGTATTCATTAATGTTTCATTATGGTACTATGAAATTAGCCTACTGAAAATTAGCATAAATAGTGAGCTGCTTATCTACGCTTGTTGACTGTGTCGTAGAATTCTTAATGGGGACATGCAACTGGGAAGCCGTCAAAAGCTGTAATAATTATGATACATTTAAACGTCCCTCTTATTCTTTACAATGTCTCAGTGTAAGGAAGTACAAACTAGTTGTTTTACATGACTACAATCTTTTCCTGAACAGCACGAACGACTGTAGCACGATGTCTGGACTGTAGTAACAAGCATTTATTATGATGTCCTGCAAAGTCTCGAAGAAGATGGCTACTGGATATTTCAAACACGCCCCACCCTGCAGTGACCTTTTTTACTCAGTGCTGGAACCATCACCCTCTCCGCACTGAGGAGAATATTACCCTCATCAGTTGTGGGTGTCAGGCCTGCTGCAACAAAGAGTAGCTGAGGATGTGAATGCTAAGGGTGCATGGCGAATTTCTCGGTACAGGTCTGAACTCTGGAGTATGGATAAGTTATGGTTACCATAAATAATACTAATATGCATATACCAGAAGAGAAGCATCATTAAAACATCATTTTTACCTGAGTTATGTTTTAATCATTTTTAATTGCTGGTTTGGGTTATACTGACCTGCTGAGCCCAGTTAACCATCTCTCATCTGTAGTGCACTCTGCAAATTAAAAGATCGCATCCAGAAGGAGGCAATGATGATTTACTGGGTTTGCGTCATATCTGGCACACAAAAAAATTCAAGAGGCCTCCAGTTTTTGTAGTAACTCAAAGACAAAGCTGATTATATAAATAAACAACCAGTTGCTCATGGATTTTAAAGTTACATATATTCCACTTCCTATTTCCAAACAATTCCTGCAAACAACTGTGGACAAAAAATTACTAAAATTAGTATTTAAATGTATAGAACTGAAATAATAAAAACGTTATTGATAACTTTTAACAAAGTTTCTTTAGATAAAGAGGTCTACATTCAGAACGCTTCCTCACTGGAGTACTTGGAACCAAACATTTACAACTTCACGCTGTCTGACATAACTCCCACAAGAGAAATGTGGAAGATTTATTTCCATATAAAGAGAACAGGGGGCTGGGAATTTTGACAATAGGATCATCACTGAGGTTAGTAGGTACCTCCCATCACAGATGTTCAACTGAATTCAGCTCGCAGCTCCTCCGGAATAATCAACAATATATACTGAATATCAATAAACACCCTCTCCAACTGTTTACATGCACACAGTTCTAATTAAGCCCACAAAGATCATGTCTATTCTTACATTCTGAACAGGAGGCTGCACCTAAATGTAGACTCAGCCACAAATCCCCGTTATTTCTTTCTTTTAGTTTCATTAACATAACCTAATAAGGCACTCAACCCCTCAAACCTTCATTTAACAAAGTATCCAGCATTTCATATCCCACATATGCTCAGAAAACTGGAGTTTTCCCTAGATTCTGCGCAATTATAGCATTTTTTTTAAACCCTTACAGATGATTAAATTATAAAATGTATTCACATAGCAGCTACAATATTGTCAAGGTTACGAAAACAACAGATAATTGATTTATTTTCTTACCAATCAGCCACATATGAACATCACTGCTAACCTGATCACAACCTGATTACAATACCTGTGTTATATGCATTTCAGACATTATCACTTTTCAATTCATATATTATCATTTTTGGTAAATATATAAGACGTTCGGATATGATTCCATGCTGACTCCATTCTCCTGCATGAAAATTGAATGACTTGAGAAGGTGAAATGGCTTGGAAACAGGAGTCTCATTAAACATTTTTGGTGAGACTAAAATGGCTCGCTTAAAGTCTTCTAAGACTGACTGTCAGAAGATTGGTGAGCTCTTTCAGGAAGTCCTTTCCTCCTTTCTTAATGTAATTGAGAAATGGCGGCAGCTGCAGCAGCAAGTTGAGGTCTAGAAAGTTAAGAAAACCTCCTGAGAGAACGGTTCGTAGCATTGCCAGAAAGAGAAATCTAAACACCAATTTTGCTGTCAAATAATTAAAATAATTACACTTTTTACAAAGTAGCCACACTGACACAAATATGATTTTAATCCTAAAGTGTAAAGAAAAGTTTTCCCGCAACCTCAACACAGAGGTCAGCAGCAGAACGTTGTAAATGAACACGCCGAAAAGGATGATACATTTCAAATTAGCTCATATGAAGTGAAAAGCTAAAGTATTTGTCAGATCAAAATTAAATAAAGAACATAATGACGCAGAATTCCATGAATAAAACTGCTTTTGGCTTGTGTTGCAACCAGTCATATGAGGACTATTTCACCTGAAGAAAAGACAGAATTTGATTAAATACCAGCACAAAATCACATGTAAAAAAAAAACTTCTACAGATGAACATGGAGTATACTATTTTCCCCTTTCTGTCAACATGACTTTTAAGTACTGTATTACATAAGGAGATTTATCCCATGTCTGCACCATGTCTTTTGCAGAGGGGACTGGATTTTGTTACCCAGTAAACTAGAAGTAGCAGAGATTCATTACCTGTGACAGACAAAGAGAGGGCCTATTTCAAGACAAGCCATGCTGTTTTCCTCACCTATTAGCTTTTTAAAGTCACAGTCTTTTCTAACCAGATGGTTCAAGTTTCTAAATCAACCTATGTGTGCGAGTTGAACTAAACAACAACCTCGGAAAAAGTTTATAGAGGGCGCCAAAACTTTTGCCTGGAGACCTTTTCCTTTTGACAAGGGCAGTTCACTTTCCAAGTTCCTATAAAGATGTATGGAATTGTTCATAATTCCAACCATTTGCAAGAAAATTCTGGGTTCACATCTAATCCTGGATCAGATACAATGTCATAAGCATGCATATAAGGAGTCATCTGGATACAGATTTTTCATTTGTAAAACAACTGCATTCTTAATTATGTGCATCAAGCCATGCAGTTACTCAGTTAGAAATGTGAGTGTGAGCTTAAGCCATGACTGTGCTTGCTGCATTGGTCATTGCGTGAGCGAATGTACAAGACATCTTGAATCATTGTCAGAAAAGGTGTCAGGATCTCACAATTTCTCAGCATCTTTTATTCAAGATTCCTTTATTGTCACTCCACAAATAGTGTCATAAATATAGTGAAGTTGAGAAGTCCCTGATGACGGATTTTTTTTAATATTAACAGCAAGGGTCCAAGCTCGCGATGTAATTAGTTTCAGCCAATATTCCAGACTAATGTTTGGTTTACACTCACCATTTTCACCTTCATCAAAATCCCTTTCCCTTCAACAGGGACTTTGTTGATGTTTCGAACTGCTGAGCACCTCTTGATTTTTTTGTAATGTATTTAACACTGTGCGAGGGCCGCATTTGAAAACCAGGAAGAACAGGAGGGAATAGTGTGAGCAGATGTGCAAGCGTTTCTACGAGACAATCAAAAAGAAGGTGCAACCACTGTAAATGTTACACAAACAGCAGAACAAGGTCAAAAGTGAAGCAGAGAAGTTGAATAATTGTTTAAGAATACTGTACTTCTGCATCATTATGCTTGGCCATCATGTGCTCTCAGAGAGAATCCATGTCAACTATCCCACAGACGTCAATCCCAATACATGTGGAAAATGCAAGGTGAGGTGAAAAGATCTTCACGTCCAACTATACCTTCTCACAGATCTGGTAGATCCATGCCTGGTACTGGAGGAAAACAGGGCTGCCTTTCAGAACTTCACGTAATGAATCACAGCAAATGAGAAATTTCCAGGCAGTTCACAAGAGCAGAAAGAAATCATTAGAGCTTTCATTGTGAGAGGCTTCTGTAAATGGTTTGAGCAATTGATAATGGTAATGCAGTCCTCAAACCTGAGTGAATTGCACGCTGAAGGTTAAATATGATCAGGAAAATTGAATCTGACAAAGCTACATTACAATCCATCTTGGGATATTAAACATTTCAAATTTTCAGAATTAAGAACTAATAAGGCTGCTGAGATGAGTATGAGATGGATGGTCTTGGTTAACAATCGCAAAACAGATCTGATGAGAGTAAATGGCATCAGAGTTGACATTTGATAATGCTGAGTGGAAAAAAATGAAATTGTAAATTATTTTGTATCCTCTGAGACTGAGACTTTTCGGAGCACATGCAGTCATAACTTAAAAATGTTGATACTGATATTGTTAGGATGATCAAAACTTTTTAATGAACTGGCCCTCTAACATGTCACTAGGAGATGGCAATCATAGGAGATGAGACAGGCTGTTGTTAATCTTATAAATTACATTATTACCTGGTTATTTGCTGCATGCTCTGCACCCCGGGTTGCAGGATTTGCATGATGCTTTGAGTAAAAACTGTGGAAAACAAATATTTCATATTTCAACAAATATTTTTAATGACTGTTGGTATTTAAACTGTATGGCTTAGGTTAAGGCATAGCAGGCCTTTATATCTTTGGAGTTTAACACATGTGCATTCATTTGTTGTAACAATCACAGCCCATCATTTCAACAGTTTTTTTTACCAGCTTTTACTTAAATGGTTGAACTCATGCTTACTAGCATAACCTTTGCCGGAAACTTTCTTGTTAAAGGTATTTGTAACAACGTTGTCCTGTTCTTTACATGGAATGGGCAAATTTACTGGAGCATACACCCAAACGTGTGTTACACTGTTTTGTCCGACAGTCATTCTTTCTCATCAAATTAGTTTTTCTTGTAAAAGAAGAAAGTATACCACTACTACAAAAATACAACCACATGGACCTATTTCACAGGAGTTATTTTGACTTCTCACAGCAGGAAAAGGCAGGGTTGAAATTATTATCTTTAACAATACCTGTGCTCTGTTGAGTTTTGCATGAATTCCCTACAGCCTGGAATGGATTACAGCCATTCTTAATATTATTCCACCCTGGAGGTCCCCGTATGGAAACCTTGCTTTATCTTTTATTAGGTCTCCATTTTTTGAAAGTCCATGTGTGGAACACATTCAGCGAAAAAGCCACCCAAAACTGCTGAGATTTAAAGAGACACTAGTATAATTAATTTGTTGCAATAAATTTGTGGGAATTGCAGTTAAAAAATTTAGGGCACATTTAATAAAATCGTTTAACAATGTGCACAATGA
This sequence comes from Odontesthes bonariensis, assembly GCF_027942865.1. Taxonomy (NCBI): domain Eukaryota; kingdom Metazoa; phylum Chordata; class Actinopteri; order Atheriniformes; family Atherinopsidae; genus Odontesthes; species Odontesthes bonariensis. Next base: position 11,482,349 of record NC_134506.1, on the reverse strand, counting down.
CTCTTTGTTTAAAAGCTGTCATTTACTCTGATTTGTAACTTTTGTCTTAGATAAGTCACTTAAAATCTGACGGACTCATGACCTCATCTCTCACCCAGTGGCAGCTGTAATAGGCTCCAGTCCCCTGTGACCCTGAATTTGCATTAAGCAGACATAGAAAATGGATATGGATGGATGGATGGACTTCAAATCTCATGGGGATCAGTAAACTTCTAATTCTGTCACAGATTTCCATGTTTTATGTGGGTGCAGACCAAAATTTAAGATGTGCACTGTCTGTAAAGCAAGAGCACCAGTTGGACAGTTAGCAAGACATTGTATGACTACACAGCATCTATCAGTGCATGCTTCAACCAAATTTAAAGAATTAATACAGTTATAATTTTCTTCACAGCCATGTGCAATAACAGAGGACAACTACATAAACTTTACTCCTGGAGGACTTGATTGTCTTATTGACAGCACTATAATTTCAAGCTCTGTTGAGTCATGCATTCCTTTAACTCTCAGTAGTAAAGATGTCATGAGTTTTCAAGTGAGGAACCTTGGAGTTATTTTGATCAGAATCTATGATATAAAACAGGTTTCTATAAAAGAATTTTAGAAGACTGCCTTCTTTCACCTTCGTTATATTGCCAAAATTACAAACATCCTGTCTTAGAGTGAAGCAGAAAAACTTCTCCATGCATTTGTTACTTTAAAATTGGACTACTGTAATTCTTTATTATTGGGCTGTTCCACATATTCTCTAAAAAGCCTTCAGCTGATCCAAAATGCTGCAGCCAGAGTTCTGATGAAAACTAACAGGAGAGATCATACTTCTCCAGTTTTAGCTTCTCTTCATTGGCTCCCTGTTAAATTCAGAATAATTCTAGAAAATGTAAAATTCTTCTCCTCGCATATAAATCTTTCAGTGACCAAGCTCCATCATATCTTAAAGACTTCCTCATTGCGCAATATTTTCCAAACAGAGCACTTTGCACTAAGACTGCCGGTTTACTTCTGGTTCCCAGAGTTTCTAAAAGTAGAATGGGAGGCAGAGCCTTCAGTTATCAGGCCCCTCTCTGTGGAACCAGCTGCCAGTAAATGTCTGGGAAGCAGACACCCTCTCTAACTTTAAGGTTAGGCTTAAAACTTTCCTTTTTTGATAAAACGTATAGTTAGGGATGGCTCAGGTGATCCTGAAACATCTCATGGTTAAGCTGCTATAGGCCTAGACTGCTGGGGGTCCTCTCATGATGCACCTCTCCTCCCTTCCCTTTCTTCTCTATGTAGTATAATATTATTGTTGTCATTAACTTGCGTTTCTCTTTCTCTGTAGGTATCCCTGGTCTGGTGCTGTCTCCTCTTTTTTGTCCTCTCAAACCTCAGCTGGTCAAGGCAGGTGGCTGCCCTCCCTAAGTCTGGTTTTGTCAGAGGTTTCTTCCTGTTAAAAAATAGTTTTTTCTTTCCACAGTCGCCTTGTGCATGCTCAGGATGGGAGATTGGGTTGAAAAGAAATTTTGGAGTAATCCCTTGGTTTCCTTAGCTCGGCTACTTTTTGTATTGTAAATTTAAATTTAAATTCAAACTTTGTATGAATTTGACTAATTTGGAATTTAATGAATGGTTTAGATTGGATGATGATTGTATTGCAATGATTTGGACTCCTTTTGGCCTGAATTGGATTGTATCTTTGAAGTGCCTTGAGATGATATTTGTTGTAATTTGGCCCTTTTAGCTTTAATTTGGCGCTCTATGACATTATAAAACTGTCCAGCCAAACACAAACAATAATGTAACTCTTAGAGTTGCTGTATCTGGGTCGACAACATGTTTTCTCCTGAAAACCAGGCCAAACAGTGAGACCAATGGATAGGGTGGCATATTTCAAGTATATAAGCTGTGTAGTAACACAGAACATCTAACAACCACATCTGAATTCAGTGTAACAGGCTCACCCAGATTATCCTGTGTATTACATGCTCGGGTTTCATAGGAGGGTCCTTGTCCAGTATTGAGTCACAGATCATGTCATAAAAAGCAACAGTAACAATTTCTTCAGTTATAAGTTCCAGTTAAAAAGAAACACGAGTTCTCTGAATGTGAACAATGCAAAGTTACAAAAACCTCTGGAAATAAATTTTCCAAGCATCCCTTTTTTCCCTCTTTTTCAAGAAAAACTACCATAAATGAAACTCCACTTTAATTGGTCAAATTTAAGAGTCAAGCATTATTTATAAAAAATGTTTTTTACAGATTTTTTATGGGCTCCAGTTACGTCGATTTACAATGAAGAGAGGACAGGAAAGCTGACAGAGAGAGGAGGATAACATGCAGCAAAGGGCCACGCCCAAAACCCACTTCTACTGTGATGAAGTCTATCAGTCTCCATACGTGGGGTACATGCTGAAACAGTAAAGTTATTGGGCACACATGGAATACAAGTAAAACTACACAAAGCACCGGAAGTTCGAATTAATTGTTTCTGCTCGTAGGCTGATTTTCTGCTGCCTTGTTTTAACTTTCTGTCATATGAAGAAAAACTATCGCTTGTAGTACCGATACTGGTGACTGAAATGGTGTGAATCCTTTCCAGTTTCAGTTTAATTTTGTCTTTTAAAAACTATACCAATTTTTTTATTTATCTAAACTGTAATTAAAGCAATACCATGTAACTTCTCAAAAAGCCCATTATGGCGCTCCCCCTACAGGCTTGGAGGTGATGTACAGTTACACTGTCGTAAATACAACACCCTTTCGCTTTCACGTTTGTTGACGAACCTGCGAGGAGTCAGAAGGTGCAAGCTATGTCAACCGAGAAGGTCAAATGTACCTGGGAGCGTGAGAGGGGTCTATTTGTTTTTGCGGTAGGTGTGCCAGAAAGCAAGTCGAAGTACTTCCGCTCAGCTCCCGGGCCGGTCCAGCAAAGTTACATAGCGCAGTTATTCCAACTCAGACCCCCGAAGGGCATAGGAGACAGGCCAATCGTAATATTAAAACTCATTCTAGCCGCACAATTTTTTTCAAGCTGTTATTTTAAGGTAGAAATGTTACATAGTATTGCTTTAAGTGCTTTGAGTTTGAGTTCTTGCCATTCACCTTCTTCAAGAAATGTCTGTAAAGGCCTTAAGAGAAGCAGGTAGTGCTTTTTTTCTGATATTTTGTTTTGTTTTGCTGTGCATTGTGATACATAACATCCACCTCAGAAATAATTAACTGAACAAAAAGTGCCAAATGGAAAAAGTAACTGAAGCAATCATCTTTGTTCAGAGCCAAAGACCCTGAAGAGGTATAATAAATGCTCCGATTACAAACAACAGGCAAAAATGCCGTCAGCTCTACTGGCAAAGAGCACCAGCAGCCCCTGCTTTTTCTGGGATGCATGAATGCATAACCTGTACAGTAAACAGAAACCTAAAGCAACACATGAGCACATCTTGAGCCTTTTTTAAATTCTTGGTGGTCATTCCGTGGCCATTACACATGACTGTAACACACAAGTATTTATAGCAAATATAAATAACTATGTATTACAAGAAATAATTACAAGAAACGGAAGCAGTGAAACAAACATTTGACTCTTATATTCTACTGAAACTATCTGTATGTTATATTTTGTTACCTTTTTGCCAGTACCACTTCACCATATGAGATTAAATTGCATAAATTGTTTATGTGTGTGGAATGAAGAATGTGGGACAGGTGCACATTCTTCCTTTATAAAAAAAGGACATACACATGTGGTTTTTGTGTGTCTGAATTGTGTTTCCGGCCCATAGTGCATCTACTTAGATGAAATAAAACATGGCGATTCTCTCTCTGCTCCGTTTAGTTTCTGACTCGGCATTTTGATTTAAACTGTTCCATAAACTGGTCAGTTTGAGGCATATATCTGTTCTTCACATCTAATTGGAGAGGCGTATAAGATGATTGTATTTTAAAGTACAAACTCAGTTACAGAGTTGCTGCTTTTGAATTAAAGATGAGCGAATATTTTCCATGAAAATGTAACATTTTTCACCTTCACGATATGTTCTATTTTCTACTTTGAATTAAATACTGGTTCAATTAATTAGCAAATCATTGCATTCTGGTATTTCATTAAAACCTTATACTGAACCATACCTTCTTTACAATTGTGGTTGTAGGTTTTGAAAATAAAAATATATAAATACATTGCACTGTGTATTATAAATGCATAGGTTTGTGTGTGTGTGTTTGGTGGATGAGATTTAGGGTTGTGTTTTTGGGGCGTGCTCCCTTATGAGATCCAATACATTCGGACACATAAAGTACAATATGATTGTACAATACCATACATGTCACTGCATACATATTTGATCTTTCTCCATCATGCAGGAGAACTTGATTACAAAGTTGGTAGCAAAACAAAGTTTAACTAAGCGTGTGTGGGTTTCATGTGCTTCTGTGTGTGCTGAATGTTGAGGGAATAGCAGTTTATGAGGGGATCTTGACGATTTATTCCAGACAGCTGCATCGTTGACAGGCCATCATTAGCAGAGTGATTCCTCAGGTTGTTTCATTCCCCTGTGGCCAAGACAAACTGCACGAGATCTTAATTGCTGGTATGAATAAAAGTTCATTTTCCAAGGGCTGGTATCATTATAAATGCAGTATAAAAGATTACTGAGAAGATGAATATGTCAAGTACTGTACTCTCATACTAGAGCAATAAAGAAGCTAATAAACCTGGGGTGGGCCAGAGGGTTATTCAGGGACAATAGAGAAGATAGATGCTGTTTATCTCCAATTACAGTACATTCTTATGACTGTCTTGGTTCAGAAGAGTGTAAGAAAGACGGAGGAAGGCGGATGTAGATAGTGGCAAACAGAAACAAAGAAACCTCAGAAAGAGTGCCTTTCTCCTTCTTTTTTTGATGAAATGAGTTTTTCCATCTAATATTATGCTTTTGTTCCCCCTGAAAAATATTTGTGATAAACAAATGAGAAGTTATCTGTGTCTTGAATACTAAAGACAGAAAGCAAACTGAGACCCATTCTGAGTGGGACTGTATCCTGGCTGGGGAATGTTATGTGGTGAAATTCCTCTCATAATAATTGTGGTCAAGAGACTTTGGAGGAGGAGGAATTAGGAACATTCTCTTGGGATGGACACTGCAATATGTATTATAGCATGGTAATAAAGATAAGCCACATATCCCACACCACATATCCTCATCAGTAAATACAGTGGCACCTCTCTTCTGGTCGCTGCTATAAAGGGGCTGCATTGCTCTGGGGTACGCTTAAGTAGCACTGTGGGGTTTCAACATGACAACTGAACAATAAAAGTACATGTTAGAAGTAAATAAAAGTACAAGCACAATATTATTATTTTTTGTCTTTTTTATGTTGCCCATACACTTGGCTTGAAAGTTTTAGTGATTCAGCAATAACTGTTAAGAGATGTATTAGTATTTTTAAACGTTCTTCTTAAAAAGTTATTTTTTTGTTTTCGTTCATTTGTACGTTTGTGTGTTTATATTACAAATAAAGACTCAGTTTATTAACTTTACTTTGAATAAAGGTTAATTCTTGTTTTCTTGTGGTATTTTAGAGGTTGTAAATGATTACTGAATGACTGTGTCCGATGAAAATGCGTTCTCCTGCAATGAGGGACATTTATACCTCATGAGACGAGAGGATCCAGTTTAAAGGAACCTATTTAGAAGCAAATAGCTTTCTGCACAGTGTTTCATTGGGATTTTAAAGGTCAAACGTGATGACTTTTAGTAAAATAAATTGCAAACTGAAACTAACTTACCCCCATATCAAAAATGCAAAAGCCCAATCTTTAAGTTTGTCCCTTCTTAGCTACTGTAGTAATGTGGCAACGCAAATATGGTTGAGGGCAGTTGACGTGTGGTGTCTTTCAATAAAAACTGATTATTCTAAGAAAAAAAAAAACACATTTTATAAAAGTATTAATTAAATTCTTTATTAAATCACGATGTTGAATAGACAAAATATTTGCATACACTTTGTGTATACATGTTATACACTGGAACTCTGAAGAGCACCTATTAAGCTCATTTAAAAGCTCATTATTGAACTTTTGGATTGTAATTTTGGGAGTTTACCTGTCTTAATATTCCCTGATAGGTAAATAATTGTGGTTGTATAATATGGATGTATAAAATAGTAATATGCCTTAGTTTTCTACATGTCCTAACCAGATGTTCCACATACTTCCATTGAGCATGCTTATTAACATACTATTATGTCGAGACAGCTGTCCCTCCGTTGGCTCCTTGCATGCATGAATGGCTAAAACAATCTTACAGCTCCTCAAGATGTTTATAATGTTAATGGACTGAACTGATCAAATTATTGTGATAAAGAGACACATCTTGGTTTTTATATCGACCAAGTGATGAATCTTAAAGTTATAGTAACAATGTTTGGCCACGATATTAAGTTGCAGCTAAGCACTTCCTGGGGGTTTGATAAAGGTTCTACAGCTGATAGCAGGCAGGCGACCTGAGGCTCCTGTCTCATTTGTTGCTTCAGTGAGAGCTGTGCCTTGAATCTGTTTCGCTTGGACTTCCATCTGATTATAAACTATACTTTTCAGGCTTCAAGTTTAGGTGTTAACAATTTATTTTTTCTTTAAGATTGACTATATTTGGCTGTATTTGAACTCGGACATATTTAACATGATACAACAAGAATCAACATACAATAAGAAAGGAATTAATCAGCTTGTATTAGGAGGTGTACCATTTCCACACATGCACTGGTGTCCAGAAATGTTTTGCTAGTGAGCTTGTGTGTGTGCTGGTGAGTTTGTCCTTTCTGCTGACCTTTGTGGTGCTCACCCTGCGACACATACAGATACATGCTGCAATCATACCAACACAATAAGCAGCCTCATCTGTTATCATTAACGTGTAAAGAAAACACAGCAATATCCACAGCGTAATTTGTGCATCACGTGCTAACTCCTGCGCGCTCGAGAAAGCAATTACCCTGTTCCCTCTCATTCTTAGCCAGTAGAGAGCATCACTAACAGAAAGCCTCCAGCTGTGACATGCTAGTGTGAAAAGCAACTGCAGAAAATAAGGTAACAGAATTCTTGATGGCAGAATTTGTTGGCTAATTTTTAAAGATAAAAATTGGCACTTTTGACGAAAAAACAGTCGCGTTCATGGTATGTGTACATCATCTGATATTTTGAATGATAGCACCAAATAGCTTCAACAGTTTTCAATTGAGGAAAAAGTGTTGCCGCACAACCTACTGGTCAAGCTGTTTGGTGTCGTCTCAATGAGGGTTCTGAGTTAAGTTTTTTCTGTTTCAGGTCTGGTCACCACTTGATTATCAAACATATGAAAGTAGATATATATTACTGAAAGTTAAATCTTTTCTTCTGATAATCAAAGAGGGAAATCTGGGAGCTCACGAGAAGTGAGAACAGTTTCAGCCAAACTTGATGAAGGAAAGCAGAGGGTTTGCTCTCTTCCACAAAAACTTTACATAGGCTTGTATTTACATAAACATTTAATTTAGTTTAATCTGAGCTCAGCTTTTATAGTGCTCACCATTTTTAACACATTTAACTAAAAAAATGGATATCACTTCGCCAAGGAAACGGGCTGTGGGAATATGCATAAAAACATAATGCATTTCAAAGACTGACTCCAGACTGAATATTATTAACATGTTTAAACTGCTTAATAGTTCAGACGCTGTGATTATAAAATGCACTGAGACTCATTCAAAATGTTAACACAAACAATAAAAACTGCTTCAGTCCATTAGAGGTGCAGTGACTTATAATGATGTTCAGCTGCAGTAAAAACAGAAAGTTACTGTGATGACTTGCTTTGGCAAAATTGGCTTGAGTATTTAGACTGAGCAATGGGGCTGCAAATAAAATAATTATTACCGATACGTATAAATCCAGCACACCAGTGTAACAGTTCACAACATTTTAAATTCAATTTTAATTTGTGCAACAAATCTGAGAAAGCCGTTAGTGATGAAGAACTATTTTTAGGAATTTTGGAATTGGAGTTAAGTTTCTCACATTTGATCATGTTAATCATGGTACGATTAAATCATGCTGTTTGTGTTTTATGTTAGAGTCAAACCTGATGGATTTGTAAATTTACTTTCAGTTAGATTAAGTTCAATGAGAATAAAATATATTAATTATGTAAAACAGAAAGACCCCAGAGGGCTTGAGCTTAAAATATAAATCTTGCCTTCACGCACCGTAGCCCTAGCATGTAACTGCTGCTGATTTAGATGTCTTGAATGTATCCCCCATAACCAACTTTAATCTGACCTGACAGCAGTATTCACATAATGAACGTGTGCCATCCAACAAAAACTAAAGTTGACACATACCATTCTGTTTTCAGCATATTTTAATAATAGTTCAGTGTGCGCATCACAGTTTTTGCTGAATTGGGCCACCTCCCCCAAAAAACTCAAGTCAGACATTTGGCTTTTTTTCCGTTGCTGTGTCTCTTTGTCCTTCATGCCAGGCAGTTTCCCCACAGGATCAGTAAAATGCACCTCAACAAATGGCAGCACCCGTCATCTCAGCAAAGCTACTGAAATTAGGATAATCGTCTCAGGTGAAAGATTTCACCTTCATTTATTTCCAAGGCACTCACATGTAGGTGACATGCATGAGTTCTACTATACACAACCACTGGTTCAGATTTAATAACATGTGATCCAAATGTAATCTTCTCTTTACCCTCACTATTCAAACATTTACTTTGTCACGTTGTCAAGATTGAAATTAACTTTGTGCACTAAACCTATAAAGTGACTTAAACCTTGAATTGAACGTACTGAAGAACAAATGTAGTATTAAGTATTGTATTCCTAAATGTGTTGCAGCATAAAACACATTTTACAAGCATTTTGTAAAACTTTGCCGAAGTTAAAAGGAACTACATACAATCATGTAAAAAAAAAAGTTTAACCTGTTTAAACTGATGAAGACAGAATTATCCCATCCCGGGTTTAGGACAGAATAACCAACAGTTGTCCATGTGCACGGCTTCTGATTCATCTGTCCAGTTACATTTGAGTCTTTGAAAGGCGGTTTTACTCATGAAAAAGCTTTCGTTTGTAAACTCGTTCTCCAATTTGGATCTGTTAAGTCCCAAGTTAAAGTTGAAAGTCTGCTCTTTAACTCATATTAATCTTAATTTTCAATATGTTTTAGTACACAGCTAAAGTTTATTAACCTTTATTTATACAGGTAATTCCATTGAGACACAAGGTCTCTTTCTCAAGAGTGTGTCCATCTTTATTGTAGCCCCAACAAAACTTAAAGCCACTGCAAGACTATATTACCGATATGGCATAATCATCACAACTTACCTCTATGTCAACAGTAACATCCATTACTACGATGCTCTGAACACTGAATGCATATCTCTGTTACATTCCATTAATCTTAAGCTCCAACAGTTATTTGAGAGGCTTCTTAGTGAACACAAATAGCCTACGCTGCCAATGTTCTGCTATTAACAATACTACACTAGCATGAACGTTAGTGCAGACGCAAATACAATGCATGGAATGAGTAAACAAATAGCATTAAACATATAAACATGTACAATTAAATTTGCACTGCTTGTTTAGAAGGACAAACATTACCTGCAGTACGCCATTACAGACATTCAGTGTAACGAAAACCGACATTCAAAAGTAACACGTATCAATATCAATTGGTCAACTCAATACCACACTCACTACAGTGTGTCACTCCTAGAAAATTGTTCTAATTATAATAAAGTAAGAGTAATAAACGAGTATTATTCACACATTGCTTTATTATGGACAAGCTGAGCCAGTTGATGAAAAGAAATAACAGTAGGCCCCAAGACGATACAAAACAATGATGCAACTTAGCTTTTAAGCCAGTTTACAGTACAAAAACCCACTAAAATGCTTGGATAACATCCCAATAACATATGATCTCAATCTGAGCTGCTGTGAAACACATTTGACATACCTTTGGAGCAATAATGAACAGACAGCTCCAGCTCAAGCTCCATCCTTATTCTAGCCGATTTATTTCTGACCGACATGAGCTGAGTGTTCCCTGCTGGTATTACAGTGTTTTTGTTACAAGCAGAGACTGAGAGAAACTAAGCTATGAGGTAATAAAAACTATTTGCATTGCTTTTCTGAAAGATATATCAGGGGGAGTGTCAGCACATGTTTTAATACTACAATAGCATTGCCTTGAGCCAATAATAAACTAGCCAATCATTTTTGCTTTTATTTGACAGCTCATGTGTCTAGAAACCGAACTATCACAGAAAAAGGAGGGATATGATATCTAACTCAGGTCTGGGCATCAAGCCGATGGTGCTGTGCTTACAATATATGATTTGCACCTTACCTGCTGCCCAGCAGCTTTTTTCTGTAAATAAACTGCATTCTTTTTAGTACCTCTTGTGCACACAGCAACTAACAAAACAATTACCTGTCAAACAAAAAAATCTGTACAGATAGGACAGACAGGCACCTGCTTTGAAAAGATAAGACAGACAGAGGACATCTGTATGAAACACAGATAATTTATTACATGATAATGATGAGCACAGGCAGACATACATTTGTATGCGCAACAAATGTGTGCACACTTACTGAAAACTGCAAAATGTGTGACTGAATAAAGATCATTGTTGTGATGTGAGGCGTTTTGCTTGACCATCAATTAGGGAGTACCAGAAACCAGCACCGGAAATAGCAGAGCTCCAAATTAAAGGGCTGTGGGGGAATCTTTAAATCTCATTAGCATATTGACTGTCTTCTGATGTAGAATGCCTTAATAGCAACTTGTTGTAGTCTTTATAAGTTCATGTAAAAAGAACGCCTCAATATAGAATGCTATTAAACTCTTTTTATAAATGATTATGTGTTCTTTAACTTTCTAAAAGTTTTCCAAAGCTTTTCTTTGGACAATGGCTGCTTTTTCATTTATTTTCAGTTCAGTTGTCATACCTGACGTTTTCCAGGCAGCCTAACAAAGAATCCATTCTACATTTTTTTTTTTTAATTTATCACTCCATAAAACCTATTGCCACTGATATTCAGTCCAGTTCTTGAGCCATTTGGCATACTTCAGCTCACTGGGTGTGCACCAGCGAATACTGGGTGCGCCAAATTTATTTTCAACAGTGTTACAACTCCACAAACATTCAAAAGAATGTATCTCTCGAATACAACATTATTAACACAAAACATATCCACACGTTGTGTGCGTTCTCATCAGTAATAGTCAACGGTAGTTCACAGCAGGTCTAAACATTCACACGTGACGTGCTCTCAAATAAATCAGTAACACAGTAATACAAAAAGAACAAAAAACACAACACACACACACACACATACAAACACACACATACAGACATTGCGTGCCCAATGAGATGAACATAGTGAAATATAACACACTCATGCGCGTACTCATGCGCTCTCACAGAGCCATAACGTATCCACATTACACATGATCAACAAAGCTATTGAACCATCTGAACACAACTATTGGGCTCAGCAGCAGAGTAAAGGACACAACGATATTGCTGCTTACCTGTGCGCACTGCGCAGCTCTCAATTTAAAGGGCAAGACGGCGTGGCTTGGCCATGAACGCATTTATCATTTCATCAGAAATAACGCTACGCCAGGTTGCCAGGTGCAGGTGTCGCAACGCATCTTCTGACGGCAATTTTTTGGGTGTGCCAGCTGCCTCTTTGGGTGGCACCGGCACACCCTGGAACACCCGTGGCTACGCCACTGCTTCAGCCTATTCTCCTTGTTTCCCTTCTATAAGAATGGCCTCTTGAGAGCCATCTTCCTTGGAGACAATTTCTGATGAGGCTTCGGTAAATTGTAGATGGATGACCTGATTGTCTATAGGCATCTCTCAGGAATAGTGTCCGCTGAGATTTTTCCTATTTCTTACAGACATCCCTTTCAGGTACTGTTCATCTGGTTTCTTTTCGACCAACCACTTCTTTTGTCTTCCACTTTTCCAGTTTTTTAACGACATACTGATACACCATGCTGAATATGCAAAGTTAAAGCTCTTTGGGAATCACCTTGCTGGTGCAAAAAACATTTTTTTCATTTTCTGTTAAACTGTATTATTTTGGGCATTTTTCATGCTAGCAATTAAACAAAGGGGAACAGACTGTGTGTCTTTGTCACTGGACTTTGGTTAAAAAAAAGTGCCTCAAGATACAATTTAAAATAGGTTCTTTGTCAAGTTGTTTGTTATGTGTCGACACATTTGTTCGTCCCTTGAGTTAAGTGCCTTTTTTATGCCTGAATGATTAATAGGTGAGTGTAGTCGCTTAACAAACAAAAAACACTTTTTTTTCTGAAAATGGTCAAGTGCTGGACTTCAAATTAATGAAAAATCAGCCAGTGTCCTAAATAAAACCTTGAGAAACCTTTCAAAGATGAGAAAACTATTGTTCAAGACCACTTGGAAGCAAATGTAAAGAAAATGAGGGATGGTTTAAGACTTTTCCACAGTAATGTAGGTGAATGTCAGTAAAGGAATGAATGAAATAAACTAAAGTTTGGAGTAGCAACTTTCATTCTGTATTGAGGAAGAAATACATTGTATGTACTAATTTATACTAATTTAAATACTTCAGTTGCAGTACCGCGGAGATGTGCAGTGCACTCACACGCAACTGCTTAGCATGGCTGAAGAAGTGAGAGAGCCTCCCAGCAAAAGTGCAGAGGGATTGATCTGTCAATACACCAATGGAGTGCTGGTCACACTCACCATTTCCCCACGCTGAAACTAACACACACAGTGTGTTAATAATGTTGCATTTGCACAGTAGAAGATTTTTGAACCGGATGCTTAAGGGATCTGGGTGGATTCCTACAAGAAAATCTCCTTGATAATAACAAGGCAGTGACCTTGGGATGTTTTACAAAAAGCTTGTGTGAGGTTCAGACCTTAAAAAAAAAGGCTTTGGGGCTCACTTGTAAATTATTAATGACAGACACGTCAGAACTTGCACTGTGGAGATTTTTTCTGAGATAGACAAATGAGCAGATTTGCTTGACATTGCATCATTGATAGGACTTTTTTTTTTTTTTTACATCATCAAATAAGTCAGAAGAAATGGTGAGGAGGGATTCAGACGACATGACCACAATGTAAAACCACTTTAAGAGAGAAAGGTTATTTGAAGTTTAGTAAAGATATTACAAAGTGAAGTACTAATATTTGTGGCAGTTCCATTGATGAGTGGGAGGAGGGGCTGCTGTATGCTTTGTTACAGTTCTCATCCAGTGGTACCCGAAAAGTTCAATGTTGAGTTATCCCATGACCGTATCAGTACATCAACGCCAGCAACATTTTAAAGAAACTCTTGAGTGCTTCTATGTCATACATCATTACTCACAGTGAAGTGAACTGAGGTTATAGAGTGGTCCAAACCTTTCTCTCACTCTCTCAACAACTCTCCGTGTCCTGCTTCCTCATTTTTACCCTAGTTCCCAGCTCAAGAGGAATGTGCCATGATTGATGACAAATAGCTCCAAACTGCTTTAAAGATCTTTCCATTCAGTACAAGGAAATTGGTCCTTTCTCCTCAGCATACTTCATCTTGGGTCAAACAGGGCAGCTCTTCCCAGTTCACTGCTGAGCCTGACAATAAAATGGTGATTAATGTTGGCCTACATCAGCATCAAATTACAATATCTCTTTGACTTTGATGCTATAGACAGCTAGCTGAATCGAATTGATATGTTTTGATTTTTGATGGTTAACTATGACAACAGTGCTGTGCAGAAGAGCTGGGATAATTGTTCATTTATCAATCTGTCACATATTGAGACAGTCATACTTAATGGCTCTTAAAAAGTTTCTCAGCAAATTTCCCTGATAGCTAATACATGAGTATTTGTCCCACTAATACTGATTAGCATTAATGTCAGTGGACTAGCAGCAAATATGGTCTGAATGGGTTTGCAGCCCACCTCAAGAATTCTATAAATATCAACATTGATATTCATCGACAGTCTTAGGAAGATGACAGGGGCACTGTCTTTAATTTTAAAGTTTTACGTATAATGATGTATCCTATTACATCATCATTACTGATGATTATTTTACATATTTATTTATATAAAAAAAACTAAACCAAAGCTAATTACTTCCCATGACTCAGTAGCTTGTAGACTTGCAATAACCTAAACGATCTTTTGTATAAGGTCATCAATCACTTACATCGCTGTTGTTGCTGTTCATTGAGGTTTGCAGAATTTGTTCATATAAATTTCTCTTCAGGTCCAACCACAGCATTTCAATCCGGTTGTGGTCTAGACTTTTTCTTGACCATCGCAAAACTTCATTATTTTCTTTTTCATTTATTCTGATTTGAATGATCTGCTGTTGTGCTTGGAATCATTGTCCCGAGGCATGAACCTCTTCAGCCAAGCTTTATCTGTCAGATAGATGGCATCACATTTGACTCTAGAATACTTTTGTATACAGAGGGGCTCATAGTTGGCTCAATGACAGATAGGTGTCCAGGTCCTGTGGCTGCAAAACAAGCCCAAATCATCAGCCCTTAACCAATGTGCTTGCAAGTTGGTATGAGGTGTTTGTGTTGATATGCTGTTTGGTTTTCTCCAAACATGATGCAGTGCATTAAGACCAAACATCTCCACTTCGGTTTTAACTGTACATTAGAGGACATTGCTCCAGAAATTTTGTGGTTTATTTGAATGCAACTCTGCAAACCTAAGCTGTGCTGCCATGTTCTTTTTGGAGAGAAGAGGCTTTCTCCTGCAACCCTTTCAACAAGCTGAACTTTGTCAGTATTTTTCTAATCGTTTAATTTCAGACATTTATGATTTTTCTATAACGACATTCTGTTAGTCTCCAGATGAATATAGTTATCAGGAGAGATACGGATGGTGGTCAGAAACAAAAATGGCTACTATATGCAGATGAAATTTTAACCCAGCTGACATCTTTAATGCACTGATAGGACATCATTCTAAACATAACACTAAAGGAATTAATATATATTATCACAATCTGAGAAAAGTGCTTTCTGGAATTTTAACTGTAATTACAACAAATTTATGAAGTGGGAGAAGGTAAACTTACCTTGGGAAATGTCAGTATTAAAATGAGAAAATGATAGTAGCCTTGGATTACAACCATACAGTAATGATACGAATCACAAGACCAGCTGTATTTAAAGGATACGATGACATAACCAAGTCATTTGTATGATAGGAAAAGAGAGCAAAAATTACATGAATTAAATAGTCTGCTCATAAATAAAATTAGACTTAATCTACCTGATCCAAGGTTGTATGTTTTATCGTTTCAAAGCTAAGTAGACTGTCATGCTCTCCCTTTGAACTGAAGTAGTGTTTTGCTGCAAGACAAGTTCATATCAAGGTGCAACTACTCTGTAGCTTTTCAAATAACACGATTTTTATTAGAAATCTAATAGTAAATAATTGTTTTCAACTCTAATTTTTCTTCGTTCATCCGCAACAGCTCGCTGGGTTACTTAAACACTGTATGTGTATGTGCGTCAGTTTGTCTTATTCGTCAGAGTTTAAGCTGCAAATTAACTAGATGTAGTTCTAAGGTTGGAATCTCCATTATAAGCACATATTGAGATTTTTCCAGTGTGGCATCAACAGTGTCACACGTAAAGCAACTATTGTTCAGGATGAACATATCAGTCACATGGAACTGAACTCCACTCTGCTGGCTGCTCGATGGTGTGATGGTTAGCACTGTTATGTCACAGTAAGAGGGTTCCTGGTTCGAATCCCAGTTGGGATTTTCTGTTCTTTGTGTTTACTCCATGTTCATGCGTGGGTACTCTCCGGGTACTTCAGCTTTTTTCCACCATCCAAAACCGTACATGTCAGGTTAGTTGATGATTCTAAATTAACTGTCTGCCTTTACACTATTGACGCTTGGAGAGGCTTCAGCTCTCCCGTAACCTTGAATTTGATTACACATATACTCTACACTTTACACTTGGAAAAATGAGGGTTTCCTTTATGTACCCAAAGATAAAGCTCTCAGAAAATATCCTGTAAGGTACAGAAAATGTCCTTATGGCTCTTTATTTTATTTAAAAGGCATATGATATTGAAGGACAAAAAAGGATAATAAATGTACCTTTAATAAACTTAAGGTACTCAGAAAGCTAAGCTGTTGATAGATGGATCGGGGCTTCAAGGTGGTGTAGTAGTTCAGCCCAGTCTCATGGGAAAATATGAAACAAAAAACTTTGGTTTAGTTCTGGTAAAGACCAAAAGGTTTTTTTGTTTGTTTGGGGTTTTTTTGTGCCCACCAACTTGACTTTCAAGGTAGTCATGGACAACTAATAAATTATTAGGATACAGTGTCTGTTTTATCATTTAACATTAACCATTTAGTTTGTAATAACTAACCTAAACTTAGTAATTTTTTATGTCTAAAACAACAACAAAACAGTGAATAAAAATTGCAAAGAAACAGCAACTGAACAGAAAACTGACATTTCAAAATAAAGTTTCTTTAAAACTCCATCTTGGCTCTTTCACTTGACAGTCGTTGTGCCATTATTCAACCGCCCCGACCTCCAAATGAAGACTTTTTGGTCTGTTAAATGTGATGCAGCAGCCAGTATGTGACTATGTGATGAAATGCTGTCACTGAATGCTGTGACACTATGTTCCTCTATGGATTTTTTTTTGTGTGTGTTTTTTTGTGTTTCTGTAGTTGTTATTTCTAGGTATTCCAGCTTTCTCTAACAGTCCAGACTGAGGTTAACTGGTGATTAAAATTTGAAAAGATGAGAACATAAAAAATTTGTTTTTCTCTTTAAAGCAATACAATGTAACTTCTCAAAAAGCCCATTATGGAGCGCCCCCTACAGGCTTGGAAGTAATGTACGGTTACACTGTCGTAAATACAACACCCTTTCGCTTTCACGTTTCACGTTTGTTGACGAACCGGCGAGGAGTCAGAAGGTGCAAGCTATGTCGACCGAGAAGGTAAGAGTAATCAAATGTACCTGGGAGCGTGAGAGGGATCTATTTGTTTTCGCGGTAGGTGTGCCAGAAAGCAAGTTGAAGTACTTCCGCTCAGCTCCCGGGCCGCTACCGGGCCGGTCCAGCAAAGTTACATAGCGCAGTTTTTCCAACTCAGACCCCCGAAGGGCATAGGAGACAGGCCAATCGTAATATTAGAACTCATTCTAGCCGCACAAATTTTTTCAAGCTGTTATTTTAAGGTAGAAATGTTACATAGTATTTCTTCATCTCTTCACAATGGAAGCAGATAGTGGAAGCTTACATGATCCATTGAATTGGTATCTTGGCAATAACCCTGAATTACTCCTGTAAATTACTTATTACAAGACATATTTATGGTGGAAATGTTTTTGTGCCCTCCACTTTAATAAGTTTGATAAAATTGAAGTAGCTGTTTACCGAAACATAGGACTTGACGTTTAGATTTTCCACTTTAATTTGAGGCTACTTTCTCTTTCTCTTGGAACTCGGGTTCTCTCTCCTTATTCCATTAATAAAGCAAGTAAAAGGTCGGGATTTGTTTTCTAAGTATAAGATTCAAAAGCTGTGAACTCACAATAAACATGAAAGGGGCTTGAAGTCATGGGAAGAGATCAGTGTGGGTAATCACTGGATCCTTTCCTTTAAATGATCCAAGTCAACAGGAGCGAGGGAAAAAAAGGAAGGCAGAGTGTTTGGTTTTGTATTTCTAAGACAAAAGCTACTGTCTATTTACACCCTCTCCTAAATACGTAGTCATATTTTAGATTTTGTAATTTTCAATATTGAATGTATCACATGCGTCAATATTCATACTTTCCTCGCACTTTTTCATGCATTCCTTGCCTGAATGATTTGCACCTCTGAACACAATTTAGAAATCAATAAAAACTAACAGATTCTGCATTGTCAAAATGTTTTCAGTAAAAATGCAACTTCATGAAAAAAAATGTAACATTTAAAAGTATGCAAAAGTCACTCTTGCTTCGTCCATTAAAGCATCAATCCATTAATGTAGGCTTTATTCAACCAATCTTATGACCAAATGTGGAATATCAATGTTGGTCGACAGTACAAAATGTTGCAGTTTCACAATGAAGGCCTTAAACAATCTATAATTGCTACATTTTCCTTACTCTGTTCCTTAAACAGACGCAGCTTAAGTTTTTATTCATCGACACATAGAACATGTCAACATGCTATGTCACCATACCTGCTCCATACCAGACGTTTACTTGCTTAATGTTGCTAGTGCTAATTTCACCACAAACACTTAAGAGAAGAAAGGAGGGGATGGCAGGAGGGATTAAACAACAGGCCTGCATGACGCTTTTTTGAGGTCACTGATCCAAGACTCATCCTGCACATTGTTTTTAACAGTCATTGCAATTTTCTACTTGCCTACCATTTGTAATTCATTACTTTCTTACTTTGATTAAACTAATGTACATGGCTAGGTCTACATTTTACAAAATACAGGGTTAAACAAAAATCCAAATGCTTTGTCTTACACATTATATAATTCTTGCATTTGCAATTCTCTGTCATGTTATGTGAATGCTGCCCAAAGGAAAATAATGTCCCAGAGATACGATACCATCTAACAACTTACAACCATGCATTCCGACACTACTACTATTTCAGACAAGTGGATTAATGGAAGTATTACGGTTTTATGGTAACAGTTGAGGAATACAGAGTTTTGACAACAGCAGCACAGATACCTGCATGGTCCATAGTGAGTGTGTGATGGAGAGATGGGAAGAGAAGGTGGGATAGAAACTCATGCTGAGCGCACCTTTTCTATATGTCATGCTGCCTTTTCTCTATTTTATCTAAACCTTCAGCCTTTGGGTTATCAGTCATCTTACTTATCACTATCACATCAATTACACTAGAGATTTTAGCTCTTAGACCACAGATACAGAGCATGTCTCAATTTCTCTTGTACAATACATCTACAGCTTGGGCTGTCTGAGTATCCTGAGACAAAACAAACAACCCTTGAACAAGAAGTTTAAGAATCCTTGGTTAAGAGGTACCACTGTGACTGCTGGAAAAAAAAGGATAAACTGCATGGACAAAGTAATATTGGCAAAGGTAAACAACATGAAACATGGCTCCACATGGTAAGGTTTATTAGACAACAGCTTAGCTGAAATTCACCAACAGCTGTGGTCAGGGGGATGGTACGATGATAAAAGACCTGGTTGCATCTTGCATTACATTTATGAGTGTAAGTAGAACTGCTGGTCTTGTCTACCGTTTGATAATGATGTTTGCCTCTGCAAACAATAAGATTATCTTGGCAAGTCATTGACTTGAATCTCCTCAGCTGACCGAACAGTGCCTGAATTTCATATGGCATTTGCTACAGTGCTTGTGTTCAGCTCATTGTTTGGCAAAGCTTAAGGCTCACTTGGTTACCATTCTGCGAATAACATGGGAGCTTTATGAGGATTATGCCAAAGCTTCATGTCTCAAATTTTTTTTTAGAATGGAGATTGCATTGTAGACCACTGTCCTTTCCACGAGCCTCAGTGAATGTCACATGCTGGTGAGCTTGGCACAGTGTATGAGCAAGGCAGGAAAGGCGACTGAAAATTGGTGGTGAATGTAAATACCATCAGAGAAACAGTGACAGACGAGGCAAAAGGGCAAAATCTGACACACGTTGGTTTCCACTGGGGAACAGACGGCCCTATGGAGAGGCACACACTGAGAAACTTCTGTTACTATTTGAAACACCACTTGAACATATGACATTGTTGCTCTTAACTGCAGGCATTTGCAGCTGGGAACCATTTCTCACCACTGACTCCCTACTTTTTTTTTCTCTATCTGCCAGTCAATTCAAGCTCTTTAAAAGCCTGCCTCTCCTCCTTGTCTGTTCTCCACTCCCCCTCCCTACATCAGCTTTGACGGGGGTCAATGCAGTTGGACAGAAAACAGACCTAGAAGTGAATTTCCAATCGAATTGTCAGAAGCTGGCTGTTTTAATAAATCTTCCCCAATAAAAGGGCAGTGTGAGGTGGCTTCACCCATGATGCCCATCTTGGGTGCTCCCAGGTGAACCTTGTCTGCCAATGTGAGCTTCCTAAAGATAAAAAGCAGCTTGCCCGTTTTCACTGGATAAAGGAGAGTTTGAAAATGCACAGAAATAATTATTTGTTGTGGTCAGGTTTAGCTAATAATACCAACACTGGAAATTGAATTAAAGATAAAGCCATTGAAGCAATGGTGTCACAAAACGTGCGAAACTCAGGATGCAAACACAAAATGGCTGGAGTCGCAGGTAGTGCTTAAGCTGTGCAGTTTATTTACAGGGAGAAAAACAACAAAAAAAAAAAGCCAGTTATGTGGACAAAGAGCAAACCCTTACTTCACAGAGTGGCAGCCCTCATACTCTCCACCTCGAGTGTCTGGTCGCCCTGAGCCCTATATAGCCCCAAGCCCCGCCCCAAGACCAATCAAACCCAATTAACAGAGAAAACAATACTTCTGGCAGCACACCAAATGGGTTAATCAAAAAAAACAATAATAACACATCAGGTTACTGTCTGTTGTATGAAGTTGATATAACATGGTTTCAACATTGACCTAATTTTCCATTCATCTAACACAAGACAACATCAGTATTTCTGTAAAGTCAATCTCTAACTACATGACTGTCATGGTTGTTGGATTGTTAGATTGTGCAGACTACATGCTGAGCTTGTTTTTTAATCTTCTTCTTTGGCGTCCTTGCGTGTTACCTCGACACGACCAAACAGCAGCAGGGGGTCATCTTTGGCCACACTAAAGCATCAACCTGTCTGACTGATCTTTATCAAGTAGTTTCTGCTGTTCTGCAGAAAAGTCTCTCATAACGTTACAAAATGGTAAGTATGTACTGGGGATTTAATTTATTTTTGTTCACCTGGTTGTTGAAGAGAAGTGTCAATTTGTCTCGGTGTATTCTCTCTTTCTTGAGTCTGGTGAGATGTTGAATCCATGGGTGTTGTTTCTAAAGCTAGACGAAATTCAAACAATAAAACAAACACCATCAACTGAAAGATGCTTTAGGTGAGGGGAGCTGCAGAGTTAAGAGCAAACCTGCAAATTTGATGACCAATTGAAAGCTTTTGTACAGAAGAAAACTTTTAATAGTTCTACTATTATGTTTTTTGTGTCTTCATTGCAACTGATTGTAGTTCATAGAACTGCTTTTATCAGGTTTTTTAAATGTTCCTCTTCAAAGCAGGAGCTAGCATGAGAAAACTGTCTGTAACCCGCTGAATGGTGATTGTTCAAGATGACGCAATTACATCTTCATTGGTTGGACATATGACCACAACACAGGAAACTGTTATTACATAAAACCAAGAGTTTTTAACATTAGCCTCTAAAAACCTTAACAAAACACAGGACTGAAACCCTGGGTTTATAGAACCTATATGAGAAAGAGGAATCGCCACGTAATTTTCACTATTTTACTATCCACCAGCTGGTCATTATGTCACTTCAACTTTTTAGTCTGATGTGTGAATGCAACCAAAGAAAAATCATATCAAGGTATCCTATTTAAAGAGGTTCCTAACCCCCATAACCCTCAGAGGGCCCTTAGAACTTTGTGCTTATTTAATATTAACACATTTGATGCTTTTACAAAAGAGGCCCATGCAATTGCTTTTCTGAATACTGGCCATTACAGTCTTGAGTGATAAGTTAAATAATTCAATGTAGCTTAATACTAAATCATCTAAAGTTCAACAATTAAGTGCACAAAAATGCATTAGCCTCAGTTTTTCACCATTTTGGCAGGTGGGTGCAGAGTGATGGGAAGGAATCAGTTGCTTTGGTAAGAGCTGGTTCATCGTATTTGTTGTTATCCTATTTTTAATTCTCATTCCCATTTTTAAGAAAGGGGATCTGAGGGTGTTTTCCAACTACATCCTCCTCTGGAAAGTCTACTCCAGGGTGTTGGAGAGTAAGCTCCGACTGATTGTCGAACACCAGATTCAGGATGAGCAGTGTGGCTTTTGCCCAGGTCGTGGAACAGTGGACCATATCTTCACCCTTGTAGTCATGGGAGTTTGACCATCCAGTCTCCATGTGTCTTTCGGACTTTGAAAAGGCTTACGACCATGTTCCCCTAAGGATTCTTTGTCGGGGTGCTGAGGGAGTATGGGATTTTCGGGGAGAGGAGGGCGCCCTTGAGCGTGCACTAGAGTGGTTCACAGCTGAGCATGAAGGTCAGCACTTCCAAATCCGAGTCCATGGTTCTCAACTGGAAAAAAGATGGAATACTCTCTCCAGGTTGGGGTTGAGTCCTTGGCTCAGGCGGAGGAGTTTAAGCATCTGGGTATCTTGTTCACTAGTGATGGCAGGTCACCAGAGATGGACAAACAGATTGGGGCTTCCTCATCGGTAATGAGGCCGCTGCTCCGGTCCATCATGGTGAAGAGGGAACGGAGCCAGAAGGCAAAGCTTTCAATTTACTGGTCTATCTCTGTTCCAACCCTCACCTATGGTCACGAGATCTGGGTAGAGAATGAAAGAACGAGATCGCAGATACAACCGGCTGAAATGGGTTTCTTTTGGAGGGTGACTTGATCCAGACTTAAACATAAGGTAAGGAGCTCGGCCATCCGGAGGGAACTCGGAGTAGTGCCGCTGCTCTTCCACATCATAAGGAGTCAGCTCCTACCTCCTTGTTGCCTCTCTTTGGAAGTTTTCTGGGCTTGTCCTACTGGGAGGAGGCCCCAGGGCAGACCCAAGACTCGCTGGAGGGTTTCTATGTCCCTTCTGGCCTGGGAATGCCTCGGGATCCCCAGGAGGTTGGAGTGTGGCTGGGGATAGGAATGTCTGAGTTTCTCTCCTGAACCTGTAGCCTCTGTGACCTGACCTCGGATAAGTGGATGACAACAAAATGGATGGAAAGTCAAAATCTTTTTCTTTTCTTTGTTTCTTTCTTTCTTTTTTTTTTTAAATGTGGTTGTAGGAAAACCAGAGATTGTCAAATGAGCTGATAGACCATTAAGAAATTATTTTCATAGTGAAGAAACACCTCTTAATGGTGACAAACCAAGTCAAGAACATGTGGGTCTTTTCAAAAAGAAAAACAGAAAACTGATTAGAGGATTCAGGACACGATGCAAACTTTAAAGAAATCCAACAGATTCTAAGTGTGACTGTTATCATACACCTCCTGCTGTAAAACAGCATCAGGTCCCAGCAAGTAGGATGTGAAGTCAGGCTTAGTCATGTTCATTTAGATTTTTTTCCTCCAATGATAGTTGCATATGATGGGAGACAGATTTTCCTCATCCTGTGTAAGACAGTGTTCCAAAGTTAATTTGAATTAAAGTAAGGTTTCAGCTTTGAACTTCCCTCTACCACAACTGATTAAGAAATGCACAGAAAAGTAGCCTTACATCAAAGTTTGTTCCTATCGATGAAAATATTTAAGAAGGGATTCTGTTTCATTGCCACTGTGTACATTGATCCCTGGCATGAGTGTCTTTCTTAGACAGTGGCAGGACAGGAAGTTGGGCAGAGAGAAGGCGAATATCATTCAGCACAGGGTCCACAGACAGGGACTCCAGCCCAGGCCAGCTGCAACTAGGACATTCAAACACTGTACAAGGGGCACCTGCTCAACCACTTAAGCTACACCACACCCTTACACTTGATATCAATTATTTGAGTTGGACTGTATCTTAGAACTTTCCTAATTTCTGGTGCCAGACATCCATGGGGTTGCTCTTGTTTATTTATCATGCAAACAAAAGAAGTTTGAAATAAAAAATTTATTTAAAAAGAAAGACTTGCCTTTTTGTGGGACTCTTGCATCTAGATCAAGGGCTTGGAAGACAGGAAGTAATTCCACAGGCATTTCTATCCGCACATACCTTAGTAACTATCCATGTACAAAAATTTATTACATTCACTTTGATCATAACAAAATAAAATCACATCTTGCATCTATTTTTGACTGCAAATCTGCCCTGTTTGAATGCATAATAAACCAACAAAAGTAACCTAGTCTACTTTTTAAATGATCTTGTTTCTAAGAATATCTGTATCAGCACATAAAAATAATCTGTTCTTAACTTGTAGATAAAAGTAGATAAATACAACCTCAGCTGCACAACAACATATGCCATATTATATCGTGTAATTACTTATTTAACAAAAACCAAGCCAAACAGAGGCAGAAGTACACCCTTATTGTTTTTAGTGGGAATTAAGATGGTAAGTAGCAGCTATGTGTTGCTAATCAAATGATTAACTGATCACCAACAAGTGTAAGCACCTCTTTAACAGCAGAAGTTTTGATAGTTGGACCTCAGTTTGCATTCAGGTGTGTGATACTACGATGCCAAAGATGAGAGACACCTGCAATTAACTTGGAGACGTAATTGCTGTCCATCAAACTGGGAAGGATCAAAAGCAAAAAGCATTTTCAAATAATTTTGAGCCCAAATAGAAACATTAAAGACCGCTACCAATCTTCCCAGGACTCCTAATGATCAGAAAACTTTCAAAAACCCAAAAGCTGCATCCCAGAAACTACAGGGCTGAGTTAGCATGTCAAATGTTTAGGTTCATGACAGTACAACTAGAAAAAAACTAAACAAGAACGGATTATTTGGAAGGGTTGCAGAAGAAAGCTCCCCTCCTAAAAGACCATGGTTAACTTAGGTTTCCAAAGTTGCATTTGAACAAATCACAAAACTTATGAAACCATGTTCTTTGAACAGACAAGACCAAACTGGAGATGTTTAGTCATAATGCACAGCACCACATTTTGAGAAAAACAAACACAGCATATCAGCACAAGACCTAACACCAACTGTCAAGCACGGTGGTGGAGAACTGGGGCCTCATGTACAAAGACTTGCATGGATTTCCAACTGAAACATGACGTAGGCTCAAACCCAAATGCCCTCCAACGTACAAAAATATCTGGATGTATAAATCTGTGCGAACGCATCAATCCAAGCACATTTCGTTTGTACATCCCAATCAAAGTGGAGTTGAGCGCACATGTCGGTGCACCCGACTCCTCCCTGTCCACGCCCCTACTTAAGTATGCAAATCATATTTAAATGAGCCCTGCACCTGTGATTCCCCTCTCTGTACGATCAGAAAATAAAGAAAAAAGAATTGATAAGACTGAAAAAAGAAGAACTTCACGGAAAGCGAGATGTCGGTGCTGCTTTCTGAAGTGAAGGCCCGCAAAAATGTGTTCGCTGTCCTCCGGCATAAGCAGCAAATGCAAGAGGAGTGGGTGGGAGAGCCTGAGGCTGTTAATGCTGTGGGGTCAGAGAAGCCTCACAAGCAGAGGTGAAGAAGTGATCTGTTCTGTGGTGGATGTGAAGGTGGATGTGAAGGTGGATGTGAAGCGGAGAGTGGCTGCCCATCACCGAAGTGTGGCCAAATCAGGCGGGTGGGGGGGTTGACCGACTCTGTTTGAACAGAGAGTTGGCGCAACTATAGGTGACACTGCTCTCTCTGGGGTGGTGGGAGCACATGTGATTGACTCTGATTACCCCCAAGGTAAATACCTATGTTTTTGTGTAACTCACAACAATGTGTTCATACAGTAACGTGAAAAAGTGCGCCGGGTAAAAGGTGAGGCTGATTAAGACATTTCACACTTTACGCACGGGGTTATTAACATTTGCCCACAGAGCTTGTAAGAAAGATCTTAAGCTGAATTTTAACCAGCAAAAAACAGCAAGAAACTAACTTTAACTACCGACTGTGATGCTGTGAAGACGGGATAGAAATTGGGGGCGCACACACTCAATGCGCGTCACAGGGAATAATATTAGGACAATTACACAAATAAAGTTACTCACCAAGAAGCCACCCATCACGCACAGTGCCACCTTGTAGTCTGTTCCCAACGATGCTGTTACTCAGAATGTATGAATCGTGCGTTGAACCAGGGCACCTCGCCACAATGTTGGTTAATTGCATTTATGCATCACATGTGATCTGTACATCGATCGAATGAAAATGTTTCCTGTTGACATACAAATTCATCATGTGATAGCGCTTTTATAGCAATGTGTGTGCAGTCGATAGCTCCGATTACAAAACCGGCTCTCGCTTCAAATTGAGTTTTAATGTTGGCCTGTTCAACTTCATTGTGAGAATTTGATATACGTGGCTGAGAAGTGGATAATTCTATCCCACACGGCTGGTATGGCTCGGCTCGGCTCAGGGTAGACTGGCACAGTCTCAATCGGTTGGCCAGCTCCCTCTGGAATGCCCCGGTTGCTAGGAACCCCAGTATGCACATCACCTGTGAGCACAGGCAGCGCAGGTTGCGCTACAACGCCGGCCGCAGCTCTGTGCACAGTTCCAGGAGGATTTCCCTCAAAATGGCTAATGAGTCAGTCGCCATCATGTGCCAGCAAATCCTCTCTGTCTACTGAACACACGCTCTCTTCGAATTGCACCATTTGCAAAGTCTTCTAATACTGCTAAAGCAGCCATTGTTTTTAATGGTGTGCATTGCACCACTTTGCGCTGCTTTTATATCCACTCGTGTAATTGCAGACACATGGGTGTGTTAATTGTTTATCAGTATTAATTGTTCATCTATCTCAAATGTGCACATCACTGTCTGAGGACTAATTAATTTCACATTTATTTATTATAACAGTTTCCCAACATCACCTTAGGTGTCACCAAATAATCAACAGCTGAAGAAAAGTGCGTACGCCAGCCCTGAAGTTGGCGTGAGGCACCGCACATTTCCACTGTCTTCGCTCTTGATACATCTGATCGTTGACGTGAAAAGGTGCGTACGCCACTATTTTGTGCGTCCGTACCCTTTGTACATGAGGCCTGATGATTTGGGTTTGTTTTGTTTTGTAGCCACAGTACCTGGACACTGCTCTTGATACTGGCGAACCAAGACCAACGGTTGCAGTAAGATGACTTACAACCAAAACCGACAACGCCACCCTGGGGATTTCACCCAGGGAAATAGTTAAAATAAGTTAAACAAATGTGATATGATGCTGCAGTTGCAACCCCAAAATCAAAAGACACTCAGGTCCATTTTAGCCAGAACAGTAGACGTTCCAATCCAAAAAATATATATATTTTATTAAAACAAATAGTTAAAAACAATAAGGCAATGACTGTTAAAATAATGCTAAGGCTTACCAGTGGGGGAGGCAGGTTAGGAGGTGGAAGACATCTCAATATCACCCCACAGCACAAGTCACTTAAAATCACACGGTGGTGCAACCCAAACCCAAAAGTGCGACACATGCAACATGCGAGGGAGACACTGCCACCAAAAGGACCCTGATCCCCACCACTGGAAGCCTGAAATAAGAATTAATTAAAAAGAAATCTATAAAAAAGGACATTTAGAGAATATATTTGCAGTTTTAAAATACATAAAATAAACAATCAATTGGGCATCAGCGGCGTCATCTGCTGCCAAACAATGATCTGACTCGATTAGCTGTGCAATCGGCACCATGTGCGCCGTGCACTCTATGGATCCGTGCCACAAGTGTGTGTGGAGTCCAGATAACAAAAATGAAGCGTAGGGCAAAGCAGCAGCGTTCCTGTAGCTTATACCACAGTGGCAGCCAGGCCAGCGATAGTTGTGTCCCAATTACACCAGGAATTTAGAGCCAGCCGATCAGACAGATGGTCAAACAAGCAGCAAAGCAAAACCACCGGCTAAATGTACAACCAAGACTGATGACAGGTGAGAAGCAAACTTACTGCGAATGTTCCAGGCACACAGGAGGTCACACAGAGAGGCGATCTGCACAAGTGATGACAGTAAATGGTTGGGTGGCACTCAACACCCAAAGTTCAATCATGAGAGACATAAATCACCATCTAGTTTTTATAGTTGAGATGGTGAGACCTGATTGGCCAGTAATCCCAACAAGCAGAAACTCTGTGGGCGTTTCCTGCCACACAAGTATTCTAGAGTCAAATATAAGGCCATATGTCTGAAAGCTAAAGCTTGGCTTAAATTGGGTCATGCAACAAAACAATGATAACATTCACAGCAGCGAAAAGTACAGAACAGAAAACTGAAAAAGAAAAGAACCGAGGTGCTGCAATTGTCCAGTAAACGTCACCTCAACATGATTGAAATGCTTTGCTGGGACCTTAAGAGAGTTGAGCATAAAAAATCCTGTAAAACTTCAATGAACTACAGCAATGTTGTAAAAAAGAGTGGGCCAAACGTCCTCCACAACAATCATGGGGTTTACATACTTTTCCCACACCTTGCTTCAGCATTTTGTCTGTTTTTATTAAACAAATGACACTGCAATATACCATGTTGTTGATTAGTTGGATGTTTATTCTTGTTAAAGGACAGTTTCACTCAGCAAAGTAAATTCAACTCAGTGAGATTGTCTTATATATAAGATTGTCTGTATTACATTTGTAATTACATGTTAAACTTGATAAGATCACATACAAAAAATATTGAGCATTTATACATATTTTTAAATGTATTGAAACAAATTAACTACCAACAAAAAACTCACCACTTTTGGCTCTTGGTCTCAAGAAATTATGATGCAAGGCCCATTCATGCAGTTGCATCAGCTACCAGCCTGTCAAACTCTCCTAAATCATTTGACATGGTCAGTAGGAAGAAAGATTACTCCATATCGGCATGTCTTTCTCTTATCTTTAAGGTGCAGTTTGGAGATAAGAAGTGATCATCCATGCTGGCACTGCGTACTCATGCTGCATAAGATGCATACAATTATGCAAATAATGGTGAAAGGCATAAAGCCACGTTCAATACTGGGAATCCTGCAGTTTTGGATTGCAGCAAAGGTGATGGTTGTGCAGCAGGCGTGCATTTGTAATAAGAGCCACACAGGGGAAGGACACACTGAAGCTTTCTAACTGAGCTGTGTCTATTCTGTCGGCAGCTGTGTGCCTGTGTGTTCATCAACTTACAGAGTGGTTGGTCAAGACTCTCAGCAGACTGATCAGAGGTCGACCCCCTCCCTGGTCAAGTATCAACACAGTTAAGAGCCTTGCAGTGTGTAGGTGCCATAATTATACAAGTGGTGTGTGAACAAGCACTCTTACCTTTAACACTTTTTCCTTATTGAAGAAATCCAAGGTAACCTGTATAGAGATGCTTCACCTGACCGTCTAAAAGAGTAAACATATAAAGCTTTTGTCTCTTTTACTGAAAAGACATCTTCATGTCACTTCCACATATTAAAGCAGAATTCTGAGTTTGATCTGATTCTAAGGTGGACAGCATGTGTGACTATCTAGCTGCTTATTTTAGCAAAGTTTTCTGTTCCTAAAACAGATAAATTTACATGAATAATTCATATTCAGGGTGCGCAGGTTACTTCACAGCCACTGTCACGAATAATCAGATGACACTGTGAAGATAATATGTATGGTTCCCACAACACAGGGGCAAAGAGGATAATCAGACTTTCAGATGAGCTGGAACAATACATAATATAATGAGTATGATGTGGAAGGCCTTCAGTACAGTGCTGCTCTTTCCCCAGCATCAAGATATCTCAGATGGATAAGATAATTATCAAACTACTTTGGCGTGTTCTACATTAGCTGTGCACAGTGATTACAGGAACTGAATTAAAAGGCTGATTTCTGAATCATTATGGCAGCAGTTATCACACACTGATGCTAACAAGAAACCCTGAGTTGAAATGACAGAAGTGAGTTAAATGGGGCCACGAAGTACGGTTTGACATCACATTATGACATTTGATTTAGAAACTTGCATGACTGGGGTGGATTTGACTGGATTTTTTACATGTGGTCTGGCAGTGAAATTTTCTCCAGAATCAGTCTAATCTTTCATTTCTGCAGCTGAAAGAAGCACATACAAGTACTAACACAATGATAGAAATACTAATACTCAATATCAGGGAGAAAAGGGCTTTCAGTGCAGTGGTGTAAAATAATTTACAGAAGATACAATCTGATAGTCAGTCAGACAAATACCACGTTACTGTTAAAGCTGCAGTCTGCAACTCTTTTTCAAGCATAATGCCTGGAACTGTCCGGGGATTCTGAAAGTAGTACATTAAATACCCCAATACAAAAAAAAAACGAGTTCTCTAGGTCCCCTATATGTCCCGCTAGGTCTCTCCAAAGCCAGCAGGTTTGTTTACAAAATTGCAGACCGGACCGGTAAAAGGTAACCAATCAGGTTTACGAGCTGGGCTCTGTTGCCTGTCAATCACCGATTGTGCACGCGCGATACAAGGTAGGCTCGTCCCCACGCTTATTTATCTGGACTATTGAACTTCATTACGGGCTAGTCTACTTACTGTGTCTTCCATGATCGCAAATGACAGGTGAGTTGATGAATGAGGTGTCGTGTACGCGCATCTGGTGTGCACGTAGACGTGCACGAGTTCTCTTGTGTTTTGAAGGGGCGGGACAGGAAGTTGAATAACTTTTTATTTTTCGGTTAAAAAATAAGCATTTCTTGCATTTTGCGACTACGGAGGTCACCGTTTTCAACTTCAAGCGTTCTGATAGATCATGTAAACTCTTAAAATGCCAAAAAGTAGGACTTTACGTATGACAACAACAAATCTTGCAGACTGCAGCTTTAATGCTTGGTAAGGCTTAAAGGTAGGGTAGGAGATCCTGGATTTTGAGTCCAGCGAAGCTGCATTTTGAAAATACACAGGTAAAAAGTCCCAACCCTTTTCTTCACTTTCCCCCCGAAGGCACGCCTCTAGAGTACATGAACGCGCACGAGCACGAAGGTGCACGAGCGCTGTTCTGACAGCAAGCATCGATCGTTGCCGTATTTAGTATTTAGTATTTAGTTAATGCTAACTATACGTTTAATAATGCTAGGTGCTAGCCAAGCTGGCTCTAGTTTAGCTTCCTGCCAAGCTTCGTTCACGGAGGAGGGTACGCGCACAGGGGGAAGGAGGGGAAGGGAGGAGCAGATTGCAGTTTGATAGACGGCATCAGAATCCAATCATTGTGAACGGTCCGTTCACAATGATTGGATACTGTTTTTCCTAGATTGTACGTTCTAGAGGCCACTAAAACTTTTCATATTTGTGTCAAAACTTTTAATTAATTGGTTGCAATGGGGGTGTGAAGAGTATTTCAAGCAATATGTAAAAAAATGTTCCAGAAAAAGATCCCCTACCCCGCCTTTAAGGACCTTTATTGTCATGGTTACAGTAACACAAGAAAAATACTAAGGAGTAGTTATAGACTTACTGTTGGTTGTAAATGTGAAATAAGAAGTGATAGCCGGCCCAGTGTTTTTTGGAGCTTCGTGGAATGGGCTTGCTTCTCAAAGATCCTATCAGAGGGGTTTGTTGGAAGTTTAGATGCCGAATGATTACCTCGGATTCTGTTGTGTTCTTTTAAGGCTTCCTAAGCAGTCTTTTTGTGGGACCCACTGTTGTCCTCGCTGGGGGATGCTGTGACTCTAAGGGAGCGCTTTTGCCATGTGCAGGGTGTAACTGGTCTGCAAAAATGTTTAGGTGGGTGGAAAGTGTGATCCATGTGAATGTGATGCACTGCAACAGAATCAGCAGTGCTACTCACTTTATGTGTCAGTGGTTTCAAGTGGCTTACTTTTCATAAAAAAGATTACATACTGTGGTGGATCAAATTTGACTTACTGGTAGCAATGAAACATCGTAAGAGCTTTTCACCTGTGAGATGACATGTCCTGTTTGGGTTTTGTATTTTTTCATTAAAACATACCAGCCTATTGTCACTGAAAAAACATAAAATGATCACATGGATGAAGATGAAATCTATATTTCTTTTGTGCTGAGGAGAATTTTCAAAGGAATGATATGAGAAGGCACTAAGGTCAGGAAGGGACTCAACCTTGCTTTTCCTATTTAGTTGGCCAACACCCAACCGTTCCCCTCCTGTAGAAGTGAAACTTTTTCAACTATTGAATGTCATGCTATAGTCAATACGGGAATATTTCAGAAAATGCAATGTGTCAGAAAACCGTGTCTGTGGACATGAATCAAAACAACAAATTGCATACTTGTTTAATGCCTGAGCTGAAGATAAAGAAGCAGGATATAAGAGTCATTTTTGACCAGGGCTACGGTGGCAGCAGAGACCCCCTGTGACCTGTTTTCATCATTAACCTCAGTCATAACTCCTTTGTCCACTAGAGGGCATATACATAAAACCTCTTACCAAACCACTTTTGTTAGCTTAACAATGAAATGCAACAATGACACATTTGATTAACACTGACTCACTCCAGCCCCCCTAAGACCTTGAATTGGATTAAGCGGGTAGCGGAAATGGATAGATGGATGGTTTTGTTAGGACAGCTTTCCACTGAAATGCAATGCATTAAGTACGCATAACGTATTAAGTACGCTTAAAGCATTCTTTCTCAGTGTGCAAAGATAATTTTGTGAGAGGATTTCAGTCAAATCATAGTCTTTGCTTCATTGTAACTCGGTTGTTTTGCTGCTGCGAATGTGTTGCCTGTTTTGCTTTTGGTGTCATAACGATGATAAATGAAAAGAGTGTGTGTGTGTGTGTGTCACATGTTAAGTCAGCTGTTCCCGTGCTGTCCTTACAGCCTTCTCCCTTGTTGTTCACTTATTTATTATGTTCAACATCCATGTCATGTGATGCCGATTCAACAAGTAGTCTGAGAACTCACTGAAAATTTATCAGTCTGACAATGACAATAATGTGCACACGTCAAAAAATATGTTTAAAGACACTTCAGACATGCCCAACAGCCAATCGTGTATGCCATCTAACAGAAACTGTTTGGATACAAAAACCAAGCAACACAGCAAATAAGCACAAAGCAGACAACGGTGTCAGGTGGACTCATGACACATGTGAATGCCAGTTTTAAGGAGAAACTAAAAAAGAAAGCAACAGATTCAAAATTAAATCAAGTCAGATTTCATCACCACCCCTCCAGCGTAATCAAGCAGATGTTGTGTGTTTATACAAACCATTTTACATTGTTCAAATTACACATGAACTACTGGCTTTTGAGTGCAATGTGAAAGAGTTTAATCTGCATTCAGTGACGTTTCAAACGACTGCAGTAGTGGAGGATTTTATTGCTTTGATGGGGACATTACACAAAGGCACACGCGCTAATTTTCAGTGAGGTTACTAAATTAGACTAAATTTCCTATACCAAAGTATTTTCATATTGCTGCATATCGGTATGCAAATCACTGCCAAGTTTGTACTTCGAGTCACATGCACAGTGCCACTAGACTGTTTTATCTGCAATGGAGATAGTTTTGGTTCCCCATTACCATTTTTCCAGCTTTGCACTTTTTGTACAAGAAGGCCGTCTTTGCATTGTAGGATGTCTGATTCAAGAGCTTGCATCAGGTTCTTTTTCTTATTGCAGAGACTGAACATCCATCCATTTTCTATACCCGCTTAATCCAGGATCGCGGGGGGGCTGGAGCCTAACCCAGCTGTCATTGGGCGAGAGGCATGGAGACACTGAACATGCCATTTTAAAATCTACAAATGAGCTGTTTGCATAGTTGTGAGTTGTGCTATTTCAAGATTGTTTTCCCTTCATCTTCATCAAAGGCCTTTACTTCATCCAACACACCTGTGTGTGTAACAGTAGTATCGAATGTTCTTCTTCTTCCCTTTTGATAAAACAGTAAACATGTTTTGTTAAATTTTGACAACCTCTGTGCAATTAAAACCATCATTCTGGTGTTAAGTTATCTGTAAGCCATATGTAGTGACCAGTTTAAAACGTGATCTAAGCTTTACATCTAAAATTCAAACACAACAGTTTGTCATTAAGCATGTCAAAATAAAGTTTCAGGTGATCTGACCTGATGATGTTCAGCAAATAGTTTAAAGCTGGTTGTTGTCATGTTAAAGGCTGAAATAACAAAGTTGAGATGTTCACAATATTGGCCAGTTATTCTACTTATTAGAATGTATTACACTGAGACTTTGCATGCAACTGAACTTACTGTTTTGCCAATGTTATATGATCCGAACTCAGGTCTCTCAACCTACTTGGACGGGGCCTGTAAGTGGGCTACAGCATAATGCCATCCCCTCGTGTTGTCCTAGTTATAGGCTTGTCTACTGGAAGTTGCTGGAAATTTCTGGACCCATCCTATAAAGATTGTAGCCCCAAGAGAACTGAGGATAAGCATACTACTACTGCCAATGGGAAACAGTTTCATTGGCTTTCAAAATATGAAAGCCAATGAAAGCCTAAGTTCATACTTTGTTCCCACAGGCATAAGGCTTTTTAACAGTGACTGCTGAGTTCTTCTCAAATTGATTGATTGTTTTTTTTTTTGTTTATTTATTTATTTAGTCATTTATTATTATTATTATAATCATCATTATTAGTTAGTATTAGTTAGTATTTTTATTAGAATTGGTATTATTATTGTTGTTGTTAATATAAAATCATTGTAAATATTAATAATTTTTTTAACTATTTGACTAATTTGAATTAAATTTTAAATTTTGAACTAAATTTTGAAGTATTTTTCTATTCTATTCTATTCTATATGCTGGTGTGCCTGCAAAAACCTGTTTAAACATGCTACTTTTGGTGTAAAAACAGCATTTGCTTCAAGTATCAAATATTATTGCAATTATTGCATCACAGCACCAATGCCAAAGGACATATTTTGCTAATCTCAGACACTGTTAGCTTATACAAAAAATGGAAGTATTTGACATTCTGGGCATGAAAACAGCTTGAAATGATCGTTGTTTTTTTTGTTTTTTTTCAAGGCTCAACAGGTAATCAAAAACATAAGTGGGCTGCAATAACAGACAGCAAACCCATTTCCTGCTAATTAGTACAAGACACAGACAACACAACCAAATGAAAAGATATGTTTTGCAAATTCAACAGAACAAAGTGTACATCATGATTGTCTGTAATGATTAAATATGCTGGAGTTTTCTGTTTTGATTTATTTCTTCTTCTTTTTTGTTCTTTTTCTTCCCTAAATGCTGCACATGCATCGTCAAATCGCTGATGGTGTTTTCCTTCATCTGTATATAAGCGAAAAGTCCCACATTTGCCTAAAGATTTCAAGCCAGATAGTGGTCAAATCATACCCGATGCCATGCACTAAAGCAATCAAGCTAAACAATTCTAAACATACTGCTCTGAAAACGAGGACGTCTGTGATGTATGAATGATCAAAAGAGACGGGACTACTTTCAAGGACAAAATCTCTTTGGTGTATTTGTTTGCCTCTGTTGCACCTCCTGCCAGTAATCTCGGGAGAGGCGGCTGTGTTTTTGGAGTGGTGCGGCCCATTGATGGAGCCTGGAGAGCGCTGCAGGCAAGTGTCACTTCCCATTGGATGTTCCTGGTAACTACTATACATGTTTCAAAACAAGTGGTCACACGCTGGATCTGAGATGTTTTCATTTCTCTGACCCTCTTTTAACTTCATGACTTTGCCAAACTAAAGGCAGTTTATGGATAGTGAGGAAGCTGATTAGTAAGGTTTTCAGGTAAAAGAAGGAGAAAGTCTGAGTATGAAGTGTTCTGAAGATAACATGTACATGGTTGTGAAACATCCCTAATTAGGATCCTACATCACTATCATTAAATTATACCATGAATAAAACCCTGTGGTTTGCATATCAAATAAGAAAAACAAACTAAACAAAAATAAGGAATGCATAAGAAATTCATAAGCATGAAAATAAAGGCGCAAAGTTTCTATGCTGTCTGACTAAATAAAAAGTTATGTAAGAAAAAAAAGTTCACTTTTTTCTTCGTTCCCTCTGCAACTCTTGAGACATGTCTTCCCTCTCTGTGTGTCGGTGTAATTGCACTTCACTCTCAGATGCCTCTCACCATATTTGATACATTGACAAATTCCCCCTTTCAGTGTTCTCATCATGGCTATTCCCTGGAAATGTACAAGAAAGAGGAGGAGGGCGCCGCAGAAGACAAGCACAGAGCAGGCCTGGCTTCCCAGATGGGTTGCACAACATCGATTGACTGGTGAAATATATCTCATATCATATAAAACCAGCTCAGGGCCATCATATATCTTTAGGGAGAAAACCCTGGTCCACTGGAAAACGACTGACAAGATCCTTTTGCTGCAACTGAAACAGCTAAAACAATCAGTGGGCATGCTTCATATGTTGTGCTTGTGCTAAGTTGCAAAGTTATCCAGAAAGGGTTGCTCTCTTTGACTCATGAATGATTAAGAGTTGCTTTAAAATACAGTTTCTTTTATTCCACTAGCAGAGGAAATTCTAAAGGGTATTGATCATGTTGATATTTGACAGATGAT
The DNA here is from genome assembly GCF_027942865.1 of Odontesthes bonariensis. Lineage (NCBI taxonomy): Eukaryota > Metazoa > Chordata > Actinopteri > Atheriniformes > Atherinopsidae > Odontesthes > Odontesthes bonariensis. The sequence continues at coordinate 11,446,004 of NC_134506.1, read as the reverse complement.
ACACTGATCTGGGTATAAAACAGATTATTGTTCAGTTTTGCACACTAAAAAAGTCAGATTTACTTGCACAACCAACACAGTAAATCTCATTTGCCTACAACCCAACGAAAGCATTTTTCAGTGTTTTCCACTTCATACTCTTGGATTTTACATTTCTGAAAATGTTTTAGTTCTTGTTCTAAGAGTAATGTCTTTGTTTATGATGGGTTTATCACCTTTTGACATCTCTCAGAGCTCTCTCAATTGGGAGAAACAAAGAGGAAGTCTGACTGGCTTGCTAAGCAGAATGGGAACAGAAAAGGGGCAAAATTCTCACCCCGAGACGACTTATAGCTCAAAATTTTCACAACGGTGTGAACAAATGATGCATATTTTGTGGATTTTTAGACCTTTTGTAGCTTTTGTATCAGCTACATTCACACTGCATGCAAAATGTATCCCAAATCTGATTTTTTTTTTAGCAGAGGTCACCACATGTCTGTGTTATTTCTAAACATGATGGATGAGAGCACCGACGTTAACCAGTGGAAAACCAGCGATGTGCTGGACTTAATAAGATTTTGGGGGTATGATTCCTGTGTCTAGTGACGTCTTTGCTTTTTGCTGATGCGCGTCATGTCGTCTTTGTTGTTTTTTTCCACATGCAGGTTAGTTCAGTATGGTGAACTGTTCACACAAAAAGTTTTCATCCACATTGATATCTAAGTTTAAACTTCTATGTGGTTACACCCTGCTTAAGCTTGTTACTTACCTGAAGAGCATAACAGAATTGTGGGTTGTATAGCTCCTGTTATTTGTCAGTAATTAGGTAACACAGTTTTTCCACATCCATTTTCCACAATATGTTTGATACCAACCATGCTACTATAAAAGCAGGGGGAAAAGAATTATTAAAAAAAGTGCCAGTAGTTGAAAAATGTGTTTTATCAGGAGTGGATTGAAAGTAAGTGTCCAGAAGTCACATCAGGTGGTGGTTTATAGAGCACTGTTGTGCAGTCAGCTGTTGCCATTGTGGGGATAATAATGGGAAATAATAGGCGCATCTGTTTTGACTTGTATTGGTTGGTGCCAGCGTGTTCTGGCCTCAACAAATACAACCTGATGGGAAAACGACCTATAATGGCGCATGAAAATTACGCCGCCTCCAGTGGACATGAGAGCGGTTGCAAACAGGAAAAATGACATCCATAAAGATAACATTAGCGTTGTAACGAGTGCGTTTTAGCCCATGCCATGATTATCTTCTCACCCTAACCAAGTACGTTTAGTTTTAAGGTAATGTTAGGTAATGTTATTAGTTAAACTAAACCACGAATTTTCTCAAAAAAGTCTTGTTGTGTTTATAGATGTAAGTAAAAACAGTGATTATATGTTGGTCTTGAACTCACATCTCATGGTTGAATGTGGAAAACATGACATCAAGATAAAATCAAATGCCACCTACATACAAAACCTTACACTGTCACAAGTAGCACGGTCCTTCAGTTCATTTAAAGTCGAATGGCCTGAAGTTCTGAAAATGCTCCTTCTCAGTGTGTAATCAAAAATCAAAGACTTGAATTTTGTGTAAAGAGCTTAAAGGAACATAAACATGGACTACTAAATGTTGCCATTGTAATGGCTTTTAAATCTCTTATATCCCTGTGAATCCTTCCTGGAAGTGTGTTCACATGTTTAAGTGACAGTCTAATGAGAGATCTTCACAATTAAGTGTTTGTTTTCATCGTCCTTTAGGGAGTTGAACGAAATCACTGCCTTTGAATGACATCTGGCAGAGTTAAATGTACAGTCAAATGTCTGGACCCAGAAAACCATTACATCATGATCTAAATCTGACTACGATGCATTAGGCAAAAGTCAGCAATGCAGAACAGTTTCATGTGAACTTAGTGTTCAGTAGTCAGAAACCTGACTACTGAACAACATGGTTTTTTATATCCTTTAAAAAAGAATATTGCAGCATTTATTTCTTTAGATTTTTATCAACATGATCTCCTGATATTGTGCATTCTTTTTCATCCTTTAATGGTACACTTTGTGCAATGATGCAAAAAAAAGCAACATGCATATTTAACATGAATTAGCATGCTATTGAATTTCATGAGAACAGGCTGTTTTTTTTTTTCCTTGTCTACATTCAAATGTATTTGCTTCTGCAAACATCAAAACTCTGGATATCAATACATGACATTTGAGGGTCACTATATCTAAGAAAATGTTTTTGTAGTAACTCAACTTCGGGTCATTTCATCCTGCAGTCTTTCTTTGAAATTGGGTTTCACGATAAGCTGAAGTTTGACAGAAAAACGCGCTTATTATCCAACCCTCACAGTAGCAGTAACAGTAGCTCAAGCTATTTCTCTTGTGACCTTTTCAGTGACATACTGTACTTACAAGGCGGGAGAGGAGGTGGAAGCCAATTGACCGTTCCACCAAATGAACCTTCATGCCAAGATTCAAGGAGCTGTTATTGCTTGCGTGTGTATTCATTCAAGCAGGCCTCAGGTCATCTCACATGCATTAGGTGTTGCTTGGAGCCTGGGTTCCTTTTGGGAACCATGCAGCTTTGATGTCTCACACAATGAAAACACGCATTTCAGTCATGGGTCTGCTTACTGTAAGTCTCCCTCTTTAATCTAGATTTGGTTCGCCGTCATGATATTTTACATATCCCTTACTGTCCTTACTACTGATGCTAATAAGTAAATTCAGCTTAAAGTTAATCAGATGTGCATGAGCACACAGCAAAACAATCAGCACACTATCAGCTTTATGTCGAGGCATCTACGTTACTCTACTTCAGATGACCAGCAGACTGAATCTGAAGTCAACTTGGTCACAGTAATGGATTGCATTGTTCATGATAGTGATAAGGATGAAATGGCAGTTTTATTTCTTTATCTTTTTGTTAAAAAAAAACAACAACAAAAAACTAAAAAGAATTAGTGAAATCCGTGATCTGACAAGAGAGCATTTTGAGCTGGATATCCCAGTCAGTGTGTATGTTGTTCCGAACCAAAAAACAGCTCAACAGCTAAAGGATAAATTGCTGTGAATACACCAGTCTCCAGATCTCGAGTCTTGCTCAAACAGGTGACACCCACGATTTCTCTTCTGCAAAGTTAACTTTGTGGTTTGGGATAAACATATCTCCTTAGGATTAACTGTATAATATTTGATGATCCCTTGAATTTTCCTCCAGTGCTATCATTCTATCAAAGTTTAAAATTGTCCATTACTTTGGTTTATGACCTTAATATCTTCAAAACAGATTCCAAACACAACCTCAACTCAATTCTTATTCCATACAGTCAGAGGAAAATGTATCTTAATCATATGGTTCTTTTATCCATCTCATCAACTTGACTAGAAATAATACACTCAACCCAGATTCACAGCAAAATACTAAATAGTCACAAAGCAAAAAATGTTGAATTCATGCAAATGGAAAATCCATTTTGGATGTTACTTAAAAGCATGAGTTTGAAAGTACTGGATTTTTGTAGGAAGGTTTGTTCTTGTTGCCAACACTTTTTTTGTGTGTTTTGCCGGGAGGTGGTAGTTGTCATCCCGTAACTCAGGAAAAGGATATTTTTGATACAGGCAATTTCAGTACATGCTGTGATGTTTTTCTGACACAAACCAAGTTGTAAGTAATGCATAAACTCACCAAACAGCAACCCAAACAAAAATAAATTAAGCAATGTCATTTTACAGAAGTTCCTGTAAAATATGACCGGTTGAGGCAGAAGTCAAATTATGCTATTCAGCCACCAAATCCCTCCAATTGGTGGGCATTCCTATGCTGGCTCATTGGTAACATTCAGAAGTGAAGAGGGAACATTGTTGCCATGGAGACGAATTACGCTACACCAATGAGAGATGGCACAGCATGTGATGTAAAAACCTGTTTTGAATTGTTTTCAAACAAGTTACTGATTTTCCTCCTAAATGAAACTCAACTTTTTCTAAATACAATGAGTATGGTATAGTAAAATATTGGAAGAAGGCATTGTTGATAATCAATCTAGTCTACTTAGATAAAGAAGAATTTACACCATTGTAACCATGGATATGTTTTTTATTCCACAAGCTGTGAGATTGTTGCACTACCAAGCTGGCTGCATAGCTTAGCTCTTATCCCATGCTCTATGAGTCCCCCAACATGAGTACCAATCAGGACCGTAACTAGGCTAAGTATAGTGAGACGGTAATGAGCAACTTCTGATAAGTCATGAGAAAAAAAAAAAGCTTCAACAGGCTGGCTGAATGTTCGTTTTCATCCTTGTATAAACCGGCAGGTAACTAGGCTGAAAGTCCTTTCATAACAACTCACTAAAAACTCCAGGTTTGTTGAAATTACATTTCACATTCAGCAGAACAAGTTCAACGTTCAGTTCAGATTAAAATTGAACTAGTTCATGTTTGTAGTTCACCATTTGAAATTCTGAACCAAGTTCACAGTCCCAAAATGAACTTGTTCACATTAATTTCTCACTTTTTTTATGAGCTCCTCTGAATTTTCCTCCTCAGCCTTACTTCCCCTTGCTGAGCAGCTCAACAGTTGCCAGTACTTCACTGAGCTGAAAAGTCCTTATCCATGGCATCTAAGTTGCTCTCATGCTTAAAGGATAACTCCGGTATTTTCAACATTAAGCCTCTTTTCTGAGTCGTCTGCAATGTTTTAGAACCCCCCTCACCGCTTTTTTGATGTTTACTGCTGTCTCCGGTATTTGCCTAATTTTGATTCATCTCAACCTGCTTCAGAATGGCAAGTCATGTGCATGTCCAAAAAGGTCCGTAAAAGCACCATAAACGTCCGTTTTTAAAATCATCAACTCACCGGAGTGGTTACTGGTGTGCACTGGTAATCCATATCAAATTTCGTTGCGAAAAGTTGCTTCTGTCGTGTTTTATTTGACATTTTGTAAATCCCATTGAGTTCTATTGAAGACTGGATGTTCGTTGATATTACATTGATAGCGGAAGTTTATCCACGGCTGTGAGGTGGCTAAGAAAATAGTTCGAGCTTGAACGAGCTGCCAAATAAAACACGACAGAAGCAACTTTTCGCAACGAAATTTGATATGGATTACCAGTGCACACCAGTAACCACTCCGGTGATTTGATGATTTTGAAAACGGATGTTTATGGTGCTTTTACGGACCTTTTTGGACATGCGCATGACTTGCCATTCTGAAGCAGGTTGAGATGAATCAAAATTAGGCAAATACCGGAGACAGCAGTAAACATCAAAAAAGCGGTGAGGGGGGGGTTCTAAAACATTGCAGATGACTCAGAAAAGAGGCTTAATGTTGAAAATACCGCAGTTATCCTTTAAGTTTTAGCCTCAGCAACCACCAATTCTGTGGTCCTCTTGGCCACTCAGTGCTCAGTCAAGCAATGGAATCCCCAGATGAAACCCCTTCCATTGCACCTCCCAAAGACTCAAAGAAGGCCAAGTAATCTGATTTACTGTTCGGTGCATATATACACAAACAAGAGTCAGAATCTTGCTTTAGCCCCTCTCCAGGAGTTAGGTTCCAGAGCCAATGCTGTGGGTGAAGTCAAGCCCAACTATACTAAGTTGGTAATTCTCCACTTCATACAAAAGCTCAGGCTTCCAGCAAGGTGACATTCCACACCCAAGAGCCAGTATGTGATGCTGGGAATTGGGGCCCCTGCCTTCACCCAACAACTCACACTCTACTTGACCTCAACTAACGAAGTAGGAGAGCCCACGTGAAGGTGACATCCTGTGGCTTTTTTCTCATTTTAATTGTCATTGTCATTTAAATTTGTGTCAATTTAGCATCATTTTCACGTGTAACTTTGAGAGTATGTTGGTATGATATATATATTTATTTGTTAGAATTTTGCCCTTAGGGTTACATTGATGACCCCAGGCATGTATGTTCTCTTGCCTTCTTTACTGTACTAAAAACCCACATTTACCTTTATTATTTTGCAATAAATTAAGATTCCATAATTGGGAAAAGAGATTGTAGAGAGGATTCGAAAAGGAATTTACCTTGTGTTTGGTTGTTTCCATGGGAATTCACGGTTAAAAAAGGGTGATAACAGAGCCTGAAAAAAAGTCAGTCAAACCCATATCAATTCCACACAGACAGCACGTTGTTGTCGACGATTTTACATAGCAAAGATGTGAATCTAAACTTCAATTCACAGCTCATAATTATGCTGCTATTACACTGGCTTTGCACTGGCATCTGTTATAAATTCAGAGCAGCGATAATCTGTTTTAGCATGATAGAAAGGTTCATTAATATGGAAAATACATCGTGGAGTGGTGGCAGTCCTGGAAAATTGCAACATAAATTGTCTATTTTTTGTTTTCCTTGAAATGTGTACACCCCTGCAACCACAGACTGTTTTTGTTGAGGCCTGAGTTTCCATTTTTGGGTGTGAAGGCTTCCGCTCTGATAAAGGTGATTTCCTTCTAACTGATCATTTTCAGCTTGTTGATGATTAAAGTTCAACCTCCACTTCTATCAATAAAAAACCAAACTTTTATGACTTCATGCCATTAGGTTCAAACTGTCTAAACCCCATGAAGATCACTCTCTCAAGTCTAAAGCTGGCTTGTAATCATTCAGCACCCTTTAAACCCAACATTTTCATATCCAAATGTCCATTGTGTCCTTTGTCCTGCATTAGACAGTCTCTTTATAAAAAGGGACTCAGTAAAACCGACTAATGGTGGCTGTGGAATACTCGACAAACATGTCAGCAGAAAAACCCCACTCAGAAACAAACTGTAGCCTTCACTCAGAATTAGTGATGGTGCAAAAGAGCTGATGGTAAAGTGTGAACAATGTGCTGTGGGGAAGAGGCAGAGGAGGGGTTAGATGAATATGCCTTCCACTGTTGTTGCAATGTTATGACCAGTCTAATGAGATCTGTGGAGAGTTGGGCCTCTCATTTTGTTGTATCACCTATACACTCTTCTGCACAGGAAATCCACAGCGGAATTGTCCTCAGACACATTCACTCGGATGGATGGATGCATTTGCTAATGTTCCAGACAATAGAGCATCATTCAGTGGCTGTTTTGTGGTTTACATATAAACACACCATAGTCCTGTGATAACAGCGCATTTTTATTCCCATATGTCAAACAGAAAGAGAAATGTGTGTTTTTTAAAGAGAGTGCCTTTACTGATTTCCAGGAATATAAATTATTTTGTTTTCCCCTCCTTATGTGGTACAATAAATCGCATCTCTACAGCTTTTTTTTTCTTGAAATCTCATCAAAGTAGGGCCAAAAATAATCCTGATCCATCACCTCTGCAAAGCCAGTGCTTACTCCCTCCCCACCTCCTACACTTGTCCACTGCAGGTGTACACTTGTGACACAATGCTTTTGCACCTCACAGCAATTGGTAGGCCATCTCTGCTCACACAGAGGGAAAAGAACAATAGAAAAGCTCAGCAACGACACAGCACATGCCACCGAGGTCACATCTAAATGGCTGCTTGCGTGTTTGTTACCAGTTTTATTTTCTGCCATGCCAGACCATCTGCTCTGCTTGTGAACGGTGGAGTGAGAAGTTATAAATCAGTCAAACTATAGCTATCAGCACTGCAGCTCCTCGTCTTTATTCATTTATTTATTTTGATTAAAAAAAAGGCAGATGCATTTGCTGTTCCTTTATCAGTTTGAACATGTGAAACAAAAAGCTATTTTTCATTTCATCTTTAGAGCAATTCCAGTTTTTCAGTTAGTCAAACTTTGCTTACACATGTTCTTACTCTCGTTGATTGCCTGATTAAGCTGTTTTGAAGTGTAATAAATAAATTGTTACTTTGTTTTAGCCTTTTACTCATTCAGTTTTTAAAATCTAAGTTATTTAAATAATTTATCTATCAGTAAACACATCTAAGATTATGTGCAAGTCTGGCAGAAGCATGGAAATGTTTTCATTTTTTGGTGAAGAGGTTATTTTTCATAGGTAAAATAAAACAAAAAGAAACTGCATCCATATAAATATTTATCACTTTGATTAAATATGTGATTGCAGTTATATCATAGATGAACCCTACATTTTCTTTAAGGACATTAGATGAATAATTAGTTGCTTATATTTAATGATATTGGTGAAATCTTAACCAAGAAATTCTCAACCAAGTTCTGAAGGAGGCTAACCCAATTTCCACACATGTTTACAGTAAGTTAAATAGTGGGCTGCAAACTAAACTGCATACACTATTTATCCTACACATTTATCCTGCTACGTTTTAGTATCATGTTTTCTTTTTTGCAAAGCAGGCCCTTAATACCAATTACATTCTAAAGCCCAAAATGGTTGTAGCTCAGCCAGCACTGTACACAACAGGGACCAGGGCAAAGGGAAAAGACAGTATTGAAGTAATATGGTTTTTCTGCTCTTTACTTTACACCCACAGCCCAAAAGGTTTAGCAGAACAGCATTCCAATCAAAGCAAAACGGAGACAAACAAAGACCACCACACACTTCTTGAGCTTGGTAAGTGATGACTGACAGGGATTCATTTACTGTGATTCTATATGCGCTCCTTTTTCTCAGGATTTTTCTGCTTAGTTTGCTTAAGTAAGGTAGTGCCATCTCCACCTGTCTTCTAAATTATGACCTACTTTGTCATAATCACAAGAAAGTCAGTCAGAATTATGAGATAAGGGCTCCAATCTTTTTTTCTTCAGAGAATGGAGTATGCATCTTTACATTATTAAAGTTTGCCCATTCCAGAAAGGGACATTAAGGTAGACACTGGCACTTCACACATGACTGATTCAGATTTCCTACCTTAATAAAAGAAGCATGTTTTTTTTTACCCTAAAACCAGAAAATACTTGGCTGGGAGGTGAAGGGAAGCTAGGAAATGATCTGGATAATCTTTCATGACATCTTTATGTGTTTAACAAGTCCTATTAGAATGCGTTTTGTGCTGCATAGAATTATGAGAATAGAATGTGGTGGGAACTGGACACTGGACCTAAATGGGATTTTTTTAAATCGTTTCCAACCACAATTCTAATTGACGATGAAATACAATAGATGCGTCTGTGATATTGCAAAATGCAGAACAAAAAGAAATGGCCAACAAGCTCCGTCTTGTACTCATCATTATTCCTTGCTTAATTATATAAGTATTTGCACTCCGATAACCTCGATATACGACACTCCCTAACCATAAAAACAAAAAAGCATTTGGGCACAATTGTTTCACTTTCAAATTAGTATTGTATATCATTTTAGGAGACTTGGTTGCAATCTAAAAGTATGGATTTTGGCCTAATGCCTTCATGCACAGTGAAAAATATCAATAATAGTTGAATTTCAGTGTTATCACTGCTAACTACAGTTCTTTCAGAACAACTCTAGTCAAAAACGAGACGAGAAACAGAGATAAATTTCAGAAGCTTTATTTCTGAATGCATACAATTTGTGTTTGGTGGTATGGCTCTGTTCGGAGGAAGTTCCTGACTTTTCAATGAGCTCCATGGAAGCCAAGACAGGGAACAGCAGCATCCTCAGGTGGAGTGCCTTCCATTTGCTGTAAAGGCAACATACCCCCTAGAACAGAGCAAGCAACAATGACAACAGTATGACATTGTTTGGCAATGAGAAGTCGGTGGAGCAGGGGAGGTGGTGGGTGCAAGCAGAAAGCAAAAAGAGCAGTGACAGCAAAACCAATTTGGTAGTTTAAATGAAGTGCCCCAAATGCCAGCATCCAATTGCGAGCAGCAGCTGATTACCATAAGCGCAGTTGGTTTGTGGACAGCCATAAGGGTTGGGTCGGCGTCAGCCAATAGGCAAAGGGCGCGTTGACTACGTGGTCTGCCAGAACTATCGCAGGTTGCTCCATTTCTGTCAGAACCACTCTAGTCAAAAACGAGACGAGAAACAGAGATAAATTTCAGAAGCTTTATTTCTGAATGCATACAATTTGTGTTTGGTGGTATGGCTCTGTTCGGAGGAAGTTCCCGACTTTTCCATGAGCTCCATGGAAGCCAAGACAGGGAACAGCAGCATCCTCAGGTGGAGTGCCTTCCATTTGCTGTAAAGGCAACAACCCCCCAAACAGACCATACCGGAACGCAGACCAGCCAATTGGATTAGTTGGAACCAGGGTATCCTACAACCCCCCGAAACGAAATATTAGGCTACCAAACGTGTGTAACCATTATGATTAGTAGTAGTAGTAGTATTACGAAAATAATTATTATTAAACCACGACTATGCTTGACGTTAAAAAGGTGGAACTGCCGTAGGCCTACATGAACACAGACTGAAATGTGATGCGAGTATTTAATTGGGGCAAGCATAAGTCACCAGCGCTACAGACTATTTAATCACCAGCAGCGAAACAGCAGCATGATTAGGAAGCAGCGCTCATGGCCTTTTGAGCGTCTAGAATAGCACGTGCGTCAGGTCGGAGATAGCGTTCATAAGCAGAGGAAGACCATCGGCCCATGGCTTTCAGGGTGGAGATTGGAGTGGTGGCTGCAGCAGTAGTCGCAGCCCCTATGCGCAGCGAATGGGCTGTGTAGCGCTCAGGTGAGAGCCCGCAATACTGGCAGAGCAGGCGGAGATGAGTGGCGAACCAGGCTCTGGAAGCAGGCTTCCCCTCTGGTGTGAGGAACAGCGGCTCCAGCTGTCCAGCCCCGGGACGGCTCCTCATGTATGCAGACATAGAAGATAGAGGACAAAACCCATCGTTAGTTCCAGACACATAAATACAGGCAGCATTCCCTTCTCTGTCAGTTTTGGAATGCTTTAGAAATAGAGTGAAATGGTGAGAATTGATTCCAACATCAGAAATAGTCAGGTCGTGAGCAGGGTTAAAATTAATTGTGCGTGTGCAAAATTCACCACCCCTAAGAAACCCGTAGAAAGCGGTGAGTAACATGGTTTCTATCAGCAAATCACAATAGCGACAAAAACACCCTTCCCTCAACCGTGATATAATTTTTTGCAATAGAGAAAGTGTCATAGGGAGGCGGCGGTCATTGCCTTGAGGATTCTGTTTCTTGAGCCCGTTGAGCAGGAGCCGAATCGAAGGGTTCTCCAGTAGGCTGATGGCAGATGGGTCCGTGCAGCGCAGGTGGAATTGTATGCCGGCTACCGTGCATTTGATGGAGGAGGGCTGCATTTTTCGAGACTCGAAGCAGTGTACAATGAAAGCACTAACACAAGCTATATTTGCAGAAATGGGCACTGTAGATAGTGCGGCGCAAAAGGAGCTAAAGTGAGACCATGCAGAGTCATATGATTTTAATGTGGATGTGCTCAGGGCATTACGCATGTATTGGGCCGCTGTTTGCGAATAAGGTAATATTCTTGGGTTTAATCGAGGACAGTCTGGCTGAAAGGAGGATATTCCTGACTGTAAGGTGCTGCTTCTGGACACAGGAGGCGGAATCTCTGGAATTGGAAACGAGATAAAGCATCGGCGATTTCGTTATTTAAGCCGGGTACATGCGCTGTTCAAAAATAGAAATGTCCCTCAATTGACAACCAGGTTAGGCGTCGGATGAATCTATCGATAAATGGCACTGAGGATCGCCCTTTGTTGATAATATTAACCGTGGCTTTGTTATCGCAGAAGAAAACGATTTGCTTCCTAGACCAGTATTTTCCCCATAAAATGCAAGCGACTATAGGGTACAGCTCTAAAGCAGCTGTAGATAGAACTAGAGGGTTAGCCGGAGAAGAAATTAGTTCTTCTGGCCACTCGCTTGCGAACCACTGATTATTAAATATCCCCCCAAAACCAACTGACGGTGCGGCATCGGTAAAAGGTCTAAGGTCGGGAGAGGATTCCAAAAATTCATTACGAAAAAAGGAAATTCCGTTCCAGTTGTCCAGCAGCTTAGACCAAAACCTGAGGTCAGATTTACACCCGGCATCCATAATGACAACATCCTGTAAGACCTTAACAGATTTAGCGAGGTCGAGAAGCCTGGAGATAAAGGAGCGACCTTGGGGAATAATACGCATCGCAAAGTTAAGATGGCCCAGTAGCGAAAGGAGGTCCCGTTTCGTAACGATATTAAAATGCTGCGCCTCCAGCATGATTTGTCTGATGCGCTGCAATTTCTCGGAAGGCAACGAGGCTTGCATGAGGTTCGAATCGAGGGTTATGCCTAGAAATTCCATCATGTTTAGAGGGCCAACAGTTTTTTCCTGAGACAGCGGGACACCCAAGCTCTTGAATGAGCGCCTAAGTGCCGTAATGCAACGGTCGGGCTTGGCTGAAGGAAAATCGACTAGTAAAAAATCATCCAGCAGATGGAGCACGAATGGCAGTTTATCGTTATTGAGCAGTATCCAACATAATGCTTCCGATAGCGTGTCGAAGATTTTTGGACTACTCCTACAGCCGAAAGTTAGCCTCACTAAAAAATACATTTTACCTTTCCATTGTATACAGAACAAATGCCACTGGGACGGATGCAGTGGCATGACCTTAAAGGCATCCGTTATGTCTGCCTTCGCGAGCCAGGCTCCTCGACCCGCCAATTTAATTAACTTAATGGCATCATTGACAGTACTGTAAAACAGTGAAAATGGGGCTGCCGGGATAAGGCTGTTGATGCTTTGTTCTGTAACATCGTGAGGCGCGGATTAATCAATAATTAAGCGTTTTTTCCCCGAATATTTTCGGGTGGCTATGCCGATGGGATTTATCCTAAATAATGGAAATGGTGCGTCATCAAAGGGCCCGATCATGAAACCTTTGCTCACTTCTTTCTCGATCAAGGCATCAACTACTTCCGGTTCATTAGAGGCAGACAATAGATTTTTGCAAATGAGTGGTACATTGGGCATCGCGGAGACACCTGCAAAGAAACCGTGGACAAGTCCAGTAATTAAATAATTGACGAAGCAGCGATTGGGATGGTTTCTCAACGCCCTTCCCAGCCTCGGAACGTTGACTGGGGTAGACGGCTTTATTTCCGCTCCTTTTTTACGAAACGTGCGTCTTGGACAAACCGATTTGGGATGGCTGTCCCCGCAGTAACTACAGACATGGAGATAACGGCAATTATGAAACTTACAAACAATCTCGTTAAAATTATAAAATAACGGGATGCTTGAGGGGGCAGTCACCTGTTGGTCAGACGCACTGCTCGTGCCAGGTTTTGGCTTGAGCTGCACAGCCTTTGCGCAGAGGTGGGTAGGGTGCGAATGGGAGCCACAGAGCGAACAGGCAATTGTTTGATGGCCAGTAAAGTGCCTGCTGATGAGGCTAAGATCGATCACAGACCAATCCAGTCACTGATTAAAGCGCTGGATAAACATCGCTGCCTTAGCCGAAAACGACTTGTGGTAATCGTAAAACAATAGTCCTCCATAGGACAAGGCCAGATCAGAAATAATAGCAAGGTATGTGTCCAATTCAGCTCTACGCGAAGGGTAAACCTCGCAAATCACATCACGGTATACACCGAAGGCCACATTGAACTTGGCCAGGATCAAGGATTTCAACAGCCTAGGATCACCGTCCTTGAGAGTCACTGATACATCGCCACAATCAACAGTGCGTCTATCGCACAACTTGGAGCCCAGCATAATTTTGATTAGGTTCACGTCATTACCTGCGAGTATTTGGCTCCTTAGCTGGTGCGAGATGGCAGCAGAGGGGGTGAAGAAAGGAGTACCCAAGGACACGGGTACTGCCGTCGCCAGAGTTCTCCGCGGAATGATGTCGGAGACCAGCGGTTCTGGTTGAGAGTAGGCTGAGGAAGATGGCGCGGCAATCAGAGCAGGAACTGGTGGTGGGACCGGATTCGGCGACACAACGGGAGTGGGCAGCATGACGGGAGCTGGCTGTTTGTGGCTTGGACGGTCTTCCAACGCCTGGATCCTGATGTTAAAGGACGCGATGGAAGACTGAATGTTGGAAAGCGCGAGGAGTACGTGGTCGGAAGAGGTGGTCGTGGCTGGCTGGTTCTGGAGTGGAGAGGAGGCGCGTTTGGCGGTCCCGGCTGGCGATGGCTGGGATGGATGTTTCCGTTTTTGGGCGCTTTTCCGGCCGGGAGCTGCAGGCTGTACAGGTGGGTTGGCAGGAGCCCGGCCGCAGTGGACAGCCCGCCTGGTGTCGGCGTCCATCTCAGCCGAATCCTCCGGCAGACTCTCCGACTCCGCCGGCAGGCGGGGATCCATGCCGGACGACAGGGTAAGCAGCAGCAATAATAATACTAGCATCGGCGCATATGCTGATCGGAGCTACGTCTTGCAAGCAGAAAGCAAAAAGCGCAGTGACAGCAAAACCAATTTGGTAGTTTAAATGAAGCGCCCCAGATGCCAGCATCCAATTGCGAGCAGCAGCTGATTACCATAAGCGCAGTTGGTTTGTGGACAGCCATAAGGGTTGGGTCGGCGTCAGCCAATAGGCAAAGTGCGCGTTGACTACGTGGTCTGCCAGAACTATCGCAGGTTGCTCCATTTCTGGTTAGGACTGTTGGACAGTGTGTGTGTTAAACTGCAGTCGTCGGACTGTCTAGGCTCAGCAACTGTGTCCTCTTAATGTCTTACAAATGACTGAGTCAATCATTCAACTTACCACTGATTGCAATGAACTCTCCCACAAGAACTTCCATTCTCCGTGTTTTAATGACCCCATTCTTCAGACGCAAATGGGCGAGGGGCATTAGAAAAAAAAGCCTATCATATTCTCTTCTGGAAGGGAACTCAATTAAAATGTCCCTGAAGGGCCCTTTAATGGCTTATGAGGAAAGCAGTGTTGAAAGAAACACAAGTTATTAATATTTAAGGTAATTTTGTTATCTATTCATCTTTCCTTCTGTATCTAGTCTGCGATCTGTCTTTCTCTCACAGCTGGTTATTTGATGAAGACATTTAGATTTTTGCATTTAGAACTTTTTACATGAATGTTCCTTGACAATGCATTTCAGTGCACTCTTTGATCTAAGGAAAGTAATGCTAATGCAGTTAGGTCAACAGTTTCCAATATGTTCCAATACATATTAATTGCATAATTTCCACTGTGACAGTCACATTTGCTGAACTTACAGTACATTGATCTCATCTGTTTTTACATTTTCCAATACACTGGTTGAAGAAGTGTAATTTGATTTTACAACAGTCCCAATCAGCCAAAAATGGTCTTTTAAAACATCTCAGTGAGAAAAGCCTGTACCTTTTTGTTGTATTATCAAGGTTCATAAGAAGCACTAAAGCACCTGTCCTCAAATGCAGTGACTAAATTACATACACTACTATTATCTTTTTCTCGTCTCATTGACAACTCAAAAGTGACCTTTTTTCAACAATACAAGCCACATTCACACACTCACACAGCCTCTTATGGTCTTTGAAGTATTTTTAAGCCTATACATTGCTTTTTTCTATCATCCACACACTTACACACTGTTGAATGCATTGGAGGTAATGTGGGGTTCAGTGTCTTGCCCAACACGTGGACCAGGGAGGCCCGGACTCAAACCGCCAACTTTCTTAACAGACCAGTGTTCTTCCTCCTGAGCCACAGCTGCCACACAAGGTCATGAATAGTTTTAGCTAATGGCAGCCATGTTGAATTCGTGTTATGCATGGTACGATCTCATGACTTGAAACTTACTTCTCTAAATGTGAAAGGCCTGAGCAATCCAGTCAAAAGGAGTAACGTGATAGCAAAAATCAAAAAGGACAGAAAACAGGTTACAGGAGACACACATGTTGATTCAAGACCATGACAAATTTGAAAGGTTTCGTTATTTAAATTCCTTCTTCAGTTCTTGTAAAAATAGTCGTAAAGGAGGGGTGGCTATTTTGATTTCTAATTCTCTTAACTTGGAACTTATTAATGAAAAAAATTGTAATCGTCAAAGGGAAGATTGATAAGGTTAGTTACATTTACACCGGAGATTGGAGTACAATTTTGGACACACCTAAAAAACAACAAGTCTAAAAAGACATGTCTCTTAGGTCTAGAGACCTCGATTTGTTTATCAAAGAGACGGGCCCTTACGATGCTTGGAGGGATTTGCATGGACTAGAAAAAGACTTTTCCTACTCAGCCACTCCCTGCTGAGCACTGCAGATACACATAGGGTAAATTATTGCTCAATCGGAAAATCTGATATATCCGATCATAATGTAACTTATTTAACTCCACCATAATAATAGACCAAAGAATACACTATGGAGTCTCAATATTAGCATCTTGAATAATGAAAAGGTGGTAAAGGAGATTTAAAAAACAATTAGTGACAGTGTTAGAGATAATAAAGATGATCAAGTGATCCAACTATTGTGTGGGACGCAGTTAAAGCAATAATGAGAGGGAGACTAATCTCAAGAACAGCTTATTTAAAGAGAATAAGGAGGATCGAATTTGAGGAATTCGTGAAAACTTTGAGAAATTTAGAGAAACAACAACAAAAGGAAAAAGATGAAGAATTGACAATCCAGGTGAGAGAAATCAAAAGACAAATAGATAACATTTTTGATGAAGAATTACAAAAGAAATTGAAGAAACAACCTTTTATGACTCCGGCCCCAAAGCAACAACATTTTTTGAGAGATGTCTTAGGACACAAGAAATAACGAAATCAATACATCCCTTAACCAATATATTAGCCTATGAGACAGAGGAAATTCTCAAGATTTTCAAAGATTACTATGAAACGTTGTAGTCACAGCTAGAGTGTTGATGAAGAAAACATTAACCAATCCGTGTCAACATTAGACCTTCCCTGCAAAGGATCCATGCAAAGTGGTAAATTAACTGCCCTCATTACAAGGAAAGAATTGGACTCAGCAATTTGTAGATTGAAGTCAATGTTAATAATGCATTTTAGTTCTAGAACTGAAGTAGTGAAAATTAATCTGCTGTTAAGGTTGCTGTATCTTTTTTATCACTACTAGTCAGGTCCTTAGCTCACAGCTTGGTATAAGCTGATATCACGTTTTTTATGGGCAGGAGCTTGGCCGAGGGTAAAATTGAAATCACTCCAACTTGACATGGAATGTGGTGGACTAGTACTGCCTAACCTTCGAGAATATCATTAAGCAGACCAAATGAGATACATTGTTTCACCAGAGTATCAGGCTAAGGCTACGTGCCCACGACAACGGTAACGACAGATAAACGCAGAACATTTCGACAGATGTGCCTATCTTGCACACGGCGACGGCGTTTTTAGGAGTTCAAAACGGAGAAAACGCAAACGCCTTCCAGAGTGGAGATCTTGAAAACGATCCAACCTCTCGTCGCCGTAGAAACAGTTCAAAACTCAGAAGTGCGTTTTTTGCACACGTTAAGTGGGTAGTTCTCCATGAACGACTCCCATATCTCTCTATATTTATTTTGGACACTCTCCCAATCCGCATTATCCACTGCCTTCCTGGCTTTGTAGTTCAGTGTTGTGTTCAGGAGCAACTGGACCTCATCATCTGTCCAAACAAAGTTTGAAGGCGTACTGTTGTTGCTGCCGCGCTTCGCCATTTTCTTCCAACTGACGCGGAGGAAGTAGCCACAAAACAGGCATTTCTCATATTTATTAATATATAACAATATAACTCATATAACAATACCAAAGGTATTGTTGCTACTACCACCTACGTCCGGGGCGTGCATACTACATCGGCAAACTGTGAGTTTTATACGTTTTCCCTGTTCCCATGGATAGACAGATATCCACCCCCAAGCGCTCGTGAGAACGCAGATAAATTGTGGAGGAAAAAAACGGACATCTGCGTTTATGCTTCAGAGCGTTGTCGTGGACACGTAGCCTAAATGGAAACACATTGAATTAAACACAGAGCAATCTCAACCACAGACTAGTCTCAGTGAGTATCATTACCCAAAGGGAGGAAATAACATTGTCGATGAAACTTTGATAATATGGAAGGAGATTGCCAAAAAATGTAAATTGGAAGGAGACGGCAAAATTCTTATGTGGCCCTCTCAGGCCTCTAAGTTTAGACCTGGATGGATTGATACTGCATTTGCAAGATGGCGAGATAAAGAAATAAAAACTGTACTCTTAGAGGGAAGAACATTGAAAAACCTTTGAAAAACTCAGAAGAGAATTCAGTTTAGAGAACAGGGACCTGTTCATATATCTACAGCTGAGACATTTCTATGACAGAAATTAAAAGGAATTTCAGCAGGAGGCAGCGAGTTGATTGATATATTGATAGCTGCATACAAACATACCCCAGGGAAAATTGTCTCTAAGTTGTATAAGAGTTTAAATGAGCGAAATGGTATGAAACTCATTGCACATTAAATTACAATTTGAGTAGGAAATGAACATTCAGTTGTGAGAGAGTGACTGATATTCCATGTGTAAAACACAGCAATCCTCCACTAGCTCTAAAGGATGGAGGGAATTTGGATCGAAGAACCAAATTCATTTTTTTCATTACACCCCACATCAAAAGTGAGCAATTAGGAGTTCATCAGCAATGCTGGAGACAGAATGGGCACATGAACGCCAGTCAAACACATGCTTTTTGGTAATGGACAAAACTGCATCCACTTTGGGACAGAATTCTTTAGACATTTTGAGGACAGATGTGCTTTCAAGATCCCAAGATAATGTTCCTGGGACTGATACCTGATGCCATATATCAAATTGAGGATGTTTATCTCTTAAAAATGTTGATACTTGCATGCAAAAAGGACCACGGAAGGAGGAGTTACAAGGAACTGATTGAAATGGGATTTTTTGTTCCTTGACTGTTTTACCTTTTCCTATGAAGTAGCAGGATGACATCACAAAACATACACAAAAACGGAAGTGTTCCCATTTGCTGGCGCTCCTCATCACAGGTGTGAAATGCATGATATTGATTAGAAGTAAAATCAAGCTTTGGTCTTCTGTGGATCTGTTTGGGATCAGAAGTAGCTCCCAGGGGTGAAGACATGCTTTAAGAAAAAAAGAGACAGGAAAAATAAGCAGAGGGATGAGGAAGTAGGGCACTGAAAAAATAGCTAACAGGTGTGCAGAGCAGATGAGCATTTATAGAAAAATGGCTGGAATGGGAGTGTTAGATGTGATCCTTTTTCTGAACCACAGTAGAACATATTACATTTAGTTTAGTTTTTGAACCACTCTGAGTGCTGCACAGTGTGACGTCTATCTCTAAGCTGTTTGGGGACTTGTCAGAAGGAGGATAAGTAACCCCTCTCCAAAGGATCCTGAAATTATAAGCTTCTTCAAGCATATTTATCAGGATTTGTACTTCATGGTTGTTAGGTGAGATTAATCATGCTTTTCTTTGTTAGCAGTGAAGTGTTAGTTATTTTGTTGAATACTCTTCCTTCTCTAGTTGTCCTTTCACAGCACTGATAGAGCAGATAAATGTAGCAAAGGGCTGCATATGCATGATATGTTTTTGTACATATCCAGTACTCTCAGTTGCCTTTTATACAGTGAAATAGTTTATTGCAGGTCAAACTCTGAAAATGTTGCTTTAAATGAAGCAGTTGTAACATCAGTTCTGAACAGATTTTCTTGAAAACGATACTTGATTTATCACAGACTAAACGAGACAAATGATAGTGAAAGAAGTTTCTTGTTTTTCCTCATCAGATCTTCTTCTGTCTTTTGTACGATTAGATCTTGGATTCTTCTGCTTGGGAGTTCCCTGTTTGATGTGTTGGTTACTAACACAGAAGCACCATTTGCACCAATTCATTTCTGTTCAATCTGTACATCCTAGATTTCCATTACAACTCAATCATATCATCTACAAGTGTTATAGATGGGCAAAAAATTGGTCGACAACTTTGTGAAATGATCTTGCAGGAATCAGCTCAATGGACTTTTGGCATTGGTTGCTATATAAATAAATGTTATTTTTTTTTACAACATATTGTTAATAATAATATCATTGCCATCATACAACAATGAAACATATAACCACCTGGGTGCGGGAGTAACTTGGAAAATTATTGTCACTCAACGCAGTCTGCAGTTACACCCAGAAATGTAACCAGAGACTGGGTTACAAAAATAGGATGCCATATGTAAATTGCTTGGTTCTTTGTGTACAGTTTCATCTCAGGTCAAGAAAGGAGCGTCCACGCCGCGGCACTGGGAGTATTGACGAAATCAACGAGATCGACAAGATTAAATAGATCGACTAGATACTGCTAATCCTTTCACCACTACAAGCAACAGTTACAAGCTACAACACAGCCACAAGCCACGCTACAAGCTACGTGAAAGCTGCAAGCTACAAGACACAAAGCTACAGAACAGAAAACATCATGCCTGGAGATAGAAACAAAGTTCGATCTTTGAAACGAGGAACTTCCTCACGACCAGCATTGACAGTCATCTTTGAACATTGAAGGGGTCTCCTCTGCAAAACAAACCATCTTAGCTGATCTATGCAGCAAACAACACTATGACCTGTTCTGCTTGCAAGAGACGCACAGAGGGAGTGAAAACAATCGCTCCACCATACCAGGAAATGTCCTGGCCATTGAGCGACCTCACAGGCAGTACGGCAGTGCCATATTTGTAAAAACAGGCTTAGCTATAGAAGCTACAGACATGTCAGATGACCATGATACCAGAGTCCTATCTGTTGAGCTAAGCAGTGCTGTAGTAACATCTGTCTATAAACCACCACCTGTAGACTTTATATTTCCCCAGCCAATCCCCAAAGTACACAGCAAACCACAGATCATCACTGGTGACTTCAATAGCCACTGTGCTGGACCCTATTCCATCAAGCCAACACTGTCCCATTGGGATCCTAATCAATGCAGCTGTAGTCCCAACCATCGTGCCCTTTAAAATGTGTTTCAACTACAAGAAAGCTGACTGGAAAGGTTTCACCAACGAGTTGGAAGAGAAGATCAAAAATATAATACCAGTTAGCACAAACTATGACCAATTTGCTAATCAGGTGCTAAAAACTGCACAGAAACATATCCCTCATGGCTGTAGAGTTGAATATATACCTGGTCTTTCAAATGACTGTGTAGGAATCTATGACAAGTATGTCAGCATGTTTGAATCAGATCCCTTATCAGAGGAAACAACAGCCGAGGGCAAGAAGATGATGAAAAGCATTGACCAAGAGTGAAGTAAGACCTGGAACACTCTTATTGAGTCCACAGACATGCCAAAAAACAACAAGAAAGCATGGACACTTATTCACAAGCTATGGGGTGATCCTAAAGCAGCTCCTCAGCACCCAAAAGTCACTGCCAAGCAAGTTGCCAAACAATTCCTTGGAAATGGAAAGAGTGGAAAGAGCGTGAAAAAGATCAAGCTGAACCGCAAGAAATACATCGAGGACCCTACTTTTACAAAACAGCTCACTATGGAAGAGCTGGAAGGGGGAATCGCTATCCTCAAACCAGGAAAAGCAATTGGACTGGATAACATCGCAACTGAACAGATCAAGCACTTCAGTTACAAGGCCAAGACATGGCTCCTGCAGCTCTAAAATGAGTCCCTAACAACACACAAGCTCCCGAACATCTGGAAGAAAGCCCACATTATAGCACTGCTGAAACCTGGGAAAGATCCATCCGCTCCCAAGAACTTCAGACCAATCTCACTTTTGAGTCACACCTATAAGCTCTTCGAACGTCTAATTCTCAACAGAATTGGCACCTTTGTTGACGAACACCTCATCCCTGAACAAGCAGGTTTCCGCCCAGGCAAGTCGACAACTAGCCAAGTAGTCAACCTCACTCAGTACATTGAAGATGGTTATGAGGAAGGGATGGTAACTGGTGTGGTGTTTGTTGACCTCTCAGCTGCTTATGACACAATCAACCACAGACGTCTCTGAAGACCACAAGAGACATCCGTCTAACAGAGCTGATTGAAAGCTTGCTTGAAAACAGGCACTTTTTTGTTGAACTTGGAGGAAAGAAAAGCAGGTGGCGAAGACTCAAGAATGGTCTCCCACAAGGAAGTGTGCTTGCACCACTTCTCTTCAACATCTACACCAACGACCAACCAAAAAGTGCAGACACCCGTCGCTTCCTCTATACAGACGATCTTGGCATAAGTGCACAAGCCACTGACTTGAAAATCGTGGAAGACAGACTCTCCAACGCTCTGACAGAGCTAATACCTTAATATGAAGAGAACCACATACGCGCAAACCCATCTAAGACACAGGTGTGTGCCTTCCACCTGCTAAATTGTGAAGCTAAACGCCAACTGAAGGTGAGCTAGGTGACTAGGTGTAAAGTGAGTGCAAGGAACAACATCATCCACAAGCTCACTGGCACAACATGGGGTGCTAATCCACAGACCCTTAAGACAACCGCACTTGCTCTCTGCTACTCAGCTGCAGAGTATGCCTGCCCAGTATGGGAGCGAGCTGCCCATGCCAAGAAGTCGGACCCCGCCCTAAATGCTACCTGCCGACTGGCTGCCTACGACCAACACCTACAGAGCGCCTGTACATCTTAGCAGGAATAGCCCCACCAGAGATACGATGACAGGCAGCAAGTAAGAAAGAGCGGCAACAACAGTCCACTGGCTAATCCTCTCTTCGGCCATGTACCATCCGAAAGTCGGCTAAAGTCCAGAAAAAGTTTCCTGAAAAGTGTCCCACTCCTCGGAACACCGAGCACGAGCAGTGAAAGAGTCACTCGGTGGGAAGAAAGACTTGACAACCTCCCATCAGAAACAACAATGGCGGGCGAGGCACTGCCCCCTGGGGTTGACACCAACTACGCAATATGTAGTGAAGTGAGTCCACATTTCAGCTGCTTTTGGTAAAAATGGACATTTGGTTTAATATGTCAAAGGTGAGAAAAATATAGTAAAAGGTGCAAAAGACAGCATCTGTGATGGTATGGGGATGCATCAGTGTCCATTGCATAGATGATTTGCACATGTCTGAAGGTACCATCGATACAGAAGCATACAATGAAATTACTGGGAAAGCATATTTTTTCCTGGGAGATCTGTAGTCATTTGGTAAGACAATCCCAGACCTTGTTCAAATTACGACAGAGCAGCTTTATACACAGTGAGTATTTGACTGGCCTGTCTGCAGTCCAGGTCTGTCTCCAATAAAAAAATGTATGGAGCATTATGTGGAGGGGAATCGGACTTTCAAATGGCTGAAATCTTGTGTTAAGCAAGAATGAGCACAGATTCCTCTTGCTTATCTGCAACAGTTTGTATTCTCAGTTCTCAAACAATTAAAAAAGTGTAATAAAAAGAAAGTGTGATGTAACACAATGGTTAACACGCATGGAATCCAATTATAGATTTTTTAAATATTTTTTCTAAATACAATGGAGTTGGTCTGTAAAGACACACAAATAAATTACAGATTTAGATTTTTGTTCTATTTTAGAAAACTTCCCAAACGTTTTGGAAATATACATGATTGTTTCTTTCACACCATCTTTTACTTAATCATAAAGGGATCATGAAGAGGTTTTCCACTGAGACAGAGAATATTTGCTCACAGAAATCCCCTGGCAAATTGTGAAAATTAGAACTACTCTGTCAAGAATCTTCACTTCTTTCACACAACAGAAATGGTGTCCTTTGTGTCTCTGCAAGCCACACATGGGGTTTCTTGTGATGGTAGTTCGGAGTTATGACTATGGAACAGATACACTATGCCATAACAGCTTTGCACTAACTGCTCTGATTTAATAGCTGTATGTCTGTCTCTCAGCCTGTGTTTGATGGATCTTTATGCATGTCTATGCATACTGTGTGACACAGAGCTGTATTTACTGGTTAATAAAATCACAATGTCTTCATAAAAATTGGGTTGAGGAAATAGAAAGTAATCTACAAAGGCCATGGTGTGTAAAATTGGATTTTCCATAGGAGCCACAAAGAGGAACAGTTGTCGATAGAGGTGGATGCGCTCTAGAGTGTTTATCATTTTGCCTTTTCAATGCAGAGAAAAAACAGTTCATGAAGAATAATAGTCTTATATACTTTGCCATTTGCATCCATTGTTTGGATGTTATGGTCATGGGGCAATGGCCAATACAATACTCCATTAGTCTGACTCAGCATTTTCCTGCAATGCAAATAGGTGCATTAATTCTGAACAAATGTGGTAGAGCATGGTCCACAAAGTACAGCTGTCCAGAATAAGTGTGTATTTTACAGTACATTACAGTTGCATTAATGCAATGCCCATTTACTTCCATCGGAATCAAACACTGCAACGTAGATTCTTAAAGCATAATTATTATTCTTTTCTTCATTTAACTTTTAATACAATCAATTACTCATTTCACCGTAACCATACAACAAACTCTGTTTCTTAGCAAATTAGAGATAAGAAATAAACAATATACTTGCTAAATCTTCACTTATATTAAATCTACAAAGGAAAACACAATTTATAATTGAAGTTCCTGTTACACCGCTGTGATAGGGCTGTATGTTGTAAGATATAGACCTATAAATTGAAATTTGTAGTTGGGTCATATAATCTGATTGGGCACAGCATTTTGTATTACACTGTTGGGGTAGTGGAACGTTCACATGTATCTATGCAGGCCATGCTTGCCATCGAATGCCTCAAAGAAGAAAAAAGATAATAAAATGGTCCCCCTTCTTAAACTGTCTTCTAATATATAGTTAATAGTTCAACCTACAGATCACAGATAAAGTTTTGTTGTTTTTTCAGCCATCATTTCAGTCTGTATTTCAAGAACATGGTGACACCAAAGGATAATTGGTTCTTACTAGCTTCATGTTTAATTTTTCAACCCTCCTGCCAAAAGTCTGAAGTCCTACAACACACACTAATCTGATCCCTACACTGGAAGTGATCCTGAGCTTGGGGAGTTAATGTGACTCATGGGGGTCTGATTCCACAAAAAACGTATTGTTGCATTACAGGATGCGCTGAAAAAAAGAAATCCAAATGATGCAGGCCCAAACTCCCAGTTTACAGGACATCTTCAGAGGTCTTATAGAGTCCACGTCACAGCTTGTCAGGGCTCGATACCATGAGGGGGACCTACATAATATACTGTAAGGAAGATGGTTTTAAAGTAGCGGAAGATCAGAACATACTGACAGATTAATGTTCCAGTTTCTTTTTCCTGAATTGTATCATGCCAACTCTGCAGTTGTGCATTTGGTCACCAAAAATAAGTATGGTAATCTAAACATTGCATTGTTGTCCCTTCAGTTTTCATTAAATTTAGCTTGAATGGATGGAGAGAGGAGATAAAGGGCTACTCTTTTGTGTAACTCATCAATCCTAATGACAATTTGCTATGTACTCACCCTTCAGTCACCCCCCCATATCAGCCTTGTTATCACTGATAAGGTCATTATGCATGGACACAGCAATATTTTGAAATATTAAATGTGGAAGAGCATGGTTACTGCTACTTCAAACAGATGCTCATTGTGCCAGTAAATGGAAATTATTGTGAAAATATCATCCTTCCCTACACAATGTGGCTGTTTTGCTTTCAAAATTGGAAATACATATGGTACAAAAGAATAAAATGCAAAGATTTAACAGTTCACAAACACCTAGAGAAGTCTGGCAGATGCAGCATCCTCTGTCCAGACGCTCCCTCTGAATCTTCAAACTGAATCTTTAATTGGACTACTCTACATACATAAAATAATAAAACAAAATATCCTCTTTTTTTCAAACCATTGACCTAATGACCCCGTTAGTTGACCTGCAGGATGCTCTGCTACTGCCGTTTCTATAAGGTTGATAAGGAGTGATTGCTTTTGACCCCCACTGTCAGAATCAATGCAACAATAATTAAACTACAAGCTGAAATTCTGTGGAAATAATGACTCGCATAACATATGAAGTCTTTTATAGCCTCTTTTTAATCACAAAATGTCTATAAGCAATATGTCATTGACAGAGCCATTTCATCATCACAAAAGTATAGTCCTTCAACGAGTGAACTAATTACCATGTAATCTTTCTCCTTTGTGCCAGGGCATAAGATCAAACACACCATTAAAGCAAACCTCAGTGAGACATGGCTGCACTGTACTTCCACAAGCCAATGTTCTTCTGGCACAAGTAATCATAATAACACACCAGTCTGAATCATGAAAAAATGCATCACTTATGACTTGAAGGAGTCAAGAGCAAGATAATTCGGATTTATGGAATTTCCACTGAATACCCCTTGAAATGATGTATTAAAACTGATTTATAAAGAAAAACAAGTCAGTTATCCGTATTTACTTTTGGATATCAGTCTCAGTTTAAGTGATTTTTTTCAAGTCTCATAAAGGACAATTTGAAGGTGGGACATAAGTCCAAATCAAAAACTGCAACTAATGTAGGTAGTCCTGAAATAATACCACCAACATTTCCTCCATTATCTGAAGGTATGCATAGAATTTTAAACAAAATTTCGGTCTTTCTGCAAAAGATATACATAACCTAACCTAAGGATGAACTTGTGGGTTTCCTCTGAATCTGTCCTCACAGCATTTTGCACTGTTGTAATAGAAAACAAAACATTGTGCAGATAAGCTAAAATAACTGGCATATGTTATTTAAATCCGAAATATGAAGAAAGTTATAATTACATTTTATTAACTGTAAATTGCTCTACATACGATACAAAACTAGACTCAGTAAACAGTGAAGCTGTGGGCAACTGTAGATGCTAACATCCCCTTACTGGTAAGACAAACCATCAGAAGAAGCCACCCAAACCACTGATCCTATCTTCTCACTCAGAATTACAAAATTTTCGGCAGTATTTCTAACTAAGGAGCAGACTCTTACTGAATTATTTTAGTTAATCCTGGGATGAAGAAGCAGGGATGTGTTTTCTTCACTTACTTTGTTTTATATTTTTATTTTGTTATTGGAATCCACTTTGTTTCTCTCCATCTGATGTTCTACTTTCTTTGATAAGAAATTTTCATCCTGTTTTTTTTAAGATTGTCATTATATTTCAGCCATTGGCTGCTCTGATTTTTAAAAATTGCCATCAACGATAGAAAAACACATATTGATTGACCTCAACTGACTTCTACAGAGAGTAGAAGGTGTAGCTGTTCTAATTCAAAAATCTTAAGAAGGAAAGTAAGATTTATTGCTCAGAAATCACTTTCATCTTTGGGAATTTCTTTACTATCTGGAATGCCTCCAGTCAGTTAGTGTGTTTTTTATTTTAATCTTTGCAAGGTCCGACCTGATTTGCCAAATTGTGTTAAGCCGCCCTAATGCACATCAAGTCTTCTTCAAAAATAGGCAAAAACTACCTGGAGCCAAAACAGTACACAATGGTAATAAAAAAAAATGAGAAAAAAAATTTCAGGAATTGCTTATTTTTCCCTGTTCACCATAGTTTTGCATCATACAGTACTATTTGTTGATAAGTACTAAGGACAAAACATGGTAGGCCAAAGGAACGAGTTAAAAGTCTATAAATCAGTATTTTCAACCAATGATGAATAAAGGATATGATGTTTCCCCATAGATCTATCACTACAGATTTAACGTACAACTGTGAAATATTCTCACAGGAAACTGATTATTGACAGAATCCATATCTTTGCTGACAACTGCAATGTGTGAGCTATATCATTTGACATACAGAATTTATTATGCTGACATGTGTTTAATGACGGTAATAAAACATTGATGTCTTAACCATTTCTTTTAAATGGGCAGCAATGCTAGAATAACACTCTGCAGCAAGCCCACAACATCCTCAGTTGTTTAGCTAGGAAATAATTCAGCTAATATCACAAGAAGGTTATTTATCTTGGCTAGCCGCTGCCGCAGGCAGAAAACAGCAAAGCACTTAATAGCCAACAAGTGACATCTTTTTTCAAATGATTCAACAGTCATCTAAAAACAGAGCTGACCAGTGGCCTGTGGCAATTGTTAGTGTCTAGTGTGACTTATAGCATTATGTCAATGTACCCGCAGAGGGGAAAATAAGGGCTTAGCATAAATTAAAGTCTCTTAAAATAACCATGAACCAACTGAAAAACAAAGCAGGCCAAGACATGCAGGCTCCATAATGAACCCTACATGAAGTGATCTAGTCTCCTTATTTTCTACTAAAATGAATGAACATAAACCAACCAGATTGTCCAGCATAGTTTTAAAGAATTCAGGAATTATTTTCCTCGGCAAAAAGCCGAATCAAATGTTTCTAATAATTAGTTCAAATGCTGGATGAAAAAATGTACTGTGTGAAAATCGCAGTGATTGTTATTATGCATTCATTAAATCTTTAATGCTCTAACACACAATTTTATAAACTTCAGTTTAATAAAGAATATGTGTTTTTGTATGTATGCAAATGTGTGTGGGCTCGTGTTCTGGATTGTGGCTCATGCCTGTACTTGACTATCTGTGTTATGCTTTATTAATGACTTTCCTCTTTCTATGCATTTCAATACCATACAATATTGCAATATGGTGAAAAATTAAACAGGGTCTTTCCAGCCAGTTGGTCTGGTGCCTGCTGACACAATCTGCCACTGGGAAGGGGAGCAGCCCATGACCCATTTAATGTTTTAGAGCCACCATGAAGTCCAACACAACACAGAAAGTCTGAAGCGGAACCAAAGCAATAAGACTGATCCTCATTAAGTAAATCATAGGGCCCTACATTTTTTTGAAAAAAGATTTTTGCCTGTGTATGTGTATATACAAAGTATGTCACAGCAAGCTGTTACTCTTTCTCTCTTTCATCGAGGCTTTGTTCGATTTGCTGTTCTGCTTTTGAGGTCTAACTCAATTTAGGGAGCAGGAGGTGCCCCAGAAAAGCTGACTAGTTCTAAAATGTCCAGCACAGACTAAGAAAATCATATCTGATTTAATCAATCAAGTTAGATGAAAATGCATGACTTTAAATAACTGAGTCTGCAGATGCTAAACAGCAAATTAATTAAACCTGGAAGATAGAAATAAATGAACAGCAAATGAACAACTAGCATATTGAGCCTGGATATTCAGGAACAATTCTCTTACACCAGTTTATGTTCATTACCACAGCTTAACTGTTTGTTTTAGATGTTTTTTGTTCTATTTTCTTTTTGATTTACTGCCCCTCCTTGATATATCTAACTCACCTAAAGGTCAGGTGGTGTTTGACCCTCAATTCCAGCCAAACCAAGTTAAAACTAGTTAGCTTATAACATATGAATACATTTCAATTAGACTCAAGGCGATAAAAGACACACTCATTACTGAGAACCAGCAGGTTGTTTCAGAAGGTTTAGCAGGGAAGGTGGTCTAAATTCAGCTTCATGTATTTATAACCTATCTTGAGCTGACAGCCACTAGAGTGATTCACATGTCCTCACCAACTGACAGGAAGGTTCACAGATCAAAAGTTTAAAAGGTTTAAAAGCGCTTTAAAAGTATAAAGCTGACACAGGCTCTCCTATCAACCCAATGAAAAGTGTAATGAAGCTGCTCCAGCATGATAGCTGCTCTCATCCTGTGCCAAACCGCACATAGCCGCAGTAAGGGATTTTTGGCATAGATTCATCAAGACAGATTTTTGTTGAAATCCAAAGGCCTACATGGTAGAGATAAGAGACCTCCTGTCACAGCAAGGTGGGCCACTGACTGTGTTTCCCATGGTCCAACTGAGGGAATTATGCATACTGACTAACGCTGTGCCAATCTGTCATTCTCTTTTAACTGATTGTATCATATTTAAGTTTATGAGAAGATCCTGTTTTACCGACATCCATATTTTCAAATATTTGTAATTATATTCACTCTTTTTGAGGATCTGTTCTGGAATCTTTGGAAGTGTTTAAACACGTGCTTTACATATATTTTGGGGTGTGCTGAAGAAAACATGTGTTGCAATAGGCACAGTGATAGATATTGTATGTAACTGGAGTTGCTGTAAAGAATAAAGGAAGTGTCACATTTGAATGACATTACTGTATTTTCTCATATAAACACTGGGGCCTATATTTACCTGAAATGAATAGAGTACCAGGCCATTTGGCAGGGCTTTTGTTATAAGAATGACTTGTCTTATTTTTTTAGAATGCCCCCTTTTAATGCCTTAAATCAAACTCTGGAATCATGCACGTAAACACATGCGTTCAGCTGTTAGTCAGTTAGCTGGGATGCACAAAAATCCCTGAATCTCCAACAGATGTGGATGTGTTGCAATGGGTTGTCAGGAAGTTGGATGAACAAAGTAGCAAACTACTAGCTTGATAGTCAGTACGTTTTTAACAAATTCAAGTGAAAACTGAACGGTTTTATTTAGCCAACACCAGTATTTAAAAAATAGGAAGCCATTTAACATAAAGAGTACATGCGCAAAGTTTAATAGTTTTAACATCTTTTACAAAACTCACTGGTGCACAGTGTTGGGAGTAACGGCGTTTAAGTATAACGGCGTTACTAACAGCATTATTTTTTCAGTAACGGAGTAATCTAATTAATTACTTTCCCGATCGTTACAACGCCGTTATCGTCACGGAGAATATAAAGTGGGGCGTTACTACAATTTGGTTGTAGGCTTTCGGCTACACATCAGCTGCATGCTGCCTGGAGAGAGCAGGGGTGGGGATGATGACACCGTTGCAAATGCGATGATGATTGGCTGCGTGGGCGGATGCCCTGCTCACGCTGTCTCACTGCACGCGCTAAACACACACAAGACAGCGGCGACCAGCCAGGGAAGTTCAAAGGTAGCGTTCTCTAACTGGAAGTACCGGCACTACTTCTCACCCGTGGAGATAAAAGGCAAGAATGTGTATGTAACATGCACGCTATGCCCAGGGAAAAAAACGTTATCCACGTCTGCCTCAAGTAACTCAAATCTAATGAAGCACCTTACATCAACCCATACGAATATGAAGCACTTGTTGCTTCTGCAGCTGCTAACCCAACCCCAAGCCCAAATGCAGCTAGCGTGAGCCCCACGCTAAACGATCATAGTACGCTGTTAATGTATACCTAACACTTTCTGCCCTGTATTAAATGAAAATCCTTTCATCATCTAACTCAGGGATGTCCAAAGTCGGTCCTCGGGGGCTGCTATCCTGCAAGTTTTAGATGTTGCCCTGCTTCAACACACCTGATTCCGATCAAGACATCATTAGCAGGCTTGTGCAGAACTTAACAATCTGTTGAAGAGATCCATTTAATCTGAATCAGATGTGTTGAAGCAGGGCAACATCTAAACCTGCAGGACAGCGGCCCTCGA
Source organism: Odontesthes bonariensis (assembly GCF_027942865.1). NCBI lineage: Eukaryota > Metazoa > Chordata > Actinopteri > Atheriniformes > Atherinopsidae > Odontesthes > Odontesthes bonariensis. The sequence continues at coordinate 11,414,852 of NC_134506.1, read as the reverse complement.
GGACCGACTTTGGACATCCCTGATCTAACTGGATAGAAACCCTCGTGCTCTTAGCAGGGTGTTTACTGTGAATGAAGGGCACGTGTCCGACATACAACAGCATTTTAGAGTATTGGTTCACATTAAATTAATCAAACAACACCATTGAGGAATATTTATATGCTTATATCATTGTTCATCGCGCTTAATCCAGTCAATTAAATGCTAAAAACATTCAGATTATTTTAGCAAATTCAAATCCATTTTCTCTGCTCCAACCCCTGAATTTGGGGCCAGCCTTAATTTGTTACAGCAGACCACATCCTAGGCCATTAGAGAGCAGGTTTTGTTTTTTGTTTTTTTCAAAGGAAACTGTTGTCCTTCAAACCAGCACTTAAAGACTTATCTTTAAAAAACCCAAGGGTCAGATCTTTCAATTTAATGGTCTCACAGTATAGATTCGAACCACTATATTTAAGTGACCCACAACAGTTAATGAAGTGCCTCAATTTATTTAAGATGTGCATAGAAGGTATTAAAATCATCAGTTCATCCATCTGAAATTTAACAGCACCTCCAGGGTGCATGATGTTAATTTTACATTAATATTAAAGAGAACCATAATGTACAGAACCGACTGGCAGTAAAAACATCCCTGTGTTCCCTGTGATTCCTCTTTAAAGAAACATTAAATATGTTTAGCCCAAACATTGGTACTATAAGAATGTCACAACTGTCTACATTTTTTGTTCGCTAATCGACTTAAAAATAGGAATTCAGGCCAAAATGTTAAGACACTGCTGTGATAGCTATGGATCAATATATTCTTTGTGATCTGCCAAATATCTGGAAAAAAACCCACCTAATATCTTGCTTTGCTCTTAGCTTGCTTTATTCTTAACACGAATATTAAGAAAAAAACACAGTGAAGGCATTTAAAGTACGTGTTCCCCTGTGAGAGCTTAACCCGTCATCACTTATAATGTAAAGTTAAGCAGACGACCCTCAGTTGACCTGTTGTACAGAGATCTACCTTTCACACTTGCTTTATTAGTCAGAGCCGCCTTGGTCATTCATGTTCACACCAGAATCCTGCACATATTTTCACTCCTGGTGTCTGTGAATTAAGGTGCTGTGAAGGTATTTTCTTATTTCAACATTTTAAATAAACAGGAGTCTCTAGACTTCCAAAACATTCACTTTTAGCACTTTAACACTGCACACCAACAGTGATAAAAAGGGAGAAAACTCAGAAATGGATTTTGATTATGCTCTGGTGCACAAAACATTGACTGTGCTTACAGACAGCAGTTATTGTGTCCCCCCAGTCAGGACACACTCTGCACTCCGATACCTCAACCCATGTTGCCCCCTGATTTTCACTCTAACTGAGGGATGTGAGCCGAGTGCCTTTTAGCAACAGCTTTGAATCACAGGGGCTTTTCATGTGTTCCTTTCATCTTCGCTGCAGAGCAAAATGTATTCCATTAGATTACCACGATTTCCATTAGATTACCATTAGATCACTGTGCAGTTGTTTGCAAACACAGTCTATAGGGTATGAATAATATTGTGTGAGCTTTATATTAAATTCAATGCAGCTTTGCTGACTGTGGGTGTTAAGTTTCAGCAACCTCAAATCCGTTGTACTCAATGTGAGAAAATGTAGTAAAACAAGTTTTCATTCCAGGAATCATGATTGCAATTGCACAGAAATTCACAGGTTTATGCATATAAGGTTTATTTTTTTCCTTCAGACATGCATTTAGACAGTCATATAATACACTGCACCAAAAAAAGGTACTCATGAAATTGAACTATTTTTGCAATGAGATGTCTGTGCAGCAGTTTTAATTATAACCTTTTTGTTTGGGCTGTCTTGAATTAATCAGAAAGTGCTGCAGAAGAGAAATTCAGCGATACAGCATCACTGCTTTATGTCATCGAAGTTTACGTCGCCATTTTTTATGTAAATAATAATAATAATAATAATAATAGTGTTGTTTGACACACTTATATATATTTTTTCCAGCAGGCAGTACATGAGTCTTGTGTTTTCACTGAATATTAGTCACAAATCAGTGGTCCTTTATTAATGCACGGGCAAGAATTTTGCCACTAGATGTAGCTGAAGTACTCGGGTACCTGTGACAGTGCTTAGGAAACGTGCCGTGTTTGATGGCAGCTTTGTGCTGGTAGGGCAGGTCTCTTTTTCTTCATAGTAACATAAATAAAACACAGGATTGTTGTCTCTAAGAAGCATTTTATCCTTGCTTCCTTTGTTTTTTTCCCTCTCTTTAACTTTTATGTTTCCTTCTTTGGGAGAAAGGTTCTTTTGAATAAAATAGCTGAAACATGTAACCTGATACAAATATCTGGATTATTTTTGTCAAGTACTGTCTAAACTAAGAGAAATAATGCCTCATCTAATAAAGTGGGTTTCCTCTGTTTTAAATCTAAAACTGATAGACATGGGTCATATGCAACATAACTTCAAGCAATGTGTACTTCTTCCTATGCTGCCCATGGCTCCCTCCCAGTCTTATGTTATGTCTGCATTATTTACTCTCTAGCAGACTGCACAGAGATGGTGGGGGCAGTGGGCTGGAGGTTAGCGCGCTGATTGTGCCATCTTTTCTCCTTTTCAAATCACCGGCTTCTGCTCTCCAAATGTAACAATCACCAGGAGGGTGGGATAGAGATGCTGACATTTGACCTGATTTTGCACAGATCTATGACCGCTAGCTCGGCGCCTGGCTTTTTCTCACCGCGTGTAACTTAAAGTGACACTTGCCTGAAGCTCCCTTCGAGGCGCAAAGCTTGGTTGGCACTCTGAAACCACATATGACAAGCTGGGGAGGGGAGCTTGCCAGGGTAAAGGGCGTTTGTCAAAAGATAGTTATGAAAGGCAGTTGGAAAAAAGAAGAAATAAATTGTTTCATTTTCAGTTGTGTTCCTTTTACCCCTGTGGGTTGGTTTGTTTGACTGTCTGTGTCAGTGGCTGTTCAACTGTTTACTTCACCTGAGCAATGTCCTTGGATAGTTAACACTTCGACACTAAGTGGGGTTGTGAGAGAGGAAAAAAAAAGAGGATGCTTGGAAAAGTGAAGTCAGGCCATGGAGGCAGCATCAAATATTTTATTGCTTCTTTCAATTGAATTGACGTGATGTCACAAACACACTAAATCCATAGCAGACAAATGATAATTTGCCATCTGATGGGGTTATTACTGGACTAATGTTGACTGACTGAGGTTATTGATGCAGTCATTGTCAAATAACCATTTTCAGTAGAGAGCAGTCATTGATGTTTCTGTCAAATTGAATAAAATATGGTTTGTTACAATTGACCCTTCATCAAAAAGTCATTATAGAACACCATATATATGTATAAGTAGCAGAACTATAAGTTTCATATTTTTGTAAAGTTTTAAAATTTCCTTTTGATTCCACAATCTACATAGTCGAGGAACAGAAACATTGGATTTACTCATTCAACTACCAAGCTCATAAAAGCACTAGAAAATAGCCTACAACTAACAGGATTGGAAGTCAATGTGCTACCCGCCAGAGTCCAGCGAGCCTTCTGGGCCTGAGAGCACATGCCACCACATACACTCAAGGACACAGCCAGGCCCAGGCCACTGGCCAACCATCAGTATCTATTTTGACTGACAATTTTGGTGTTTCTGCCATTTTCTATTGATACAAAATGCTCAAAACAAACCAGGCAAAAACGAAACATAAAAGTACCAAGCACATTTATGATCCCTTGCGGCGATGGGCATGGCTACTAAAGATATTCAAATCCACTAAACTTGCCAAAGTTGTTCATCAGTTGATTATAAATGCACATGTTCTTTTCCTGGCTGAGACACAGCTTCTAGCTACTGTGGTGGCCAACTCTTCCTCATAATGTTCAGGTTTTCTTGCAAAGAATAAGGCTTAGCCAGCAAATTTGTCTCCAACAGCTCAAAAACAATAAAAAAATCTAAATTTTAGGCACTACTGCCAAAAGTCTTTTGTACCCTAACTACTAGCTACTTTTAGTTGATTGGCTGAACCACAGTGTACACTCCTGAACAAAATTTTAAGACAGTGTATTTGCATCCCTGATGGTGGACCCTAACAAGGTTTTTAGTAGAGCTTCAAAATGCAAAAAGAAGAAACAGGAGAAAAAAAGAGATGACATAAAGTTGTCAATTTCCTGAAAACTGCATTAAAACTCAAACTGGCTGTTTATCAGCTGATCAAAAGTTTAAGACAATAGCCATAAAAAGTAAAAAATGTAGCTAAATTGTCAAACAAAAGGTCTCAGTAGTGAGTAGCCCCACCGTTGTTTAGGCATGCTTGATGCAAGTGTTTCCAGGAGGCTGGTGGGAATGTGGCTCCATGTTGTAAAGATGGCCTCACAAAAGGCATCCATGGTCTGGAAGTGATGACTGTTTTTGTAAACTTTCCTTCCCATCCATCCCCAAATGTTCTTGATTGGATTTAGATCAGGGGAACATGCAGGATGGTCCAGAAGAGAAATGTTGTTCTCCTGGAAGAAGTCCTTTGTCAGACGGGAGCTGTGAACTACAACACTGTCCTATTGGAAGACCCCGGAGACGTAACCCCAGAGATGAGGAGCCTCAGTCAAGAGGGATACCCGCTGCAACATTTCCACATAGCCAGCCACCATTTGAACCCCCTACACAACCTGAAGCTCCATTGTTCCATTGAAGGAACCAGCAGCCCAGATAATGATGGAGCCTCCTCTGCTGTGCCATGTAGAAAACATCTCCAGTGGGAGTTCCTTGTCAGGCCAGTACCGCTGGAAGCCATCAGGACCACCCAGGTAAAATCTTTTTCTCATCAGAGAATAAAACTTTCGTCCACCTTTCAGTGTCCCATGTTTGGTGCTGCCTTGCAAAGTTCAAACAGGCAAATTTGTGGCATGGGAGGAGACGTGGTCTTTGAAGATGTTTTAGTTCTTTAAGCTCTTTAAGCCACCTTATGGTTACTGGGCTGCAGCCAGCATCAATAAGGGCTTTGATTTGGGTCAAGGATCGGCCTGTGTCTTCATGAACACTGACTTTTTTGTCCCATAGCCATCAGGGTCTTTTATAAATTTTTGAATGACTGTCTTACTGCGTCCAACAATTGGCAGCGATGGTGCATTGCGAGGGGCCTCACACTACAATCAAAGTCAGAAAGTCTTTTTGTCTTTGCCATCAGGAGGTCACGACAGTGTGAATGCCTGACAAAAAATGACTTGAAAGCCAGATTTGGACTTTTTAAGGCTTTTCTCTTAAACTTTTGATCAGATAATGAATGGTCTGTTTGAGTTTAAATGCAGTTGTAAATTGCCAGTTTTATGTTTTTCTTCTCTTGTTCCTGTTTCTTCTTTTTGCATTTTGAAGCTCTAAAAATTCCGATGCACCGCTGTAAAATTTAAGATTTAGATACTTGTTATTTTCTCCCAGTCTTAAGATTTTCTTCAGAAGTGTATAAGATACACATAAGCAGAAAAGCCAGAAGCACCAGTGTGTCAAATGATTTGCCTAACATGCCAAACTTCAAATATGATTTGTTAGAAAATTTTATTAAATTTGTTTACACTTGTTTTTTTCACCTGGAGACCACACAATCTGACTTGACTTTATATTTGCTCTGCTGGAAGTATTGGCAAACCGCTGGAGAGAGCAGGAACGAGATGCCATGAACTGTTCGGAATGAACTTTGTGAAATATGCAATTGTTTTAATGAAAATATATCTAAATCATATACATTTAAGTTTGTGATTATGTACATCTCTTGGCCAGCAGAGATAGTTATACGCTATCTCAGCATGTATCCACAGAATATAGATGTAAATGTTGTGGGGTTAAATGGCATGGGAAACTCATAAATATATACTCAAAATATAGCTCAATTTGCAAACAACTGAATACTAAATATACTAAAAGTGTACTAAATGAATGAGTTCAACCTAATGTGAGTATCTTTGGCTGCCTTTTTATGGGATGTAGGGAATAAGCACTATAACCTAACCCCAGATGTGATAAAACACTAAATTATTTAGTCCCAGTCTTACAAGTCCTTTCCCTGTGTAAAATAAAGAAGAAAAAAAAACGTAATAAATTGTAAATCAGGCTGAATATCAGTGGACACCATGCAGCCCAATGGGTCACTTAACCAGTATATTATATATATCGTTATAACATTGCATTGCATTACATTCAGTTACCGCTTTCATTTAAAGTGATTTACAAGTTAAAAACACATTGGGGGGCAGAGTTCAGTGTTTTACCCAAGGACATGGGTAAATCCTCTGACTGAAAGACTGAAAGACAGCGCCTTCCCTTCTAGTCCCATCCATAATAATATATTGTAGTCTTAACATGATTCAAATGGATGACATATGTGAAAAAGTCACCCCACTATTGGTAAGAAGGAAACAAATTAGCTGTATGAGCTGTATATGCTTATTTCTGTTGTAAAGTTTGGCATCAAAAAGGCAGTTAAACCCTTGAACGCTTGCTTTATTAGCTATTATTATGATTTTTACAGCCATTCAACAGTACTCACAAGATGTCTCTTGATTGGCAGTTCCCATGATAGGTATCTGCAGTTTCAGTTACCCGATTGTTCCAGATTACATGATGAATGCATGTTAGAAATTTGAAATATGCAAAAAAAGTATTTTTCTTTGCCCCCCCTCATGGAAGTTACTGGTTGCCTGGGTCCTGGGGCCTTTCCTGTCTGCTCCTGATCTCTGGAGTGGGTGCGGCCCCCTCCCCCCATTACTATACACAATTCATGTAGAGCCTTTGGCATATAATTGACATACACACACACATATGCCCAATTTCCATTCACTCACATGCTCACCCCATTATTACAATGTGACTTTTGGCTTCAATTATCCAAACCAATCCAAACTGATTAATAAAGCCTGTTCAAAAACAACAATGGTTGACAAAGGTGCAGTATATTGAGAGACAAAAGTGAAACAGACATAGATCACTGGTAAAAAAAAAATCACAACAACTCACACACAAAAAACAACAACTCATGCTGTGTTGAACTCCAGGGAGAAAAGATGAGTCTTCAAATAGGATTTAAAAGAAGACAGTGAAGAAGTCTGCCTAACATGTAGAGGCAACCGGTTCCACAATTTTGGGGCCACAACCGCAAAAGCCTGATCCCCCTGAGCTTCAGCCTCGTCTTTAGCCCGATTCGCATGGGACTTGTATTACCTATGGACCCCCTGTAGTTCGGAATAATTGCGGAGAATGTCTGAGTTCTTAGTCCTGTGCGAATGCACCATGTCTGTGATTTGTGGGGTAATAATTCCGCCGCAAATTACCTACTGTGTTTCGGCGAAACACAGACGTCCTGTGGTAATTTAAGTCCCGTGTGAACGCACACGTGTGTGTTCAACCAGGTACAACGGGGCAAAACAGGAAGTTAAGACAATTATGGAATATCCGCTCATGATGTCTGTGATTTGAGTAAATTACAGACTTTTGCTTGTCCTGTCCGACGAATGCGCCACAAAAAAATACAGAGGTGCGGGGGTAGTTGCGAATTACCAGTGATCCATAGGTAATATTTATCCCGTGCGAATCGGGCTTTTGAAACAGCCAAGAGCAGCTGATCAGCTGACCTTAGAGACCATGAAGGAGAGTACGGGTGAAGCAAGTCTGAGAGATGGGTGGAGCAAGGCCATTAAGACATTTAAAAACAAATAAAAGAGTTTTGAAATAAATTCTGTAGCAAACAGGGAGCCAATGAAGGACAGCCAGAACAGGAGTGATATGTTCTCATCTGTGTGATAGGGTTAAAAGACGAGCAGCTGCATTTTGGAAAAGCTGAAAGCAAGAGAGGGAAACCTGGCTAACCCTGAAATACAGTGCATTACAATAATCGAGACGAGTGATAATGAAGGCATGCATGATCTTTTCAAAGTCCTGCGTGGAAAATGTATTCTTTATTTTGGCAATTTGTCGCAGTTGGAAAAAGCTGTTTTTTTACTATGGAGTTGATCTGTGGATCGAACATAAGATCGCCATCTATTTTCACCCCCACATTGGTGGCAGTGGGTTTCAAATATGGAGTCACGGCGCCAAGGTTCCCATGGTGGGTGTCACAAGAACCACTTGGGCGGAATAATATGACCTCAGTCTTTTTATTATTAAAACTCAAAAAGTTCAGGGCCATCCATGCTTTGATGTTGAAGCATTCCAACGAAGGCTGAATAGTGGCAATCATATTTGGAATGTAAATATTGTCATTGACTGCAGTGATTTTCCTTCTCATATACTTACTGCTGGTGATGTTGTTGCTGTTTGTTTGTTGTGTGTTTCTTTCCGCAGGTGCTCCTGATGATCCTTTGTATGGCTGCAGTTTCCTTTAATTTCTCTTCACAGATGCAGCAGTTGGTTATGCGGTTTTTGACTATTGGTGTCGAACCTTTCAAGCTCTCGCTTTTCCTCTCTCTTCACTTCCCCTCTTTCTTTTATTTCTACTATCAAAAAAGATGAAAGAACAAACTATGATGAGAACACTGGCACTGTGGGCTTTGCTGATGCTTGTGTCTCTGAGTACAGCAAAATATTGAATATGAGGGGAAATATCTGAGTAAATAAATCTTCACACCTTATAGACACTAAATAAAACAGTAATTACAACAGTTAATCATCATTTGGTAGCAATATATGTGGTTCAGTAGGTGTTAACCATGTGAGAACATAGATGAATATTGTATGCTTTTTGAAGAAGAGTGAAGAATAAGAGAGTCCAACTCTCTTTCCTCACATGCACACACACACGCACGCACGCACACACACACACACACACGCACGCACGCACACACACACACACACACACACACACACACACACACACACAACCGCATCTTGAACCAGGAAATTTATCTTCTTAAAGTATGTTTTTATGCAGGGAAGAGCACCTGAAGGCCTACATGGCTTATTGACCTACAAGGACAACAGGATGGGTACATCCCCATTATTTATCTTTTTACTATACTGCATGCATCGTTTGTCAGCCTCATATCATTACCCGACAGAGAAGACAAACTGCTGAAGTGACCATATGTGGTGCAACTGCTGCATTTAGTTATTATTCATGATGACAATGTGTATAATGCCACTTCTTCTAACCACAGCATTGTTGTGTAAACTGGAGATTGATGCTGTCTAACGACTTCCTTCCTCCTCACTGGACATTGTTGTATATTAGCCTTGAGGATGTCTTTAAGTAAGAGCTTTCTGCCTGGCCGACAGCACAGAGTGAAGCAGCTTCTTTTAATGGTTATCCTGAGAATCCTCCCCAAATTAGGACACTGGCACCATATAAAGAGAATGTTAGAGGCTAAATTAAATGGGTTGAGGTAGTAAATGCTTTAATATAATTGAACTTTTATGTAGCCAATCTGTATCACCAGATTCATATTTGCTGTTTCTACAGTAACAGGGTTTCCTTATGGCAAAAGAACAAAGAATGTAAAAAAAAAGAGACTACACACAAAACCTAATCTAAATATTATAAAGTTATAGTAGACTGGATGCCTTAGGTGTGGAAAAAACAAAATGCTGGTTCTCGAGGAAGATGGGGGAACACTGGGGAGGGATGCTACTGCATCGAAAACAAAGACTGAGAACGGCTGCATAATAGCAATGACAAATATGTCTAAAGAACATCTTTCTCTGAGTTGTGTTATATCCAATTTCTTGAATAAAAAAAGATTGGCTAATATTAATGACTTCTCTTAAGGATACAACACACAGCGTTTAAGACTAGAGCACCAGCAGTTCAGACCATAAGAAACGGAACCTAAGCTGAAATTATAACAAAGTTTTTGGGTCCCTCAGAATTTTCTGGGGCTCTCCACCTTCCGAAAATCAGAACATTGTTGACAATGTTTGGTCTTTTTCCATCCTTGGAAGGAAGTCTTTCTATGCAATTAAGGTGGTTTATTATGTTAATGAAAGTAAGATCATTCCTAAGTGAATGCTCTGGATTGCATTGTAAGAACTCACATGCACTAATATGCCGCCTGTGCAGCAGAAGCAACTTATACTACCTAGAAATTTGCATTACAGCAGTCGAAAAAGGGCAGTGAATTCAGTCTGTGGTACAGACACAATTACACTGCTCTTTGCCTCACTGGATCTATATTTCTAGCTGTCTGGTCAGATTAAACGTTTATTCAAATTACTCAAAGAAAGTCAACAACTCCAAAAAAGAAACAACTGATGCATGCACATGCCACCTGAGTCCTCGGTTTACAATGAAAAAAAAAAAAGCCATATTCTTCATAAAAGCAGATTCAGTTTTTTCTCGAACTTCTGATGCCTGTTACAGCACTTTAATCTGAGTTCTTCTGACCACAGTAGTGGATCTTTCCCGAAAGTAAACTGACAAGGACTGGTTTCCCAGCATTTCTGATGGTCAATGGACATTTCATGTATCCAGATATAGATGTTTTCACCTACAGCACCATGATCTGTATAGCCTCTTGGGCTCAGGAGTACCATTGAAAGCCATTTTCAGTCAACACTGTCTACCGATTTATCCATTTATTTTACCTGAAGATGTATCACACAAGCAGGATGGCAAAGATGCACTCTGTGTAGAAACACCCCAGGTTCCCTGAGCAAGGCCTTGATATGAGATAGACACAGAGACTCTGGTCACTTGTTCTGTGGTCAGTGAGTCCATGTTACAAATTCAGGAATTTTTGAGCCTAAATGAGAATGACCATCTGAGCCTTTCTCAGGTGCAAAAGTCACATTCTATGATGGTATGGGGAATAAATCAGTGTCCATGTCATGGAAGATTTTAATTTTCAGTTATCAGTTTAGAATATATTCATTTGTATGTGATCATAGGTCACTGGTGTTTGGCTTGTGCGTGCTACCTGCTGTGTGAACTCGGATGTTTCACACAGTGGTTTTGGGTGTGCTCAGCTGTCATGCATTTTGCACCATGTTCCGCTGTCGCCCTTCAGCACTGGTGTACGGCATTTGCGTTGGTGTGATTATTGATTCGGAAGATTTGCATATTACTCGTAACATGAGCTATTTTTGTTAATTGCAGTTTTTCTAAATGATACTTCTGAACTACAACCTTAATGTTTATGACAAAGCTGCAGTGGTTAATGGCAACAATTTAATGAAGGGCTGAGTTCTGGGAATCATTGCCTGCCACAGGATTTGCTAAATAGCCAATTAAGTATCTGAAATGCGCTGTAAAAGTGAATAATGGTAACAATGTAAATGTAAATGTATTTTATTTATACAGCCCTTTACAGACAATCCTTACGATGCACCAAAGTGCTTTACAACAGGTAATAAATAAAGAGAAGAATAAGTAAAAACAAATAAAAACAATAAAAGAACAGTGAAAGCAATAAAATACAACAAAATCAAATAAGATAAAATAAGATAAAAGTGTCATCATACTACTGGGTATTAAAAGCAATCCTAAATAAGTAGGTTTTTAGCCTAAATTTGAAGATAATGTCTTGTATAATAACAATGTCTTGTATAAGTACTGAATTGGTACCTCAAATTTCAAAGACAATTGAGTAAGTACACTTGGAGAACATCATGCAACTTCAGGAAACAAAAAAAAGACTGAATGAATGCCTAGATCACAGATAATCATGGTACATTAGAATATTGTTATAAAAACATCAACAAACTAAATGGTTTCGTCACCACAAGACCTAAACAAACAGAATCTCTGGTCTCATATTCCAGCTCTGTAATGTCTTCCCAAATGATATGTGCATTATGTTTGAATTACCTGCCACTACAAATATACAGAATCTGTAGCTCAGGGCAAAGCAGTGTCTTCTACAAGCTGCTGGCAGCTGCAGACATTTTCAGCAGCATTAATGGACTGTTAATATGTTGATCTGTTTATATCCTCGAGGCATTTTTCTGCCAGGATAAATAGACATCAAATTCCAGGACTGATAGAACCCTCAAATGACAAACATACTAGATTATTTGTTGTAGTCATTTAATCTATAAGCAACACATTAAAAACATTTCTCTCCCCCTATTTCCCCCTTGCTCCCTGTGTGCTTTAAGGGAATAAAACATATCAGTGTCAAGGAAGCTTGACAAAAGATTTTATTTAAAATCTGAGTTAGATTTAGGAATGTATTTTCTGTTTCACAAATTATCTGATGCAAAAAACTTTTTCTGACATGCACCATGATGATACAGAAGTCAAACACTGGGGTCTATATTACATATAGTAGGATATATAGGATATAGGGTAGTATGTCATGTCTTTTAGTTTCGGTTATGTTTTTAGGTCTTGTTTAGGTTTTTTTTCATATTTTACAATCTGGTCATGTTTTAGGTTTCTGTCATGTCTTAGTTTTGTTAAGTTTCAAGTTCCTGTTTATTTTTTGCCATGTTTCTTTTGCCCTGCCATCACCTTCATTCAAATCACCTGTGTTTTTCCCCACAGCTCACCAATCACTCCCTCAGTATTCAGTTTCCAGGTTTCCTCATTCAGTGGCCAGATCCTTCTGTCACGTTTAGTGGTGTCGTGGCGAAGGTAGCACACTGATGCAGATATTTCAAAACAAAAACTTGATTTATTTTAAAGAACAAACAAAAGGCGCAGCTGAGCCGATATACAAAAACTAAACTATGAAAAACTTGGCAAAAAACAAAAACCTGACTATTACTATGATGAAACAAAAGGACAGACCTGACTTGACAAACTTTACATGAACAACTGTGGCAAAGGACCATGAATGACGGTGAGGATCTGGCACTGATGCATGAGAAACCTGGAAACTAAATACTGAGGGAGTGATTGGTGAGTGTGGGGGAAAAACACAGGTGATGTGAGTGAAGGTGATGGCAGGGCAAACTAAACAAGGCAAAAACTAAACTGGAACTTGAAACTTAACAAAACTAAGACATGACAGAAACCTAAAACATGACCAGACTGTAAAACATGGAAAAACTAAACAGGACCTAAAAACATAACCAAAACTAACAGACATGACAGAGTGCACATATCCTGTCAGTTGAAAAGTACCTGGGCCTTTTTTAGCTTCTTTAATTCAGCCAACACAAGTTGTTGAGGCTCTGACACTCAGGAGATCAAAGATAATGAAAATTCATCTTATTCTGGAGAATAGTTGCTGGCAGTGTCTGGACTCAGAGCCACATTGGGGAACAATAATTAATCAAGCTAGTATTAACTAGGTGGAGTGCAGGGGTAATAGATCAATTGACAAGCTGATAAGACTCGATGGAAAAGATAACCTTGGCTGAGGTGCAGAGGCTGGGAGATGGGAGGAGAAAGTTGATTGAAAGGAGAGTGGCTGGGAAGGCAAATGCGTAACGACTTGGCTTGATCTTGTGATTTTCACCAATAAAGAAGCTGCTGAAGTGGGGTTTTAGCTTTGTTATCATCAGATCGCAGCTATGGTTGAACCAGGTTTTCTTGAAATACAATTTCACACAACTAAGTTATAATAAGATTCAATATAGTCACTGGCTGAATTATGTTATGAATGAATGGCATTTTTTTTTCAAAGGGTTCAGCAACTAGACTGAGCAGATTCTCAGTGGAAGAATGTGGTAAAATAATTCAGGACAACTCACAGCTGACTGTAAAAGTATAGTTACATGTACCAAGGTATTTAAGTAGCTAGGTGGGACAAAAATCATCCCCTAACCTGGCACTGTTCAAAACCACATCACTTGCTTTTTTTTTAATTAAATTTATTTACACAGTGCCAATACACAGCAAAAGGCATCTCAAGGCACTTCAAGTCAAATTAATTATAATCCAGTTCTATCAAATGAATTAAAATCCAATAGCAATTGACGAAAAGTTAACTTGATACCAAAGGATAGCATCGAATCATTAGTTCAAGAGCCGTGAGGAAAGATGCTCAGAACAGCATGGGAGGTTCCCCTGCAGTCTACGCAGGAGCTTAGCTGCATAACTAAGGGGATGGTTCTGTGTCACGTGAACCATTGCTGAATATGAGCTTCATCAAAAAGGAAAGTTTCATGCCTAATCCTAAAGGCAGAGAGTGTTTGCCTTCTGAAACCCTGCTGGAAGCTGGTTCCACAAGAGAGGAGCCTGATAACTTAAGGCTCTGCCCCCCATTCTACGAACCACAAGTAAAGTAAAGTGCTCTGTTGGGGAGAAAAAAAATCCACTGAACTACGAGGTCTTTAAGATATGATACAAGCTCGGCCATAATGTGTGAGGAGGAAGAGAAGAATTTTTAATTTCTATTCAGGATTTGACAGGGAGCCAATGAAGAGAGGCTAAAACTGTTAGTTCTTATCAGAAATTTCACTGCAGTATTTTGCATCAGCTGGAGACTCAGGGGAATTTTTGGGAGAGCCCAATAAAAAAGAAATACTGTAGTCCAGTCTTTAAGTGATAAATGCAAGCTCGCACTCATTTTTACTGAACATATTTTATTTTACAGAAAGGCAGAGAAAATGTGTTATTGTTCAAATTCTTTACTTTAAATCTTAAGATGACGCTCGAGCTCAAATTGAAAATTATTTTTTTCTTTTATAGCTCCATTGTTTATCCTTTGCTTCAGGTCATTCTGTCATAAAGACATGTAAGAAGCTGCCTTATTTATGGATTGCTGACTATCAATTGTATTTCACCATCCATTATATTACAACTTCTGCGTTGTCTATAAATCCACTGCTGACTCTCAGGTTTTCTTTTTTTCTTTCTGACTCATTCTAAATTTGATCACAAAAACTCAAATAAGTCCGTCTCAGCTGAGTCCAACAGTGACATAGGGTGAAACTTAACACAAGCTGAAGTTGGCAGCTAACCATCTACAAAGATGCTAAACATGCTGTATGCGAGAATGATTTGTAACCCCACTGATCCTCATCTGCTTTCTACTGATGTATATTTACCGAGCCTCCATCTGCAAACGAGGAGCAGAAAGCGCATAGATAAAATATTTTTAAAAGGCATGTTCACTGTTCAAAGAACGCATTGCAGAGCAGATTTCTATTTCTTGTTAGATGAGCTTTTTATGTGTTCTGTCACATGCACCTGTTCAAAGAGTAAAAAGTTCACATATGATATTCCGGCTCCAACATAATAAAAAGGGAAGAATATTACCAAAAAGTGAGCAGTTACTTCAAATTATACATTTTTGTTTGAACTATAAAGGGAAACTATCAAAAGTGAAATGGATATAGACCCAGAGATGTTTCATTTTTTGGCTTTAAGACAATGGCACCTCCCGGCTGCTGAATTAAGGGGACTGACCATCCTTGTGAATGATAACATTGTGTATCCTCAAGCACTCAGCATCTCCATTAAACCCCAGAAGAGTGGGAAAATTACACTTGCATTTGGTCTGCTTTTATGCTATTTGTGACACAAATTTTATATTGCTATTTTTACGGCTGTTGTGCTTTTCGATGGTTGTGTTTTCCTTCA
The DNA here is from genome assembly GCF_027942865.1 of Odontesthes bonariensis. Taxonomy (NCBI): domain Eukaryota; kingdom Metazoa; phylum Chordata; class Actinopteri; order Atheriniformes; family Atherinopsidae; genus Odontesthes; species Odontesthes bonariensis. The sequence goes on along the minus strand of NC_134506.1, from coordinate 11,399,387 downwards.
CCATTAAGATCCACAAGACTCCATGAGACCAGGAAAAACAAACTCTCAGCATTAGCGGCGAAGCAAAGAATACCTTTTTGCTGTTCTCTCTGCAAGCTATGTAGATTATTTTTGCAAATGATGTCCAAATATGAAATGAAAACTTTTCAGGATTTTTGATTGCACATATAAAACTGGCCATCAGGTCTTTACCAGACAAGCCAAATGGGAATAGTTCCACATCAGTTACTCTGGCTCAACCAGAGTGTGGATCTTTAAAGCTCATTAATGAAAACATTGACTTCCAGGAACAATGACTTCCTTATCACTGCTTCGTTAAACAACCTCAAAAGCCAGCAGAGACTTCAGAAACTCAGAGACTGGCCTGACCAGGTTTATAATTCCACAGAACCCAGCCAACTTTTTCTCTCTGCTGTCAGTCTTTCTTCCAGGCTATGTTATGCAAAAGTATACTGTTGTTACAGTGTTTATATTTAACAAACAGCTATGTGCATAGAATCAACCGCATCAATGTCATATAAATGACAGCATCTCCAGAAAGGATAAACTGTTCCTTTGCGTTGCAGGCAAAGCTCATGTACACGAGGGCCATCACACTGCACAAAACAACAGAAAACATTGCAGCACCAAGAAATATCAAGGTGCATGTGTATTCAACTTAAATTATTACCTTCATCTAAAAAGGCTATCCTCCATAGATCAGCTTGCCTTGGTTTCAATTGGTTACACGCACAAAACCTAAAGATGCCTCAGAGGAGGAAAGGTGGGGAAAACTCTATGATAAGCACAGGATGGACACTAATGGGCTTTATAAGCTTCATGGCAGACTGCATCAATGTTGCTGTGACTCCTGCAAACACAGCTTTTAAATCAACATAAACATGCCTTCAGGGAAGGTAATATGAACATAAGGGAATGTACAGCCCACAGAGCAAGCCTTGGTGTGTGAAGATAAGTCCAACAGTGTCATGTACAGCAGAGTGACATAGATGAGAGGGTAAATCATTTACATTGGACTTTTTTATTGTTACATTTTATTCTTTAACCTGATGGTTGTATCCCAGCTCAATTCCAGCACAGCAGATGGATGTGAACAGCTGCCTTCCCCTGCACCCTGCCTTCCCATCCCTGGTCCAGGACCTTTTTCCACTTGGATGAAACTCATGGGTTGGACTCCACACGTGCCTTTAAATTCATCCAAAACACAGGTGAATATATTAGACCTGGGGACTCAATTTTAAAACAGAGCATAGGATACATACTGGAAGGGTGTGTGAGTGCAAAAGAAAAACTATTTTATAAATATAATTAGGGATGCACCGATACCACTTTTTTTCAAACCGATACGATACCGATACTTGGATCTGAGTACTTGCCGATACAGAGTACCGATGCCGATACTTTTACCACAAAAAAATGTAATGAATTGGAAGACAAGTTTCGGTCTCACTAGCCCAGTGGTTCCCAAACCTTTTGTGCCCAAGGCACACCAAAGGACAAGTAAAAATCTTAAGGTACACCTATTGTGCACCTAATAGTCCTTATAACACGTGTTATCATTCATATCATGTAAAATATCTGTAAATGTGCATAGCTATTTACTAATGCCAAATACAATGTGACAAGACAACTATTACTCATGAAATATTTATTAACGAAATATTTCAAAACTTAAGTTGAAACTTTATCAATTTAGGCTTCATCAAAGCAGCAACACTCTCATTTAAACGCAGAAATTTAGTACAGAGAACTGTCAATGCAAGGATGCTGCATTGTCCATGGTCCTAAACTAGAATTTATCATTGCAACATTTCAGCAATCAGTGAAACATGTGCTATTGTAAATATTTTGCCTACTTACAAATCAGTGACATACATGTGCCTGTCGGGCGCGCAGTTTTCTTTAATCCTCGGTGGCACTGAGCAGAGGGCCACTCGCAAGTCCTGTTCAACAGAGAGCCGTGACCTCCTGTTGTTCTTCATGTGAACCAGAGTAGAGAACGCCAACTCACACAGGCAGGTAGTGGGGAAAAGAAGAAGATGCTCAATCGCATGGTGGGAGATAGTGATGGGAAGTTCGGCTCTTTTCCGAGAGCCGACTCTTTTGACTCGGCTCCCAAAGAAGAGCCGGCTCTTTTGACTCGGCTCCCAAAGAAGAGCCGGCTCTTTTGACTCGGCTCCCAAAGAAGAGCCGGCTCTTTCGACTCCCGAACGGCTCTTTATTTAGGATCTTTTGTAGCCTATATTTTACCTTAACTTTGCAAAAAAAAACATGGTTTATGTGTTGAAAACCCTTTTGCTTTCAGTGTTTTTATGAGAGACCTTATAATTGCCTAATTCTTTGCATTTATTCTGTGACAAAACCACTTTTACATTTGTTTATTTCAATTAAACTTTTTTTATTGCAAAAATTAACAATAAACTTCAAACAAATCCACAGAACAGAACCATACTCAAGCTAACATTAATAATTAATAAAGGAGCTACAACCTAACTTTCATCAAAACGAGCCATCCTCGGAGCCACACCAATAACATTAGTGTTTCTGTGCAGCCGGCTGTGAGAGCAGCGAGCAGAGACCGTCTACAAAGTGCAACCGAAGAGAGACAGTACAAAACATAATCAATAAATATTCAATAACTTCACTAGGACACAGTGTAGTGTCACCAAACTCACTACACACTACACTGTATCCTAGTGAAGTTATTGAATATTTATTGATTCTTTTTTGTACTGTCTCTCTTCGGTTGCACTTTGTAGACGGTCCCTGATCGCTGCTCTCACAGCCGGCTCCACAGAAACACTAATGTTATTGGTGTGGCTCCGAGGATGGCTCGTTTTGTTGAAAGTTAGGTTGTAGCTCCTTGTCTGTCTTACTACGGTTGAAAATATGCGTGTTTTGTGTTTTAACAACGTCTCACTTCTGAGTTACTGATCCCGGAAGTCCGAATCTGCCAATATCTTTCCAACTTTACCGAACTGGCGCTAAGTTTGTCGCTGTTCAAATTCTGCACTCTTTACTTCCGCCTTCCGGTGAAAGTGAGATACCTTCCGTATGCTAGTGAGATTTCATTCATACATACTACTGAAACGCTCTTACATACACTATTGAAACGCTCTCACGGTCACTACTGAAATTACTTGTATGAATACATTTGAAACGCTTGCACATCCTCATGTAAGAGCATACGCACTTATAATTGAAAAACGTATACATACACATTTGAAACATTTATACAAATATATGTGAAACACTTACACATGTATCTAAACTTTTTATATCTTTGTAATCATATGCAAGAGATTCACTTATGAAGGTATAAGTGTTCAACAATATATGTATATATAACATTTTCATATGTGAATGCATGAGTGTTTCAGATAGATACGTATAAATGTTTCACTTGTATGCATGCAAGCATTTCATATGTATGTGTATATGACACGGAAGTATTTATGTATGCGTGTGTGTTTCTCATATGTATGTGTAAGTGTTTCAGACGAGTGTGTATAATGTTTTATGAGCGTGCATAGATTTACAGAGTATGTGTGTATGTGTGAGTGTTTCAATAGTGAGTGTGAGAGTGTTTCAATAGTGAGTGTGGGAGTGTTTCAATAGTGAATGTAAGAGTATTTCATTAGTATGTGTGAGAGTGTCTCAGTAGTGAGTGTGAGAGTGTCTCAATAGTTAAGTCTTAAACGGCCCCTCATACGTTTCGAACACAGCCTTGGAGTCGGCTCTCACTTGATGCGAGCCGGCTCTCAGAGCCGATGCTTGTGCGCATGACCCATCACTAGTGGGAGATGCTTGGGTAGTCCGATGCAGAAGAATTAGCTAACTAGCAGTTCAGTTAGCATTAGCTAACTTCTTCCCGACAGGACGCACTCGGGCTGAGGGCGCCATGGAGGAAAGAAGAGTCGGTCAGGGCACAGAAAAGGGAGTGCCGGAGAGCCGAACGGAAATGGCGCAAGTCAAAGCTCCAGGTTCATTATGAGACTTACAAAGAAAAGCTATGTGTGTTCAACCAGACTTTGCGTAGAACAAGGGAGAGTTATTTTTCTGAAATCATCAAAAACTGCAGTAACAACTCTCGTGTCCTGTTTGCTACAGTAAACAGATTAACAAACCCTCCAGTTTCACTGCCTTTAGAACTCATTTCTACATCCAAGTGTAATGAGTTTGCAATATTCTTTAATGACAAAGTTCAAGGCATTAAAAATGCAATAATTTCCACAGCACAAATAACTACTCTGCAGCCAGCTAGACACCTAGAGCTGACACATTTCACACCTGTTACTGACAAAACAGTCGAAGAGACCATCTGCAGTCTGAGTTCATCAACGTGCTGCCTTGATGAGTTACCCACTAGATTCCTAAAGTCTGTGCTGAGCAGTTTGTTACCACAACTTGCTCATCTAGTCAACATCTCACTCCAGACTGGAACATTTCCAAAGGCCTTAAAAACCGCTGTCATTAAGCCTCTTCTAAAGAAGAGCAATCTTGATGCCACAGTACTGAACAACTACCGGCCCATATCAAACCTGCCATTCTTAGGTAAAGTCCTAGAAAAAGTTGTATACCAACAGCTTAGTGACTTTCTCCTGTCTAACAATGCTTTTGATACTTTCCAATCAGGCTTTAGGCCCCACCACAGCACTGAGACAGCTCTGATCAAGGTGACAAATGACATCCGCCTGAACACAGATGCAAGTAGAGTCACAGTCTTAGTTCTGCTGGACCTGAGTGCTGCCTTTGACACAGTTGACCATGCGATCTTATTACAGAGGTTAGAAGACTGGGTGGGAATCTCTGGTCGTGCTTTAAACTGGTTCAAGTCCTATCTGGAGGACAGGAAATATTTTGTTGAAATTGGTAACTGTGTCTCAGACCAAATGGCTATGACCTGTGGGGTTCCCCAGGGGTCAATCCTGGGACCCGTATTGTTCAATCTGTACATGCTTCCACTAGGCCAGCTAATACGCAGCTATAATGTGTCCTACCACAACTATGCAGATGACACTCAGATCTACGTGTCACTGACGGCAGGAGAACACGGGCCTGTAGATACACTGTGTCGCTGCATCGAACAGATCAGTGTGTGGATGCAAAACAATTTCCTCCAGCTAAACTCAGACAAAACTGAAATCATTGTGTGTGGCCCACAGAAACAAAGAGAAAGTGTTATCAGTCACCTTGAGACTCTCTCTCTTAAACCTAACTATCAAGTTAGAAATCTCGGGGTAATATTGGACTCAGACCTGAACTTTAACAGCCACATTAAATTTGTAACATCAGCAGCTTTTTACCATCTAAAAAACATTGCCAGAATCAAAGGAATAGTGTCTAAACCAGACTTAGAGAGACTGATCCATGCGTTTGTCTCCAGCAGGTTAGACTACTGTAACGGCCTGCTCACTGGGCTCTCTAAACGGGCTATAAGACAGCTGCAGTACATCCAGAACGCTGCTGCTCGAGTCCTGACTAGAACCAGGAAATACGACCATATTAGTCCAGTGCTCAGGTCTCTGCACTGGCTTCCTGTCGCTCAGAGAATAGACTTTAAAACAGCTCTGCTTGTGTACAAGTCTCTTCACGGTCAAGCGCCAAAGTACATCTCTGACATGTTAGAGCCATATGAACCAACTCGGGCTCTGAGAACCTCAGGGAGGGGTCTCCTGCTGGTGCCCAGAGTCAGGACTAAACAAGGTGAGGCTGCATTTCAGTTTTATGCCCCTAAAATCTGGAACAGTCTTCCAGAAGATGTGAGACAGGCCTCAACTCTGACAATGTTTAAATCCAGGCTGAAAACAGTTCTATTTAGCTGTGCATATGACACCTGAAAGTATTTTATTTGCACTCTTCACTTTTTAATTACTTAATGATTATTTTAATGGGTTTTAAATTTCTTTCTTTTTTAATTTCTTTCTTTTCTTTTATTTTTTTTTTTTCCTTTTTAATGGTTTTATTGCCTTCTTGTGATTTTATGTAGCTGTAAAGCACTTTGAATTGCCCTGTGTATGAATTGTGCTCTATAAATAAAATTGCCTTGCCTTGCCTTGCTGACACCCCCGGTCCAACTGAAGCCATAACACGGGTAACTTTCATGATACTGTCGACAGTTTTTTTTCCTCTTTTTTTTCGGTGGTGGGTTGTCAGCAGTCTCTGCACTGGTGGTTGGTGGTTTGCTTCGCACCAAAAAGCGCTCCATTTTCCCTCTTTCTCTTTTTTAATGTTGTCCTTCAGCCTTTGATGTGTCACAGTCTCATAATTCCCACCTGCGCAACTGCGTTAACAGCGAAATATGGGTTCTCTGAGGATTTTTTTTTTTTTTAATTCTTTTTAGGAATAGAGTTTTCCTCTGTATTATGAAACGAGTACATACAAAGTACTGATATAGTAAATAAAAATATATATATTTTTGTGTAGTTGTATATTGCACACCAGGACTTGGACACCCTCTGATCGCGGTCTTCATGGTATCGGTTCATGGTATCGTTAACTTTAACGAGTACGAGTAGGAGTATGTTAGAATAGTATCGGCCTGATACCAGTATCGGTGCATCCCTAAATATAATTGTTGAGCCCTCATTTGACCATAAATGTTCAATGCAATGCACCTTATGAATCATGTTGAATAGAAATGAGCCTGCTGATTGGTGGCTATTGATAGCAGAACGTGGCAAAAATAGAGACGGGGATAAAGAAAATTCAAGTCCTCCAGACACAACAGTGCATCCATCATAAAGCGACATCACCATGTTTATATGTTAACAGCAATCAGACTGATTGCCAAAATGAACCCACCAATCAGGGGCATCTCACACCCTGTGATATAATTTGAAAATGGGAGTTTGATAAGTGTACATAGTTTATTTATTTAGCCTGTTTACTTTCTTAGATGATTTGATTAGAATTTTAATAAGCACTCTCAACGAGGGCACAGAGTAAATCTATTGTGTGAGACCTTATTCATCAGTGTGTACAGGTGACATATCCATAAAATCATCCATAAAAAAACAATATTTATACTGTATTTGGTGATATAGGCAAAGTATTAAGGGATATTATTCAAAACTGTGCAGCATATTTTTTTTCTGTTCTATGTTAAGTGTAATTTTCTACAACTGGTAATGATAATTTCTTCATTTAGCTTTGTTAACTTGGCTGAGATGAAGAAGACTGAAACATTTAGTTGTGCTTTCTTACTGAAGGGAGTGAAGACAGGTTTTCCTGAATGTTGCCACATCACGCATCACCCCAGCATCTGAGAAGCTACAAGCCACTTCTGACCACAACTGTCAGTCTGGTTTGTCCTGTGAGTTCTGGGGGTGAACCACTGAGCAGAATTTGATTTTGGATTTGAGTTGGCTTTTATCTTTTTAGAATTAAATAATGCTGATGGAGTTGTTGTGGCTTGATAGCACACGTAACAGACAAATACTTATTTATGAACATTCAGACTACTGCTCTGAATGTTAATCATAAATGTGGATCTTTAATGTGTGCTATGAAACATAAATTAATGTCTGATATCGCCTGACATTCAATTTCTATAATCTTGCCTGAGTTCATCCCTTCACCATGTGAGGCTTCTGTCTCCAAAATCTTTTATTGATATGGGTCACAGTTTCCAAACACATGCATATTTTCCATGAATTTGTTTTTTTATTGAGATGAGAACTTTTTAGACCTTGTGAAAATATGCAGCATTTATAAATGAGACTCCTGGAGTTGTGTAGAAGACTCGCATTAACCGTATGCATAGGTTTGTCTTCACAGGGCAAGTATGCATAATGAAGATGGAGACCATAGTAACAACACACTGTAAACACCAAATTATCAGAACTAATTTACACAGGATAGCAAAACGTCAGAGCAAACAGAATTTCCAGCATGAAAAAGCAATAATAAATCTCTTGTAGTTGGTAGAAGCAAGGTATTTCTCAGTACTGGACAAGTCAGGTGTCATTTATTTGGGAAGACAACAAGTCCTCAATTTGAAATTATCATATAGGTTGTTTGTTCATATCCTTAAATAAGAGTCATTACAGTTCTGCCCCTTGACGTGTCGAGAGGGATATACATTTCCACATCAGAGCAGATGTTGTTCTCAAGCGTTTCCCTGAAGAAGTCACAAAATCCTCATAAGAACAGGAGTTGTGGTTGGATGTTGTGATAAAGCACAGCCAGGACCTACATATGATAGCTGGTTTCTCTTCTGAGTCACGCACAGTTAATACCAAAACACTTGGGGTTAAGAAAAAAGATCATGATTAGAGCAAAAAAAAAGATTCTTTTTACAATACTCCCATCACCCTCATGGACACCATTGTGCTGGTTGCCTTAGTTACATGTAAACACACCATGTCATGGTCAAATTTTGTCACTTACGTAGGTTTAAACAAAAACTTTCCCTCGGTTAGGGTTAGACAACAATCGTAGTCCAGACTTAAATACAATCTTGTCGAATGGACCTTCATGGATGTCATGTCTACAGTTCACACGCATCTGCTGATGTGACCACTAGAAGTCCTGTATTCTTCTAAGAGAATCATAGGTAGTTTCAGCCTGCATGAACAAAGAACCTGTCTGGATGGATTTGGGGAGAGCACAATCACAGTTAGAGGGAACATGTTTTAGAAAGATTTTGAATATTGTGACTGATCCAACATTTCTAGCTCTATATGTGTGAAGAACACATAAAAGGTAGTCAATCAGTCACTCCCTATAGTTCTTCTGATACAGACTGAGATGCATCGCCTGTCAACACAACCCAAGGGTGACACCAGGAGAGAGTCCCACATTATAGAAAACGTTTTATTTAGGTAGATCTACACTTACTGGGAAGCTTTTATTGCATTAATGACGTCATTTAAATGTAGTCTTCACCGTTCCCTCATCTCCTCTCCAGTTTATGTGTGTCTGCTCATTGTCAGCACATTTATTGAATTGCTGTTCTTTTTGAGTCGGCGTAAATGAGAAAAAAAGTGAAAATAATATTACATTGTAGTGCTCTCAACACTGACGGCATAATTCACTTTCTTATATGTGTTCTGTTTTCTGTTATGTTGTTGGTTCATTGTCTTGAATGTTATGATGCATTTAATGGTTGCGGTCTCTTTAAGAGATCCAGTGACGTTTCAGGATAACGGCTGTTCTGTTGTTGCGCGAGCTTATAGTTTTGTCAGTTAATAAACGCGACTCACAGAGTCTTAATGTGAGAAGTTTTCGGCTCATCTTTTCGCCTAAAGGCAACTTCCACAATATTGTCATTTTTATGTAGATTTTTTTTTACTCAGTAGAAATCAGTTTTTTTTGAGATACAATAAATTTTGTTTATCAGTTATAACAGCTTGCACAGTCAAACTAAGGTGTAGTTTTTCAGGGAGAGGAAATCCCCCCCCTTAAAAACAGAAATGAAATTGAAACTGAACTTTAAACATCCTGACCCAAATTTTTAAAACATGAAATATTTGATTTTATTTTCGACTGTCTTTGCTGCTCTCTTAGAGTTTAAAACCTTGCGCTCATAGTCTGTGGCATTTAAACAAAACTTAGCTTTTCTTTCTGATCCATGCTCAGGTTTATCCTCTTTTTGATATGAAATTTTTCCTGTGAATTTTCATTCCTTTTAAGTGAGTACCTGGGTCATGTGCTTCTGGCCAAGGTTTTGTATTTTTTTGCAGTGAATAAGTTTTGCATAAATGTGAAAACTCACCTTGTCAAGTGTCACTATTTTGCAGCATTAATTTGTCTTGTATTCTGTTTTCGAAATGGTGTATTACAGTAGTGTAACCCAGTGTAGGCAGATCAAAGCAACTGTTTAGCATTTCTATTTAGCTTCAGCTACAAGGCCTCGTCCTTTGGGCCTCCTGGCTGCCTTTCCCTTATCCTCACAATTATTGTGCGGGTAACACTAAGCACTCCAAATTAAAGTTTGCCTGCCAAGGAGCGCACATTCATCAACAAAGCTTGCTGAAACGTGCCGTGCTTTCCAGAGTGAATAACGCCAAAGAAATGACTCTTTAAGTGGATTTTCTGCCTGCACCTCTGCATGGCACTCACATCAGAGCGCCCATTTGAAGTCTTTAGTCTTGGAAACATTAATCCCTGTAATTTCAGGTCTGGTGTGCCTCCCCTGTCAGGTACATTAGGGCTGCATTGGAAAACCAGTAAAACAGCGTGGAGGCCCCGGTGTTGTCCGCCAGTAATTAAAATGCCATGTATTCTTCCTGACAAGGTGAGACAGAGTGTCACAGTTTAATGTTTCCGCATGGGAAAAAAAGACGGAAGAGTAGTGGAGACAGAGGTGAGGAAGAGAGATAAAAACGTGAGAGGGTAAATTCCTCTGATGTCTAAAAGTCTTCATTGGTTGAGTCCTTTTGAAATGGATCATGCCTCTGTTTATTTGTGTCTTTACTCACCTATGGAGAGGTTGGTGTCATTGGTTCAGTTTGTTTTTTGTCTGTTTGGTTTTCAAACAGTACTTAACAGCTCATAATTGAGTTATATGGAAAGCGTGGCAATGGGACAATGAAAGGACAGGTTTGATTTTCATGTGTTAAAATAGCACGTATTTTTATTAAGTTCAATTATATTCTGCCTACATCAGAATCAGAATCGCTTTTTATTGCCAGGTATGTGGACACACACGAGGAATTTGACTCCGGTTACACCTCACTCTCTTTAGTGCAACAATTACAAAAAAATAGACAAAAAAATATACATAGAACAAGATTAAATCAGAAGTGCAAATTGGTGCATGGTGCAAGGATGAAACACTGAAGTCCGGTTTTAGCTGTTTAACACAGAGACAGCCTGAGGGAAGAAACTGTTCCTGTGTCTTGTTGTTTTGGCGTACAGAGTTCTGTAGTGCCTTGCAGAAGGGAGGAGTTTAAACAGTTTGTGTCCAGGGTGTGATGGGTCTGCAGAGATGTAACCTGCCCGTTTCCTGACTCTGGACAGGTACAGATCCTGGATGGAGGGCAGGCTGACACCAATAATCTTCTCTGCAGACCTTATTGTCCGTTGCAGTCTGTTTTTTTCCTGTTTGGTGGTTGATCCGAACCAAACGGTGATGGATGAACAGAGAACAGACTGAACAATGGCGGTGTAAAACTGGATCAGCAGCTCCTTAGGTAGGTTGAGCTTCCTGAGCTGCCGCAGGAAGTACAACCTCTGCTGTGCCTTTTTGATGGTAGTGACTGTGTTGGTCTCCCACTTCAGGTCCTGAGAGATTGTGGGGCCCAGAAACCTGAAGGATTCCACAGCAGACACTGCGTTGTTGGTGATGGTGATGGGTGGCAGAGTGGGGGGGCTTCTCCTAAAGTCCACTGTCATCTCCACTGTTTTTAGCGTGTTCAGCTCCAGATTGTTCTGACCACACCAGCAGACCAGCCGTTCAACCTCCCGTCTGTATGCAGACTCATCACCGTCCCGGATGAGGCCGATGACTGTTGTGTCATCTGCAAACTTCAGGAGTTTAACAGACGGGTCTCTTGAGGTGCAGTCGTTGGTGTAAAGGGAGAAGAGCAGTGGGGAGAGTACACACCCCTGGGGGGCACCTGTGCTGATGGTCCGGGTGCTGGATGTGATGCTCCTCAGCCTCACCTGCTGCTTCCTGTCAGTCAGGAAGTTTGTAATCCACTGACAGGTGGAGGAGGGCACAGTGAGCTGGGTGAGTTTGTTGCGGAGGATGGCTGGGACGATGGTGTTGAACGCCGAACTGAAGTCGACAAACAGGATCCTGGCGTACGTCCCTGCAGAGTCGAGGTGTTGCAGGATGTAGTGCAGTCCCATGTTAACGGCATCATCCGCTGACCTGTTCGCTCGGTAGGCGAACTGCAGGGGTTCCAGCAGGGGGTCTGTAATGTCCTTCAGGTACCCCAACACCAGTCTCTCGAAGGACTTCATGACTACAGATGTGAGGGCAACAGGCCTGTAGTCGTTCAGTCCTGTGATGGTGGGTTTCTTGGGGACCGGGATTATTGTGGAGAGTTTGAAGCATGAGGGGACTTCGCACAGCTCCAGGGATCTGTTGAAGATCCGGGTGAAGATGGGGGCCAGTTGGTCAGCGCAGACCTTCAGGCAGGAAGGTGACACACCGTCTGGGCCGGGTGCCTTCCTGATCTTTTGTCTGTGAAAGACTGACAGAACATCCTCTTCACAGATCGTGAGTGCTGGTGGGGGGTCAGAGGGGAGAGGTGGCAGAGTGGCAGGTGATGTCAATGGGGGGGGGGGGGAGAGGTGTGAATGTGTCAAACCTGCAGTAGAACACATTCAGCTCGTCAGCCAGTTGATGATTCTCTGCAGTGTTTGGGGATGGTCTCCTGTAGTTGGTGATGGACTGCAGGCCTCTCCACACTGACGCTGGATCGTTGGCTGAAAGGCTGTTTTTAATCTTTTCAGCGTAGCTCCTCTTGGCTGCTTTCACCTCCATTGTCAGCGTGTTTCTGGCCTGGTTGTACAGGACTCTGTCCCCACTTCTGTAGGCCTCCTCCTTGGCCTGACGAAGTTGCCTGAGTTTTGCAGTGAACCAGGGTTTGTTGTTGCTGTATGTGCGAAAGGTTTTGGTGGGCACACACATGTCCTCACAAAAGCTGATGCAAGATGTCACGGTATCAGTCAGTTCATGCAGGTCTGAGGCTGCAGTCTCAAAAACACTCCAATCAGTGCAGTCAAAGCAGGCTTGTAATTCCACTTTGGCGTTGTTGGTCCATCTCCTCACCGTCTTGACCACAGGCTTAGCAGATTTCAGCTTCTGCCTGTAGGTCGGGATAAGATGAACCATGCAGTGGTCAGAGAGTCCCAGGGCTGCACGGGGGACAGAGTTATATGAGTTCTTAAAAACAGTGTAACAGTGGTCCAGAGTGTTTGTGTCCCTGGTGGGACACTTAATATGCTGTTTATATTTTGGCAGTTCGTGGCTGAGGTTTGCTCTGTTAAAGTCCCCCAAAACAATGAGCAGAGAGTCCGGGTGTTTTTTCTCCACGTTATTAATCTGGTCGGCCAGGTGTTGTAACGCCTCAGTAACACAGGCCTGAGGAGGGATGTAGACTCCGACCAGAACAAACGAGGAAAACTCCCGCGGCGAATAGAACGGTTTACAGTTGATGAAGAGTGTTTCTAGTTGAGGACTGCATGATTTGTTTAGGACCGTGACATCAGTACACCAACCTTCGTTAATGTAAAAGCAGATTCCGCCTCCCCTCGTTTTCCCCGTAAGCTCCGTTATCCGGTCCGCTCGGTGCAGGTGAAATCCAGGCAGGTAGAGAGCAGTGTCCGGGATGTGCTCACCGAGCCAGGTTTCGGTGAAGCACAAGGCAGTAGATCTGTTGAAGTCCGTGTTGGTTGTATTGAGGAACTGCAGTTCGTCCACCTTGTTCGCCAGAGAGTGGACGTTGGCCAGGTGAATAGACGGGAGCGCAGTGCGAAACCCCCGCTGCCGCAATCTGACAAGTGCGCCGGCTCGCTTCCCCCGATGTTTCCGGCGTCTCCAGCGGAGACCACAGAGAGCTGCTGCTCCTCCAATGAGTAGTTCTGTTAAGTTTTCCGGATCGATGAGAACCGAAGAAAAAACTTTGCTGGTGGTTATACCAATGTTTAGGAGTTCTTCTCTGGAGTAAGTGACCAGAGAAGGAGCACAGAAAACACGACAAATGCACAAAAACGTAAAAAACACGAGAGAGCGAAGTACCGAGGCAGCCATCCGCGGCGCCGTCTACATTGGACCATATTCTCTTATGAGCCATCTTAAGACAGCTAATTGAGAAAATATTGATTTGTGCTGGTTATGTCAAACAGTGCACTATATTAACATGAACTGCTTTTGCTTAATCCATGCAATTAAATGGTCTTTGTGGTGGCACAAGCCATAACTCAGTCAATATAGCTTTTCCAAACTTGGCATAATATACGGTTATTAGGGTTTAATGGGTATTTGCGCCTAGGCTTAGCATTACATATCACATTGTTTGGGATAAACTAGTCATACTGAAATTTCCTTTTTCTTTATTTTTCTTTTATCAATTCTGACATTTCTGTTAAAATTATAATTATAAAGCCCATGTTTTGTTTGGGTGGTTCTGGCAGCATATCAGTCTTATCAACCACATTCTACATAGGCACTCAAGATTTCAGGAAACATGTACAATGTTTAAACTCACACAGAATGTTTCTATCATTCTTTCTGCGACCAGAACCTACCATTTCTGTTTTAACACTCTATGGGTTAACCCTCTAGACCCCAACAGAATTTTACAACAATGCCCCAGATTCCTGAGAATTCCGAAAGAAATGGGCAGTTTGAGAAACATTTCAAATAACCAAGAATAACTTGAAAACTAATGACAAGTGTTCATTGTAAGTTTCTTTCTATTTAAAGATTGGAAATGGCTCTTTCAAATGATATGTGATCCATTAGGAATTATTCATTCATGTATTCCATAGACGACCATTGAACTGGATCAAAAAGGATATTTTGAGACTGAACAAATATTCACTCCTCTTTTTAACTTGAAATTGATAGTTATAGTACTGTAGGCATATTTAAGTATTATTTTGCATAACATATCAACATCTCAGGTGATTCTGAACGACCTCAGTAATAATAAAATGAGAGTAAAGTGAATGTAATGAAATTTGTTTTTATTGAAATTCAGTGTAATTTACCCCCTCACCCCCTGCCATACACACACACACACACACACACACACACACACACACACACACACACACACACACACATTTACACACATGCCTACATGTAATGTAAAGCGACCTTGGGTATCTTGAAAAGCGCTATATAAAACTAAATTATTATTGTTATTATTATTATAGACGATAGGCTATAATGCAGAGAAATAGGGGCAGCTTTTTGGTAACCTTCCTCAGAGAAAAAAAGTTTGGGCCCACTTCAGAACTTCACTACAGTACCATGACAAGACTACCACAAACAATTTTCCACAAAATGTATTAAGTATTTCAAATACGTTTGCACAATTACATTTATAAGATTGAGTTGATCGTAGTCTAACTCTGGCAACCTAAATGCTGGGGCTATCACTTGGTGGACGAATGATGGTGACAGGTCCGGTTTGAAATTCTCGCATTATAATCAGGCACGACATCACTTGAAATATTTGTTGATAGGCGCCTTACATAAACCGGGAAATATGTGTAGGCTACTTATACCAGGCAGGTAGTTAGATTACCAGTAGCAAACAAGGAGTTAG
This sequence comes from Odontesthes bonariensis, assembly GCF_027942865.1. Lineage (NCBI taxonomy): Eukaryota > Metazoa > Chordata > Actinopteri > Atheriniformes > Atherinopsidae > Odontesthes > Odontesthes bonariensis. The sequence goes on along the minus strand of NC_134506.1, from coordinate 11,384,154 downwards.
ACTTTTAAAAAAAATCTACAGTTTCGTTTGACATTTCCTCTCCGGAGTTCAGCGTTTCGAGTTGCTCTTGCTAGCGCTGTCACTGGATTACATCGCTAAATAAGGAAGGACTTGGATTTGGAAATTACTACTACTATTACTACTATTTCGGGATCTTCAATGGTAACCAACAGATAAGGTAATGATCATCATCATCTGTGCTTTATTATCTCTTAGTTTGGGTGTAGTCTGTAGTATGCTCTGTTGAAGGACACTGACCGGCAAGCTCCCAAATAACTAACGATAAATAAGCTGGAGGTAGTATGGCTAATCAAAACGGCTGTAGGTGACAAGGTTGGCCACTACATCTCAAATTTAGGTTGTATATCTATCTAAATCACATTTACAACTTACGTTAGTGTCACTGAAATCCGAGTCGGACAATTGCGAGCCGGTGCAAATTGCCAGGTAAACATCCGCGGTCTTTTCGGAGCTGTCATTTTCTTGATCTTGATTTTCTTGAATTGAGTGGCTGAGGTAATCGAGTGATAATGAACGAAGCTGGTAGCTACAAAGTAATACTTGGCACACTGCGAACTAATATGAAACATAACTACAGTAGATAGCACAATTAGCCGGCTAGTGAAGCTGCGCCCAAACGCAGAACCTCCGCTCTCATATCAGTCTCAACTGCGGCCAAGAGACATCCCTCAAAAACATGACAATATCTCGAAATAATTGTATACAAACATATATATTTTAATACAACAATCTGTTCATTAAGCTGTTGTGAACTAGTGAAGTGTGTAGTTACAGTTCAGCAACATCATTTTCCCGTAGTAAGACGTGTATTTTCATGCCGGCCGGCGGCGGCCGCTATGGGAGAATAAAGAACGGCCGGCAACGGCCGCTATGGGGTGTAGAGGGTTAAGGCCTAAAAAAAAAAAAAAGTTTGGTTCCTGTTGGTTGTCAGTTGATGTCATGGGTAGGTAGGGAATTTATTTAATTTTTTTATTTTCTATTTTTTTTCCAGTGGCAGCGAGTGATAGGTAGATTTTTTTTTTTTTTTTTTTTTATTACAGCAGCAATGGATACTCCCACCATGTTACACACACACACATTTTTATATGAACAAAATATTTAGTCGATACAACCTGGACCATTGGCATTGAAGACATCTCAAGCAATATTTCATAAATAAATGTAATAGTTTAGTTAAAGTGTGTTCTGCGACTCATAGCCCTGTTGTCCAACATTACTGCCTGCCTCTGCTATTCTGCCTAACACAAAACAATTGAAATATTTTTTTTATATATTATGTAGCCTATATATATTCATAAAAATGATAATGATAGTTTGCTATATGATATGAAAAATATCTCATTTTTTTGCAAAACATTATGGGCGTGAAAATGAAACCTTGAAAATCGGCTCGGCGCATGCGCAAAACCACAAAGTAGCAATTCTCGACAAGTAGGAGAAATCAACTGAACACCAGCTGCTGACACAAATGAACAAGTGCACTGCTTGACTTCTTCAAGGACATTTTCGAAAGATTTCCTACCCAATCTTACAATTTTGTTTGTCACGCTATTGCATGGAGAAACAATGGAGACCACGCATATATCCATCTTTCTCCCGCAACCATATAACACGCGCTACCGATCCAGTCTGCATGCAGATCTCAAGTGAAGTCGTTGTTTTCACGAGAGCATGCGCTCATCCTTGTACAGGATGAAGAGGTGCTGTACAAAAACGTAATTATACTTTGCATTAAAAAAAAATGTATTTGTGTTCTTTTTTTTTTTTTCTTCCCCAAGCTCATAAAATAATTTGGGTCGCACGTAAATTGACAGGGTCGGTCGGAAACCGGAACCAAAAAATAATTTTTTTTAGGCCCAATCAATCCCCAAAGAGTTTTTCCACCACAGCGGTTCCAGTCGTGGTTTGGAGGCAGTGCCTCATGTAGTGCCAGTTGTCTCTGTTTTGTACAGTGGCCCTGAAGTGCAAATCACAACGGCAAAAGAGAAAACATAACGGCAAATCAAAAGACATACACTGAAAAAAATAACTCACAAGATTTTCTTAAAAAACCCTTTGTAAGTATTTGCACTCTTATGATTTAAGTAAGATTTAATGCTGCAATATCAAGTAATACTCACTTGCAAAGTATATTTTACTTACCATAAAACATAAGTTGTGAGGATATTAAGTAATATTTACTTAATTACATCTAAGTTTTATGTTAAGTAAAGTCTATTTGTTTTTCATAGGCAGGAACATCATTTTACTCTAAATTTTAAGTAAATGTTATATATCTGTAGTATTTGCTGTTATGAAGTAATTTAGTAGATTTTAATTATTTTCTTGTGCTTGACATTTTAATTTACTTGGTTGCATTACATTACATTACTCACTAAAATTAGGTAATCATTGCCATTATTCTTTTGATAAATGTTACCAAATAAATTTAACCAATACTCTATGCATTTAATATATATTTATCACATATCACACAACTAAATTACAATGCAATTAAACTGCTTATTTTTCATTTTAAACAGTTAAACAAGAACAGTCAAAGTAAATCCACTACTATTGTGGATTGAATTGCCCAATCTTTTATGGGGCAGCCATAAGTTTAACATTGGCATGAATGACATGAAAACAACAGACAGTGAATCCAATATACACTATTGGGACAAAATATTAGGAACACTGTCAACATAATGCACTATAATGGTAGACCAGCACCAGGACCGGGGTGGATAATTTGGAGAATCGGGAGAGTTCCCGGTGGACCGCTTCACTTTTGGCCCGGTCGAGAATTTAATTTTTTGACATTTGTCACGTTAGTCCATCTTCACTTAAAATAGGCTACACACGTCCCGCATTCCGACACTGCAGCCTCTGCATAGGTTGTACCATGCGGGGGAGTTTTCCACTCCCAAATAGTTGGTTGGTTGGGTCCATATAGCCTGTTTTTTCCAATAGCTACCGATAGCTGGGCCGGTATCGTGCCAAAAAGTTATTGTCTGCCAGAATCTGATTTCCGGCCACGGGAGCGAGCACAGCAGCCCGTTGAGCTGTAGCGCAAAACCATCTGCTTTTCTCTGGATTAAGCGGTCATAATATGCAGATACACACAACCACCTAAAAACTTTCCTGAAAAAGTCCTCTCTTGAAGGTTCTACTGTCAGGGCATGTAGTGAGGTGGCACAGCAAGGTCAAGAGGATAGTGGCGGACTACCATATATGGAAAAACCAGAGATGGAGCTTGAAAGCAGAACCTGTTCCTCCTGCAAAAACTGTGCCATTTGTGTCCCATTTAATACTCTCACAGTACAACCTCACAGATGTTTATCATGTCATTGGGTTAGCATATAAGTTTCTGTTGACTTTGTCCATCACACAGGTTGCATGTGAGAGATGCTTCTCAACCTTAAAATTTATGAAGAATAGGCTACGAAGCTCATTGAGTCAGGAAAACTTGGAGGCTTTCATGATAATGTGTACAGAGAAGGAAATCCTCATGTCTATAAGCAATGACACAGTTATAGATGAAGTGGCTGAAACCACGGCACTGCTTAGGCGGTAATTGATGCTGTAGATGCTGTTGGTGCTTGTCACAATGTAACTGTATACTGTACTGTAAACATTAGGTCAATATGCCTCTTTGTTGAAGAGTGGGATACGTTTCAAATGCTTTGTTTATTTATTTCTGCTTTTGTTAATTTACAGTGCCTTGAACTTTTCAACCTTTTGCCACATTTCAGGCTTCAAACATAAAGATATAAAATTTAAATTTTTTGTGAAGAATCAACAACAAGTGGGACACAATCGTGAAGTGGAATGAAATTTATTGGATGTGTCAAACCTTTTAAAAAAATAAAAAACTGAAAAGTGGGGCATGCAATATTATTCGGCCCCTTTACTTTCAGTGCAGCAAACTCACTCCACAATGTTGTCCCAAATGACTGATGATGATAAATAGAATCCACCTGTGTGTAATTAAGTCTCCGTATAAATGCACCTGCTCTGTGATAGTCTCAGGGTTCTGTTCAAAGTGCAGAGAGCATCATGAAGAGCAAGGAACACACCAGACAGGTCCGAGATACTGTTGTGGAGAAGTTTAAAGCCGGATTTGGATACAAAAAGATTTCCCAAGCTTTAAACATCCTAAGGAGCACTGTGCAAGCAATCATATTGAAATGGAAGAAGTATCAGACCACTGCAAATCTACCAAGACCTGGCCGTCCCTCTAAACTTTCATCTGGAACAAGGAGAAGACTGATCAGAGATGCAGCCAAGAGGCCCATGATCACTCTGGATGAACTGCAGAGATCTACAGCTGAGCTGGGAGAGTCTGTCCATAGGACAACAATCAGTCGTACACTGCACAAATCTGGCCTTTATGGAAGAGTGGCAAGAAGAAAGCCATTTCTCAAAGATATCCATAAAAAGTCTTGTTTAAAGTTTGCCACAAGCCACCTGGGAGACACACCAAACATGTGGAAGAAGGTGCTCTGGTCAGATGAAACCAAAATCGAACTGTTTGGCCTCAATGCAAAACGATATGTTTGGCGTAAAAAAGCAACACAGCTCATCACCCTGAACACACCATCCTACTGTCAAACATGGTGGTGGCAGCATCATGGTTTGGGCCTGCTTTTCGTCAGCAGGGACAGGGAAGATGGTCAAAATTGATGGGAAGATGGATGGGGCCAAATACAGGACCATTCTGGAAGAAAACCTGTTGGAGTCTGCAAGAGACCTGACACTGGGACGGAGATTTATCTTCCAACAAGACAAGGATCCGAAACATAAAGCCAAATCTACAATGGAATGGTTCACAAATAAATGTATCCAGGTGTTGGAATGGCCAAGTCAAAGTCCAGACCTGAATCCAATCGAGAATCTGTGGAAAGAGCTCTCCATCCAACCTCACTGAGCTCGATTGGGCATGAATGGGCAAGAATTTCAGTCTCTCAATGTGCAAAACTTATAGAGACATACCCCAAGCGACTTGCAGCTGTAATTGCGGCAAAAGGCGGCGCTACAAAGTATTAACGCAAGGGGCCGAATAATATTGCACGCCCCACTTTTCAGTTTTTTATTTGTTAAAAAAGTTTGACACATCCAATAAATTTCATTCCACTTCACGATTGTGTCCCACTTGTTGATTCTTCACAAAAAAATTAAAATTTTATATCTTTATGTTTGAAGCCTGAAATGTGGCAAAAGGTTGAAAAGTTCAAGGGAGCCGAATACTTTCGCAAGGCACTGTATCAACCTATCCTTGTGGAATAGTGGAATATTTTTTGTTAACTTCTATTTGTTGAACCATGGTATCAAATTTTTTTTTTTTTTTTTTTTTTTTTTTTTTTTTTTTCATATTTTATTTAACCAGGTGAACCCCATTGAGATCGAAATCTCATTTTCAAGGGGGACCTGGGCAGTAATCTGCAGGACATATCAACCTGGTTACAAAAATTAAAATTAATACATACTTATACACAGAGATAAAACAGTATAAAACAATTTAAAAACAATGACACTGTTTAAAAGAATCTCGTTGCCTGTTTTTTAGAATCGCTCGAAATAAATCGAGTGAAATCCATTCAGTCATCTTGATTTCAGACTGTAGCTGATTCCAGAAAGTGGGAGCCATCACACTGAAAGCTTGCTTCCCTTTCTCAGTTCGGAAGCGTGGAACATGCAAACGAAAGATGTTATTGGAACGTAAAGAATGGGAATTAACAGATCTAGTTAAAAGAGAGTGTAAGTATGCTGGTGCCAAGCCAAGCAGAGATTTATAAATCAGGATCAACAAATGATTGTTTCTCCGTACACTTAGAGGAGGCCATTCAGCTTTAGCATACAAATCACAATGATGTGTGAGACGTCTACAACCGGTTACAAATCTTAAAGCACAATGATAAACAGTATTTAATGATTGAAGACATTTGGTCGAAGCATTCATATATAAAACATCGCCGTAGTCCAGGAGCGGCAGAAATGTTGCAGCTACCAATTTACTTCTAGCTTTAAGAGAAAAACAGGACCCATTTCGGTAATAAAACCCAATCTTCATCTTCAGTGTACGACACAAATTTGCTATATGACTTTTAAAAGAAAGCTCTTTATCTAAAATAAAGCCAAGATATTTATAATTACTGACAAACTCAATTTGTGTTCCTGCTGTAGTGGTGAGCAATGGGGGAACATCTGTTATTTTTTTAGAATGTGAAAAAAACATTGCTTTTGTTTTTTCCACATTCAGGACCAACTTCAGCGTTTGTAAGCGGGTTTGAACTACATTAAATGCAGACTGCAAATACTGAATTGCCTGTGCCAGTGATGTAGCATAGCAGTAAATTACCAAGTCGTCGGCATAAAAATGATAAAAAGCATTTGACAGATTTTCACACAAGTTATTTATATAAATAGAGAATAAAAGTGGCCCAAGAACTGAGCCCTGTGGGACACCATTTAAAATCGTACAAATAGAAGAATTGAAGCCGCCCAGTTGAACTTTCTGGGTTCTATTTGACAGGTAATCAGCAACCCACATGATAGCTTGATGTGAGAGCCCGATTTTGTGTAAAATATCAATTAAAAGCGTGTGATTTACTGTGTCAAATGCCTTTGATAAATCAATAAATAGAGCGACGCAATGCTTTTTGTTATCAAGAGCCTGAATTAAGTCATTTATAACCGTTAAAGTGGCAGTAACAGTACTATGTTTTTTCCGAAATCCAGATTGTGCAGTTTGTAAAACACAATTGCAATCTAAAAAAGTCTTTAATTGATCTGCAACTAATTTCTCAAGAATTTTAGCAAGGATACACAGTTTAGAAATTGGTCTGTAATTGTTTGCCTGTGATGATTCTCCACCTTTAAATAGAGGCACAACAAATGCTGATTTCCAGACATTAGGGATTTTATTTGAGTTTAGACTTAAATTATAACTATGAGACAATGGCTTCACTATAAATTCAGCAGCTAATTTTAGAAAAAAAGGATCCAGATTGTCTGGCCCTGCTGATTTCTTTATGTCTAAATTTTTCAATTCTCTGAGAACCTCGGCTGCACAAATAGGGGAAAAATCGAAAGTGGTGACGTTACAATGATTTTTCAAAAACTGTTCATCAGTATTTATATTCACACCAGATGAATTTAAATCATCGAATAGAGAACCAACAGAGATAAAATGATCATTAAAATAATTTAAAATTGCTAATTTATCAGACACCATTTTACTTTTGTCCCAAACAAAATTTGGAAAATCACTCTGAGGCGCTTGTTCAGTAGCCAATTTCACTGTTTTCCAAAATTTCTTTGGATCATTTAAATTTTTTGTCATTTCTGCAAGAAAATAGTTTGACTTTGCTTTCTTAATTAATGATGTACACCTATTCCGCAATTTCCTGAAACAGAGCCAGCTCTCCTCAGTATTGTATTTCCTTGCTGTAGCCCAAGCTGCATTTCTTTGTTTAAGGAGTGCCCCAATATCTGGGGAAAACCATGGATTATTTTGTCCCTTCACCCTGATTTTACGTATGGGAGCATGTTTATTTATTAGTCTTAAAAACTCTTCATAGAAATACTGCCAGGCAAGGTCAACATTGTCAAAAAGAGAGATTCTATTCCAGTTAAAAAATTGCAAGTCATGAACAAAAGCTTGATCTTTTAAGCGTTTTAAATCTCTTATGGTTAAGATACGTGGTTTAGGTTTAGGTAACTTGAGATTTCTAACTGTGCCTACAGCACAATGATCACTAAGGTCATTTGCAAAAACTCCTATTCCTGTATATTTATGCGGAGCATTTGTCATAATTAAATCAAGAAGTGATGAATTTTGAGGGCATTTGTTGTTAAGTCGGGTGGGATAATTTATTAACTGGGTAATATTTAAAGAGTCACAGACAGTTTTTAGGCTATCTGAGGATGCTTTCAACCAGTCTAGATTTAAATCTCCTAACAACACAAATTCATTTTTGTTTAGGTCAATTAAATATTTGGACAAATTTGGCAGTACATCACTGACAGCAGAAGGTGGTCGATAACACCCTATAACTGTGATATGCTGGTCCTTAGCAAATTCAATTTTCAAGGCTAGTAATTCGAATTGTTTAGGAATGGATACAGACGATATAAGTGTAACATGGAAGTTATTCCTTACATAGATGGCAACACCACCACCTTTCCCAACTCGATCACAACGAAAAATATTATAACCTTCCAAGGAAATATTTTTATTTGTAATGGAATTTTTTAGCCATTAAAAAAAAACTACAGGATAGTAAGAGCTGAACTGTTGCTTCATTTATCCAATTTCCACTACCATGGAAAAAGTGGGAAAAAAAAGTGGCCTGAAATTCCCGGGCTGAAAAGTGGCCCTACTCTGGCCCTGACCAGCACTGTCACCATCCACCCTAAAACTGCAATCAAATTATCACCTTTCTGACAATGTAAATAAAAACTGAGCATGTAGAAGCTTAACAAAAGCAGAAGCTGGCAGAGCTGTGTACTGGAAATAATTGCATTAGATTGTGTAGGTGTCCCATTACTTTTGTACATGCAGTACAGATCTGGAATAGTGCTTTTCAAATATGCAGTGAAAAACTTACAACCCTCTGAAACAGAGTTTCAAAATTCATTACAGAAATATAATACTTAGATATTCAAGAACATTTGACACGCACAAACATGCTCAAAACAACTTCTGAGAGAGGGTCAGGAATATATATTCATACTGTAGTCACAATCTTTAAAAACATAATTTACAGTTTTGAGTCCCAAGGTGTTCAAAATGTTACTTCTGTGTTAAAACTACATGAATTACATACAAGACACGAAAATTAAACTATCTGCCCTTACTGTTGAGTCTGTGTATGATTTCTAGACAAAGGTGCATGAAGTTTTAAATAAACCCCCAACTTTTAAATAGACAAGGACAATCTGAGTACAAGTAGGGTAGTGACCGGCCTTGACCAGTGTGTGGATGCTTCAACCTATAATGTTTAATGAGCTCTAAACGTTTTGATGACCTAAAATTGCATCTTTTGCACGGCCATTTCATATCACAAGAGGCCTACTCTTTATCCCTGTTGAATTCCTCCTCGACCTCCTCTCCTTAGACCTAAACTCCAACTGTCCACAAAGCCCACTGGCTCCTCCAAAGGGCCCCCTGAAAATGAAGAGTAAATCAGTAAATCAGTAATAATGAACTACTAACTTTTTAGACTTTTACACTTCAAATCATGAACAATTTTAAACAATTTATCAAGAACCCATCTTCAATTGGGAACTTCATGCCAATATTGTTCCTTATGTAGTATCTATGTGGGGGAAAATTATGTTTGTAGATCAATGACCAAGAAAGAAGTGTCTGTTTGTGAAAGAAAGATAGTTTTGAGGGGATTTTTTCAACATTATAATTACAAAGTAAAACAACATGTAGGCCTTCTAATTTAGAGAAAATAAAGTTTGGTTGGTGTTTGTTTGTGATCTCACTTGCTCTTTCATTACTGTTTTACACAATACAAACTACTTAGTTAAGGTTAGGTTTTAAAAATGAGATGGTTGAGGTTAGGAAAACATCTTGGCTGGCATTGAAACAAATGGAACGTGATAATGTTTCATATCAAAATATCTTCTTGGTGGTTTACTGGTTGCAAACACACACACAGAATGGGCTGTAAACATGAAACACACGTCCCACTGAAATGCATGTTTCTTTTCATCACTATGAATACATTTTCTGTTTAGTGACCCATATGATTTAACATGAGACCACACTGAAAGACCAAAAGCGAAACTTAAAGCTGCAAAACACAAACCAAAGGACATATTTGATGGTGGCTAAGCCTATGATGATTATTACCACACACACTGCATTCTTTCAGTGAATGACAAATAAATTAGAGGCATCCATTAAAAGAGTCATGTCATCCATAACTAATTTGAATACTGCTATTCTTTTTTAGTGTCCTTTGGTCAAACAGAGCTGCGCTTTGCTGGATTTACTAAGAGTTTTATTACTACATGAATTAATGACTCTTCCACCAGCTGGCTATACTAGAAAACAAAGCTCAGGTTTCCAGCACAACCAGCGGATCCTTCTGTTGGCCACAAAAGGGAATCAGAGCGCGAATAAAGAGAAGGTTAAGGTCTGCTGAGTGAAGGATTGTAATGGAGCAGCTTGACAGTGAGGATGTCTTCATTTTCCCAATATTGAAGTTTAAAAAATGGAGCCCATCTTTCCCACCTGGGTGTACCTTGAGCTGTCTGAATAGAAGTTATTGCTTGCTCAGAGTGTGCCGAGGAGGCCTTGGGGATTTGGTCATCAATTAATCACAAAATCCCCAAAAGATACTATTCATCAAAATGTAATGGTTTTTTTGCAGATGAATAACTTCACAGAAAAAGACCAGATAGATCCAAGGAATCAGTTTCAGCTTTGTTCTCTTAGTTGATTGATGCAACACTGGAGATGTTAGAATAAATGGGGGGGGGGAGCTAAACTAGTTGGCAAATCTGGGGTTCTACTAAAAGTGGTTTACATGTTTTTTAATGTTGAAAAAAAACTGAAACACTTTTCTCTGGCTTTTGGCATCAAGTCCAGGAAGAATAATCTGGACAAGAAATTAGGTGTTTCAGATGGTTTGTAACAATTTTTAACTGTATATGGGTGGGAATGACCATTTGGGTTGGACTTTGACATTTGTAACCAAACAGATATATTACATGCACTAAAAAAGCCATAGAGCGAACTGGAAATGAGAAAGAATGTCAACAGGGATAATAGGACCTCTTCAAGTAGAAGTACATTGGATAACATTTGATAAAATGATTTACTTAAATTTCACGTACATCAATTTAATGACATAAGCTGTCACTAATTAGTCTGTGTTGTGGGTGTTAGAAAACTATAGAAAGTATCAAAACCTGGTTAAACTAGCAAGGAAGTGGTCAGGTCACATTTAAAGAGCAACTTGCTGCTTGCATTATTCAAAAACGTGTATAGTTCCGGGAATACATAATATCTTGTTGAAATATGTTTGATTTGATGCATTTCATGAGACATGAATGCAGACAGTCAGATGAAAAAGTGGGCAATCTGAGCAGTGCTCCTAAAACCTTTTTTTGTTGGAAATGTGTCTTTGTGATTGTGCAGGCTGCAGAAATTCCAGGATTTATTCATCTTACCGAACTTGCTTTCCTGCTTGCATTTTGTGCAAGTGAAGAAACGGGACTTCGTTGATATATCGAAGCTTCACACAAAAACACTGTGAACACAGCTGTTATGGTGAGCTTACTGGCTACATGCTGACGTTTTGCCGGAAGACATGTTGCATCACTTCCTCTAACCTTGTTTGTGTTCTGTGGAACTTCTCGCTTCTCAAGGATTAAATACCACTGAATTTCTTCTCAAAAGTTACATACTTTTACATTGTGAACTCTATCACACGATGTGTTTTATTCTAGCACCCATCTATAAAGATCTTTGGTATTTTGACATGTTTTCACTTTTCTAGCGGTGTGTCTGTTTCTCAAGCTTATCATGGCTGCCAGCCCTCTCACTCCATCTCCTGCCTTATCTTGTTCCATTTGTGAGATGTTTAGTGATAATGTAACATATGTGGTCTTTTTGTAGTTTAGGAGGCAAGGTTATCCAAATTTAAATTTTGGCTCTGCACTGTTGAAAATCGCCGATAGCTAGGCAGGTCCCTGTAGCTGGTTTGGAGCCACCTAGGGTAGCTAATCCTGTTAGCTGTCCGCCAGCTTGCCCTGAGCAACTAGGACCCCAGGCTGGCTGGGTGAAGTTCAGGAAGAGGACGCATAGCTCTAAAGTCAAGCCTATAGTTCACCATCAACTTGTTTCTGATAAATTTATTCCACTCAGCGACACACCCGCTGAGGAAAAAACTCTGGTAATTTGCATTAGAGATGACCCAATATAGTCAAATATATTCCAGGGGCCAGGCCAGGTGAGATAGAATCCAATTGAAAACAGCTGACTAAGGCTACCTTTACACAGAAACGATCTGAAACCAAAACGCAAAAGTGGCGTTTCGTTTTCACTTTTAAATCTGCATTTAGACAAGCGTTTTAGGGCGAAAATCTGCGTGCATACAGAAACGCAAATATGTGTGACGTTTCTTAACGACAGGTACAGGCGCCCTCATGTTTGTTACTTGTCCCTCAATGTGAGGACGGAGTTCCTCACTCAGGGCATACAGAGACTCCATCGACATGCGAAAATTTTCATGGCACGCTTAGTCGTCTACCACTCCATTCATGAAGTTATCCCACCGCTGAGAAGTCCTCCCAGGTCTTACCCACAGCTGCCTAGGTCGCCTGCTCTCTCTATGAACTTCAAGAATTTCGAGAACGTAGTTCATATTTTTGGTCTGTTCTTTACTACTCTCGCTCATCATTGCTGTTATGTGATTAAATGACTCTTGAACGTCAATTACCACACCTAAGGCGAGTTGAAAGTCCGCAGGGACGGACATGTTGATAGCCTACTGATGTGTTTCCCACGGTTTTCTGGCGCTTTATTATGCTTGTCACGTCATTTCTATGTGACGAGAAACGCAGTTTTGCGTTTTTCATCCTTACACGGTGGCGCGACAGTGGAGCGTTTTCAAGAATTCCACTCTGGAGGGCGGTTTCACTTTTTTGCGTTTTCATGCCCCCAAAACGCCGTTACCATCTAAACGATATAGTGCATCCGCAAAAAGGTTTTGCGTTTTTTGTTTTTTTTTTGTAACTTTATTTATAGGTTTTCACAATTATACAAGCAACCCAAATCCCACCCACCCAGGTGTACACATAATACATACAGTACTCAGTTTAGAATACAATAATAATAATACCAAAATGATAATGAATAGATAAACAAAAAACAAACAAATAAACAAAAAAAATGACAAATGTATAGCATGAAGAAAAAAGAAATGGCAGTAATAACAATAATAATAATAGAAAATAAATAAATAAAAACAATAACATCAATAACAAAAAAGGAGGTCTGCTACCTTGAGGAGTATCTCAACATTTAAACACATTATGTGGATTTATTTCTGAGTGTCATCTTGTAAACAGTGCAACTGTGCCGCACCCAGTGCCCTGAAGTATGCACCATTGATGCTTAAGAGAAAGAAAGACTGTCAGCAAAATCTAGGAAAGGACTCCATGTTTTGTGAAACCTGTTAGAAGACCTACCCCTTGAGTATCTAAGCTTTTCTAAGGGCAAAAAAGCCAAGACCTCCTTGACCCAACAGAGGAAAGACGGGGGGTTAGCAGATTTCCATTGCCGCAAGATAAGTCTCCTAGCAAGAAGTGAAGCAAATGCAATGGCATGTGCTTGGGACGTAGAAACCTGAACATTATCGCCTATAACACCAAAAACAGCAGTGACTGGATCTAATGGGATGGGCCTGCCACACATATGTGTAAAACCATCAAATATTTGAGTCCAGAAATTAGTCAGAGATGGACACGACCAGAACATATGTCCAAGAGTGGCCACGCCTTGACGACATCTCAAACAATGTGAGTCAGTGTTGGGATAAATGCTGGCCAACCGTTCCCTGGAAAAATGAAGTCTGTGTAGAATTTTGAACTGAATCAGATTGTGTCTAAGGCATAAAGATGAAGTATGAATCCAATCCAGGCAACCTTCCCATGTCAATGCTGGGATTGGAACACCAAGGTCCTGTTCCCAGGTGCATCTAATCTTCTCAGTTGAAGGCATAGCTAAATTCAAAATAATGTTGTACATAAAAGCAATGTTGCCCTTACAAGTAGGATCCGGCCCAAGTATTTGATCAAGCAAATCATTATCAGGTAAGTGAGGAAATGGGTAATGTTCTCTGGCAAAACTACGTGCCTGTAAATATCTGAAGAAATGGACCTGAGGTAGTGAAAAATTCTCGCGTAAGGTCTCAAAGGAAATGAAAGTGTTACTCAAAAATAAATCATTGAAAAACACTATGCCACTATCATACCATAAAAGAAAAGCTGAATCTGTTTTTGCAGCAGGAAAAATATCATTATTAATTATGGGCATAAAGCCATTTGAGTGGGTCAAATTAAAATGCTTTCTAAATTGGCGCCATATTTTAAGGGTGTGTTTAGTCACAAGATTGGAAGGAGAGTAGTTAGATTTTTTAGAAAAGGAAGTGCAAAGGCTAGCTAGTGGTGTAGAATAGGGACAGGATTCAATTTCCATGCCCACCCAGGTGGCGCTATCTCCTGTCCTAAATGAAGTAATCCAATGAGGCAGTTTAGAGAGATTGGCCGCCCAATAGTAGATAATAAAGTTGGGAAGTGCAAGTCCACCTGCTAGTTTGGGCATCTCCAAAATACCCCTCCTTGCTCTTGAGACAGAGTTGTTCCAAATAAATGATGAAATATGTGAATTCAGATCTTTAAAGAAAGCAAAAGGGAGAAACAATGGCAACATTTGAAACGCATACAGAAATTTAGGAAGGACTGTCATCTTCACTGTGTTAACACGACCTGCTTGTGAAATGGGCAAGGTAGACCACCGGCTCGTTTTGCGTTTTTAACCCGTTTTCGTTTCCGTGTAAAGTGCCCCTAAGGATAAGCTTGAATACAGTGAATAGTTATTCATTACAGTGGTAATGACACCCGGTGACACCAATCAGAGGTCACTAAAATTAATGTTGTATCTGTGTTTAATTTTGCAAAAAGCCATATCGAACTTGAACAGGCTATATAGATTTCTTTCCCTAGAAAGAAATTCTAGGGAAAACTTAGTCTTATTAGAAGAGACGGCATCTATCCCACTTTGGAAGGAGCGGCTCTCATGTATATGGCTGAATTTTTTAGTCATCCAAACCATGACAACCCAGGGTTGAGATCAGGACACAGTTGTATCTTTGAAGTGCCTTGAGATTATATGGCGCTATATTAATAAAATCTAATTGAATTTAATTGAATTTCCAGATGGGATGTAGACACCAGAATGATGTGTGATTGTTAGGGGATAACAGTTCACTTTAGAACACTGCAATTCTTCAGATATCCACTAATATAATGGTTTACCTTTAATTTGACTTGATTTACCTCCCTCTTTAACTGCAATGTTTCTGGCACCATAAGATGTAGTCTCACTGTGTGATATGACTAAATCTATCCAATCGTTGGGCATTAAGTCCAATTTTGCAATACTGTGACCGCAATGTAAGCAAATATTCAAAAAACGCAGGTAACTCATGAGCAGATTTGTTCAGTTTTCCACTGGTTTTCCTCACACAGTGAACAAATTTTTGTCTCACAGCTCTTATTTCTCCTAATGCTTGTCTTTCCCTGATGTCTTTGACAACGATAGGTCTCATAATTATAAGGCTAGAATCTGCCATATGCATTTGCAGTTTCAGTCTCTAGCTACAAAGTCTTTCCATATATTGTTACGCTGGTTCTAGCTCTCTTCTTATTTCTGTATCATTGTTGAGGTATGTTTTTTTTAAGGATTACTAAATTAATGCAGATCTACATTAGTGCATTTAATATCTTCTTTTTCTGTCTGTAAACCTAGCCCTTGCCATATACTCCAACTCTTCAAATCACTTGGGTTGCTAAAATGCAAGCTGTTCTTTAGGCAAGATGAAGTTTGACCTGGCACTTATAATTAAAAGAAAAGTTCATGCAAGAAACAAGATAAGTTTCGTAGTCTCGCTTGGTGAAGAAAGACAAAAAGAGGGCTTTAAAATCTAACTCATTTGGTCCAAACTAACAAAAAGTGATGTTCTCTGTATTGATCTTCATTATTGTGATAGAATCATGTACCCAATCTGGAGCTAAAAGTTAAGTAACCCAACTACAGTACAGAATCTTACCATGATTTGCAGGCAGAAAACTCATGACTAGAGTAAAAGCCAAAAGCTAATGAGCACAAGCTCAAAGTGCAACGTCTGACTTTGTTACATGGATGAATCAGGCGACCCTCGAGGCTCTGACACGGTTTGTTTGGTGTTTTGACAAAGGGCAGTAAGCATGTGCAAAAGCAAGTAAAGTGTAGTAGCTAGTAGTCCAGTGTGGTAACAGGGTTTAATGAAGTCTCTGCAGGGAGTGCATACAGCTTTTCAACATCCATACTCAGAATAAAGATGAGTTTTTGTCAGTGTTGAGCTTTGGTGTTAGCAGTATAGCTTTTTGCCAGTTGCAGAGTGCATCGTTGTAAAATCAGTTCTGAGCAACCTACCAAAAGGGTAAAAAAGATTAAGTATTTGAGTTTTAGTACAACTTTGCTCTTTTTTTCTACTGAGGTTGGTCATACTGGGAGGTTTCCTTGTATTGGTTCATTTTTCTACTGTCATGCATGGAAATTCATTCAAATCTAATTTTACCTGCACATATGGAGTTTCTGCTAACAGTGATATTAACAGGGACAGAGGGATGATTGTTTTATGAGCATGCATACAATTCACTCTTAGTAAATAATAGGCACATACTGAGGAGAAAATGGAGAGGAATGACTAAGATGCTGCATGGAAATTGTGAATTTTGGTCACTCTTTTTCAGTACTTTCACAAAAACACTGTTTTTGATTTTTGTGCCTGGGTGGTCTCTACTAGCCTCCACCCCAGGGGAGGGACAAATACGGATCTGTTTTTTTGGGGGACTGAGAAGGGTTTATAACAGACTTTGGCAGCTTGTCCATCTGTGCTGACTGTCACTGTATCTTGGTTTTCAACATATTTTCTTGAAGTGTGGTCACACACAACTCCTAATAATAGATATTAAAACAGAAAATGACTCATTGAAAATCTCATTGAAATAAAACAATTTAAAATATGAAAATAAAAACATGTTCTTTGATATTAGTTTGTTGTCGTTAGTTGCATTACTACTTGGATCTCAGATATTTGGCATCACAAGCACTTCACATCATGCATCAAAAGTCTTATCAGACATGGAAGTGAACACTGATGTGTGCACTGAAAAATCAGACTATCTTCTATTGCATCATCTATGCCCTACAATCTATTAACAGCAAACTGAATTATCCACCCACACCTCACCTTTGACAGTTACACAAGCATGAAACTAAATGATGATGTGATTTGTTTTTCTTGTAGAGTACACATTCTTATATATTGTAGAATGCTTATAATCGTTCCTTTATCTCAGCAGAGTATTACAGAAGACAAGTATTTGCTTAAAATGCATCAACTACCTTTACTGGAGCTATAATCAAGTTTACTGAAATAAAAGGTTTTATTCAGTTATTTTCTACCATTGTTATCCAATAATACCACTGCAGCTGTGCCTGTGTTAAGTGTGGAGCAGCAGGGAGCAGTGAGAGCATCACAAAGGGAAAAAGGAGGCCCAAAGGATTCGTGCTTCCCTGTGCGCATGCTGTAGACCTGGAAGGAACCCCACTGCTGGAGATTATCTAATCAAGCCATCGGCAGCAAGATCTGATGTGGGAGGTAAAGTCTTTTTTGATTAGGAGGCTTGTTAGGTGAGAAAACTCACCTGGTGGAATCTCAGTAGCAGCATGATAAAACCTGGTGGAAAAAAAAAAAACCTGTAATAGGCAGCATTCAATCAAAAGGGGAATGTCAGTGGGTTCTTTTTTGTGTTTCTCTTTTATTCCTACCACAGTTGAGGGATTACTAAAGTTCATCACAGTTCATCCTGAGCAAGACTTGGATGTCTGCATAAAACTTTCATGTCAACTATTCCAATGGAAGACTAACAAACAGCTTTGATATTGACTGATGTCAACCCTTATAAATGTCTGTATGGAGTTGCACAGTAATCTGCTCACTTGTTGTAAAGACATTTTCAGTGTGGACCAAAAAAGTGCATCAACCAACAGACCACCTGCTATCACTTTGGCCAAGCTGTAAAAAATAGATAAACTCCACTTGACAAGGCTTTATCTTCCCTTAGTCCTGTGATAGATGTCCAGCCCATTCACTTTAGAAAAAGAAAAAAAAAGAGAGAGAAAAATGTCTATGGGCAAACAAAAAACTTACCACATTCCAAACTGTTCAGCGTATTCACAGTATTACATATTCAGATTCTAACTTTCTATAAATCAACTGAACTCCCCATGTAACTATCTGTGAAGATGAACAGGAACTGTGACTGAAACATGGTGCAAAAAAATAATGTGACCTGGTGCACTGATAAAGTCTAAACATACTACGAAGACGGTGATGTGGAGGTAAAAGCCTTTATTGTTTTGCCACCTGAACCGGTTGAGTGAAAGCAGGACCTGACCTCTCGAGCACAGCTGCTCCAGCAGTTTGCAAGAGAAAAGAAAAGAAAAAAATCTTTCCAAAACTGTTGTTTCAGGGGTTGATGTTAGAATTTACAATAGTGCAATGACAGGAAAAATATTGAAATTTATGGTGCAATTATTCTCATGAATTCATTGATAAATGTTGCTGAGGACTGTACAGGGAAATAATGAAGGCAGTTTTTATTTGCTTCGGTCCTTGAATGTAGCTGTACATCTCATTTAAGACAATTGTAATGTACGTAATTTATCACAAAATCTGTGCTGTAGCCGATGGACTCTCTGGATTTGTCCACTTTAAGCACATCTGCTGTCTAATTTTTAGCACCTGAAGACAGATGCGAATGCAAACCTGCAGGTCAAAAACCAGAACCCTCTAAGACAAAAGCATCCATCATTACAGGAGAAACTATTTTGAAATGATTTAGCTGGAGTTCAGATATAGATCATTTGCTTTCTTCAAAGATGCATTTGTGGTCTTAAGGTCTTTTGAAAAGACCAGCATCAAGAATTTAATCGTCAAACCTATATCATAACTAAAAAAAAACACTAATAGCTGGCATCAAACAAGCATGCCTGTAGGATTGCAGCTCTGATAGTAAATCCAAAAAAAGAAGACCCACTTTATGAGCTGTTCATGATATTTTTGTGGACAAACACAAAATACTGTGTGACTCGCAATCAGAATCATTGTTACAACATTTTTCAGAAAATAAAAGATAAATTGACGAAAAAAGATACCGTGTTTGCGTTGGAGTGTTCAAAATTTGAACACAATTCTGTCCTATTCTGTCAATACTGTGACTTGAAGGGTATGAACAAACTATAAGCCAGTTTCAGTTAGAAGACTCGTTGCAGTGTAGTAATGTCGAACACGCACTTTTACAATTACTTAGGTGTTGATCTGTGTAGGATGCCCAGCAAAATCTTTTTCAACTGGAAATTAATAGTACAACTGCATAATTAACCAGTTTGTTACACATTTTATTTGACCGAGGGGTCTGCTAACAAATGTTATTCCACCTTTTATTTCAAAATCTGTGTTGTGACCTGGCTCATTGGGCTGCAACCTAAAATGGAAACTGAAGATATATATTTTGAAAGTTAAGGGTTTATGATTAAGCATCAAACAATTGTAAAAAAAAATCCAAAGAAAGATGTGGAACCAGGAGCATGATGAGCAGCAGCAAGGGTGAAGATGGAGACCTGTTTAACAAGCGTGCTCCAATTTGAATTGGTTCATTTTTACACACCCTTAATATTCATAGAGCCCCATTTAGTGAGTGAAGAAAAAATATATAAAATTACACCCAAGCAAATTTTAAGTAAAAAAAGGTCAAAGTCAGCTTTATTGTCAATTCTGTAATACATACTCATACTCAGACATATTCGAAATGGAAATTTCGTGACTCCCTAACAACATTAAAAATGAAAATAAAACAGTAAACAATAAAGTTTAAACAGTTAAACAGTAATGATAATAAAACAGGTCTTTATATGAGAAAATATTAAAAGAAGTATGAGGATAAAAAGTATCAAATATAAAATAAGATATATGCTACTATGTTTTTCATTTTAAATTCTTTGAAATGTATAATTTTGAGAAAAATAGATGAGTCTTTAAGGGTTTAATAACTGACGCGGTGGGCATTTAAGAAAAATATGTCAGAATTAATGTCTAAATTAAGGAACAAAAAATAAATGACAAATATGAAAAAGCATGATGCACATCTCTGATCAAAAAAAAGGTAACTGATGAATGGGGGGTGGTGTGCAACAGTATTATGTTCTATTAGCTCAGTTTGCTTTGGTATTCTTCACCATGAGGAATGTGATGCTTGTGCTGTTATACACAGACCAAAATATTTCAGCTTCAAAAATCACTCAACTTCCATGAGACATTCAGGTTTGCTGGACACTGAAAGTTTTCTCTTCCCCAGTGAGACTTCGGATATCTTTTTTTCCACAGCAAAATCCATTTTCATGAAGTGTGCATTGGGACTGTGCCTTGTGGAACAACAGCAGGCTGGAGAAAACAATGCAGCCAATTGTCTACCTCCTGCTCCTCTGCTGCTGGCCCCTGGGCCTCGAGCCATGGGAGCCTGTAGGCACCTGATTCCTCTTCATGCCCCTGAAGTCCTCCATTTGTCGTTGATAAACATGCAGAAGAGCTGGCGTGGGTCTCACATGACAAAGCGGGAGTGGAGACAAAGAGGACACAAATATCAGTATGTTCTCCCAAAAATGTGTCTGTACAAAAGCAGTCACATTGCTGCAAAACCTTTTCTGATTCTTCTTGCTGTGACTGGGGTTAGATAAAAGAAGGATGGATGTTTTCTATTGTATGCCATATCATGTTCAGCAACTTATTGGCTTGTGCTGGATTCATTAGATTCCCACAGCTGAAAGAATAACCCATCATGTAGGAGGAGAGGTGGTGTGATATTTATTACATGATTTCACCCACAGTCATTATCAATCCATTGACCACCGTTGTGTTACATGGCCCAGGTGGACGCCCAGCCAGTGCATGCTTAAAAGAGTTTTAAATACCCATGCAAAATGGAATGTTGATGAATGGGCTGTCTCACACCTCGGGAAGGCAACAGGCAGGGTGGAGGAGAGTGTGAGGAAGCAAGAGAAGCACAAGAGAGATCCTGATGAAATTACAGGATGGATTGATTGATCTCTGTGGATG
Source organism: Odontesthes bonariensis (assembly GCF_027942865.1). NCBI lineage: Eukaryota > Metazoa > Chordata > Actinopteri > Atheriniformes > Atherinopsidae > Odontesthes > Odontesthes bonariensis. The sequence goes on along the minus strand of NC_134506.1, from coordinate 11,363,185 downwards.
CATGTAAACAATGGAGGGATGCAGTTAAAACTGATGCATCTAGATTAGTGTCAGAGGAGCCGCTGAAGGACAATGAAAGCCGCCACCAGGAGACGTGACCTTCTCAGCATATGAAGCCCGCAGAGCACCAGACTGTGCTTCGTGGCAGTAAACCAAGAGCTGCAGGAAATTCTGGCACTGCCAGGAGGCCAAAGAAAGAAAAGAAGGACAGCGAGGCGGAAATTAAATTACAGATGTTTCAATTCACGACATTAAGGCTACTTTCCATCGCTTAGTGTAAATGAATAGCTTTGAGACAGCAAGTAACACAAAGAGGCAGTTGGATAAGTTATACAGGCAGTGCAGAAACATGCACTCACTCAGTAGGGTGAAATACTCCCATGCTTTTTACAAGGCTCAGCGGTTACTGGTATGTCACAGTTTATATCTAGAACAGACATTTCGACACCTGAGCCAGGGTGTGGAGAAAGTCTGAAACATCTGAATTTCTCAAGACGAAAAAATGAGGTTTAAAGAATAAAGTACTCAGAGTGCTGCTCACCAGAGAAATGACCCCTGAAAGAGCGGAAGACAGAGAAGGTGAATAATGAGAACCTGATTTACAAAATGAAAAACAAAACAGCCAAACAAAAACAAACTTGTTCATACATACATTTAGGAAATCAATCCAATGACATATGTATTTGTAATTTAGCTGCCTCAACTCTGGAATGCTGGTCAACTTCCTAAAGTGAGCTGCTTGTTTCAGGTCATTCCACAAGATTTAATAGCATCCAGCGTTAAAGTTGCCGACTGTAACAAATGAATGCACTTAACTTTCCAAACATGCTGGATAATCTGCAGTCACCACTTCGACATAAAAACATAAAAATCTCCATCTCCTGCTTGTGTTGCATTCATTTGTTCCAGGCTCCTGTTTACACACAGTGGTGCCACTCCACAAATAGAGGATCAATTTTTTTCTACAATCTATGTGTACACTGTCATCAACTGTCAGAAATTAAGCCAGTTCTTTTATTCTTTGTCAGCCAAAATACATACATTTGTCCAATCTGCATTCAGGTATCATTCCCTATTTCCACTTTCTTTTCTAAATGGTCACGTCTGACTTCAAAATGACTAGGATGGAGACAGCCAAATGCCTTGATGCTTCAATGTGACAAACCAGTGGACTATGTCACAGCTATGTGTGTGACAGGCAGGGGTTAAATTGGATGTTGTTGTGAGGAGGTGGGGGCTATGAGGGGTCAGGGTTACAGTGTATGCAGTATATATGTATGTGTGCATATCACAGAACTGACAAGGGACAAAATATTTCTACACACAAGAGCCAACAAAAAACAAACAAACTAACAGACACTGAAGAGTAGCCCTATGATTGATATCACTTGACAGACTGTCATAAACAATAGGAAGGTCTAATCTGTGCTGACAATCATCTGCTGTGAATGCATCAGTGCACAAAACAACAGCTGATGACATTAAACATAGATCCTGTGTATCAGTATCAAATATAGGGATTGTGGAGCTTTGCTCCAACGAAACAAGGAGATAATATTAATATCAATGCATGAGTATCTTTAACAACGAATTGAATCTTAGCCAGGAAATAACAAAGCAAGGTAGCATTATCTTGTCAAGGTCTAACTGGCTCTGGTTTTTAAATTCTGCTCAAATAATGCTTGCTAGCTAAACAGTTTAACTAGTTAATTGTTCAAACAAAAACGTCTCAATGTAATGGCACAGATGCTGCATAAATGGTCCAGATCATGATACCACCCCCACCATGTCCCAGAGATCGGATAGGGTTTTTACTCTAGTATATTTTTTCTCTCCTCCAAACATAAAACATGCAATTTAATAAAAAAGAAGAGGCTTGTGCAGATGATTTTTTTAGAAAACAGCAGATGGGCAGGAATGCTAATTTTAGAGAGCTGTGGCCTTCTCCTTGCAACCCCGCCATGCATGCTATCATTGCTCAGCTCTCTCAGAACTGTCTGATTTTGGATGGGTGAGCTCCAAATACTTAAAAGATGTTCAGCAATTTCTGGCCTGATGAACATCGACAACCTTTCATTGAGGACCTCAAAGATCTCCTTATGTTCGTGCCATGAGGTCCAGACCACAGTCACGACCAGTTCTCATCGAAGTACCCCGGACTGTGGCTGGACTGGACCTGTAACACTGACCACCTGAACAGGAAGAGGCAGAGCGGGCTGTACTTTCTGAGGAGGCTGCAGTCCTTTAACATCTGCAGGAAACTCCAGTGGATGTTTTATCAGTCAGTGGTAAACAGGGTCCTGTTTTACACCGTGGTAGGTATCAGGAGGTAGAGGAGAGAAAGGAGCACTGGGATTTCTTTATTTTGTTTCTTAATTTTATTGTTGTCTATCTTGTATGTGTATCATTTTTATACAAAATTTTCCATTTTTCTGTGATGGGCTGCTGGAGTCTGAATTTCCCTGCGGGGAACCTCCCAAAGGGCTGGGCTCCCAAAGGGTTGTAATAATCATACTTATAGCTTTATAAATAAGATAAGACTGTTTGACAGATTTGAAGTTGCTGTATTGCTGGAACTGAGCCTATTTTTTTTAAATTTGCTTAAATTTTCATCTGATAGCTTGTTTTATCTAATACTTTTACTGATTATTAGCTGTTTCCCATCTTATGTATTTTGCACCCAAGAAAACACTGACCAATCAAAGAGGCCCAACAGAAAGGTGAGAATAATACTAACATACTTTCCAGCAAAGTCTTGTCTGAAAAGTCATTAACTGTGATCAATGTGATCAATTAGTGAATAGAAATGGTGGGATGGCAAAGGATCAAGGGGCTGATGTTTTGTTTATGCGTGGCAATGTGTAACAATTGTGCACGTGACTCTTGAACTATTCTGTCTGAGAGTCAGTCGAGTCTTTCCATATAGGGGACAAAATACGATCTACTGTGAATGGTGTCATCATGCAGCACCATATGACAGTTAAACAGCATCACAAAGGAAGAACATGGGAAGACTTTAAATGTATACACCATCAGATAATCTGCACCTTAATACATACAAAGGAAAATGAGCTTTTTTCTGTCAAATGTTCTCATTGCTGGACGACCAATGTAACTCTCAGTTAAGTCTGGAATATCTAGATGTGCTGCATGTATAGGGGGATCAGCAACAACGGCAAACTGACACACAATTCACTTATATAGTAGATTTATATTTGGATTTTTATTTGTACATGGTTCATTGATATGTGTTAGATTTATGTTGATAAAAATCACCATTTTTTTCTCAAGATTAGTTATGTTAATGATATTATTTGGACTGCAAATAAAACATCCACATGTAGGAGAAATTAATAAGGTATCTAATTTATAAGCTCCAGCAATTATTTACAAGATTTCTCTCCTACTATGCAGCTTGACAGCAAAAGTTTTAATGGTACGGGTAAATCATTTGAATGATTACAGTGCTCACACAAGATGATAGAAAACCTAGATTTACGGAGCCTGCTTTGGGTGTTTCTTTGATTATTCACAGCTTCATCACACCACAGGCAAGGATTTCCTACACATCAGATAACAGACACGCTTGAGGAGCATCAAGGCCAACCTCTGGTAGCTTTGAAAGTGTAATATTTATTATTGCAATGGTTTGACTGCTGTGAAATGCTTTCAAGCCACGCGCTTTTGTATGCTTAGGAAACAGTAGGGATTAGTGAGACTGGAGACAATGTGCTGATTCAGTGCTTTGTAAATGGTGTTTCTTTGCCTTGTAGTTAAAACCGCGGCCACTTTTCCTCCCCCTGCTATACCGAGTGGCTTACACAGTTGGAACAGCCAATTAGTTTCAGTGAGAGTGGTTGATAAAAACCACAAATGCAGCATGACCAATTATGTATTTTGATATTATTATGCTTGCATATGTATCTCACTGATGTACAGTATAATCATGCTTCATCATTTGTTTAAGGAACCCTTTTGGTTAGTATTAGGAGTCATCCAATTTTAAATTCATGCGAGCAAAGGAATATTATCAAAAATCTCTTAGAAGTACGCAGAATTTGAATATCTTTTTCATCTTCCTTTGATCCACTGTATCTCAGCAACTCTAAAAATGAATTAAGAAATATAAGCTATCGAACAACCCTCAGCGTGCTATCAAAGCAATCCCTCTGAGAAATGTCATACGACAAAAAGACCCTCGGACTATCCAGCCTCCCTTTAATTCTTTCCTATTGGCTATGTTTGAAGTCTGATATTTGACGTACACCTGATAATCCCTCACTCAATGTTGGCAGATGTTTTTAAAGAGAGTTCTCTCCTCCACCCTCTTTTCTCCTCTTGAACATTTCTTTGCTCGTTTTTCCCTGCGATCCCAGGGCTGATGTCTACTACTGATAAAGCCTGATCCGCAGTAATTACACAGGGTAGGAGAATTGGATCCGTCTCTGGCTGTAAACTGGGATATCTACTTCCCCTCGTCCCCCATGCTGTGCCTTTTCTGTTGATGAGGCTCATTACAATGTCTGATGCATGTTTCCTTTTGTCCTTGGCGGCATTGTGCCATCAGCTTTAATTCATATTGTCAGAGGCTACATTTCATTGGTACAAACATGTCAGAAACTTTTGGCTGACAACTTAAATACCGTAAGCATGAAAAGATAATTTGACATATCGAACAGATGACAAAACCTCATGCAATTAAATTCTCAGAAAAAAAGCATTTAATTTCACAATATCAGGCCGAAACTTTTAAATCTTGTCAGGCAGAAGTATTGGACGTCGATGTCCAACAGGAGTGCTCCATAAATTTGAATGAAAATCGAAAGATCAAATAGGCTATCTGACAGAAAATCTATTAAATGATCATCTTAATCATGGGTCAATGTTCCCTATGTAGACAGTAATTAAAAAAAATTTAACTTTTTAGGAGGTAAGTAAAATGAAAAGGTCTGGATTTTGTCGAGCCAGATAACACACACACAAAAAGCTGGGCTGTATTCAACCTATTTCATAGTACACCCCTCAGGCAACCCCGGCCTGGTGCCCTGGAATCTCACTCCCTCTCCCACACCTCCCAACTTGCCGAAGCCGACAGTGGCTCTTTCTGAGTCTGGTTTTGCAGACCGTTTCTTTCTGTTAAATGGTAGTTCTTCCACTTTTTGCAGCCTAAAAGGTGCACAGAGCTGCATTCTATGAAAAAATATGAAGCAACCAATCAGAAAGCAGACAAAAGTTTAAAAAGTTAAATGTATTTTCCTTTTGACATGCTTCACTTGGCAAGTAAGCAAGTATCAACACACAGAAGATCATTTTATTTTTACAAGGAATTTTACTAGTTTCTTATTCATGCTGGTTGGATTGGCCCCTGTACATGACATAAATATTTTCATGCTTAAGAGATGGTGTCTTATTACAAACAATTAGAAAAACTGCATTGAAAAAAAAAAAACACTTGAAAAAACATCATGGTGGAAAACCACATGGCACAGAAATCATTGCCCTGATATGATCAAGAATGCCTGAACAAACTTTTATGAATCACTCTGGTTCCTTTTGGGCTGGATTAATTCTAAGCAAAATAATCAGCAGACTGACCTTTATGTTTGATGAGTGAATTTTTAATTCATCAAAAGAAAATTGCTCTTGCAAATCAGCAGTATAAAAACATTTGTGCAGAAAAAATGTGTATCAGGAAGAGAGGCATTTGACCGAGAGAGAGGACGATTAGTGGAATTGCAAACACACACAAATACACATGCAAAACATTATTTGCAAACACTAATTATGTCTGGAGTCAAAAGTAAGAAAGCTAAGAATATTAAAGATAATCATATTTCCTGAGCATAACTGCAGTCCAAACACAAACATGTGAGAAAAGTTGTGGAACGTTCCAAAAAAAGCCTTATATTACACCAGCAACACCAGTTTCCACAGATGATACGGAGCAACTGATCCATCAGCTTACATCCACAGCAGCACTGGATCCAAACACATTATAATTGGAAAGGCAGGAGGTGGTACACCCACGAGGGATGCACTCGTACCTATTGTGTCTATCTTTTACCAAGGTGACATGACATAGTATTTTCTTTGCAGTGAAAGGTTTATTTGTACATGAATTGTACATTGATTTAACTTTCTTTGAGTGAAACTAGCCTACCACTGACTGCAAGCAGCAACAAGCAATAAATCATAGAATAATTGTTTCTTCAATTCTTTATATAGTTTAGTAGGATTTGCAGATGTGAAATTTTATGGTAGACTAATTATTTAGGGGACAGTTACATCTTCCCTTCATGATTTAATACTGCCATTATTATAGTTGAAGAGTCTTGTACTTAAGTATAAATGAAAAGTATGTCATGCTTTTTGCTGAAAAGCTGCAATTTGCACTTCAGACCAGCTTCACCTGGAGGGACTGTCTTAAACTGGTCTTGAATGACAGATTAAGTTGATGTGAATAACTTTATTTCTTCTTTAAGGGAAGACTCATGAGGGCTTACTGCTTGATACAATGTCAGTCTTGGGCAAATGTGTGAAATAAATGTAGCGAGCACAGAAAAGAAAAGAAATAAAGGAAATGCTGAATTGAATCCTCTCTATAGAGCTGCTGTGATATGGGTGTTGATTAAACCTGTGCCAGATGACCTGTGGTTTTTATTGCGGCGAGTGGCGCACCGCCGCAGCTGTTGCTTTTATGCTAAACCCCTCCGTGGAGACGCCGCTGATTGTGGGATTAGCACACAGGTCTCTCCCCCTGTTCGCTGCTCTCACCTCTGTGTTTCATGTCAACCTCGACAGGTCTGGTCCTCAGACTTCTGCTTTAGACATCATTAGGGAAGAGTCAATGCCACAACCTAATCACTTGGTATATGTTCACTTGCCCATTAACGCTTGGTGCATTAAGATGTTTCTTGATGTCAAATACAGGAAATATTAAAATGGCATAAAAGGCCTGCATTCTTTCAGGATATGAATGATTTCAGATTGGTACAAATCAGGAGGAAAATTACATGTGAAACATTGTGAACTAACATGGACACCCGAAATTTTTTAAAACTCTGTCAACATAGATATATGCTCACCTAAGTAAGTGTTTTTGATTCCCAAGCCACGGTCCATTCCAACTAAAGGTAAAAAAAAATCATACAGTTTTTTTTTCTTTTTTTCTAATGACAAATCAGAAGGAAGAAATAGCTCTGCACTGCTTAACTTTTTTTTCTTCTATTGTAATCTGGCCTGTAGCTGAAAACTTGCTTTTACAGTTAGGACCAACTCTGTAGCGAGGTGCACTTAACTGTTCTGAAATAAGTGTAATGTGTACAATGTCTCTAAAAATAAAATTGATAATTGTTTGTAACATATATAAACATAAATATATTTGTGGATATATACTATTTAAACTTGTTGTCACAATTGTAGGTTGGTAGTTCCTGTCATTTCTCAACTTCAATAATTAATCCCTCTATCCATTTCACAAACACATTTGATTTGTGATAGCACTGCTATAAAAAGCAAGGAAGAAAAATGGCACAATTTACTGAGCATTTATATTACATTACAAATTATGACTTCATAATGTCGATGAACATAATGGAAATGATTGCACATCTACTAAACAACACAGGGACAAAAAACAACAAAAAACTAATTGGTTCAGGCAGAGGCTCCTTCAGCTCTGCGGCAAAACAGAGCAGTACACAAGGTCATTGCTTCCAGCAGCAGCAACCAATCTCAATGAGAGCTTAAGATAAATACTGCTCTGTTCTGCTCCTCACATATAAAGCTCTTAATGACCAAGCTCGAACATCTCTTAAGAATCTCATACTGTAAATTTTTCCAAACCGAGCACTTCCCTCGTAGACTGCAGGTTTATTTGTGGTTCCCAGAGTTTCTAAAAGTAGAATGGGAGGCAGAGTCTTCGGTTATCAGGCCCCTCTGTGGAACCAGCTGCTGTCCGGGAAGCAGACAAACTCTCCATCTTCAAGATTAGGCTTAAAACTTGTCTTTTTGATAAAGCTTATAGTTAGGGATGGTTCAGGTAACCCTGAAACATCTCACTGTTATGCTGCTATAGGCCTAGACTGCTGGGCGACTTCCCATGATACATTTTTCACACTTCTCTCTTTACTCTTCATGTGCACATAACGTTGTTGTTATTAACTGTGTTTCTCTTTCTCAGCAGGTAACCCTGGCCTGGGTTATGGAGGTCATTGTTCCCTCTTTCCTGCCCTCTCAACCCCCAGCCAGTCAAGGCAGATGGTCGCCCTTCCCGAGTCTGGTTCTGCCAGAAGTTTCTTCCTGTTAAAACGGAGTCTAATCTTTTCACTGTCGCCTTGTGCATGCTCAGGAAAGGGGATTGGATCAAAATTAATTTTTGGTGCAATCTGTTGGTTTCCTTGGCGATACATTTAAAAAAAAATATTTTTGGTTCTGAATTAATTGGACTGAACAAATGTATTTAATTTGATTTGATTGTATTATGATTGTCCCCACCTCTCGCCCGATGACCGCTGGGATAGGCTCCAGCCCCCCCGCGAACCGACCGACGGATTCAGCGGGTATAGTAAATGGATGGATTGAACTGGCTTGAATTGTACTTTTTTTCTGGAGTGACTTGAGATGACTTTGTGATGATTTGGCACTATGTAAATAAACTGAATTCAATTGAATTAATTTAAAAAAAAATCCCATTAATTTAATTAAATTTCATCAATTTCATTTCAGTAGTTTTAGGGTTGATTTATTCCGTCAAGCACTATTTGTCGAAACAGCAATAGAAGATCATTTTGTTCTATCTTGTCATGTTTGCTGGAAAACAACAGGAAGTCACCTCAAGTGTCTGTCTTAAGCTTGTCAAAGCCAAGGGGCATTAATAAGTCTCTGTGGGTACATCATTACAAGTGTTTGACATTGATTTTTGATCAATTGTAATTATAAAATTCCAGCTGATTTTATTGAATGATGTCCTGGTTGATGCAATTACTTTTATTGGTATTGTAAATTCATTAATGTAACTATTAAGATCAAATTGATTGGCAGGCACCTGGGAAAATAAATGTGCATTTAAGTAATCAAGGACTGTGAATAATCAAAATTTCAATTTTCTTAAACAAATTAATTAGAAATGAAAATGAAACTCTTTGTTTCCTAATTTTTCTCCTGCTTGCTGTGCTCTCTCTTTGATCTGTAGCCAGCTTGATACTGAGAGGTCATATTCATCTACTTCAAACTCTCTTTGGCATCATTAAAAAAAAAAATCCTCTCTGTGGCGTATTGCCATTCAAGTAAACAAAGATGCATTTGCCAATTCCGGAGCTGGGTCTACTTCATGCAGCTGTATCAAGTTCTACTAACAGATAATCTGGTCTTCCAAGTTTGAAAAGATAATGAATGACCTTGTGTAATGCACATAGGTAACTCCTTTATTAAGCCTAATCTAATTAAGATCCCCCTTCACACATTATTAAGGGAGCCAATGAACAAAGGAGGGGTATGAGAGATTTGGCATGGGAGCATAATCGTAAACATGTCTTTAATTCCACAGCAACACTGTGGTGTTGATTGCCGTCATGCTGCTGGCCATATGTCCTTGAAAACAGACAAATAAATGAATCCTTGTGTGGCTATTAGTTTTACAGTCCAAACATAAAATAAGTTATATACTCGTGGTATCAGCAAATCAATAAACTTTTGACCATGATCTACTAATAAGGTCACAAAAGTGCTCATTATTTACCTCAATACAGGAAGCCTAGGAAACACAATGCTTTTTTACGAGTGGTGTCAAAAAGAATAAAGGGAGGCACAATAGTGCCTCTCTTTTTTTCTTCTTAGACTTTATCCCTACAACTTCCTCCCCACCCCAGCCCCCTTCCACCTTAAATCTGGAGGAGGACTCCCCCATGATGCCTCCAGATTGCGCTCGTAACATTGTGACTGGGCCCCTATGCAACGATCTACATTTTCATATCTGAGGCCAATGATAGATGAGGCAATCTGAAGAAGTTGCACTGAGAGATACATCAGCAGGTAGACAGCCCCAGATAAAAGAAAAAGGAGTCCAGGCCCCCATTGTCACCCGTCCGCCACTCCATGGATATATAGTGGCTCCCTCAGGACCAATAACTCACATACATATTCAAAAGCTGCAACAGCAGAGTGCCACCCTGGGGATAAATGCTAAAGCTGCTAAGGCAAAAAGTAATCCAGAATTCTGTTGGCTCTGTTCCCACAACCACCCTTTCCAGGACTGAACTACAGACCTAATGACTGTCCCTCTGAAGGAATACAACTGACTGAATTATGGCCCATTGCTGATTCTGTGGCTGTTTATCCAGTAATGTTTTGCTAAACATGCAGTTTTATGTGAGAGCTGATACTCTCATCAACTTACATCTGCCAGTGGATGTAAGTACTATCCTGCATGCTAGTGATGAATATGAATAATTTATAGACCAAAAAGACATTTAATGGAGGTATTGGTCATTTTGAATTGACAAATTAATCAATGTCTTATCTAATTTATTAAAAAGACTGCAGGGTCAAAACCACTTCATCCATTCATCTTCATCAGAGGGTGTAAGGGCTGAGAAAAGAACAAACTCAGTTATTTTGCATAGTCTTTGTGGTGTTGGGAAGCTTTTTTTAATGTAAACAGTTAAGTTACAACTTTCAACTTTACAACTTGGACTGACTGACCGTGCACTCCTCTGACAATCAGAAAAGTGGTGGTCAATAATTCCAGAAGGCTTAGAACAGACTGACAAAATGAGATCATGAAATATTGTGTATCATTTCACAATTTTCTTCAATCTTTGCAATTTCAAGTAAATGACAGGATGATTTTACAATTTCTGGCCACTGTAAATGAAATAAAGAAATGGATCACTTGTTGATCACACTAACTTCCATGACCAATGAGTAAACATATGTAGTAGCTAATATGTAGTAGCAGTGTGTGAAAAACAGTGCAGCCAACGATCCATCCATCCATCCATCCATCCATCCATCCACCCGTCCATCCATCGATCCAATCTAGGGTTGCAGGGAGGCTGGAGTCCATCCCAGCCCAATGATTCAATAGCTCGTAAAACCACTTTTGACAGCAGTTACTTGAAGTAATTTTTCCAGTCATTTTCAGTCTCTCACAGTGTTGTGTAGGAATTTCAGTCTTCTCTTCTCTAGAATGTTTGTTCAGCTCATTTAAATTTGGGAGAATTCATTTTATTCAGGTTGAGGCCTGAACATTGAATGGGCCACTGGAAGACTTTGAGTCTGTTCTTTTTCTGTCAGTCTGTGGAACATTTGCTGCTTTGCATGGAATCGTTGTCCTTGGACATGGCCCAGTTTCAGCCAATTTGTATCTCTTTCCATCAGACTATTTCTAATTGTACCGTCATAAATTGTATTACTTAAGATATTATCTGAGGCCTCCAGAATCAGTGATTAAGCTGCAGTTATTTTTTTTATTTTTTCTGATCGTTGTATGATCTGACCTTCAGGTGAACTTAAGATTGGTAACTGTGTTCCACTTGTCTTCTTCACTGTAGAAAGTGTTTGGAAATGGCCTCGAAAGCCTTCCCAGATTGATCGGCAGCAACAGTTGCTTCTTATAAGCCTGTTTTACAGTGCTCAAAAACCCCACTAACACCTGGCTTTTGAGTCCAATGTGAAAATGTTTAATTGGCATTTAGTCCCACATCCAACGATACGGACAGGAAAACAGCACCCGGGTGCTCACACTAATATTCACTGAAGATGCTGTTATCAGGGCTACGAGAATGGGAAACACACCATTACCAGCCCCAGTATCTCACATTGAGGCACTGAAACTGACAACAACAATTTGTGGACAAGAAACAGAAGGGATTGTTAAATTTTACAGTGTCCAAGACAGCTGCCAGCTTACTCTCTGTGCTGCTGTGTGGGTCCACAGTCTTTGAAATAATAGACTACACTAATTATCTCAGAGAATCATGATTATCAGAACCTGTGCTCTGACACAGCCTGCAGGAGCCTACAGTGTTACGCCATCTCTTCATGTTGTTGTAATTATAAGCTTGTACCCTGGGAGGAGGTGACCAGTTGTCACCCTCAGAGCACTAAGGATAAACACCATTACTTGCAATGGGAAAGGATTTAATTGCTTTGTTTTAGTGGTCTACCTGTGTTCACAAAAACCTGTTTCATCTCGAGAAAAGATCATTGCGAATATAGTTTTTTTGACATTGTGTTAACACAACTGAATGCTCTACAGCAGAAAACTGCCAAAAGTTCTGCTTTGTTAGACGTGGTCACACTTTATGATGATCAATTAATCAAGTACATTTTAATTATAGCACTTGGCTGCTACTTACATCCTTTATTCCTACAGAAACAGGAGAGGTGGATTTTTGCTTTTGATTTTAACCTTGCCCTACCCACCCCTGTCCTTACTATATTAGCGTAAGAGCAACTGAGAAACAGAAAACGCAATAACAGTTCAAGTCAAAATCTTTTTATTTGCCCTCCTATAATTTCCATTCTCGGTACCCAGAAAGACTATTATATTGAAAATACTGCTATGTATCTAGGTAACTTCAAAAACCCAATGTCTTCATAAAGTGTTGGATTATTCGGGTCCATTTCACGACACCATTATTGTCTATTCCTTTTGAATGTGTGGGGAGTCAGCCAGGGACACACATGCATCACAGACATTCAAGTAGAAAACATGAGATACAAGCTTCAAGTTTGTAAAAAAAAAAAAAAAAAAAACTTTTCACTTCAGGTGGTCTTTAAACTCCATGAAAAAAGTTCCTAATCTGATTTCTGTGGGTATGGTTGAATCATATGTGATATATCTGTTAACGTAACTACAAAAAGAATCTACAGTTTCATCCGACAGCATTACAGCCTCAGGGCCCATTATCACGGGCTTGGAGTATGAGGGTCATTGGTCATACCTGGACATCGGTGAATGTCTGTTTCTCTGGTATTTTCAGTGTGTAACGCATGATTAGCATTATCTGACTCTATCCACCCTTTTTCTTTTTGCTAATTCAACATGTTGACTCTGCATGAGGTTAGTCAGTGAGAGGGTTGACTCTGATTGGCTGTTCAGTATGGTCAGTGAGTGCACGAAAGGGGAGGCGGCAGTTGCGCAGGCATAGATTGTATTTCCTGGCCGGCAGTTTTAAGTCATCTTTGCAGTATGCTGAAGTGCTATTTTGTCTGCTCACATGCTGGCTACGTGAGGAGACACAGTGGGGGGCCACTTATTGCTGCTGGTTCTTCATATTAGCTTGGTGTGTAAGAGCCCATAGACACCACAGGACAACCTAGGAAGTCCGGTGTCTATGCTTGGATGGGCTAGAGATGTTTCAACAGCACAGACAGGACTTGTAATATTAAGCAGATGTTTTTACTGTTTGGGCTCTTTATAGAGAGGCTGCAAATTAAAATAAAAAACCATATAGATGACAGAAGAAGGTGCCTACATAGAGGGATAGCTTTGAATGGTTTGGGGAATGTGAAAGAGCTCTTTACATTTTTCCAGTGTTTACATTTATTTGCTGTGATTCACATAGTTTCCTCTAAAAGTAATGTTGATGATTTTGAGCTATTGTGAGAAATATTTTTGTTGTGCTTTGCTGTATCCTTTACATTTTATTATTTTTTTTGTATGAAGCTATCAAGGCATGGCTTGAGTGGAACAGATGATAATGCTCTCCCTGACTTGTCAGTTTTCAGTTTGAATGTTGTTAATTGGCACCTTTGGGCACAATCATTACCTTTAAGATATACGGTGTCTTGGACCATGGATGTGCCTTGAAAATACTCCCAGACTCCCTGCCTTGACGGACGACGTCTGACAGCAAAGAAAAAAGCCATCAAATTAAAAAATGAAAAAGCCATCCACCCTAAAGACTTTTGTTCTTCACCAGTACCTTTTATAGTAATTACAAAATATACAATTGAGTTGCAGCCATTAAACGATTTTTCTGCCAGTACCATCATGGAATGATATTCCAATTTTATGCTCCAATACTCTAAAAGACATCAACAGAGAAAAAGAGAAATTTTTATGTTTTCTCTAAATGATATTATTGTGAGAGAAAATAACAGGAATAATTAGATGATATTTATACACATTCCGTCTAAACACGTTGCATCTTGACAGCTTTATTATTAGATTTGAAAGTTACATTTACAATGACACATAGAATACGTACTACACTGTGAGTGTGCAAGTTTGTAAGTTGAAATGACAGTTTGAATGTAAAAAGGGAAAAATATCAGATAGCTGCCCTGAACTACAACTAAGATATTGGACTGTGATGTAAACCAGAGCTACACTTTTTTAGTAGTTTGGTGTAGCCACCACTGTCAGGAAGGGGCACTTCCATGTGGGGTGTGCTAAGTCTGCAGCAATGTTGAATAGTATATGTCAAAGTAACATTCACATCAATGCCAAGATGTATATTTTTCCATGGTAATAGCTGGATTCAGAATAATATGTGAATTGATTTTGAAAAAGATCATTTGTTTTAAATATGTTTCTAATGACTGGTTTGAAGTAAATAAACGTGGCTGCTCAGTGTGGTTAAAGAGTGACAGAATAAGCTACATTGCTTCTGATTGTAATTCATTCTAAGAAGTTGTTGTCCTAACCAGAAACAAACCTCAATGAGTGGAAAAAACAACAACTGGGGTGGACTAAATCTACTAAAGGTAAAAAAGAGAGCTCTTCTTTAGGAGTATCTGGGATATCATTTCAAGTCTGGGAAGATGCCAATCAGTCACATGAGTTTACTGTTTAAAGGGAAAGACTGGAAAAAGCTGCTGAATCATGTAATTATAGACTTTGACAGGTCAAATGCCATTAGCAAAGTTGTTTCTGTGAACCCTAATAGCCAAACAACATTTCTTTAAAACAAGTAAAAAAACAACCTAATGAAGTGTTGATACTCTTGATGTGCATTGGTGAAAGTTATATTAATCATTTAGCAGACGCTTTCATCCAAAGTGATTTAAAACTGAGGAACACATTGAGGGTCAATTCATCCATCCATTTTCTATACCCGCTGAATCCCAGCGGTCATCGGGCGAGAGGCGGGGACCCTGGACAGGTCGCCAGTCCATCACAGGGCCACACAGAGACAAACGAGACAAACGACCACACACATGCCCCCACTCACTCCTAAGGACAATTTTAGAGACGCCAATTAACCTAATATGCATGTTTTTGGACAGTGGGAGGAAGCCGGAGTACTCAGAGAGAACCCACGCATACACGGGGAGAACATGCAAACTCCACACAGAAACCTGGAACCCTATCACTGTGAGGCGACGGTGCTAACTACCACACCACCTTGCAGCCAATTCAATTCAGTTTTATTTATATAGATCCAAATTACAACAAATTTCATCTCAAGGCACTTGAATGATATAGTCTAATTCAAGCCAATTGGAGTTCAATTGATTGTAATCCTAATCCATAATTCATATAGAGCCAATTCAAAAAATAATTTCCTAAGTTAAGGAAACCAAAAGATTGCACTGAAACTTCTCTTCTGTCCAATCTCCCATCCCGAGCGTGCCTGAGGGGCCTGTGGAGAGAAACGACTCCCTTTGAACAGGAAGAAACCTCTGGCAGAACCAGACTCAGGAAGGGTGGCCATCCGCCTCGACCAGCTGGGGTTTGAGAAGACAGAAAAGAGGGGGAAAAAACACTGTAACACCATTCAAAGGATGCCTGTTGGAACAGGGAAACACAAGTTAAAGACCACAATAATGTCACATGTACACAATATCATTTGAGAAAATAAACAGGGGAAAAAGAGAGCAAAGTGAGGAAAGGTGTGACAGATGAGGCCCGCCAGCAGTCTAAGCTTATAGCAGCTTAACTATGGGATGTTTCAGGATCACCTAAGCCATACTACTTTTAGAAACTCTGGGAACCTCAAGTAAACCTGCAGTTTGGGAACGAAGTGCTCTGTTAGGAAAATATCTTACAATGAGATCTTTAAGATATGATGGAGCTCGGTCATTAAGAGCTTTATATGTGAGGAGAAGAATCTTAAATTCTATTCTGAATTTAACAGGGAGCCAATGAAGAGAAGCTAAAACTGGAGAAATATGATGTCTGCTGTTAGTTCTCATCAGAACTCTGACTGCAACATTTTGGATCAACTGAAGGCTTTTCAGAGAATATGTGGGACAGCCCAATAATAAAGAATTACAGTAGTTCAATTTTAAAGTAGCAAATGCATGGACTAGTTTTTCTGCTTCACTCTGAGACAGGATGTTTCTGATTTTAACAATATTACAAAGGTGAAATAAGGCAGTCCTAGAAACCTGTTTTATATGTGGTAAAAGGATAGAGTCTGGTCAAAAATAACTCCAAGTTCCCTCACTGTAGTACCAGAAACAAAAGAAATTCCATCTAGAGTAACTATATAACTAGACATTTTTTCCCTGAAACGCTCAGGTCCAAAGACAATCAGTTTGTTCTGAATTTAGAAGCAGACAGTTCCGAGTCATCCAGGTGTAGTGTTACTTAATAAAATAAAAGGATTTTCAAGAAATTCTCACTATCTAAATAAACCTTATTCAACTTCATATTTATGGGCACCACCTTCAGAGAAGGTAAAAGACAGAATCTCACTATTCTTGTATGTTAAAATTTATGTTTCAGTCTCATAGCGCTACTTTGTGAATTCTCGTTTGGTTTGACCGACATTACGTAAAGAAAACATAATGCGTTGAATATGGGCGATTATATAGGAAACACTTAGTGAATTGAAAAAGAACTATGGAGAATGGGCAGATACCGGATTTACTCAAACATTTGTTTACTATTTGCAGTTAAAGGCTAACATCTTGGAGTAATTTATCATCTTAACAGTGAATTCTCACGACACCCACCGTATACCGTCTGAAAGGTAAGAAGAGGGCAGACCTTACTTGGGTTGACACTTTAGCCCTGTTAGTCAGCTCTGAACACACCAGGGGCCTCATGTACAAAGACTTGCGTGGATTTCCTACTGAAACATGGCGTACGGCCAAACCAAAATGACCTCCAACGTCGGATGTACGAATATGTGCGCACGCATGTATCCAAGCACATTTCGTTTGTACATCCCAATCAACGTGGAATTGAGCGCACATGTCGGAGCACCCAACTCCTCCCTGTCCACTCCCCTACTTAAATACGCAAATCATATTTAAATGAGCCCTGCACCTGCGATTCCCCTCTGTGTACGATCAGAAAATAAAGAAAAAAAACATGAGTAAGACGGGAAAAAAGAAAAATTACACTGAAAGTGAATTGGAAGTGCTACTGTCCGAAGTGGAGGCGCGCAAAAATGTACTCTTTGGTACGCTGTCATCCGGCATAAGCAGCAAACGCAAGAGGAGTGGGTGGGAGAGCCTGAGGCTGTTAATGCTGGGGGGTCTGAGAAGCCTCACAAGCAGAGGTGAAGAAGAAGTGGTCCCACATTAAGGTGGAGGTGAAGCGGAGACTGGCTGCCCACCGTTGCAGTGTGGCCAAAACAGGCGGGTGGGGGGGTGACCGACCCGGTTTGAACAGAGAGTCGGCGCAACTATGGGTGACACTGCTCTCTCATGGGGTGGTGGGAGCTCATGTGGGTCACTCTGATTACCCCCAAGGTAAATACCGATGTTTTTGTGTAACTCACAACAACGTGTTCATACAGTAACGTGCAGAAGTGCGCCGGGGAAAAGGCTGATTGAGATATTTCACACTTTACGCACGGGGTTATTGATATATGCCCACAGAGACGATCAGGGGCTTGTTAGAAAGATCTTAAGCTGAAGTTTAACCAGCAAAAAACAGCAAGAAACTAACTTTAACCACCGACTAATATATATAATATAGCCTAATAATGATGCTGTAAAGACGGGATAGAAACTGGGGGCGCACATACTCAATGCGCGTCACGGGAATAATATTAGGACCATTACAAGAATGAAGTTACACACCAAGAAGCCAACCATCACGCACAGTGCCACCCTGTAGTCTGTTCCCAACGATGCTGTTACTCAGAATGTATGAATCGTGCGTTGAACCAGGCCACCTCGCCACAATGTTGGTTAATTGCATTTATGCATCACATATGATCTGTACATCGATCGAATGAAAATGTTTCCTGTTAACATACAAATTCATCATGTGATGGCGCTTTTATAGCAATGTGTGCGCAGTCGATAGCCCCGATTACAAAACCGGCTCTCGCTGCAAATTGAGCTTTAATGTTGGCCTGTTGGGAATTTGATATACGTGGCTCAGATGCGGATAATTCTGTCCCACACGGCTGGCATGGCTCGGCTGGCATGGCTCGGCTGGCACAGTCCCAATCGGTTGGCCAGCTCCCTCTGGAATGCTCCGGTTGGAACCCCAGTGTGCACATCACCTGTGAGCACAGGCAGCGCATGGCTCCTCGCTGTGTTGCGCTCCAACGCCGGCCGCAGCTCTGCGCACAGTTCCAGGAGGATTTCCCTCAAAACGGCTGATGAGCCAGTCGCCATCATATGCCACAAATCCTCTCTGTTGTAGTGAACACACGCTCTCTTCTAATTGCACCATTTGCAAAGTCTTCTAATACTGCTAAAGCAGCCATTGTTTTTAATGGTATGCATTGCACCACTTTGCGCTGCTTTTATATCCACTCGTGTAAATGGAGACACATGGGTGTATTAATTGTTTATCAGTATTAATTGTTCATGTGTCTCAAATGTGCACATCACTGTCTGACGACAAATTGTTTTCACATGTATTTATTATAACAGTTTCCCAACATCACCTTAGGTGTCGCCAAAGAATCAACAGCTGCAGAAACGTGCGTACGCCAGCCCTGAAGCTGCCGTGAGGCACCGCACATTTCCACGGTCTTTTCGTTCTTGATACATCTGATCGTTGACGTGAAAAGGTGCGTACCACTATTTTGTGCGTACGCACGCTTTGTACATGAGGCCCCAGGCGACAGCCAACGGGGTCCAAGTGGGTTTCTCTCGGCTCCGCTTCTCAAGGCCTTCCTTAGCTGTGGGTGACTTTCGTGGACTTTCAAGTTGCCAGGACAGGTCGCTCTTCTACACCAGAGGGGGGGGCTTCTAGTTGCCAAGGAGACTGAACTGGCTAGTATCGAGGGTTTCACCGCAAAGAATTACAAAAATGTCCAAGGTATTAAATTCACTTAAATTCACAAAATATTAACACAAAGTTGACAAGCTTAATGATGGCTTTCTTGGTAAGAAAAAACTAACTGCAATAACGTTTACGGCAGCGGAGGTCAAGAACGTGCAACGTAAAAAAGACATGGAGACGAGATGAACGAAAAACAGAAAAACGTATATCTTTCTACTACTTCATCCATTTTCTATCTTTGCTCTGATCTTTTTCTTCCTTCTCATCTTTCTATCGTGTCATCTTTCTGTCTGTCTTAGTCTTTCCATCTTCTTTCTTCATTCTTTCATTTCCTTCATCCTTCTAACTTTGGATCCCGGGTTCCGGGATTTGACTCACGGAGGCGGGGCATGACGTAGGCTTACGCTACACTTTCAGCCAATGGTATGCCTGAAACTGTTGTGATGTCTGCCTGGGGTTGTTTGGTAGGATCTCATTCTAGCATTAGTGTTTGATAAAATAAAGAAACTTAATTTCTCCATTCCTCCGTCTTATAACACATTTGTCTAGGGGATTCTAAAAACACCACAACTCGTTAAGATATGAAGATTAAAGATATAACATAGACTTATGATATAAAGACATCAAATAACAATATAACATAACATAGGTAATGATCATGAGTCCCAAATTCAGATGGATATCTGTAAATTTATGACATATGAATAACAAACCAAACGGTGTTATTTTCCTGTGTTAACCATGGAATACAAAAAGAAATAGCAGGAAACATCGGTTAACAGTTGCATTATTTCATATAAATGTCCAGTTATTGACTTCATTTGGATTTAACTATTCAATACTACAGACCACTAGGAGGCAATGCGGTTCAATAGGCAGGTTAGTCATTTTCCAAAATAATGATTTCTTCATTATTCTTCAGGGTTCTAGCTAGAATGAAATTATAGCGTAGTGGTGTAGGCGAGGGAGTGAAGCGACAATGGTGGGGGATGGTGTGGAAGGGGGGTTGACCACCCCTTCAGCGATGCGGAGATTTTGGAAATTTAAGGTAAAAATTGGCCATTCTAGGGGTACCCAAAGGGAGCAATTGTACTTTAAAAACAATAAAGGCTTAATGGGAGATGTTCCCATCTTTGCTTTTGGCAGTGTGTTACCTTCATAACGGACCTTGTCAGAAGACATTAAAACTTAGACATAACCAGGAATAGAGATTAAAAAAAATGTTTATTAAAGTTACACACTTTTCAGTTATCCTAATGACAGACAAACAAACAGACAGACAGACAAACCAACGCAACCAAAAACATAACCTCCTTGACAGAGGTAAAAACACAGGCAACCTCTTTATACGTTTAAGCGTCTCTTGGCTACAGCTATAACATGATTTATGCCGAATCCCCTTACGTGTGCGCTTCTGCGTGTGTGAGTAACCATGGCTACGGAGCACTCTTACCAGAGATTCTAGGTGCCGCGGACGCGGAGTGCCTCTGCCTAGAGCTAGTTTCGTCTGCGGTTGTACTGACAGGCAGCACAACCTTTCTTGGCTGCCATCGCGAAAAATGTGTCAAGTTTGTCAGAAAGGTGAAAATGGCATTGATCTGGCGTTATTGTACAAATAAATACAGACAAAATGCCGTTACGCTGTATTGAAAATAAGCGTAGCGGTCCAAAATTATAGCGTAGCGGGCCGTGACGCAAGTTTGCGCTAGCTAGAACCCTGATTCTTCCAAGTGCGATTGTGAAAAAGGTCTTAACATGCAGCTCCTGATTTCACTGAGAACCTAAAAGAACCTGTGCAAAGATATAAGGCACATTTAATACAGTTTTATGATTCGACTGAAAGTGAATCTGATTAAAGTAATTTTGAGAGTTCCATGAGACATCTGTCTCTCGTCTCGCTGGATCAGAGTATATGTCACCTTTGGTTTACTTTGTCCAGATAAGGTAGGGAGTGGTTTAGTCTGGTTATTCTCCAATGTTCTCCTAAGAGGGTCTTTTGTTTGTTCATCATAGTGACCACTAAGTCGTTAATGCATCCCCATGAGTTTATGCGTCAGGTCTGTGGAAAGAGAAACCTCCCCAAAATACTTTTATAGGGAATAGGTTGTTGTAAATTAGACGATCTGGTCTCTTTCTTGGTGTAGAAATCCCCCATCTGGTCCTTACACATGAACATCCCCACGCATGAATGTTGGAGCTTTCCAAAGGTTTAAGTTTGTATTAAATTCCACACTTGAGTTCACTACACAGGTCTTTGTGCCTTTAAGACATGCTTGTAGTCTGACCAACTATTGGGTTCATCTAGTTTCAAAGATAAGTACAGCTGAGTATCATCAGCATAGCAATGGAAATTTATGCCATTCTGTCGAATAATGTTACCTAATGGAAGCATGTATAAAGTGAAAAGAATCGGTCCAAGCACAGAACCCTGAGGAACTCCATGACTTAATGTGGTGTATGAGGAAGACTCTTCGTTTACAAGAACAAACTGAAATCTTTCAGATCAATATGACTTAAACAAGGCTAATGCAGTTACTTTAATCCCAATAGCATATTCAAGTCTCTTTAATAAGATACTGTGATCGACCGTATCAAATGCAGCCATCCAACAGGAAAAGCACAAACACAAGTCCGCTATCAGAGGCTAAGAGGAGATCATTGGTAACTTTCACCAGTGCAGTTTCTGTGCTATGATGCTCTGAATCTCTGAATCCTGATTGAAACACTTCAAACAGATTATTTCTATGTAAATGATCACAAAGTTGAGTTGCAACTATTTTTTCAAGAACTTTAGACAAAAAAATGGAGATTGGATATAGGTCTATAATTAGCCAACACTTCTGAATCAAAAATAGCTTTTTTAAGTGAAGGTTTAACTACAGCAAACTTAAAAGACATGAGGTACATATCCAGTCAACAAAGACAGATTAATCAAATCCAATATGGAAGTGTCGATTAAGGGGAAACCCTCCTTGAAGAGTCTGGTTGGGATTGGGTCTAAAATACTAATTGATGGTTTAGAAGAGACTATTACTGTTGTTAGCTCAGAGAGATCAACTGGACAGAAGCCGTCTAAATACAAATCAGGTTCTAAAGATACTTCTAAAGCTGCTGTACTTCATGATACATCACTGATAATAGTGGGAAGGACTCCATCAATCTTCTCTCTAATAGAAACCATTTTATTGATAAAGAAGCTCATGAAATCATCACTGCTGAGAGTTAAAGGAATCCATGGCTCAACAGAGCTCAGACTCTTTGTCAGACTACAGTGCTGAAAAGAAACCTGGGATTTTTCTTATTCTCTTCTATCAATGATGAATAATAAGCAGTTATAGCTTTACGAAGGGCTTTCTTATACGTTACTAAACTATCTTTCCAGACTAATTGAGACTCTTCTAAATTAGAGGAACGCCACTGTCTCTCCAGCTTTCTTGCAGTCTGCAGTCAATGCAGGGTTCAGTACCTGGCAGACTGGGGAAATTGGGGAGTGGAACCAGCATCCTTTTGATTGAAAAACAATTTCCCTGCCTCTTGAGCTGGAGACTTTCCAGGTTTTTCCTCATTTTTACATTTCCTATTCATGTTTTTGTCATTTACATCTTCTAAATATGAATAAAAAATGGTAATGGAAACCTGGCTGATGTAACAGCATGATTACTGGTTTTAATACTTAATTTCAGCGTCAGCTTACTAACAAAGTAACTCTTTCATGACCAGTTTATGCATGATAAAATACATTATATCCATTTGCACATGAAAACACCACAGAAAATGTGGATATCATTTGTTATATTTTAGCCAAACAACCCCACTCTATCTACCGCAGGCTTGCCCTTTTCTAAAGCTCAGAAGGTCCCTGAAGGAGTTAGTGACTTAGGAGGATGTGTGGCACAGAGCCTGTTAGGCTTGCTTTGCGCTATAAAGGAATAATCAAAATTTATGGGTATTTCCCAAGAAAGACATGAGAAGGCTGACCGCCCGATTATGCCTGCATGGTAAACATGAAAGCAGTAAGGAGAAGAGTGTGGACATCCCACACTATATTTAGATATGTTGCAGAAGCAGAAGGTTAATGAAGGAGAAAAGTACATGTTCGACACTCTAAATTATAGCTTTTGGTCAATGATCAACTCCACCAAGGGCAAGGCCAAATTGATATTATCCTGTGAATTTTATCCTTTTCCAGCCACATCTTGATGCATTTTGTTTACTTGAAAATAACTGAGAAATCTTCCCCAAGTGTGAGATTTTGCTCCAGATTCATAGCTGTGTCATGGCGGGCAAAGCTTCTCAAACTGAAACCTACTAAAGTGCTTGTGCACCCCTGTGTCACAAGACAGATGTGAACTTCCCCTTCTAACTGTTCAAAAAAACACTGCATGCAATTCAAATATTACAAGATGTCTCATGCTTGATGCATTAGGATAAGTTGTAGTGAGCCTGAGTCTTTTGTTTGATTTACGGTACAGTATATCGTGTGTGGACAATGTGAACTTGTTGCTACTGTTTCATTTGAACCCACATAGTTATTACACATAGTAGTATCACCTATTATACAGCCTGAGGTTATTTGGGTACCGCTTCACTGATACAAACATAACTGTGAGGTATGTGTCTGTCTGAAACATGATCTAAAATATACAGTAAAGACACAAATACATCAGTCTCACACTCAGCATGACTAAATAAAGTTACATCCGAGCCCACATATCAAACATTTTCCAGGACAGGCAGCGGTTGACTGTTCCATATGATAAAATCGAGAAACTTTTCTTCAATCCATTGAGCCTTAGTGTTGTCTGCTGAAGTTTATTGCTCCTCTCTAACGCATCAGCGACTGTTTGATGTGCAGAGTATTTTCCTCTGCACTAAACAATGCAGCACAACTTCCATGACTTGGGATATTTGCCTGATACACAAGTTTTTTTCTCTTTTTCTTCATGAAAATATCTGCAGCGAAGGACATGTTGATCTTATGGGCTTTTCACTCTGTAGCACACTATGACCTTCTGGCAGCTGGTTCACAGTGGATGCTGTGCCTCCACCTGTACAGCAAGTCTAAACTCAGAAAAATCTGAGTATTTCTGGAAACAAAAACATTAATAAAAGGGTCTGCTGAGTAACTAATTGAGTCATTTGATATATAACTAATGGCTGTTGGCTGCATGCTTAAATTTCCATTGTAACATTGGCCTTTTTATGATTAGTACAAACATCAGGCTATGAAGTCTGGATCCATATTTGGATTGGGACATGAATCAGTGACATCAGTCCGACATCCGAGCCCAAAACTGATTTGTGTCATATTGGTCCAAACTCTATTAATAGGTGATACTGTGTTCATAATGAAGGTACATCATTCTACTTATTAAAAATGTATTGCACTGATATATTGCACTGCAGTAGAACCTATAGCATGGTACAGTGATCCTGTGATTTGTGTGTGTGTGTATATATGAACACAGGTCTTGCAATGTGGTTGGCAGTGTTATTAAAAGAGACTCTAGAACATCATCATTATATCTGCTAGGAACTTTTTATACTCCACATAACCTCCCGTAAAGCTATATACTGTCATTTTCACAAATTATTCTTTGTGAAAATTAAACACGTCTGACATGTTGAATTATGAGCTTTGGAGATGCCAGGCAGGTTGTTGCTACATGTTTCTACTCCCTGAAATGGGTTTCCTCACTTTTATTGTCAATATGTTCCTGATTCTCATGTGGCAGGATGCGGGTGCAGGATGGGACAATAGCTGTTCACATATTTGATATATATTCTGTAAATTTCACATACAATAAAAATGTCATCGCATTTTTTAAAGAGCATTCACATGCTATTCTAAACACTTAGAACACACAGCAGGCATACACCAGGTGGACAAATTCTTTTGGACCCTTATTATTGCTCCCAAAAAGAGAAAATAACTGAATTGACTAAACGCAATATATTCGTGATTCCCCCTATGAAATGTATTTCAGTCACAGAGGAGGACATGAAGCAGAGCAGCAGACAGTTACATAGGGATTTTCAATCTCTGAGACAAATCAGATGTAAAGTATGCAAAAGGG
Source organism: Odontesthes bonariensis (assembly GCF_027942865.1). Lineage (NCBI taxonomy): Eukaryota > Metazoa > Chordata > Actinopteri > Atheriniformes > Atherinopsidae > Odontesthes > Odontesthes bonariensis. The sequence goes on along the minus strand of NC_134506.1, from coordinate 11,337,958 downwards.
TTTTGAACTTGGGATACAGCGTGGCAGCTGCCTTTTCAGATCAGTTCGAATTCACTGTGCTTTGGAATAATTCTTTTTGTCGGTAATACACAGCATACAAAGTATTTCAGAAAAAATATTCAAAAAGTCCCATTTCCATTAGGATTTAGTTTTACAATATTTAAGGTTTTTTTTAATAGTGCTTCTATTATACATGGTATTTTTATGGGCTGGGGTTCAGTTGTTACTCTTAAAGTCAAAATCTGACATATTTCCAATTAATGTGTATACTGTGGCTCTAGGTGTCATGCTAACTTATCACTTCAGTGTCGAGGTTGATTTTAGTGAAATGCTATATAAAGTCTATGAGCAATTGTGTATGTATTTAAAGAATGACCAGGACACAGCCTGTTGAAGGTTTGTGAAAGGGCATGTGAGTGCTTGCCTTCGTTGTGCTTATTTGTAAGGTACAGAGATGGAAATGGGTAATTTTAATCTCAGAGAAGACTGTAGGGATAGAAACAGGGGCAAATCAACGTCTGTCTGTCAGAGAGCAAGCACAGTGGAACTTGCCACACTAGACAGTTGCTTGTTCAATTGTCCATCACATTAAAACTTCCATAAGCAACTCTTACAGTCACTATAAGAAAGGGTATTTGCATCCAGCTACACAACCAAACTTCTGAGGGAGCTATATAGGAGCAGATGGCAGGAAAGGCACAATAAAGGCACTTAAAGAGTCTACTGAGTGAAACTATAAACTATGAATGAAATGAATAGACACCAGTTGGACAAACAATCAAAAGCCAAAAGACTTAAAAGTGGCTATGGGACACATTCCGAGTCTGATCAACCTGCTGCTTTATCAAATTAGCTGGGTCTTGTTGTCATTAATCTTTCCATTGTGTCAGTCATGCATTGGAGGAGCAACTAATGACCAAGACAGATCAGCTATTAGAGAACACACACCGTAGTCTGCTCAGCCTCCTTTGTTGGGATTAAATGTTAATCCCAAATAACATCCTCTGCTTATCAACTCTCCAATAACCATACATGGTCAAATGAATATGTCGATATTCAGTGGCTTACAAAGAATTCACTCCCCTTGGTTTTTATTTTTTATTTTTAAAGACAACTTTATTATAACCTGTTGTGTAAATACATTTTTTGGGGAGGGGTGAAAACAATCTACAAAAAAAATGATCCAATATGGTAATAGCGGTGTGTGGAACAAACCAAGGATCAACCAAAGAGTGTATGGCAGGGATATGACAGAGAGGGGGAGATTGCTGAGGACTGGGCTTTTTATAGCCCAGATGCACTGGGCCCAGGTGCTCCAGCAAAAGGAACCACCCACTTAGGCTCCAGTAGATCCACCTATGGAGAGACAGCATTGTAATGTATCTTGTATCTTGGCAGGTATAGCTCAGGAAGAAGAGCAGTTGCCTAAAAATCAGAAGGTTGGTGGTTCATCTCTGGCTTCCCCTCACTGTCAAAGCATCCTTGGGAAAGACACTGAACCCCACGTTGCCTCCCGATACATCCATTGGTGGTGTGTGAATGTAGTAGGAAGCACTGTATAGATATGCTGTGTGACTGAATGGGCTATAAGGGGAAATAATTTATTTCCCTTTCGTGATCCCAGTACTAGGGACGTTGCAGATGCGCAGAGATGGTGTTGTATTGGTTCTATAAGATATATATTTATATATATATATAGCTGCTAGTCTGTTTTCTTATGATAGTTGAAAGCATCTTTTTGGTGTCTGATATGAAAGAATTTTGCTCTATTTGTTTGTTTGGAAATGACATTCTTTCACCTGAAGTTACATTATATTGTTCTAACATTTATTATGAGATTAAACCAGATGTCAGTGAGGCACTGCTGGTTTATTTTCTGTAATCAGTTTGTGAAATATTGATGTGCAGCTCATAAGACAAATAAAAAGAGGAAGACAGGCTGTAGATTGAAAAGTAAGTTTAAAATTGAAATGCATCGTAATGGGCATCACCTGCTTCAACCATCTTGCATTAGCCTGGTGCCCACTAATTGCCCTGCTCCTTTTACCAGTGCTATCTATTCCCAGGGGTCCCTCTTCCTGGCAACAGCTAATGCAGTCAGATCAAGTGTAACATTTAAGACACACTTTTCATCGTGGCAGGTAGCTTAAAAGCTCCAGTTTCTTCAACCGCTAAATATGTTATTGAATCAATACTAGATATAGAAGTAAATACTGCAGTCCTACTCAAAAGAAACACAATTGCTTCAGGTTTTGTTGAAACTAAATAAAAAATATGTAAAAATTCAGAACAAATGATATGAAAACAGAAAATGTATTCCTGTGAGACTTCAATACAAATGTATTTATTTTCTCTCTCCTATAGCAGTTAACATCCCGGAGTGCAGCTCTGGTTCAAATGAGGGGGAAAAAAAGGAACAGAGAGGAAACAGTAGAGGGGAAAAGTGTGAACTTTTAGCTCCACTTGCAGTTGAGTCTGAAAGGCTGCCAATGTGAGAAGGCCTAACTGTGAATTCCCCACTGAGATGAGCTTGGTCCAGAGGGAATGCAAGCCAATCTCCAACCTGCTTTCCTACCTGAGAACAGCTGTAAGCTCCATCTGCCAGCTCCTCATGGTGGCTACCTAAGGGAAGCGCGCGCCACCCTTCCATTTCAGAACAGAAGCTCCTTTGTTTTGACAGTGAGGGATTTCAGGGTTTGATGAAATCAGTCGGATGCCTTTAGTGGTTGTCTGTAAATATGCATGCTTCTCTTTTCTGGTGAAACACGTATTGACACAAAGGAACACAAACACATGCACAGAACACTGAATCCATTTTTCTAAGGACTTTAGAAATTATGTTGATCAGGACATTGCCCCAACTATCAAGTAGGCAGATCCTCGTATCTCAGGCAAATCTATCCAGTTAATGGGGCATGTGAACACCTTAGATTTCTTCAGGCCTTTTTAAACTGTTTGTGTTGGTTAACAGCAGTAACTGGATGTTGTATTTACAAAGCAAACACTGTGGTGCAAGAGGTAATTGGACTGATTACTCTTAGTAAGTAAGGTAATGTGTGCTGAGTTGCAAAATTTCACCCAGGACCTTGTTTGTAGTGATTTTACCATGAGGGCTCCCGTAATGCCTCAGTTGGGTAGAGAGAATTTTTTTTTCATAATGGTGATGCATGGCTAGGTTGCAGCTGCAGCATTTTCAGATATTATCAGTGGGATAGATGCTTGCACTGCTGCTAGGATTGTAGTGGAACTTGGAGGCCATTGTTCCCAGGTATTTTAAATTTGACCCACTTTATATCTATCTTTGGGCTGCAACCTTTTGCCAGTTTCAATCGTTCTATTTGTATTTTTCGCAGCATCCCAATTTTTTTGGCATTAAATTTGTACAAAATATACTATGGTCCCATTGAGGACCCACACCGCCAACATGACAAACACCAGTTTGAACCAACAAGCTGGTTGTTTCGTACACAAACATAAAAAATATCACCAACATTGGCTTGTTTCAAGCTAAACTATCCTTGGTGATCTATTGTTTTATAATCTAAGTTGTAAAAGGAAGGATCAGCTGAGTACAAAAATGCTTCAGATATTATAGCAAGATAGATGTTGTAGTACCAGAAGTTATAAACGCCTAGGCAGTATCAGAAAATATTACGTGTTGTTTTCTCACTGTTGAATTTAATAAACCTCGATATTGGGGGGGGGGGGGGGGGGGCACCATCCTTAAAATCTTGAAATGAATCTTAATCACTCTCACAGCGCTACTTCATGAGTTCTCGTTTGAATTGACCAAAATTAAATAAAGAAGCATTCAACAATAACTTGATAAATATCCATCCATCCATTTTCTATACCCGCTGAATCTGTCGGTCAGGTTGCAGGGGGGCTGGAGCCTATCCCAGTGGTCAATGGGCAAGAGGCGGGGTACACCCTGGACAGGCCGCCAGTTCATCTCAGGGCTACACAGAGACAAACAACCACACACACTTGTAAGGACAATTTAGAGACACCAATTAAAGAACCCACACACACACAGGGAGAACATGCAAACTCCACACAGAAAGGCCCCAGCCGGGAGTTGAACCTGGAACCCTTTTGCTGTGTGGCAACAGTGCTAACCACCACACCACCGTGCAGCACTTGTTAAATATATGTTAACTATTCAATGAAATGTGTAACCAAAAGCATGAACTTTAAGTGCAAACAGCAGTAATGCGTGGACTATGTATGGCGGTTTAGGGAACACTTTATGGGCAAGAGAATGGAGAAATATAGCCTGACTACGTCATACTCACGATTCTAGTCAGAATGTGAGTCTGATACCGCTCAATAGAGATTTGAGTATGGGGCGTGTTTCAACCGAACCAGGAGAAAAAATGCCTCTTCGCTCAATTGGATAGACCTATAACCAATCAGAGCAACGTAGTATGTGACGTAGATTAAGCGACACACACTTGTTGTAGGAACGACGGCAAAAACATCTTTTCTATCGATAAAAGCCTTTATCGCGTTCCTCTGTTCGTCTTTCAAAATGAATGCAATGTGGAGATCCTGTAGAACAGACTCGATGGCAGAATCTACACGCCCTAGCTCTCCAGCGGCAGCCGTGTTCAGCTCTTTAGTGACGTAGTCGATAATGTCCCTGTTGATCATCTGTCCATCATCGTATAAAGCCCGCCCTGGCAATCTGATTGGTCCGACCAATTCTTGGTCGGGCATAATGATTTCCCAACTGAGCAGAGCCAGACCGAACTTCCCGACCAAAACTTTTATGGGCGGGGCTAAGTTCGGCTGGCACCCAGGCTAGGAGAAATATACCGGAATTGCTAAAATTGGGTCTTAATTTTGATCACCATTTACGGTTAAATGCTAACAACTTTGGAGTCATTTATCATTTTTAACAGTGAATCCTCTCAACACCACCGTTCCGTCTGTCTTTGAGTGCCATGGACTTTACAGTGACTGTTGCTGCTCTGCCCCCTTCCCTTGGTTAAAAAAAACTGCTCTGTCATGAAGAGCCTTGGTGTCACTCTTGACAGTGATTTTAAATTTGGCTGGCAAGTTCGATCTGTACCCAAAGGTGCCTTTTTCCAGCTGCGACTTCTGCCCAGGGTAAAACCTTACCTCTCTCCTCTCTCCTCGTGACCTGGACAAGGTGATTCATGCTTTTATTTTTTTGAGACTGGATTATTGCAACATGTTGTATGTAGGTTTAGACCAGCGCTCTCTGCGACACCTACAGCTTGCGCAAAATGCCGCTGCTCGGCTTTTATCAGATATAAAGAAACAGGAACATATAAGCCCAGTTCTGGCCTCTCTGCACTGGCTTGCTGTCCGGTTCAGAATTGATTTTAGGATCCTGATGTTTGTTTTTAAAATTTTGAAAGGTTTGGCCTCCGATATTTAACTGAACTCATACATGTTCACAGACGAATCAGAGCTCTGAGGTCTGCTAACAAACAATACCTGGATGTGCCTAAATGCAGTCTAAAAACTAAAGGTGATCGAGCTTTTGCAGTGGTTGCCCCTAAGCTGTGGAATGGTTTACCGCTGCATATCCGTTCGTCAGAAGCGCTGGACATTTTTAAATCCTCTCTTAAAACCCAACTTTTTTCCCAGGCTTTCGGACCTGGGTGAGAGGAAAGTTGTCTTTGTGTCTCGATTGCATATATCTTTTGCTGAAATTGCTTTTGTTTAATTTATCTTTTGGATTTTATTGTTATTTATTTATGTAAAGCACTGTGGTCAACTTAGGTTGTTATAAGGTGCTCTATAAATAAACGTGGCCTTGACCTTGAAAAGGATAGGAAGATGGTAGACCTTACTTAAGTTGGCACTTAGCCCATAGTTTAGTCAGCTGTGACCACACCAGGTCGATGGCCAGCGGTATCCAAGTGGGTCTCTCTCTGGCTCGCTGTCTCTGGGCCTTTCTCGGTAGTCAGCTGGTTGTGGATGAATTTCTGTGGACTTTAAAGATGCCTGGCAAGTTGTGGTAGGTCTCTCTTCTCCACTAGGGAATTCTTGTTGCCAAGGAGACAGAGGTTTGATATCGAGACTTCACCATCAAGAATAGCGCAATTTGTAGATGTTCACCTGAGTGTTGGAGTTGGTTTGTTTGTTTAGTCAAATAACAAACTCCAGTGAGGTGAATTTCATTTCACAAAAATTATTAGCAAGAAGTTGACAAGCTTATGCTGGCTTTCTTTGCGGGTAAAAATATTACTGTGTCGTAACTTGTGCAGGAGGGGAGGTTAAAACGTGGGACGAAAAACAAAAGACACTGAGACGAGAAAACATGACAGATAAACGAAAAACATATCGTTCTTTCACTTCATTCTGCTTTCTTCTTTCTGTTCTCCTTCTTAATCTTTTCCACTCTGGTGGTTTTCCGAGTTTGTTGCGCGGAAGCTAAACTTTCAGCCAGTAAAATGTCTGAAAATGTTATGGTGTTTGCCTTTTCATTTTCCTTAAAAAAATGATTTGTTCCTTATTATACCAAGGACGATCTTGAAAAAGGTATCATAATGCAGCTTGTGATATCACTGAAAACCTTAAATAACCTGTACAAAGGTATAAAACAATCTAAAAATCTAACACAGTTTTAAAAATCCAGCTGAAAGTGAATCTGAAGAGGTGTGAGAGGTCTGTTTCTTGTCTTGCTAGATAAAAGGTGGATAGGTGTCACCTTTGATTCACATGTCCAGATAAGGAAAGAGAAACATTTGGTCTGGATTCTCCCCTGACTCGCATATAAAGGTGTTCCTTTGTTTGTTCAGTGAAGGCTTCGCTAGTTGGCATCACGGTGTTAATGTTTTCCAGCTGTATCATGACAGCTAAAGGGTGAAGGTTGTGTGGGAGAGAGTCTCTCAAATGCTCCCCCAAGGACAAAGGTTGATGCAAATAAGACAATGTCTGTTTCTTTCTGGTGTGGAAATCCCACATCTGTTTCTTTGAGTCGGCATTACCTGGACAAGAATGTTAATGGGCCTCCAAAAGATTAAATTCCATATTAAATCCACATTTCAGATCACTACAGATGTTCTGAAAATATATTGTAGTTAACACCACTGTAGCTTTTCATGTAAAATTTGAGGAGAGGTGGATTTTTTTTATATAATAGGACAAAACCATTGTAAAAAGATGGTTTTAAAGGGGGAGGTGGGCAAAAACACGTCCCCTGTAAAACTCAGTTTGGCTCTCATTTATTTAATCGAATTCTGTACCCACAGCTTCAGATTTTTGGTCTAAAGTACATTCACACGTACCTACTCAGACATACTCCAAATAAAAGGTAAAAATATCTGTGTGTCGTGAATGTGACATTGTTTTATGAGTCCTTTCTTTCTAAATATAAATTACTTACTCCCCTTAGACGTGGAAATCCAAGGGGAGTGGATGTTTTTTGGACTAGATTGCTATTCATCAGGAGTTGTTGTGGCATTACGTCCCTAAATGAGTTGCAGCTTATTGCAATTAATTACCTCTGCATAAGAGTGCTGCATGTTTGAAATAGCATGTAATTTTGACAAAGAATTGTTACAGTTAAGACTCCATTCCACAGCCCACAGAGGCCAGCCAGGGACGTAAGCATCTCGATGGTGAAGCTGGTGGTAATGTATTGTTTAGTTTATTACACAGAAACATCACAGTAACACTGAAATTGTACATATGACATACATGTATGTCAAAGAACAAGACGCACTGTGTTGTGTCATTGTTACATGGGGCTAATTTGCAACACCTGTCTTCGTGTTATCTTTCAGACAATGAAGAGCCAACACCAGGACCAAGCTTTCAAGTACAACCAAAGCAAGGTATTTGTTCTTACACATTGAATTATTTATGTGATATCTCTGGCAATACACCTATGTGATTCCCATGCATGGTTACATGCTGCATCGCGACAGGCTGTTCTGGGAAAATTTGAGTCTGGTGTGTGACATGTAAGGTGTTCCTGTGCTTGAAAGCTGCACGCAACTGTCACACAGTCTTTCACAAAGGTCAAGTGTGATCAACTGTTCCCACAGAGAAAAAAGGCCATTTCTAGTTTGGAGTAGTTGAAGTTTTGGAGTGTTCCAAAAAAGCAAAAACAAAACACGAGCAAATTGTCATGGTTGTTGGATATGTCGAAATTTAGTTTTTCCATATCCATATCCAGAATTTGAAACAGTTATATATGCAACGGTGACAGTGAAAATTTTTGTAAACCATGTTCAGGCTGGAAATAAAAGAAGTTTATTGCACTTTATGCATTTCTTACAAAAAAAAGTGTCTTGATTGTGTTCTGAGGAAATTCACAGAAAACTATGGGGACCGAGAAACTATACTGAACCTCTCAGCCGCTGTGATAAGCCTGCTGACTGGCCACTCATATCAAAGACCATTTTTCTCGTAATCTACTAAATTAATTTCAGAATCTATTTTTGTTGTAAAGCTGCAACCTATACACTGAAAAGGTTCTGGTGAATGTTTAAATCATGCAGTAAGATGAACCTACCATCTCACCAAGACATTAGTTTCTGCACTGTATTCAGAAGAACATAGGACTGCACTAATGTAACCGGTGGTGTTTATCTGCACCCTGCGTTGGGATTATTTTTTGACTGATTACCACACGGACACAGGACCCGACGTTTTCCTCGGAGGCGATCTCCGTTTATTTTCTGGAAACTCTGGAAACATGTACGGCACACACAGATATGCAATGAGTGGTGTGCCCCGATACAGCGTCTGTACAATTAAATCATAAAAGAAATGACAAACAATAAGTTTTTAAGCTAGCAATAAATAGCTTGTATATGCAGCTAGCACACAGAGCCACAAAGCTCACCTTTCCCATCAAGTGCAGTTGGCAAAAGGGGAGAGGTTAGGGCGAGGGGTGGCTTATAAAGGGAGGTGCTGCACTCAAAGAGCCCCACAGGTACAAGGACAAAGGAGAACAGTCCCACATGACAAATATGGGGCACACACATAAATTATAACGTTTTAAACATATTTTGGGTAATTATATAAAAAAGAAATATACATCAACATGTTGACATTGTTATACACACTGCATAACTATCTCTGTTACACTAACATTGATGTAATTGGTGGGTGTGCTGGACCAACACAGACGAAATGGTTCCATTCAAATAGCCAAAGAAAAGAGGTAAAAACATTAATTAAATCTGTTACACCAGAGAACAGAGACATGTACGCCAGTGACCATGGTAACACATGGTACACAAGGATTAATGACAGTTATAACCTCAAAATGTTTGGGTAATGTATTGAAAATTATAACTGAGGTCATAAAGGGAATAAAATGTTGTGCAATTAATCAAATGAGTTTACCTCCAATAATCAGAAATCATTCAACATTTTATTTGATGTTATCTGTAGAAATCTTGCCCAAATGAGATATTTTCAAATGCAAAAATGGTCCCTACGAATATATTGTTACTTCAATAGCCAAGCCTTCCCCTTCCCCCGTAAGATAAGATAGATACATCATTGAATGTATTCAATAAAGTTTGTCTAAAAATTACAGATGAACACAACAAATGCATGTCAACCCTAGATTACTCATAATCAGGGAGTCCATGAGCCCAGATTTGGACTGTTATTTAAATGTGGTTTACCCTGTTCAGTCAGTGGGGTTACATGGCACTGTAAAAATCGGATTAAGGGCTAAATTACAATAAGACTGAGTTATTAAATTCATGTATAGAGCTTAATCCGACAAGAAATTGAATCGGATCGGGTTACTCGCGATCGGATTAAGACCCTGAGATAACTCGGTTGAAAGTCACACTAAACATGCTTGTAGACGGTGAAGCACGTGGTGAATTGGACTTTGCGTTCTATGCATGCTCAAGATTTTTTCTCTGGGTCGTAAACTGGAAGTCAAAGGAAACGATATTACTGTTGTTGTCACAGCCGTCAGAAAGAAACACACAACGCGATGGAGAATGCGCCTTTGTGTATCGCATTTGTGCAATAAGCAGCTCATCACAGACGGAATGTAGAGGGACGTAGTTTCATCTTGGTTCGCCATCTTTCTTGAATGTGTGAATTTGTTGTTGTTGGTGGTGAAGCAATAGTTGAAATGGGTACAGCGTCACCTATCGTACGGCATGCTTTGTGCCAATGATTCGATTAATTCATTTAAGAAGACACAGAGGGGGAGTTGATGAAAGCGGGTAAATGCTGCACTGTTAACCAGGGGCCTTGGTGTGATCCGAGATTGAGACCAATCCTGTATAACAAGACAATATTTTACTAAAACACTTCTGTCACTTTCTGCTTCGGTTGAAGGAAACCATTACTTACAAAAGTCACGGCTAAAATCGGCTTTTCTAGTTGGCTTGGTTAGGGTCAGAAATCAATACCACTTGGGTTGGGTTCATCATGGTTAGGGCTAAAATGCATTATTTTTATGTGACATGGTTATCTGTGAGTTTACAAACCATTATAGACACCATGCTCTTTCCATGCAGTTGCTCTCACATCCACGGGAGGTCACATATTCTTTAAACTTGATTATTGGCCTTAACAGCGTGAATTAACAAAGAGAATATTTTAGGGAGGAGGAAGATAGTGCTTGACACTATCAGGTACCTGGAACAACAGGGTGGTCAGTCCACAGTGGTCTGTTGCATCATCAGGAAACATGCTGATTTAAAGTATATAGAGCTTATTGTTTATTTTTCTTTTTTACATGGCAGCTGCCAAACAATGCTGAGATTAAGCATCCACCACCAGGTGTCATGGAATGTGGATTCACAACAAACAAAAACAAAAAAGTCCTTGAAAGGTTGTTTTGGACCACCTTTTGTTGCATTGCAGGGTTCCATGCTGTCACAGGAAAGCACAGGCTGCATCCCTCTTTATAACTTCACATGAAAGAAGTACAGGTGATATTGTGTAACTGCTGATAGTTTTTGTTATAGTAATGAAGATTAAATTGTGCATTAACTTGGCAGCACTTTTAAAAACGCATGACAAAAACAATAATCATACACATTTGATTGTACTGTTTTTATTCTTCTAATTTAACTATAGTGGAAACCGCTTATAGTGATCACGTTGGTCCAGAGCCAATTTGAACACTATAAGCGGTTGATTACTAAAACCAAATTTGTATTACAGGTATTTCACTTATTTTTTTACGGGCGACGTCGTTTTCTTTCTCCGTCGTTAGCATTCATGACTGACTGGGGGACTGTCTCTCGTTACTTAATTAGACTACACAAGCTATCCTGAGGAATGCCAAGCTTCGCCGCAGCATCTCGTTGGTTTGTTTTTGGTAATTTGTCATACGTCTCGAAGAGACTACGTTTTTCATTCAGAGAAAATGACTTCCTTTTTCCAGCCATGATTGGTCCGCTTGCTGCCCGGTGTCAACTCGTTACGTTAGCTACCGAGGCAAAAGCAGACGTCCAGAAAGGAATCAAGGGAGTAAAAAATAAAATAGCTACACGCAGTTTTAAAATTATTTTTGCACATGTTTACATTCATAAAATGGCCAAAAATGAACATTATAAGCGGATTTTTTGAATACTATAAACAAATTATTTAAACAGCATATGTATAGAAATGATTCTGTCCCAAGCCTTTTGATCTATATAAGCGGTTGATTACTATATCCGTGACCACTATAAGCGGTTTCCACTGTATTTTATTTGAAAAAGAAACAACTATAATTGTACAATAAATAAGAAAGACCAATTCTTATCACCCCCCCAATGTATACATGATTTGTATTTTGGTCTGAATAATCATAATAATTTTTTTTCACTTCAGCCATTTCATTTAGTCTAATGTGACGTCTAAATATACTGTCCCGCAGAACTGTAGCCTAAACTGTTCACTTCAGTACAACCAACTGCTTGGACTACCTGATAAACAGACCACTGTTTGTGAGACTAAGAGGTTGTGTGTCTGAGAAGATGGTGGGCAGCATTGAAGCACCACAGGAAACTGTACTCTCACCATTTCTCTCCACTCTGTACACCCTCAGACTTCCAGTACAACTTCAGATTCCTGTCATCTTCAGAAATACTCTGATGACTCTGTGTCTCAGTGATAGAAAAGAGGCTGAGTGCAGGGAACCACCTGACCACTTGGTTGCTTGGTGTGGGACAATCACCTTATCCTAAATGTGAACAAGACAAAGGAGATTATTGTAGACTTTAGGAGAACCAAGAATAAGCCAAACACTATCTCCATCCTAGGAGAAGAGGTGGAGATGGTGGAGAACTACAGATACAGTAGTTACTGTAGAGACTGTACTGTGTTCACCTGAACAACAGACTGAACTGGACATTGAACACTGAGGATGCCTTCAAGAAAGGACACAACAGACTGTACTTCTTAAGAAACCGTAGGTTCTTCAGTGTCCTCACCAAGATATTGCGTATCTTCCTTATGTCTGTGGTGGGCATCATCATCTGTTGGGGCAGCAGCATCACAACCAGTGTCTCAAAGAAACTGAACAAACTGGGACAGAAGGCCAGCTCTTTCCTGGGGATTGCTCTGGAGCTCCCAGAGCTGATTGTGCAAAAATGAATGCTGCATAATTTGATGAACATAATGGACAAAACTGCTCACCCTCTACATAAAACTGATTAAACAATGGAGTGTGTTCATGAGAGGCTTCTTCAGCTCCGGTGCATCAAAGAACAACACACAAAGTCATTTCTTTCCACTGCAATTACTCTGCACAACGACTGCTTGTAATGACAAATGACTATGATTTGTTTATTTTATCATACAAAAATATCATTTCACTTTACGGATTAAAAGCATCTTTCAGTTCTATTAATATATATCCAGTTCATTTCAAGAAGGATGGTGTCTTGCATGAAAGCTGTAAGCCAAAGCTATACAGCTACTTAAGAACATTTTTTACAATATAATAAACTCTAAAACTTGAAGTTTATTACAGCATGGTGATGTATTTACAAACCAAGTGGTCTTACCTTTGAAATCATACGTAAGATATCCTAATTAGTTTGAGAGACACCTCTTCTGTGTCTGAATGACTCACTTGCAAGAAGCAGGCAGCACCAAGAGAGACTTCATCCTCATATGAAACTTCATGAAAATGGTTTGCATTTTCCCCCCCATCACTTTATTTCCCCACACATTTCTTCCCACCACAACAAGTTAATAAATATGCCACAGCTGCTTCTGCTGTGAATGCATCAGTGTCTGTGCTGGGCATTCTTGCACTTCAGCGTTGAAAGTGTTTTGCTTCTTGTCAGGTTATATTTGTAAAAAGAGCCCATACATGCAGAAGCAGAAGGCTTTACTGGCAGACTGAAATATCTAGACTGGGTTAGAACTAATGTCTTGGTTATTTTACATTTCAGATCCTGCCACTTTTCGATTTAAATAGTGTTAGACCTTTCATAAGATGTCTACTTGCCTACAACACCCCGCCAGCTCCCACTGACACCCAGGGTAGATGCCTTCCGATCAGCTTTCTACTAACAGCAGGTCCTCATTGATTGCTAATTGCCTAATACCACAGACAGCAGGGGGACAGTTGTAAACAACAATAAGGTGGATAAAGGAACTATGACCAACTCACTGGGGAAGAGGAAAGCAACCTCCTGTCACAGCGACAGTCCACGCTAATACACAGGAAGACTGCTCTGAGGAGTAAAAAAAACGAGTCCCAGGGGCAAGGAACATGAAAGGCCACATTGTTAGACAGGCTGTAAACTAATCCACAGTTTAATTCTATTATCAGAGCAAACTGAAGACTCAACTTGTTTGAAATGTGTATTGCTTTGGAAAACAAAGCAGGATTCAAAATGTGGCTTGTCGACGTTGAACCAGAGAAAGACTCTGCAAAGTTTAAGTGTGATTACATCAATCAGTATGTGTTTGCCTGTAAATAAGTTCTTTAATAAGTGCATAACTTCATATTATTGCTGATGTTTTCAAAATTCTTAATTGGGCGAAGGACAACTGAATCATTTTTTGCCATTTATTCAGATAAAGAGTATGTCGTTTTTTAACATTAGAATTAGCAGAATTCCATATGAACTGCCATGAGCCGTTTACATGAATGTTACATTCCAAACGCTATAATCACAACTATATTTTTCTGAAATTCATTCAATATGATTAAAAACATAACTTACAAAAATAAAAATCTATATACATCTCAATAGTTCTTTGTATAAATGTTGTATCTTATATGATAACATATTATTTTAATATTCGTAAACAAAAATACTGGAGTCCAAAAAATTATAACAATAATAGTAGGGGAAGAAGAATTTTGGACCAGTCTCTGATGAAGTACCTTTTTCTCTGGAGTGGAAACTGTCGCTGGCACTCATCAGACAGATCCTGTTTTAATTGTTTAAGATTTAAGATTTAAGAGTCATATACACACGAATGTTAACACAAAATTACTCCTCTGCGTTTGCATCCAGACATGCACACACGGTCACACACTCATGGAGACAGATGCCATTGTGGTGGGCAGCCAATGGCAGCGCCTGGGGAGCATGGGGGTAAGGGTAACCCCTCCAGCTGTCAGTCCACCAATCTATTTTGAGCTGCAATAGTGCCAACCTTCTGGTTATTGGACAACCCACTCTAACCACTGAGCCACGGCTACCCCAACGCTAACCCATAACAATTGCAGTGCAGAAAGAATGTATTTTTGCCCGAACGATGATCCTTTTCTTACTCTGATAAGGTAGCTTTGATTTCAACCCCTAACCAAGTGATGTTTTTGCCTAAGCTCAACCAGGAAATGGAAAAAATGTTTTGGTAAAGTGTGTTCATGTTAATGCCTGATTGACACCTAAAAGCTGTTGTATCGTGGTCTTAAAAATGGTTTCCTGCATTTGAATGGTAATGGCTCCAGCTGACACTTGAAAATGACATTTGTTGACAAATCTACCAAACCTATAGAATCACGAAAATATTTGTATTTATATCAGTTAGGACCCCATAACATGAACAGATGTTCTAGTTGTTTTATTTCTATTTTTCTACGTTACCAAGACTTTTATTGACACACCTCAGAACACTTTTTTCCCCAAGGATTTTTATTTAATTTATTTATGCATCAAACAAACTATACTTGTTTGATGAATATGTTATGTGTTACTGTACATTCTTTATCATCGTTTACGCACTGTGTCACACACTCATCTAATTTTCGGCTGAAAAGATGAAGCTTTTCAAATGACAAGGTTCCACACCTCAAGCACTAGAGCAGGGCATACTAAATGATGAGGGGTCATCCTTCAGTAACTACACCAGCCTCCCCCACCTTCTATCTTGGCCTCCCGAGCAGAGACCAGGGAACAGTACACTCCATTGAAACATTCTTTTAATTTACGTCTGCCAGCTCCAGGAAATTGAAGTCAAAGGTTCACTGCATCTTGTGCCACAAAAAATGGTCTTCTCACGGCCAATGTGTAAAGGAGAGAGGGGGAATTAACCTGGAATCTTATGAATGGGACGTATAGGATTGAGAGTGATTTTAAAAATTCATGAAACTCAGTGAAGTTGGTGGAAGACTGGCTGCGATTGTCGTGTACTTTTGCACATTTTTATGTTCTCATATGCTTGCTTGTTGTGAGTTTCTCAGCTGTCAGCCTCTTGCATCCCCTTTGAGCATATACAATGTGGGTAGTTTCATTACAGCCCTCTGAAATTAAATTCATTTGATTAAATTAAATTAATTTACAGAAAAACCCGAGACAACAGTGCTTTTGGCAGTCAATACTGAAATCGTGAAAGTTCTCCATAAACAAAGCTTATTTTGTCCATCAGGCATCACACAAAACCCAAGCATATAGAGTTTATAACAAAATAAAACAAAGATGTTAAATGTGTGAGGCAGCCCTCCCCAACCACACTGCAATCAGATTAAGGAAAGCCTCAGTGAATGGAGACTTAGATATTTTACATTAGCTATCAACTGAATTATTTAATAATTCAATTATTTCAATTCAGCGATATGAATGCGGGGTTGAGATCATCAGTTCCGGGGGAATTGGACTTTTTTCCCCAGAGTCTTTAGACAGACCTTTAGACAGTTCCCCCTGACTATCGACTTTATATCTACCGTATATCGATTGAGCTTTCTTTAATAATATGTACGAACATAATGCTTATTCTTAATTAGTTACACAGAGCAGGTTGCATAGTGGTGCATTGGTTTGCACTGTCACATCAAAGCAAGAATTGGCCTGGTTCGAATCTAAGCCATGGGACATTGCTGTGTGGAGTTAGTGTGTTCCTCCTGTGTATGCGTGGGTTCTTTCCAGGTAGTCCGGCTTCCTCCCACAGTCCAAAAAATAAGCATGTTGGTGATTCTAAATTGAACTTGCAGTGAGTGTGATTGTAAGCAAAGTTGATTAGTTGTTCTCTGTGTTGGCCATGTGATGGACTGGCGATCTGTCCCGAGTGGGACAGGCTCCAGCCCTACCACTATATCTGAATTGAATAAAGCAGGTATAGGAAATAGATGGATGAAATATAGAGATCATACATAAAACATCAATGTGTAACTATATTGTATAAATCAACACAAAAGCAGAATTTACTTTTTAGTCAATACTTTTTCGAGGCTTAGGTGTATGTTTCCTGTTTCCTTGTTGCCTTGTAGGACATTGCGTGCTGTGGCCTTTAGCAAGCGTCCTGTTCCCTCCATTCTGTCTGCCTCTTTAGATTGGCCAGCGGCCCAAAGTAGCTTGTAATCCTTGATCTCAGAGGTTCAGTGAATTACCACACGTATAAAAACAGCCGACCCAATGACCGGGAGATTATCAGGACTTCTGACGATGTCAGCAGCAGCAGTACCAACTGTTGTAGCTTGGGGATGGCGGCTAGTCACCAAACACAGATAATTTCACAGCTTGAACAGCAAAGCCTCAATACAGCGTTCATATGCAGCAGAGCAGGCAGCGACAGTGGTGATGTGCTGGAAGGTGGTGTTAAGGCAGCACGTAGCACCAAAGTCAAACTTGTTGAAACTGAAATGCAGCTCAGCTCAGCGCTGCAGAGTTTTCTGTGTTTACGAGCTGCCTTTGATCTTTATTTAGCCAGACGATGATTGACAGACTGACAGCCCTTCTTCCTTTGAAATAAGTCTGACCCTTGTTGCACTTGACTGGATGAGTCTGTAACTTTGCTGTGACAGTTTTCACTTTAGGGTTTAAACTTTAAAAAGATAATAAAAAAAGAAAGACGGAATTGCTCTGTGACTGTTACTATTTAGTTGAAAGTAAATTGAATATTTAGATCTTTGATCATTTGTTTATAGGGTTGTGAGTTGAAATGAATTTGAATCTTCCCATAGTCCAGTCATCATCACAACACTTGTCAAATCACAGTACAGTATACCATTTTTCCAGGCAAATAATAAGCGTGTAGAACCGAGCCTGCAAGATGTCGGATTTTTGTGAGACTACTTTAGCATCAAGATGGAATCGGAGGCAGTGAACCATGAAAAAAAAGCAAAAAAAAAAAAAAAAAGCCTCTTACTCAAGTCAAGCTCACTGAAGTTAAGACAGCCAGTGGGCATGGCCTTATCATTTTGACTCCTCAACGCAGATATAGACCCCTGTGATCTATACAGCAGTTTCCAATGGATGGTCACATTTTTCATTGCAGAATAGCAAGATTACACTTAGACAGAGGACTGTCTACGTAGACTGAAACAGTAGAACATCATGTGTAGCGTACACTTTCAGTGGTCCAATTTCATTTGAAAGAATATTACATAGTTCTGAAAAATGATAGGTACGGAGGTACTGTGAGTTACAGAGAAGACTGTTGAAAAAAATACGCTCACATTCGGACATAGATCAGACTGTATTTTACCTCACTCTTATGTATAGTGTGTGGATGAGTGCTTGCATGATGCAGTTTGTTCCAAGTAATAACCAGAGTACAGCGTTTTTTTCTGACAGCAACTACTTGAAATGTAGTATATGAATCTTCCAAATGCTGCTTTCTCTCAAGCTCCACAATCTCAAACCCGAATGGAAGGCCTTTCCAACAATAAAGGAGACCTGACTTTGTGTAGTGCATACATTTGCCCATTTTTTTTATTGGCTCCAAAAGGCCGCACAGATCACCCAAATCTGCAGGGTGGGAAAAATATCCTCATGAAAGAAATGGTACAATATCCAATGTACTACAAACCACAAGAAAAATCCTGTCTTTTTTTTTACTACCATAACTGTGCTTCAATGTGCCTTTGTGAGTGATGGAAGGACTGCCCTTAATATTGAATGTCTGCTTTGGTAATCTATTTACTTGTCACAGCACATCATCCGATGGTAAAAACATTCATTTTAAGAAACAATTTCAACATAGGACTTTAATCTACATGTTGTCTCTAATAAATTTGGATCAGAATAAAAATTAAATGAAAAGTAAACATCTATATTTGATATGTTTTTATTATTATTTCAAACATCTTTAGCCTGAAAGGTCTCATTCTGTTTGGTGCTTCTCAGCTTCTGGGGTCAAATACTTTTATACTTTAAAAGTTATTTAGGAAAGTCACAGCTAAGAGAAAGATTGAATTACACACCATGCCAGTTTTTAAATTATTTTTTTTTCTCAGTGTGGTGGATGCTCTTACCACCACCACATCGTGTGCTGCAAATTGAGATCAGCTGGAGGAGGAGGCCTGGAATATGCCACAATTTCTAAAAGACTGGGGAGGGGAACTTTATTTGTTAACTTTGGCCTTAGTTTCTTAATTTTGTCACTTTAACATTCACTTATTATTTGTGCTAAGTTAAAGTTAGTTTTGCTTTATTTGTTTTATATTTTGCTGTAGGTAATTTTGTAACTTTTCCCCTTTATTATGCTCCCTCATGTGGCAGATTTGGGTTACTCCGTCCCTATTTAAGCAGCCTTTTGTTCTTTGTTTGCAGGTCAGTTTTTGGTTGTGTTAGTGTTAAATTAGTTGACCTCATTTTAGTTGGGCCCAAATATGTTTTTGTATGATTTAATTGTCACTCATATTTTGACTTTTTTTGATTTATTCATTTTTTGGAACAATTAAACTGAAATTGTTCCTCATTTTTGAATACCTTTGTCCTTATTAAGCATGGTCCCTCACACTCAGTCTTTGAAAAGAATCCGTCATCTTATCATATTTTGTTATTCTGTGGTCACTGATCTCCTTACAGGCTCTGTGATTTACAGCATTCCCACCAGGAACTGGGAATTCAGCATCTTTTGAGCATTCAGCACACATGGATATCATTATAAACAAAATTAATCGATCCAGTGAACAGGATAACACAGCTCACAGGAGAAAATACAGCTGGTAAAGCAATAATTTTTGTTGCAAAAACCATTTGCCAGGGATTGTCAGTCAGCGCATCTGGGTTCTTTAAATGGCATCATCCACATCTCAATCACACTCTTTATGGTTGTGTGTTCATTCCCTAACAAGCAGCTTGACAGCAGCGTCTCCTCTTACTTCCCTCTGAGGGTCTGAGCTGTGCACGCTTGAAGAACCACCTTGCACTGTGAAAACAGTAACCTGGGTGAACCTGTCTGTCAGTCAGAAAAATAGACTCTTAGGAGATATTACACTTCTATACCTGGCTGGTCATTGACTTGGTGCTGTCAATCTGGATCCGGCTGCTACGCATTTCATTCCAATTTATCACAGAAGCACTCACCCATCCACTCCACCTGTTCTTCTCTTAACTGATAGAGACAAAGAAGTGACTACATTGATGTTCTTACTGCAGGATTAAAAGATATTTACTTTGTCAAATTATAGAAAAACCATGCTGTTTTACTGGAATCATGCATCAGTTAAAGTCTGAGTAAAGCAGACAAATCGACGTTTCGACATCGGAGACTGACGTACTATTCATCACCGAGCCAAACATGCTGGAGGCATGTGCCCTCAACACCCTGATTGACAAATCTCAGATCAGCTTGAATCATTTTTTCTATGACAAGAAAATCAGAGCAGAGTTAATTTTAACGAGAGTAAACTACATAGATATAAAATCCCAAATGCACACTGCAGATAAAAAATTTCTCAGTCGCCTTGCAACTTTGGACTATGCCACAAACATTGTTAAATTGTCCAACTTACATTCTCGAGGCGGGAGACTCAGTCTGACAGTCACCGTGGTGTATCAGTGCATCTGTGTATCTGTTAAACTCAGCTATCCCTAGTAAAAGTTTGCAAAAGTACCAGGTAAAAGTGAGGTAGGTATTGGTACTACGGTATTGGTGATACCGACCTCTCTACAGTCACTGCAGCTCTGCTTGTAATCCACTGAGCATCCACTGACCGTAACATGACCTTCCATTCCACCGAGCATAAATCTGATTCTCTGAGCTTGATGATACTAACATTGGCTTTCTGAAATGGTGTGTTGCAAGATCAGTGTGGCATGTATGTTGCCACCGCGGGTTCACCCAACACACACTCAGAGACCGTTTCTGAATTCTTAATGTTTTTTTTATTCTCAACACAATGATCGAGGTTCCCAGTGAACGGCAGCAGACGATCGTCGGTCCCTCTGTCCTGCTCGTCTGCTGCTCGTCTGCTGCTCGTCCACGATCCTCTGGCTCTCGTTCTCGATCCTCTGGCTCTCGTTCTCGATCCTCTGGCTCTCGTTCTCGATCCTCTGGCTCTCGTTCTCGATCCTCTGGCTCTCGTTCTCGATCCTCTGGCTCTCGTTCTCGATCCTCCTTTTTTCCCCCGCCTGGACCAGCACGCTACTGATAAGGGGAGAATGATTAGCCGACGATGTACAGGTGTGCCAATCATCTCCCCTCCCACTGTCCTGAGCCCTTCGATCCCACCTCTCCTCTGCACCTGATGCACCACGCCCTCCTCCACAATCAGCAGTGGCCTTGTGTTCAGCTTCACTCTTCACAAGATTAAACTTGTTCTCATTGACCCACTGCGATTTAAGTAGACTGCCAACATCTGCACATCCGGCAATGAAGGCAGAACGATTAGCTAGCAAGTTATTAGGCTAATGCATCATAGCCTATTTAAAACATTTGAAAGTCAGGGGTGGGATCAGATTTTGCTTGCTTCATATGCACGAACCCCTGCGTCATGAGAGCAGGATTTTAACCCAATGAAAAACTATTAAACAACCTAAATCTGCAATTCAGTTAAAGACAAATCTCTGCTTTTTAACATATTAACATTTTTAACACATACATGTTTCATTGAAGGTATGAATTATACTGAACAAACAATTAAGGACACCATACAAATACTAGGTTGGACTACCCTGTTCCTTGTGGTGTTTGAATTATCAGATGCTCAACTATGGCCACAAAAGCATGGATATTATCAGTAACAATACTCAATCAGGCTGTGACAATCAAACCAAATATAGACCATTAATTTGGTCTGTTGCATTCTGTAGTTTTTTGGGAGAGTTATCTGAAACATTAGAGTGATATTTGAGGATTTTGGAGGCCAGATGAACACCTCAGACTCTGTTCTTTAAGAAGTGAGTAATGACTGGCAGGAACAGAACAATGAGGTTATCAACTAAGGAGAGGTCTGAAGCAAACACAGGAAGCAAAAATGATAAAATGAAACGTTAGTAAATGACTAAAATGAGAGAAATAGATAAAAAAAATTAAATCTTGGACGTGATACAGTCTTTTCTGCACAATAAACAAGCTGCCTCATGGTGGAAGGTAGGAAGGAGAGAAGAGAAGGGGAGCAAGACAGCGACTGGCAAAGTGGAGAGGTGTGTCAAATTCATGTATTCATAAATCATTTTACACTAAATAAGACAGAAGTGCTGAGATAAAAAAAAAGGCCATTATAATGTTTTAAGTGATAATCATTTGTTTTCATTAAAATGGGAGTTTAAATATACAGTATTAATATAAACAATTACATTTTCAGCAGTTTAATCAGAGCATTAATTACTCAACAACTAACTTTTCAGGTGAAACATAATCAAGAAGTTTGCAACAGGCACGTCAGCAACCATAACAGAGCTGCAAGCTGAAATTACACTGACATTGTTTCCGTGGTACCAACATCTAATTTCAGCTCATTTCTTCCCACCATCAAGTAATGCAATGTTAGGGAGGTCGGGATCATGTCATGTATTTCCATGAGGTCTGGTTGTCCAAGACAGCTGCTGGAGAAATGCCACACAAGCTTAGCATTGAAAGGGACATACACTCTATTCAAGTTGGAGGTCGCCGGCAATTTTTCAGTAGTGCTACATCCACAGATTGCATTTATTTAGTTTGGTCATTATCTTCAACAAATTTTTCAATTACTTAATTATTCCTCTTGTTTGGATTTCAGTGTAAGCATAATTTATTTTGGCAAACCACAGGCATTGTGACATAAAAGAAAATACTTTAGTGAAGATTGACTATGCTGCTGTCTTTGTCACCATCAAGATGGAGTACTCGTAGCAGATTCTTGGGAGAGCTGCTAATAGCACAGAGTCTATGCATGGGAAGATCAATAGATTGGCTCTTGCAAGACTAATATTACCTAACTGTGAAAATTGAGTAATATTACTAGCTCTGCAATAGGAAAGCTGTATTGACTGTGTGGTCAATACCAAAGAGCAAATTTCAAAGGCTGCACATAAAGGTCCTCAATGATGGACTATCCTGTTTTTATCTACTATTTAAAAGGGGAGAAAATTCAATAATATATTAAGGCTGGTATCTATTTCCAGTGATTAAGATTGTTGTTTTTTTTTTTTGCACAAAAGTGTCCTCGCTTAAATATTCGGTTTCTGCAATAATGTTGTAAAACTGTGCATCTATTTACTTATTTATTCTGAATTTGAATGGAAGACTCCATGTTATGGTGAAGAATCCCATCACGTTGATACTACTCGTACCATTGGTAGCAACTTTATTCGGATGGTAGATTTTTACAAATTTCACCAACAGGGCTTTTACAAAATGGGAGTTTTAAATTCTTGTCGATGTGCCACCACTAAAACAATAATCAACAGATCCCAGAAAAAAAGGATCAAAGTGTAAAAGCCAGCGGTAACACCACTGATAACAGGACCACTTGAGTTTGACTTCAATACAAGCACAAACACTCAGCTGAATCCTCCACTTTGACCTGCTTTACATATTCTGCTTTAAGTGATTCCATATGGAGGATAAGGCTGGTTGTGAAGATGTTGTCGTAACATGGACAGGCACTTCTAATGTACATGAAGTTTCACTGTTCCTTTCTTCAAATTTAAGTGAACAGTCAAGTTCTGTTGAGAGCCTCCTTTTTCACTGTAGCTTCACCAACCCTGATTCTTTGACTTCTTACTTGGATGATAAATTGTTTTCAAGTCGACGTGGCATGATCATATCCAGTCATTTATTTCTTGGACATTTATTTCTAATGTTAGAGAAAAGAGTTAGGTAATCTCCAAAAAGTCATTCATGTATATCATCTGACAACTATCCATATCTCCTCCAAATCTGAGACCACGGTCCTCGGCCGTAAAAGGGTGGAAAGCCCTCTCCGGGTCGGGAATGAGATCCTTCCCCAAGTGGAGGAGTTCAAGTATCTCGGGGTCTTGTTCACGAGTGAGGGACGAATGGAACAGGAGATTGACAGGCGGATCGGTGCGGCGTCTGCAGTGATGCGGGCTCTGCACCGGCCCGTCGTGGTGAAAAAGGAGCTGAGCCAGAAGGCGAAGCTCTCGATTTACCGGTCAATCTATGTTCCTACCCTCACCTATGGTCACGAGCTGTGGGTAGTGACTGAAAGAACGAGATCGCGAATACAAGCGGCCGAAATGAGTTTCCTCCGCAGGGTGTCTGGGCTCTCTCTTGGAGATAGGGTGAGAAGCTCGGTCATCCGGGAGGGGCTCGGAGTAGAACCGCTGCTCCTCCGCATCGAGAGGAGTCAGATGAGGTGGCTCGGGCATCTGGTTAGGATGCCTCCTGGACGCCTCCCTGATGAGGTGTTCCGGGCCCGTCCCACTGGGAGGAGGCCCCGGGGAAGACCCAGGACACATTGGAGAGACTATGTTTCTCGGCTGGCCTGGGAACGCCTCGGGGTACCCCCAGAAGAGCTGGAGGAAGTGGCCGGGGACAGGGACGTCTGGGTTTCTCTGCTCAAGCTGCTGCGCCCCCGCGACCCCGGAGAAGCGGAAGATAATGGATGGAACTATCCATATCTTCATCTGATGGTGTGCCAAGAGATATTGAAATAATTTGCTTGAGTAAGAAACTTCTCTGTTTTCCTTTGCTTCAATATTACAGGTAAAATGAACCACTGGCATGTATTTTATACTTTTAGGTTTGCTGACATTTTTTGTCAACCGAAGTGTCAAACAAGCTCTCGTCCGGTTTTCTTTTGCTGTTTCTGATTCCCATTTAACATGAATGGAAACAAAAATACTTCCACTGATGTGGAACATGTTTGAATGTGCACTTGATTTGGTTTTTATCTTTTTCAAAGACCATTTGAAACATCTTAGCAAAGGTTGAAATGAGGTGACACACCTGATCTAAATAGCGTCTGAAGGACGCCGACTTTCACCAAACTGTTATCGGTGAGTAGATGAACGTATTTTATGCAAGAAATAAGGTCCCGGTTTAAAAAACCAGGCTTAACTGTTTCACAAACAGTGGTCATTTCAACTGCTCCGAGATATTTTTGGCAGTGAAAGACGCAGAAACAGACCCATTCGAAATGTGTTTTCCCCCCAAAAAATAATTTATACAAAAAAAAAATTTGTTCCAAAGGACCTGACTTTTTTTCTTTAATTGCCCACAAAACAACTAGTACAATAGTACTGGTATCTGAAGGAAATAGTAAATTGAAGTTTTGACTTGACTTAACTTGGTTCATATCTAAGTTAAGTTTATAATTAGTTTCCTTATTGTTAGATTTGTGTGCGTTGGATATGAATCACACTCTCTCTCACAAACACACACATACAAAAGAAAATGAAAAATCAGCCATATTCAGAATTCAATTAAAATGCATCAAAAAATATTCATGATCCTGAATTTTTAACAACCTTGCTTTAAAAGTAGCCAAGGTGGTCAACTTCACCTAAGTGCTCCTGTTGTACACAATACATCAGCCCACAAGTGGCACAAAAAAGACATGTAGTGAATAGATGTACATATCTCTGCTTTTCACACCACACAAGCACCAAATTACTTGAACTTTAAGGACATGCTGCTGCTGTTGTCCCTGGAAAAAACACAGAAACAAATCCATCTCAGTACTTCTGTTATGAGCCTGTCAGTTGGCGGGGAGGGTTGTTATTTCTCAAAATGACAGCAGTGTCCACTCACCTGTGAATCTAGCACTCCATTTACACATACTGTTGAATGGCTGGTTTCATGCTGGATTGGCCTTGCAGAGCATAGGCATGTTTAGATGTTCTCAAGGGTTAGATGATGTGTTGTTTCCTAGCTCACAGGGGCGTGGAAGTGACATCACACTGTTGCTTTAAAAAGACACATGGATAACCCTGAATATAACTCCCGAGTCCATTGAATGAGGCTTTATGTCTTATTTTGACATGCTTTTCTCTTGCTATAGTTGCTCAAAGACATGTTTTGGCAGCTTTTAGCATGTTTATTTTTGCTGAGGTGTAACCTTATGAGTTTTCCTTGGATGCATGCTCTGTTGGAAGCAGCATTGGCTTTCAGTGTTGCATGAGAGCTTTTAGTAAACAATAGTTTTTCAGCACTGTAACCTACACAGTTCAGACAAAAGCATCCATCCAGGAGCCAGAGGAATGCTGAAGGACAGTAATAGTACCTCAGCTGACAAGATGCATACTAAAATCAAATTTCTCTGTAACTGTGCAATTTCTGTGTCTATTATTGTAGCAATAGGCTTTAATTTTACGACAGAAAAATAATATTTCAGGTGTACTACAACTAGGATCTCATTGTTCCTGCATTCGAATTACCCTGAAAAATGTTATTTTGTGGAGGAAGGGGCTCTTCCTCCACAAAACAGCTCCACAAATTATTTTTAAAATTCCCAGAATGAGATTTCTTTTACTGACCCAAAGCTTGTAACCACTGGAGTTAAATATGACGTGAAAACAAAAATGATCTCTTACTCGCTTGCTTATTCCTTTGATTGACATATGTAAACATGGTTTTGGGGAGAGCAGGAGTGAGGGGGTGGGGCACATATGTATTAGATATGTCACTACTCCATCTATGATAGATAAGCCCCACAAGTGGAAAATAAATTCAACTATTATGGGGTGTCTGGGACTTGCTGTCCTTTGGCCTGCTTGTGCTTTTTCTGATGGGGGGGGGGGCCCTCTCGGGTACTGGGTGGGGCCTCTGCCGGGGAGTTTGAGGGCGCTCGGGCTCGCTTGGACCAATACCAGCGCGCGGAGGCCTGGCGGGGCCGGTGGGCTGTCACCTCTGGTCACCGGGGGGGCCTTTGCCCTATGCTTGAGGGGGCTCACTCCGGGGGCTTCCTCTGCAGTCTTCTGGGTGGATGCGTGGTTGTCCTGGGTTCTGTGCTCCTTGGGGGCTGCTGGTGGCCTGGGTCTTGGGGCCCTTTTGGCCTGCTTCTGAGGGGGGGAGGGCTGTGGATTGTGACTCTATACACTTATACACTCATAATGAAGCACGGTTATCATGTGGGACCTGTGCCATGTGTATTCTATGAAAATAAATTCAACATGGCTGTCCACTGTCATTGGACAGGGATTATATAAAAATTAATATAATTTTTTTTGACAGAGATCCATGCAATTTACCAACGAATCAGCGAATAGTGGTGAATTAGATTTTGCGTTCTGCGCATGCTCGAGATTTTTGAATCAACATTCCTGTGTGGTAATGTTGATTCAAAGACACAGGTTGTGTTCTAAAACCGCATACTACATACTACATACTTGCATACGGCATACTCAACGATCAGACAGTATGCAGAGCGTTTACCCACAATGCATTTCGCTCCTACCCGAGCCGAAATCAGCCGGCCTGAAGTTGATTTCGCTTAAGCTCTAAACTCTGTAAACTTTAGCAACATTTGAAACATTTTCAGGCGAGAAAGTAGTCGTTTAGATCCCCAACGTGTTGAAAACCTGCCAAAATACCGGCTGTTTACCATTTTGTTCTGACGAATTCGGCACTACGAAAGCTAATCGCAGTGAGCAACGCCCTTCCGGTTATTTTCACAAAATAAAATACCCGTTGCCTTTTATCATAGGGAAAGCCATTACGATACAGTTGGTGCTTTTGTTTTGAAAACAGGAAGTGAACCTACCCTCGTTGTAGCTAGCTTGAAACTGCCGTATTGACAGGAAATGACGATCGGCGACGTCAAGTTACGTTGCATCTTGGGTAGTTTGAGTACGAGTAGTAACCTCATGATGCATACCCAACATTTCGGAGAATCTAGTATGCATCCGAGTCAGTATGAGTAGTAGGAGTAGTAGGAGAAGTATGCGGTTTCGAACACAGTCACAGATCTGGGATTTCCACCCCAGTAAGAGAACCTCTGTCCTTTGGAGACGATTTGAGGGACTCTCTCCCACCAGACCTGTGCCATAACTTATCTGGAGGACATTAAAATAACAGCTAGCAAAAGCTATCAGTGAATAAACAAAACCTTTTCCTCTAAGTGAGGAGCTTCAGACAGACCAAATGTTCCTCCCCCAACCAGGACATGTAAATCAAAAGCATGCCTTGACACGTATCCCCCTTTTTTCTGACAAGGAGTCTGGATTGCTCCTGCTTTCACAACTGTTCCTCATCTGCCCTCATCAGGACACGCTTAAGGAGCTGCCGGAGCAACCAGTCTTCGCCAGATTGTCTCACTACACTAGTGGTAATTAGGCCGACTCCTGTGTTCCATTGTGAGTTTGACTTCAAGTTCCTACCTCTCCTTCTTGTCTCCTTCAGTGCCATTTCCGTCATCCACTCTCCTTGCTTTGGATTCCCATGCCAGGACTAGCAGTCACTGTTGCATTCATGACACTAGCCTGTTTCACCTACCTGCCTGCTTGCCTCGCCGCCAACTCAGAACCACTGCACCACACCAACCCAGCACCCTCCCCTCCACTCTGGATTCCCTGCTGGATCAACTCAGGAAAGAACATTATCTTTGTCTGGAAAAAGCCATTAATCAGAACCTCACTAACCATCTCTCTCCTCTCTCAGAGTTCCACGGTTGGCTTTCAACTCGTCGGCTGGGTAGGCTGGGCACCTAGCCATGACAGAGACTTTCGACGGTGCTCTGCAGATCCAAAGCAAAAATCAGTAGCCATACTACTGATGCCTGGTTTTGCTCATGATATGCCTTATAACATAAGAACATCTTAAGGTCACGATAAAAGGTAAGGGGACTTTAATTGGCCTATACAAACGAGCAATGAATAGATAGATAAAACACATTTTTCTGAAAATAGCGTGTTGCAAGCACTGCACTGAAAATGAGTGAAAAGCAGCCAAAGTCTAAAGAAGAACTCTGAAACATCTTCAGAATGTCTGGAGAACTATTGTTAAAAAATTCCTTAAAGGTAGGGTAGGAGATCCTGGACTTTGAGTCCAGCGAAGTTGCATTTTGAAAATACACAGGTCAAAAGTCCCAACCCTTTTCTTCACTTTCCCCCTGAAGGCACGCCTCTAGAGTACATGAACGCGCACGAGCACGAAGGTGCACGAGCGCTGTTCTGACAGCAAGCATCGATCGTTGCCGTATTTAGTATTTAGTATATGCTAACTATACGTTTAATAATGATAGGTGCTAGCGAGTTTTTTTTAATTATTAAACTGTAATGTACAGCGTCCCTTTAAAGATTGTACCCAATTACAAAGTAGATAGTTACTTTATTGATCCCGAAGGAAATTCAAACATCCAGTAGCAAGACATAAAGCAATAAAAAATGTTTATACAATTATAAACACTTTAAAAACAATCTAAGAATTTAAAAAACTATTTAAAAAACAGTTTAAAAATCTAAAGTGACCAGTGAAATAAGACCAAAGTGAAATATAAAGTGACCAGTGAAATACAGAAGCGCCATCACTTAAAGCTGTTGTACATCCTGATGGCCAGAGGAACAAAAGAGTTTTTGAAGTTGTCACTTTTAAGAAGTGTCTGCATTTATCTACACATTGTACTAGTTAAAGTAATAAAACTAAGAATAATGATCCACTGCCACAACATTCTAAAATGTGCTTTTGATAGCAATCTCTGTGCAAGAGAGTTCTGGAGTCTTGTTGCCTATTTCCTCCCAAGGTAAAACTGACCCAATTTCAGCATGTAATAATACCTCAATTACCTTACAATAGAGAGCCAAGATGTTAGAGCTACAAACCCATTACTGGTAGAAATGACATCTCAGAATGCCATCTTTGACTCTGCTATTTATTACGCCTTGAAAATGGTGAGCTTTTTAGGGTTTTCTTTCCAGAAGGTACAAGGTGATACAACTAGTTTCCTTTTCGCTTTGGATGAATTAGAGCCAACATTTGTAGCCACACCTGTATCTAAAAAAACCTCACTGTGGAGAAATTCATCTGATTATGAATTCATAAAGGGCGCTTAAAAATGTATTCAGGGTCCCACTGCACCTCAGCTAGTGAACAGATACTGGGATACAGTCAAACCTGATGAAAATATTGAGCTTCCTGTCTCTGGGAACAGCGTGGAGTTCTGTATATGTGCTGTCAGCGGGACCACATTCAGCCTAAGAGATAAAAACCCTAATCGGGACATAATTAGGCAAGGGCTTTTCATTAAAGCCATAGGAAAGAAGCATAGCCGGCTAATGTCAATAACTGTGTCAGTGCGTCCAAGGTTCTGTCTTGCCAAATTACATAACATTAATAATGTGTAATTACAGGGAAAAGATTGAAGTGTCACTGTGCTGAAAGGAGAAATTAAATGCTTCCCAGCAAGAAGGAAGGGAGGTGATCCTGGGACATATTTTTGATGAAAGATGGGTTCATCTGGCTTCACTTAAATTATAAAGCTTTCTTTAGTAACGCCTGAGATGCTTGTGTTGTGTGGCTCAATTTTTTAAATTTCTTAGTTTTTGCCTGACTTACTCTGTTACAAAAACAATGGGTACTTACATGCTGTCAACAATGTTTACCAGTTACAGGCATTATTAATGGGCACTACAAGGTTTACCCAAACTGCCAGAAAGACATGTTGACGATTCAGCCCAGTAACTTTTAATCAGTGCTAATAACACCTTACAGTACTTGAAAAAGAAAAAACAATGTTTCAGTGTATAGTGTAGTAATCCACTGACAAACTGTACAGCCATTCCATGTGTCAAAGTGTCCTGAGGCAAAGAACTGAACCCCATATTGACCACATTGAGCTACTTGGTCTGACTGTACAAGAACAAACAAAGAAAAAGAAAACAATTCTGCATATACAGTATAGATTGGAGTGTACGCAGTAAATATACAGAATAAGAAGCTCTCTATGATTGTGTAATGAGCTTTGTAGAGTATATTTAAAAAGATCTACATTCAGCATCCAAACGTTTGTGACATGTCTGTATGATTGTATTAACTTGTGCTGCTACTATCTTGGGCATGGACTTCCATACAAAATAGCTTTTTAATCTCAACAGGACTATATTCCCCTGCAGTTAAATAGAGATGAAGTGAAATAAATAAAAAGTAAGCCCAACATGCAGCTGGTGCATATGTCTGGTGTGCTTTTCAAAATGTGGCCTGTGACCTCCAAACAGCTGAGTTCAGCCAGTTGTGTACATATCTGCATTTAATCCAAACACTAAGTTTTTAATGATCAAAAAACAAAGAGAGAGAAAGCATCTGGTCCTCACCATGCTTGCATATTAAACTGTGTTGTCACATCTCCACTTTCTTCTGTACTTATCTTTTCTTCTTCTAACTGTGTTGTCGTGAACGTTGACATTTGACATGATAACAGAAGCCTAAAAGTTGCAATCTTCCTGAGCATTGCACGGTTTGACTTTAGGCTGTACTTACAGTATAGCATCATTTTTCTCATGATGGAAATTGTCCTCTAACCTGTCTCAGATTGATGGTCAGCAACAATTGACTCTCTAAGTTCATTGCTGATGTCTTTCGTTCTTGGCACTGTGTTTGCTTCAGATCAGCAAACTATCGGAACATTTGCTTTTATAGAAGTGCTCACATTAAGCCATTTGTTGCTGCTCAACTGAGGTTGTATTTATCTAATTTTAAGACCTGGTAAGGACCAGATGATTATTTGTATGTATTTTTGTATTATGTCATAATAAAGAAAACTTCAGAAATGAAAGAGAGTATCAACTCTATTTTACATGACTGTAAATGCAACACTACTGTGTATGTATTAGATAAGTCTTAAAAAGAAAGAAAAATGAAAAAAAAGATCTTAGAGGAGAACCCATTGCATATTCGCTTGGTTTCATATTTTAGTTTTGTTGTCTACATGATGATTAAAAAATTATCAAATTATTAGCAAGGCTTGTTTTACGCTAGCATTTAGCAAATCATTATTAGCTTTTTGCTGAAACATTTATTTAGTTGAGCTGTGTCCACAACAAACCTAACTGTCTTTATACTGGCATTGTTTATATGATGAGGGCACGCCATTTTAACAAACTGCATGCTTCCATCAGCTGCTTGTTCCACACATTTCTGTGGGATCAGGTTGACCATTGAGAGCTAATGTTAGCTCGAGTTGTGTAATTTTTTTAAAAAAAAGCGC
The DNA here is from genome assembly GCF_027942865.1 of Odontesthes bonariensis. Classification (NCBI taxonomy): domain Eukaryota; kingdom Metazoa; phylum Chordata; class Actinopteri; order Atheriniformes; family Atherinopsidae; genus Odontesthes; species Odontesthes bonariensis. The sequence goes on along the minus strand of NC_134506.1, from coordinate 11,306,283 downwards.
CACCATTTTGAGAGTTCTAAGAGGTAAACATATTGATGCTAGTAGTTATTTTGCCAGAAAACTGTAGAGCCAGGCCAGTCTCCCAGAAAAAAAGACACACACACAAGAAAGGGACATAAAGGACTTCAGAGATCCAGTTTTCATTTTAGTTTGATCTTAATGAGGCAAAACCATGCCGACCATATTAATAAAGGACATTTTCTGGACTTTGTCAAAGGCTATGTTGTATTAATGCCCTCTATGCTGTAATAACAGGGTATTTTTCATTCAATGAAGCATTCAGTCTTGTACATTGTGCACATTTTGCTGAATGCTAAACTAAGATTTCTTGGAATGGGTAGCTCAGAAAATGAACCGAAGGATTCCTGATTAGAACATGAAGTAACATAGTCTGTCTGCTTGTCTGTCATTACTAGCTGGTCACATACTGAGTAGGACTTTTGGTTTGTTAGTGAGCATGGCAGTATTCAACAAATCACACTGTTTAGAAACTAGGCCCAGACAGACAAGATAGCTCCCCGGCTCACAATAATCAGTTGTGAAACCAACCTACCTTGTCTGCTGACAATTACCTCTCATTTTTACTGAATGGAGCCCCTGCTCTAAATAAAAGTGGTTGCTAGGACATCTGTATTCTACTCCAAAAGCTATACAGCTCAAACGAAAGGTCCCTATATAATTTCCTGCCAGCCTAATTACTTGCAGTGGGTAAAGGCAGTGGCTTTATTGTTATTATTAAGGAGCAGTAATTGGTCCACAGTTTGGTTTAGAACATGCAAAGGTTGGCATTGCAAACAAAAGATTCACAAAGGTCAAAGAAGCAGCAACAATATTTCTAATATATGAATGATGGCAAACAGCCATTAAATTAACTTTCCAAACAAGCAACACATGAATAGTGTGGGTGAAATATCAATTAATCTTTTGTAGTTTATTTGAACAGGAAACATAGTTTTCTGTTTATGGTTACTCCTGCTGTTTTTAAGTGATCTATCTCTCATTTTGTGTTTTTGACAATACTATCAGACATATAATTCAAAGCTCCTTTGTGGCAAAAGTACACCTGCTCCCTGAGAAAGAGCAGCAAAACAGCATCCTCAGAGAGCTGCCCTGCCACAGAGAAAGCTCCTGAGTGGGCCAGCACTGATAAATCTCACACATTTCCTCTGTGATGTGAGAGAGACCTAAAGAGGAAGGCACTTTATCACCGGGAAAGGCTCTCGCCGATCTGCCTTCAGCAGTTCTCACCTTAATACGGAAGAGGAAATGGCACTAATAATGTTTTCGGGCATGTTTGGTTTTGGGGAAATGGTTTCATCCATCAGTTTCATGGGAGACGGGGAAGAGGCTGTTGATGTGGATGCCTGGCAGTGTGGCAGGAAATACTACATTGAAGAATTTCAGGTTTTTCAATAAGTTCTTTGAATTATCTTGTTGTCTGTTATATTACACATCGCATAGTGAAATGTTCTGTTTTCATATCATAAAACATTTCAGCTCTGTGGGATTTTGACAGGATTGCCAATATTTGGGCTGACATGTCTCCTCGAAAATGCTCATTTTCAAACATCATGCACCACATACTGATCTGGAGAATGCTATAATGTTAACTTTATTGCACTGTTTATTTTCAAGTCAAATGGCATTCTGGTAAGCTTCTCTTGTACTCATAAGAATTTGTCAAATGTCTGTGGTGTGATCCTGCTCATTATATGACTTTACTGTTGTGCAGAAACTCCAGGAGGAGAAGTCTTTGTCAGGAGTTTTGTTTCTCATTACCTAGAGGGCTTCAGTGCTCTGTATTTCTTCTGCAGCAAGTCCCCAGGTTATACTAGTGTTATCTCCTTATTGCCTTCTCCTTCCTCCCAACTAAAACACACCGCTGGCATTGATTAAGGTGTGCTAAGAACCTGCTTATGTGTTTAAATTATCTGTGCCTAATGCTCGGGGCAAGCGTTTGCAGCAGTGCCCTGGGATCGCATTATTCCTGCGATGGAAATTCTTTGAGGATCACAGCTTTGCATCCTATTTGGTTGTGTAGCCGTGAGAGATGCCACGGGGCTCGAAGGCCATTATAAATACATTGATAAATTCCAAGGCTCTGATAGATGGGGGTAATGTTAAGGCAGATGAAGAGCAGCGGAATACTTCATGAAAACATCCCTCACATTGTGCAGCCCTATGAGCTCTAATTATAGCAGTACAGTTGCTGCAGCATTTGATAAGAGTCCTAAACAATACCAGCACACAAGTTTTACTTTAAACAGTCCATGTTGGAGAAGAAAGACAACCTCCCCAGTGGCATTTTACATTTCCGTGGCTGAGAATGTGTCACACTGGGACAGATTTGTCTATGTCAGTGTTTTTCTGAGTCCCTCTTGTGGGAGTATTTGTTGTATAGATTTGAGCAAAGCTCTTGGTTATGGTTTCTTCCGTTCCTCTGTGCACTCTGAACTTTTCGGGCTATTGATTGTGTGGAAAAAAAGTAATACTAAACTTTTATGGATCCAAACCCATGCTGAAGCACTGATGCTTGCTGAGGGGAAAACTATATTTCTGACAAGCCTAAGAGGTTTATGCTCACAACGCTGCAGTTCTTGTTTAACAAACCATTTTCTAAAACAGCTGGGACAACATGTAAAATATCAATGAAAAAAAAAAGACTACAACAGTTTACAAATGATTTGAACCTGAAATTTGATTCGCAATAATGCAAAGCCAATATATCAACTGCTGAAACATTTGGGACATTTTATTCACATTGATTTTGAGGAGAATGTCTCAACATAAGAACTATAGAATTGTTTACCACTGTGTTACATCCTCTTATAGCATTCTGTAGAAAGGAGACTAATTGCTTTAAAACTAGTGCTAGATTTGTTACTTCAAGATGAAATTACTGCAATTCCTTATTCTCGGGTTGTCTCATAGGTTCTTTTTAAAGCATCCAGTTGATCCATAATGCTGCAGTGATGATCCTGATGAGAATTAGCAGGAGGCTTCATATTTCTCTGGTTTAGTCCCAGATAGCAAGCGGACTCCGGACCGGATCCGTCCCGGAGTCCACTGCTATCTGGGGTCTTTGTTTTTATTGACTACCTGTAAAATCTAGAAAAAAAAGCAATTAAAATGATTTCCCTCATTTAGGAAGCTATTAATGGCCTGGTTCCATTGTATCGTAAATATATCATAGTTTCAATATTTTACCAAGAGAGCACTCTGTTCTCAGACTCAGGCATCCTCATGGTTTTTAGAGTTTGTAAACGTAGAGTGGGAGGCAGAGCCTTCAGTTATCAGGCCCCTCCCTTGTGGAACCATCAACCAGTATGAATCTGGAAGGCAGATACCCTCTCTTCCCTAAAGATTTGGCTTAAAATTTTCCTTTTTTGTTGAGCTTATAGTTACAAATGGCTCAGTTGACATCCCTTTAGTTTGGTGCTATAAGCCTAGACTGCTGGGGTACTCCCATGATGCACTTAGCACCTCTCTTAAAGCCTGATTCATACTCGGCGCAACCTTGCTTTGACCCATTCTTACTAGCTGGTCGCAAATGGCGCAAACGGTCACGTGACCCAAAATTCCGCCACGCCCCCCGTCGCAAGCGAAAAAATCCTCGCGCGTCGCAAGGGCGCGCACACAACTTTTTTTCTGACTTCGCGCGCGCTCAACCGGAAACAGCTGACCAAGAGAAAGGAAACATGAACACTGCAGAGGCCGCGGTGACCGAGAGGGTGCGCCTCTACAAACATCTGTACGACACGTCTATGAAGTTACACTGGGACAACGTTGTCCCAAAGGACAACGTTTGACAAAGTTCGTCTTGTTGCAAAGGACGAACATTCCACCTTCTCTTCTGTTTTTGCCGCAGCCGCTTAGCTCTGAGATACATATACAGTTCTACACCCAGAGTAAATTCATTCCGCATCCGCATCAGATGTGCCAGCCATTCCTGTCACGGCTTGCGCTATTGCACCCCACGACACAGCAACGTGCGACCATAGGCAATAAGTAAGATAGATAAACCAACGAAGAAAGCTCCAAGACCAGGCGGGAGTACGTCCTGCGCGCAGTGGAAAACAATGTAAACAAAGCAGTTTTGCGCCTCCAGTATGGCCGCCGCTCACGTAGTGACGTCACATGCCCGAGCCCTATAGAAGAAAAAGTACTAAATCTCAAATGGTGCACTTTACTTCAGTGTTCATGTTTTAGTGTGCATGGCGTATTAATTACTTGAATTCGAGCTGGAAGCTTAAGAAGGTGACTTTGTCATTTGGTGAGTCAAATCTTCTTGTTTGTTGTTAAGTTTAGGTTTATATTAAACAAAACGGTTGGCTTCTAAACTTGTTATCCACTGCTCTTGTGTCATAAGTTGCTATTTTGTTGGTAGGATAGCAATAGCTTTGACCTGCTTGTTCAACGCTTAACATTAAGATATGTGATTTTGTGTTTTGTGTAATATTAAGATTTTGGCAGAGATAGCAGCAGACAGCATGAAAAGAAAGTCAAAGGGAATTGAGCAGTTGTATACATGGTTTTTGCTACCTTGTTAGGACTAGCGACTATAAACAAACCTAAGAAGGAAAAGCTGCTATAAATATGTTTTGTTGTTGATGAAAGTACTAAAAGTGCAAAAACATTTGTTTACTGACAGGTTAGGGTAAGGGATTGTTTTGGTCAGGGCACAGTTCAGCATTCACTAATTTTGAATGCTAGTAAAATGCATTGGAGTCAATGGAAGGTGCTCACAAATATAGTAAGGTGTGTGTGTGTGTGGGAGGGAGGGAGAATGAGATTGAATATGTTGTTGTATATACAGTTAAAAGCTGTTATGTTTTATGTTTTGTGTGTTTTATGTGCCCTTAAAGGGACACTATGTAATTTCTTCCCCCATCTAGTGGTGCAATTTTATTTTGCAAAGTTGAATGAATTTGCTCTCTAGCGCCTCACGTTTTCAAATGTGCGCTGCAACTTCTTGGACTACGGCAAGCGGAATGTGTCAAGATTCAAGAAGCTATAGCTTCAGACTCAAGGTCCATACAAACAAAAAGAAATCAAGACACACAGTACAAAGGATTATATAACACACATACAACAACACTATGAATACAGATGACAGATAACATGTCAGATAACATAACATCTCCTTTGGTGTGCAAGCAATGCAATTAGTCATATTCCGGGAGTTACCGGAAGTGACGTCGACGCAGCGTTAGCATTAGCCTGTGTTAGCAATAGGAGCATTAGCAGCGGTAAATAAACTCCTGGTAAACTTACAAATTTTCTAATGCCTCGTTTTGTGAGTTAAGAGCCTATGTGTACTACGGCAGACGTTTGGTAACAATCAATGCATTATTAGTGGGATAATTTACGAGATAAAATCTATTTAGCTTTTTTTTTTTTTTTTTAAACTTTATTAGTAAATCAACAAAATAACAGTTTACAAATGTGAGCATAACGCCAAAAAGAAGATATCCAGGGGGAGCATAGGAATAATAATAAAAAGAAGAAGATGATGCACTTACAAAAAGAAAGCTAATGAACACAAAGACATATGTGCCAAGGAATAAAATCTATTTAGCATTAGCGGCTGTAATAAGCCATTTGGCGGAAATGACGTCACAATGACGTCATTTCTGCTTGTAGGCCTGGTGGGGAAATCGCGATTCGAAGTGCTTTATGTCCCTCTCGGCACTTCGTCATTTTTCATAGACCGGAAGGACATGGCAGCCTCCATAGAGCTTACCTGCTCTATGTAGATACAGACTAGTTATTCTTCACTCAGGAGGATAAGTGAGATTTTTGACAGAGATCATTTTACACCAATGAGGACTAACTTATGAATGAATATGTTGATTTGAGCTAATAAATGACTTAATTTATTACATAGTGTCCCTTTAATACACACTGAATTAAAAAAAAAGAATTATTACAAACGTTACTGATTCATGATTTTTTTTATTTCAGTTTCAAAAGGGATACTGAATTATTCCTTTTTGTTTTTGGATAGTAGACTAGAAATAGATGTTCTTTACTGTCAGTATACTGTAGAAGAGTAAGTTTAAAAAAAATTGCAATATGTAGGTATGATGTAATACAGTATGAAATACACTAAACAAAATATCCAAATCAGGTTGGTAGCCTATTTACCATGAGGCTATGATTGGTAAATTAATTGAGTAAGACTATGATGTTTTCTCACCACCTGCTGGATAATTGTATTGCCTTGTCGCCAATTGATGTTTATTTAAAGCAATACAATGTAACTTCTCAAAAAGCCCACTATGGAGCTCCCCCTACAGGCTTGGAGGTAATGTACGGTTACACTGTCGTAAATACAACACCCTTTCGCTTTCACGTTTCACATTTGTTGACGAACCGGCGAGGAGTCAGAAGGAGCAAGCTATGTCGACCGAGAAGGTTAAGAGTAATCCAATGTACCTGGGAGCGTGAGAGGGGTCTATTTGTTTTTCCGGTAGGTGTGCCAGAAAGCAAGTCGAAGTACTTCCGCTCAGCTCCCGGGCCGCTCCCGGGCCGGTCCAGCAAAGTTACATAGCGATGTTATTCCAACTCAGACCCCCGAAGAGCATAGGAGACAGGCCAATCGTAATTATTAAAACTCATTCTAGCCGCACAATTTTTTTCAAGCTGTTATTTTAAGGTAGAAATGTTACATAGTATTGCTTTAAGCAGCGTCATCACTGGATATCAGATGGTGGTGACACTGTTGGCCCCTGAAGGTTACATTTGACCCCATTGTGGCCCCTGTTTCAGAAAAATCCTAGAACCGCCATTCCGAATGGGGGGGGGGGGGGGGGGGGGGGATCGTAAATGGTTTATCTTTTTACCGGTTTCCTGCTTGGAGGCGAACCCACGGAGACCAAGTATTCGAGATAACAAAGCGTCGTCGACTAGCATGGATCGCTGCTGTAAGACGACCAAGCATAACTTTCCACTCAATCCCGGTGTTGATGAGAGTGTGTTCTCTGCATTTTCATTCTGGTAAGTTACAGACTTTTGTGTGCTGGGACTTTTGTGTGCTGAGTTAAAAATCCCCCAAGTACCCCTGACTGCACAAGAGGACATTGTCAGTTGGAAGCAAGGGATGTCTCAATGGGTTAAAAGCGGAGGAAAAATTTCGTGTGTATGCATGTATACATGACAATAAATCTGATCTTAATCTTAATCTAATGTGGAAAATACAAGGAAAATTGCCCATCTCCGAATTCACGTGGAAAGGGAGATTGGAACTGTCAGAAACAATACACCTTTTTGTCAGCAAAAGTACCTATCAACATAGTTTTGCCATGCGAAGGTGAAGACAAAACATTCTTTGACAAGATTGTGTCTGTATGTTGTACTCTGACCACCATGAGCAGGAGTGTTGTGCAAAGTTGAAGTCGTCTGAAATAAATATGCTTTGAGATACAGCCAAGTGTGTCACGTGTTTCATTATTTATTTACAAGTAGAGTAACATGACAAAAGTGTAAAGTGTCATTAGAATTTAAACTGTTGCAAAGTATAAGCACTGACACCACATACTATATACGCAATTTTGTCCGAAAGGGTGAACTTCGGCAGTAAATCTTCGTCGACACTCCATTCCTTGCTCGGTATTTCATAAGGGTCCAGTCCGTTTATAACGCCAATCTTCTGTATGTACCGATCTCTGGCTTCCTTCTGTAATGTATCCCGGTATATCCCACATCCTTTCTTCGATTTAAACATGCTTTTCTCTCACTTTTCTCTCACTGTTTTTTCCTTGATCTCTGTCTTGCCTCGGTTTGTTTACGATAGATTGTGCCTCCAATATGGCGACCATATCCCAGAATGCAACACGTGTGCCCGAGCCCTATTCAGAAGTATTTCTTCTTCTATTCAGTTGTATTGACACAATCAGTCTGGAGAGAACTGCAAATGTGACGCATACTCGGCGCAAACTGCGCTTATGAGCTGAAGGAACTGTGAAGGGGCTGGCGCTTTCGATGACGTCATTAATGGTTCTCGAGCCAGAACAGTTGCGCGGTTGCGCCGAGTAAGAATCAGGCTTTACCCTTCTCTCTTGAATTCTTACTCTTGAGGTATATTTATGCCATTATTGTTGTCATTAACATTATGGGGTATTTAGTTATTTTTTTCTCCCTTTAGCTAATGTTTGCTCCCTATGTATGTTTGTGTTTTTTTGTTACTAGCCCTGTTCTATCCTCTGACTCCCGAACCCATCAAGGCAGAGAGACACTCTGGACTGGAGGTCTTCCTGGTGAAGGGGAGTTTTCCTCTCCGCTGTCACTTAGGTCCAATGCATGCTCAGGACATGGGATTGAAGTGAAGATTGGATAGAATATGTTTGTTTTCTTAGCTTGGTATGAATTAGTTAAGACTGGAGTATAATTATTTACAATGAATTGGACTGTGTCTAATTGAACTTGTATGGAATTTGTTTACTTTCTATATAAAGTGCCTTGAGATACTTTTGTTGTAAATTTGCAAAATAGGAACAAACTGAACTGATCTGAACTCATTTCATTCTCCCATTCTTCTTGATATTAAAGCAGCACAACAGTTAAACTCTCCTTTTTTGTATCTTTTGTAGATTTTTTTTCACATTTGCGTTATAGACTTTGTTCCTGAACTATTAGGAATGCACTTTTAATGATTTGTATTCTGTCTTTAAACTTATTTTAAATAAATGCCAAATGTATTTGGGAACAAGGTTTTAATTTCAGTCAACCACAGTGCTGCATTTATGATTTCTCAAGTGCCACTTGATAATATAATAATGATCTAATGTTCATTTAAAAAAAAAAAATACACGGAAGCATAATGTGATACAATTTCTAACTATATTATAAATCCCATCATTACAATAATATTCAAGCTGTGTCGATTACCCGTGTCTTGCAGTTTAGATATTTTACTTTGTCTCAAACCTTGAGATAAATGTAAAAATGCCAGTCTTTTACTCGTTGCTTGGTACAATTTAATCCATACCAATCACATGCCTCCCATGCTTATACTACATTGTATACACCTGAAAAAGATGATTCTAAACAAAACTGAATGCTTCTGTTTATTAATGCATTAAAAAATTTTGCCTTTAAGTAATCTATTCCCTGAGAGGGGTAAAAAAAAAGACAAGGTTGCAGCTATTAACAATTCTCGCTAGGAGTCAAGAAATTCATTTAGAGGCCCACATAAGATGGTTCACGTTTTGCCATAATTGTCTCGTTGAATTGCTACTCTCTCTACCACCTGAGCCCTGGATCAGTGCGACTGAGAATAAGAAGAACAAAAAGAAAGAAAGAAAGAAAGATAAATGAAAAACACAAAACTTCTGGACATTTGTTGCAGGAAGACACAATATAAAAACAGCAGCCTGTACCCCAGTGTCAATCTGCTATGTCTTTTTTGTTCAATCAGTCTCTGTCTATCTAGAGCAAGAGGGATGTCTCTGTGTTTGCTGTCCATCTCTGAAACTAAATGAAAATCATTTAGCATCTGGATTATGAGAAACCCCAGGGAAAGATGCTAAATGAATAGGCTGGCGTCCACTTATTTTCAAACATCATATCAAAAGACAAGTGAGACGCGATGATTTACTCTGAGGACATATCCAGTCAAGAAGAAGCCTGTTTTCAAAAGAAGACAAGACAAAGTCACAGACACTTTAGAACAATGCAACTGTGCATCCCAAGTGCTCCTGCCATAAGCGGAACATTCAGATCTCGCAGGGCTGCTGAAAAGATGATTCTACCCACAGCGTGCACTTGATCTCTCCCATCAAACAAGTATTTCTTCACTGAAGATGGGGAAAGTCAAATAGTTTCACATCTTTTCAGCTCTAAGGACTACACAAAGGTGAGCTTAAAGGCGGTTTTAAATTAATGTCACGCATTTGGGGAATTTGTCTGTATTAGCTCCAACTGATACAGAGCCAGCAACTCCTTCCATGTAGCATGCAGGATATTTGTGCTTTGGCACTTTGTGGGTTTACAATGGTTTAGACATTACACATTACATCTTTCATGCATGCATGTGTTTTAATTGTGCAAAGATCTCGAAGGAATATACAGCACTAAAGTTAGTCAAGACTATTAAGTGACTTTTATCGTTTTATTGTTTATTGGTTTACAGTGATAACTAATAATTACCAAGATTTTGAAACCGATAAAACCGTCTTTTATCTCACACAGAGGTAGACAACAGAATCTTATTGTTCCAGGCATCCAATCTGTTTGATTGTGTTTCACTTCATCTCAGAAGATCAATTTGAGTCTTTGGGAAATGTCAAATGAATACAATCCCCCCCCAAAATTAAACATAAATATTATGGATATTTGAACGTAAAACTGTACAACATCAGCACAAAAAATGCCAGTTGCAGCTCCCAGAAATATGCAAGCTATGCTTTGTCGTTGGTGCAATGACGCCGCAGCTGCAAGAAAACTTCACACCGGGAACAAACATTACAGCAAGAATAAAAAAATCCACTATAGGAGGTTGGAAAGATGGCAGTTTCCCCAAATTACAATCTGATCAAGCAGCTGCACGATGCACTCGACCAAATAGGACATAGGAAGGATCTGCTTTCAATTCGGCAGACATTTTATAACATGAAGGGGGATCAACACAATATAAGACAATGATGTGGCAGATCTATTTCATCTTTCCAGTATTTTTCAATCAGTATATTTTACTTTTTAAATTTCACAAGGGCAGGATCTGTGTTCAAGTTTAACTTGGGCACTAGCGGTCTAAAGATTGACAAATCCGAATTGGAACCCGATTTTAACATAAAGATACGCACACCCCAGGATTTATTAAAATATGCCATAAACTGGTTGACAACGTGAATCTGTCATGAAATCCAGTTGACGAAGGCATTGCGGTAAATTCTACACAGAGTCCAAGCCAGATATTAGCGTCAGTCTAAGATAAACTGACAGTGTGTGTCCATGCCATTACTAGCCTGGTAGGTAAGCAGTCTGCACACTGCCCTGCCCAGATCTTGCTGTCTTTCACTTTTTATTATTTGACATATCCATTTGAATGTAGCACACCAATACAATATTTGTAGAAATGACCTATTTTATGATGAGTGAGTCATCAGCACTCTGATGTGTCTCAGACACACTATATTTCATTTGGAAAATGGTGATGCTGTGACTGCAGGAAGACTGAGAATGTGCCAGAATGCATGTCAGCTACTCCACTGGCTTCAACCTGACAAAATAATACGGTACCAATGAGAAAAAAAATTGAAATAGTTAGATAGACTAGTGAATGCAGATTCACTAAAGTGGTCAGTCACATTCTGTGGGCATTGTCCTCAAGGTACTGTGCTGAAAACTCAATAAGAGTAGGGACTGTCAACTGTCTAGTTCAAGTCCAGACAACGTTTAGGCAGCATCCATGTGTAAAGCCAGCAGGTAACTGTCCAAAGAATTAAGGCAAATGGGTGTATGAGCTGATTAGGTTTCTTTCATAGTGTTTTCTGCTGTATGTTAATTCATTTCACACTTTTGTAATATTTGCAACTACATCCAAACACATGTAGTTCCATTATCAACAGAAATCTATTTAGGTGAAATCGATGACTTTGTCCACCATCCGCAGTGGGCTGGAAACAACATGCTGACATTTCTGCAGCGTACCGCTTGCATCGGGTCCCGCCTCCTGTGTGCACTAACCCTGCGATATTTCCAGGGGTGAGAAGTGTTCTCACAGTGTGTGACATGTGTGAAAGGGTCACATTGAGCAATGTTCAGAGCAGACGTCCGAGACACGTTTTCACAGAATTCATGTGTGAAACAGGCTGAAGTCGGTCAAGACGAGAGACATTTCTGCTATTAGAGCCTTTCTAACTCACTGAAAGTTCAACTGATCTTAAATTATTTTGACATGTATTTTTGATAATGGTACAGACGGAAATTAAAGGGACACTCGTGTTTATATATATATATATATATGTGAGATCAACTAACCCTGTGAAATTACTCCCAAGTGTAAACACTATTTTCTTAAATGGTAACAGACTTACATATAACTTTTCCAGTCAAGTTGACTACTCAAAGCACTTTTTCGCTTCAAGCTACAATCACCCATTCACACACACACACACACACACACATTCATACAGCACTTCCTAATGTTACAGTATTACAGGCTATGCAGTGCTTTTTTCGCTATCACACACATTCACAAATTGATGGACACATCAGAGGATCAGGTGCCAGTCTCTTACTCTGTTATGTATCGCATCACAATATGTGTTCTCATTTCCTTTTGAGTCCTCATCTTTGATGCTCCCAGAAAGTTGTTCTAGCTTTTCAAAATTCAGCCCCAGATTTCAGTACAGAATTGGTAAGTAAATATATATATATATATGTTAGAAAAAAATGACATAAAAAAACTGCTAACAATAACTGCCTCCCACAATCATGTTTGGGGTAAATTAGGAGGGGACCAGAAGGCCCAAACATACAGAGAAAGCACTGTTAAATTCGGCCATATTCTGCCATTCTCTGCATTTGTGTTAATGTCTGCTTTACTGAAATCGTATCTTGCTCAACCGGGAACTTCAATGTATGCACCACACCAAACTTATTTGGGCCCTTTAACATTTTCATTATGCCAAAACTGTAAAAGAGGAGGAATGAAAAAAATAATTTTTGTCAAAAATATTACAAAAAAAGTACAATTTGATACCTTCTGCAAGCAAACTTTGTCAGGGGATGCCCATAGGCCATTGTATTACTAAACTGGATAATGTAATATCAGCACGCTTATGGGCAACATTTCTGAAAGGTTACTATTTGAAATTTTATGAGCTTTATTAATGTCTTGTACTGTATAAGTGCTCATAACAAAGAATGAGTCTGAAATAAATCATGCGTGGCCATATGATTAACATGCATCTCATGGTATAAAGTACAGTATCATTGATTAAATGGATTCTAACACAGTACAACTTGTCAGTAAGTTCCATTACACATGGTGCAGTATTCAAGCAAGGTCATGCTTGTATGAGCATGTGTTTGAGGTCCTTGAGAGCAATTCTTAATAAGTTATACAAGAAATGAATAAATATACCCTCAACCCTTTTTTCCTTTTATACCATCTATGCAGCCACTGTTAACATGATTTTCCATCTTGATGCCTTGGAAAAAGGTGAGTGCGTTGTTAAAAGTGAAATGAGTCTAGATGACTAGATGATTGAAGTTAGAGATAAAGACACAAAATGGAAGAGAGGGAGATGTACATTGGGGAACAAAGACTTCTCTCAGAACATGATTTGTATGCGCAGCAGCTGTTGCGGCAGCCACCAGGCCTCAGTTACAGATTCGCCCACATTTGTCCACATTCATGGTCAAACAGGCTTAACTTCGATGCAGATTAAACAATCAAGATGCAAAAATAGTTTTGACCACAAAACCTGTAAATGGCAGACATATGACATATTACATCGTCAGTATTTTCTTGTTAAGAAAATCTAAGTAAAGAGCAGAAGCAGTGCATGAACAACAAAATACCCCCCATTATTTTATTGATTATATAACCAGCTTTAGTAGCAACAACTTGATGTGTTTTCTGTATAACATTATCAGCCGTATTAATCACCATTGCGGAGGGATTTCGGTCCAATTTTCTTTACAACATTGCTTCAGTTCTGTCAGGTTTGTGAATTCTTCTTTATGTACACCTATCTTAAGGTCCAACCACATCATTTTAATAGAGTTGAGGTCTGAACTTTGACTTAGTCATTCCAACATCTTGGTTCTTTTTTGTAGATTTGCTGGTGGGCTTGGGATCATTGTTTTGTCTCATCATGACCCAATTCAGCCAAGGTTTAGCTGTCAGGCAAATGGCCTTACATTTACCTCTGGAATACTTTGGTATAAAAAGGAGTTCATTATCACCTCAATGACTACAGGATGCCCAGGCCTTGTAGCCGCAAAACAAACCCAAATCATCACCATTCCATTCCGGGTTTGTTCTGATATGCTGTGCTTGGTTTTTACCAAATAGTGCACTGACCACCATAACCAAACATCTCAAGTTTGGTCTTATTCGTCCAAAGTACATTATTCCAGAAGTCCTGGGGTTTGTGTAGATGCAACTATGCTTACATGTTCTTCATCAAGAAGTTTTTTTCTGACAACCCTTCTAAACAAGCCATACTTGTGCAGTATTTTGCTAATTGTACTGTCAGTAACTTAAACATTTAATGTATTAACCAAAAACATTCAGACTTCGATGTACTTTTTGGTGTTTTCAGTAAACGATGACATGGCATGTGTCATGTCTTGTTGTATATCCAAGGTTGTATTCAGCTCATTTTAATAGCTTGAGATCAGGTAAGGACCAATTAAGATTGCATTAGGTCCTCACATCACCTCTGAAAGGAGGTGCTTTTAAAATTATTATGTATTTGAAGGTGAACACAAAAAATAATGGAATTATATTCAGAAGGTTTACAAACACGCTGATCAGAAGGAATCAAGAATATTTTTTTTGTGTAAAAGACGTCTTTCGTGTATGCAGTGGGTTTTGAGATTTACCAAGCTTATCATTGGTCCACAAAGGCACCGTCTTTGGACATTTCTATTACAGATTCCTAACTGTTAAAAGATTACTTACCATTCAAAGCAGACATCTTGTCCCAGATCTTTCAGAGCAGATGTTTGATTTAATCAAATCCAATCAGAGCTGTAAAAAGTCATCCATCCTTTTCAATCTTTCTTTTCAATCGTACTTTTGGAAGTGAGATTCTGATGAGTGACCCGCTGAAACAATTTGGTCTTAAATGTGGCTTTCTGAAAAACTCCGACAATTGGTAACACATTTTGTAAGAAATCCTTCCCAAACTTGTACTTCATCATCCCTTTACAGTTGATAAGATGTCTTTTTTTTTCCCTTGTCCCCTTTTTTTCAACTTTAAACTATCTAATGCACTGCATTCTCAGATCTCAGCTTTGCGTTTTTCCGTTTGCTGACACATTTTCCCTGAATAGTGAAATAGTGAACTTTAATTGTACAGGCATTTGTCATGTTTTTTGTCGTGCCTTTAGTGATTTGCTCTCAGGTCGCCTTATACTTATGTCACTTTTTCAGTAATAAACTAACTGGCTGTGTCAACAGTAAACATCACTCTGTAGAGCTGGCTTTTCAAAAAAGGGACATTCATTTTGTGAGGAGGTCAGAGGGGAGGATGGGTATAGACACCTGAGTCCCAAACACATGTTTTGTTTGCGTACAGCCATGGCAGTTTCCTAACCTTAGCCAAATGCTTTTATTGTGTAACAAAACATGACCATAGTGAACTAAATTAAGTGAAAATAAAGACTGAATGTCAAAATAAAGGACGTTTGAGACCACTGCCAAGGCTAGAAAAGCATTTTATTGTGGGGAGCTTCACCAATAGTCCCACGCTGCCATGGCAACATGTCCTACAACTTTCACATTACCAACTCAAGAAACTCTGCATGTCCAAGAGTGACATTTTGGCGGTAACCTCTGCATTCAAAACTGACTTAGCAGGCTATACTTTTCAAACTACTGTAAAAACAGCAAAGGGACAGGTGATTTCTGGGATGTTGGGCAAAATATGAATAATCTTCCTTGTGCTGTCTAGACTCAACTCAAATCACATTATTCAGCAGATCCATGACATGTTGTGCCTCTTATATTTGGGTTCAGGGAGATCCATCATGGAACACTACTATGCCAGGTCTTTTGAGGTATAGAATAATTTCTTCCTCAAAAGCTCCTTTATTATGAATCAGTCAGTGAAGTGGAAAATGCTGTTTTAGTCTTGCTCAGAGAATTTGTTTGCACAGCAAATCAATGACCACACATCCAAACAAGCATGATCACTAAGTAAATATTTGAGGATACAGAAAGACTATAGACAGACCTGCAGCTCTGAATACAATCCCACATACCAAGGAATAATTAGCTTGCTGTGCTGTTTACCTTTAGATTTATCGCAAGCCCAATAGTACCACCTGTCACACCAGCAGTGGAAAGAAATCCCCTTAATAGTTGCCTGGGATTTAAAAAAAGAAAAATCGGTTATCTTTTCTATATGAAAAGATACCAAAGTCCTGAATATTGCATCAGGACTAGATATAGAATATCAGTACTTTCAATACAGCACAGGAGTAAGCACAGACATATAACAATACTGCCCGCCACAAAAGGAAAGTTCAAGAAACTTGACAGGAAACTTCAAAGAACTCAGAGCTGAAGAGGTATCAGTCTGAGTCTGCGTGAGTTTTTGCTGATTGTCATCGTTCGGTATCCAAGGCCCTTCATGTGATTGGTGCTAAGTGCCCTGGGTTTGTGATAGCGGGCAGCATGCGGTGAATGTGCTCAAAAATATTCACAGGCTTCTAGATTGGCTCCTACTGTGAGTGGGCTTGCAGGGGTAAAGGCCTGGGATTGATTACAATTGTTAATCAAGAATCAGTTCTATACACTCAAAAAAACAGCACTTAATTGGAGAGCCAATGCTTCATCAGCTCCTGGACTTCATCCACAATAAGGAGGGATAGATAGTCCCTCTAAGTACTTTTCTGTTAACTATTTATAGCTTTGGTAATGACAGCTAATAGGGTATCTACCACAGTAAGGTCTACACTGAAGTAATAGATTGTAAAAGTGAGAGTATTGATAGCTTCAGTAAATTATTCATTATAATTGCAACTCCCTTTTTTTCTTACTCAGCATTATTTAAGATTATCTGCTTCAGCCACACTAAATTGCCTGATAGCTGAGTGTACAAGGACTGTAGTGGGGACCAGGTAAATAAATCCATTGTCGCATAAGCACTAATATACCTTGCATCTTTATTATGTAATACCCGCTTCAGCCATCGACTCTTTTCATATAGTTTTTATGCAGCAGCTGTATAGCAGGAAAGAAAAGATGCACTTATCAAAACATTTTTGAGGAAAATGGCAATTCATTACCAAAGACCACACTATGATGGTGATATCAGTTCATTTAATGATGACTAAATCTGAGGGAAGGGAATGGGTTGGAGGGATGGGATAAGGGGTGTGAGGAAAGGCGGAGAATGGTTGAAAACGTGATGAACTTCTGCTAAGACAGAAACCAGGGAGTGAGTCCCTGGGTCTGAGTATACCTTGGGAAGCTCCAGCTACTGACGGGAAGAGGCTTTGAAAACCGAGACAAACAAAGGACAGAAAGGTGAGACATGTCTATACAGACTTTTATGGGAAATTGATTATGACACTGACACTAGTCTAACCAGTAGGGACCAGATTGATTACCAGTAAGCTACGTGTGAAAATGTCAAGTTGCTGTAAAGGCTTAGATGCTACTGAAGTATTTCTTGGCGTTGTGCAGTGGCCTCATCGATGTAAGTTATAGAGTCAAAAATGAAGGAGGTTAGGGGGCTAAGGGTGTAGCATTGCAATAAGGTTATTGCACATGGCATTACCAAAATGTATCCTTACCCACCATATTGCAACATGCTAATGTCCCTGAGTCACTGAAATCTAACAGCATTTTTCCAAGCAAGTAGATGATCCCTTCAAAGTATAACACAAAACAACAACATTTGTAGCATATTCCAGTGAAGCAGATAATACTAGCCCAGATAAGGATGGTATAATGGTCTTGCCCAGAATTCCAGTCAATGTTAGGAACATTTCAAATATGCCACTAAACATCCCCACAGCTCATGTGGGGACAGGAGCAGCGAGCAGACTATGATGTGCTCATTTTCACTGCAGCAAAATCCAAGTTCATTGCCATTACAACTTGTGTATATGTTATTTTAAATCTATTTATGCATTTATTCACTTGTCCATCTTTCTGACCATTTGCAGCATGTTACCATGTGTTTCATGGGCCATGGGCATTGGTTAGGGACCCTGCTCAGATATGACAAAATAATTTTTATTCTCATGTAAATGCCAGCAGTGAAACAATACTTCTATTATAAAATATTCACTGGAACTAATTAGCTTATCTTCAGTACAAACATTTCAGCTGTTCTTCAGTATAATAGCACAATGACCGTTTCATGTACACTGAAAACAACTTGTTTCAATAAACAAAACTTGAGTGGCTGACCTTTATTTAATTAGCACCTGACAGTAAGTGGCTCATCCTGAGCCCTCATGAATTTTTAATCAAAATACTCACTCCCCTTCTGTTTCACAACAGCCTGACTCCTCTAGGCACACAGTGTACACTGGATGCAAATCTCTGCAACACATCTCCTTACGGGAATAAACTAACTATGTTGTGCGTTGCATTGTCAAGCAGGTTTGGACAACCGGAGAAACTGTAATAAGCATTATGTGCCACTAGTGAAGCCTTACTGATACAATTACCAAAGTGATACCAAGACTTTACCCAAGTATGTTAGGTGTAAAGCCGACTAATCTGGCTGCTGCACCCACATGTGAGTCATGCATAAACATGATGAATGCATGGAAGAAAAACAATATGTGATGGGAAAACAGCAATCTACATGTGGACTCACATCAGTGATTCTCCTGCACCATTATAATTTTGTTTTGGGGTCAATATACAACTATGGAAGATGTTCAAACATTATTGAGTACAGATAATCGCTAAATGTGTGACATATTTTGCTGAGGGTGATTGAAAAAGATATAATGCCCAGTCTAATGGAAACACATGCCCAGTCTAATTGAAAAGAAAACTGATAAGATAAAGGCTTTTGTGTATTAAAACATACTTAAAAAGACATTTTTATTGTTAAAAAAGTTAAATGTGCTATAGACTACCACAGATAACCAGACACAAAAATGACTTGACTGGAAGTCATATTCTCAAATATCCTCATTTGCCTTGTCTGAAGTTCAACCACAGATGGTTGATACTGAGCTCTCTTGTTATCACTCACGCCAGCCAATTGGTAAAACACCAGTCACAAGCAATGCCATTATTATTCTGTCACATTTTGGCTCCATAGTGCCTTGGCTTCACTGACACTCTATCCATTTTTTGTCCAAGTTCTTAGAGGCCAGCTTTAGAAACTCTTCTTTTTTATGGGCACCTTTTCTGAGGTGTTAGGATAAGATAGCCTCGATATGGTGTTACTGAATACCTTATTACCATACCACAATTTAACTTTCGGTATCATGTTTTCAAAACTAACTGTTAAAGTAACAATAGAGAACTTGGCAATTGTTTTGCTCTTTGGTACCGAGCTTGAAACCAAAGTGAACTGTGGTATCTCAGCCCACAGGTGCTCCAGGGGCCTTTTAGGCCTGAGAATGCGCATAACAGAGGTCTGTGTACTTTAAAACTAGTCAGAAGCACACAGTTTTTTTTTGTACACTTCTGTAGTGTTGCTTCAAGATTTAAAACTGCCACCTCAAAATTAGAAACCAAGACTAATTAAATAAAAAGAAAGAAAAACAAAACTAAAAAAAAAAAGAGAGAACACCAATGTAGCTCACACAAGCTCAACATAAGGGGATGATTTAATCGTGCAATACGTTTGGGCATTTGTTATTGAGGTTCTGAGTTTAGCAAATAGTTAGTTAGTTCTAGGTGTGATGGCATGATTTCTGTACAGCTGTAACAGTTATGTTTCATGTGATTTCTGTTCCTTATTATTTCTATCAGCCTAGTTTTACTACATAATTTCTCCTGTGTGCACAAGTTACACAAAGACACACCAGGTTGTTACTGGGACAAATTACCCATGAGGGGGTAAAAGGAACCAACCAAGAAATGAATTTGCATTGTTTGTGAAGTCATTAAAGGACTTTAATTCCTAATGATTCTAATTCGCTCCCTCACTGGTCCAACGGCAGGTGTGCTCATCCCAGCAGGCCCATATGTTTTTCCTGGCGCATGGCTCACCTCCTCCACATTTGCTCAACATGCTGTCATAAACAAACCAAAAACTGGTCAAGGTCTCAGAAGAGAAGCAACATGGGGAGAAGCTGCAAGGGATATTCACACATCCATGCATCTGGTCCACTGCACACACGCACCCTGCAGAATCAGTTTTAGTGTAGAAGCACCAACGAGAGAACACCGACTGCCGGAAGAGCCTTTTATGTGGCGCAGGTGGGCCTTGGAGTGTCTGAGCATCATTAAAAGATGGATTGGGTCGTAGGTGATTGAACTGTTCCCTTGGGAAGCAGCAGGGACAGTGATGGAGGGAAAGCAGGGAGACTGATGGAGGGGCTGCCACGGGGGGAGGGGAAAGGGGTGAGGTCCTGCTGACCAGTTTGAGGAAGGGAACATCAGAGCCTCAGACTGGAATGGAGTGTAAGGGGAAAGCGGTCAGAGAGCTTGGAGATGGGCTCAGCAGGTGGATCGGAGAGGTTGAGCGGGCAGGGCCTCTGATGTGCAGAACACAGATGCTGTCGTATTTTAAGAGCATCTGAAGCTGGGTTGAATTTTACTCTGAATTCCAGACAGATATCTGCTTTCTGGATAAAAATATACTGGATACATTCTCTCAATTTCGATAAAAGTCCTGCAGCTCGATTTGGTCTTTATTTGCATATCATCACAATTTTCTATCATTGCCTTTGATCATGTTCACAGTATTTGCAGATGCCTTACAGTTACTCTCACTATGCTTTTTGGAAACTACAATGCAAAAGCATGACAGAATCCAACATATCGAAATGCTACAACAAACCTGCATGAATGTAAATGTGTTTTAAATGTTCTCGTACCCATACGGTGATTTCAACCAGAAAATAATCAGCCTTGTACTCTGCAAAATTTAAAATCAGTAACTGAATTCAACTTTTTTTCAACATTTTTGGAAATGAAATGAATATGGGGTTTAAAATATTTTCAAACTATTAACTTTTTAATTGAGGCAATACATTTAACAAACTACCCCAAACATTTAGGGAAACAGGGTTGTAAAGGACAAACTAGGTTGTCCATGTCTTCCACAATAACCGCTATTACTTCTTTTTAAATTCTTTTCAACATAACTCAACAGCATCTGCTCATCTCAAGTTGACCCAGGTGCACACATCTAATACAGTTAGCAAAATGGCCATTCCAGGTACTTAATTTCATTTCAGTCAGAAAACAAAATAATCACATTTTTGTAAAGCTACAGGGAGCTCACACCATCACTTTTTTTTCTTTGCTATTCACACACAAAAGTACGATTGGATAGTTGTGTGATCAGTGGGAGAATCAATCTTTAACAGAGGTGGTGAGTGCAAAGCATCAGCAAACTTAATAACTTTTATGGATAACTAGTCACCTTTCATTATGTCATATTATCTTTTTTCTGTAATGTCCTAACACAAGATCAAGTTTCACATTATATTGTGCTATCAATATTACACTTAAAACAATCTTTTGACAATGTGATTCATCTATCCATTTTCTACACCCGCTTAATCCAACTCAGGGTCGCAGGGGGGCTAGTAGGACCTATCCCCGCTGTCGTTGGGCGAGAGGCGGTGTACACCCTGGACAGTTCGCTAGTCTACCACAGAGACAAATAACTACGCATGCTCACGCTTACTCCTTGAATCAATTTAGAGACATCAATTAACCTAACATGCATGTTTTTTGGCAGTGGGAGGAAGCAGGGGTACCCGGAGAGAACGCACACATACACGGGGAGAACATGCAAACTCCACACAGAAAGGCCCCAGCTGGGAGTTGAATCAGGAAGTGTCTTGCTGTTAGCCGACAGCGCTAACGACCACACCACCATGCAGCCCGAAAATATGATTTTTAATATTCTTTTTTATTTATTACAAAAAGTAATACTTTTCATAAAGGAATCCGCTTGAAACTCAGTATTTCTAATAGGTCTTAACTTTAAGAGGGTGGGGCTACAGCAACAGAACTCTTTTGATTATTTTTAGTTCTCAGTGTTGCCATGTAGAAATGTAAGTGAGGGTAATGCATCACAGTGAAATGTATCACAGTCTGCAAGCCATCTTGCTGCTACTCCTTGAGTCGAAAACAAAATGCTGCTTGAGTGTATAGTTTTGAAAATAGGGATGAAATACTTTATGCTTCGAGTCCAAATAATATGTTCAGAGTGTGTTACTCTGCAACCCTTAAGTGACAGCCAGACAAAGTAAGAAAAAGAACAGACAAATCAAATGGAGCACATATCAAAGGAGAGACAAATGACAAAAGAGGGAAAACATCTATGAAGTTGTTCTCAAACTCTTTATTGAGGTTGTATTAGTGCAATCTATCAATGATGTACTAGAAAATCCATAACTCTACTGTGGAATTTCACCCCTGTGTGCTGTTCCCCTTTATGAAGTGCAATCTCATAGCAGAACTGCATGCCTCCACGGAGCTCATTTTTCAAGCAGTGTGACGTGGAATGGTCATGTCAGAAACATATAGGCGTTGACTGGAGGGGGGCCCATTCTTATGCTATTTATCTATCAGACTGTCTCCTGCCACAGTCGAATCACCCCCACACCGTTAAATAAGAATCTGTAACGTCACAAATTCAATTTGTGATTGATTAGGTGCATCTGCTCTGGGGCAACACCTGTTTATCACACACATTTACAGTGAGAAAAACCAACCTGAAGTTTGGTTGTAGGATACCTGCTGAAAAGATGCAATGTAATCACTGTTTGTAGAGTCGCTCCCTAATATCAGTTGCTGCTGTCTCCCAGAGACATGTTTACTGCTGATTTACTGTAGATTTGTAAAACATTTATGCAGAAACAGATTGGAAGAACATTTAAATGTCAGTTGACGATTTTAAATGATGGGAAGTCCAGCAAACATTTGGAGAGGTTCTATTGATGATCAACAGGCTCATTATCCAGTTTGCCCAAAGCATAGAAACAAGACCGAATAAAATCTTTGTGCAAAAGACACAAATTGTGGTGCTGATGCACAAATGAAACCAACTAAAATACATTTCTTTTGACCCTTGCCCATTACAAAGTGTAGAATGGCTTGACTCTGCTCAACTCTGCTCGAAACTTGGTCATGTTTCCAAGAGAACAGAACCAAGGCTAGAGCCAATTTTTTCCCCCCAGGTGGGCATGTAGGGTATGTGCCTCTTTTCTTTTGGGAACAAGCAATCGTGACCTAGCAGCCCTCAACTCCCTGGTCGAAGGGCCAGTAAAGGGTCACCTTGTACATTCAAAACGAGGATTTGGCCATGCAGTAGGACCAATGAGATGGAAGGAATTGAGATTGGGCAGACCACTGACTGATCAAAGAGAATCCTTACCTGTTGGCGCATCAGTAAGGTCTCTCCAACAGTGCTGACATCCTGCACATAGAACTCCACTTTTCTATTCTCAGAGGAGAGACGTCTTTTGAAAACTTGCACGCACAGTTTATTAATCTGTGTGCTTGGACTGCGAAGCATAACTCATGGATGTCCCATCTGTTTGCACGGACCCCATATCAATTACAAATCCAAGAGGACGTACAGCCTTTTTTGTTTTTCTGCTGATCAAAGATGAGCTCAGTAATGTACGGTTATTCTGCTCTCTAAAGTGAAGCTCTTGTGTTCTCTGAGGAATACAGTGACCATATGACACACAAAGGAAGTTTGTGTGTCCTGTTTCTGTGTCACTGCAGCTTCACAGAGCAGCTGATCCTGCTCACTTTGAGGGGAGTACTATCTGAAATGAAAAATAAAGCAGAGAAAAACTCAGTCAAGTGGAAACAGTTTGTATCCATCAGCACAAAGACGGTGATTTTTGTTTTATGGCTATTTCACAGTGTGTCCTAAGACCAGGTTGGATAGACATACTTCCATATGAGGCGTTGGTTGATTGGCACAGAGAGGGAGAGCAACCTATTAGAAGTCTGTGTTTAAATCTCTGTGGTTTCCCTGCTGCTTCTAGCCTGAATTCTAAGCTAATCACTTCTTGGCTCGATGTCTTTGGAATCAACTTCATCATCTAACTCCTGCAGTGTGAATGAATAAGCATATTATCAAAACTAATCCTTTAACCTGATTTAAGAAGCGGATGGGTGGAGTTCGCTAATGCGTCTTTCAGTCTTGTAGCAGAATAGTAAAAGCTACCGTACATCTGACTCGTGATACTCAACACAAAGTTCTGACTGTGCCTGTTCTCCATATCAGAGAGTGTTCCCCAGTTCAAACATATTAGGCTCTCAACTGGGATGCTAAACAGAGAAAGCTCTTGCTAATCTCGCTTTAGAGAAAGTTACCTGTCTCTGCTGCCACATCCCTTCTTCCACATCATGTACGTCGACTTCAACGTTTCCATTGTGTGCTCCGCTTAGCAGGGACATGCAGGCTTTGAAGCCCCCATACGAGACAAAAAGAGCTTTCTGAAGAAATAATGGCTGTTTATATGGAGGGTGATGTGAGGAGCTGTCAGGCCCCGCCTTTAAGTTGATTTGCAGGAGTGTCAGAGACGAGAGGGGGACTTGAGGATGTGAATCATGGATTGTCAGAAATCAATTCACTGGGCTGGTCCCCGAGGAGTGCTCCAGTCATAGTCAACAATAGGCAAGATGAATAAACCAAATCTTCTGGAGAGCATGTAATAATCCCCAACATAACGACATCGGCGTATAGGATAATTCAATCTAAGCCTGAAAAAGGCAACTGTTGATCAGTGCTAAATTGAATATTTTAGACATGTTGTTTTGTGAAATTCCCCGAGCTCTTCTCCACCTGATACCCCATCTCTTCTCTGAGCCACCATACTGCCACCATCCAACCCACTCCACTCGTCAATCAGCTTTTTCATTGCAGCTCAGAGGAGCTGTTAGAAATCCACAAGGATGAACAGCTGATGGATCACATAGTCTGTTTCATCTTCCCCTGATTTACATTTTTATCCAGGCTCATTACTGCGCCAGCATAGGCTCCCAGCTCTTGGTTGGCAGTCGAACTTGTTTGCCTCATATGCATCGTGTGGCACCTCTGTGTCAACAAGCTCAGCAGCTAAACACTTCAAACAATGCAAGTTTAATGAGCAACAAAGCAACAGTGTACCTAAGGCGATGGTATTTTTTTTCTATTCCTCTTCATCTCAACCAGCACTCTAATACTGTTGTCTGAGAGTCGATCCTCTACTCTTGGCGCTGTAATGTGACATTGTACATCTTTGCATATTTTGTTAAAGTGATTATTTCTAAACGCATTGGCATGAAGCCTGCAGTGATTTCAAAGAAGCTCTGCGCATCCAGGATATTGAGCAAAAGTAAAACTAAAAGCTGCCTTGTTAATTTTATTACCAGCCATGGTTTAACTACTACAGTCACAGAGAAAGTGTCAAACAGTGAATTTAAAACAAATATAAAAAGGTGTTTCATTACAGTTATGTTAACAATATAATTGTATAATTTTATAGCAAGGATCCATGATATGTTGTTGAAACTTTTTTAACCTAAAGCTGTTTTATCTTTTGTTCTTGTTGTGATTACATGTCAGGCAATCATTATTTCCAGGCTATGGCATTTCAAATGTATTACAATCAATCAGGTGAAAATTCATGTATACTCTCTTTTAGTTTTGAGGTTTTACATCCCATGAGATACATTCAGGGTGCTGCCAAGTGTGAACACCTCTATAAAAGCAGACATTTTGGCAGTTTGTTGGCCTGAAGGATTCAGGTGTGTTTGCAAGAAGGAAAGACGTTATTAATGAACTTCAAGAAGAAATTGTTGCAGCCCATTAATCTGGGAAGGGTCAAAAGGACATTTCTGAACAATTTGGGGTCCATTATTATATATCATCAGAAACATTCAAGACAATTGGCAATCATCCCAGGAGTGGACAATCTAGCAAGTTCATCCCAAGGCGAGGCTCTGCAGTGCTTAGAGAAGATGCAAAAAAAAAACCTAAGAGCTACATCTTGGACTCCATGGCCTCTAAAGAATTCTAGAATCAAATGTGAGACCATCTGTTTGATAGATAAAGCTTGGCTGAAATTGATTCATGAAAGAGGACAGTGATCTCAAACACAGCAACAAATCTACAACAAAATGTCTGAAATAGAAAAGACGTCTAAGAACTGAAGTGACATTGTAAAGCATGGGTTAAAATTCCTGCTGCGAGCAACTCCGTCCAAAAAATAATTACTTTGACTTAGTCCTACTACAGGTGGTTTTTACAAGCTATTGAATAATGGGGTGTCCTTTTTTTTTTCTGCACACTGCTTCAGCATTTGCTGCTTTTATTAAACAGTAAATAATGACATGGCATTATGCCATGTGTGTTCAGTTGAGGTCATATTCACTTTCTTATTCAAAACATGGAAAGAACCAGATGAGTTTTGTTAATTTAAAACTTTAGAATTACATGAAGGTAAACTTTCTTTTCACGTGATTGCATGTTCTGGATGGAAAATTGCTCAATTCCAGTTTTTACACATTCTACTTCATCTTTCAGAAGGTCACATGGCGGAATATGGAGCCTATCCTAGCTGAAATTGGGTAAGGGGGCATGAGTCCATCACAGACAGACAACTATACATGCTCATACTCAGCTATTGCCCATTATGAATCACAATTCATGTTGTTCGAGTGCAGGAGAAGTATCCAAGTACCGAAACAGGTACAATGCAGGCCTGTCTGAACACTGCACTGCTTTTTTTTCTGATGAGGTGCAACTGCTGTCTGCTAAGGAAGTGTCTCAAATAATAGAGACTCAGATGTGGAGAATTCTGCAAGCTGCAGGGCTTCCTCATAGAGTCTCAGTTTGCCTCTGAGATTTTACTTCCCTCTGCCTCTTAAGCTCCCCTGTGGATGCAGAGCTGATGGTGGGCTGGGTATTTTTACTGCTGAATCCACTGTAGCCCGCACATTCAAAGTTACAGACTGTGCCTTGTATCAGGGTTGTAGTGTTGTCCTGACCTTACGCAACATGTTTACATTAGCTATTGTAAGCATGTTGTGTAAGGTTGTATATTATTTATTTTGCAACCATGGAAATGTGCTACATGTAATTTTCATGCTCCAGACTGAATTAATATCACTGTCTTGTCTTCAGTTTTCTGTGTACTGATATTTGAATTACACTGGGCATTTTATTATGCACAGAAGATCTTCAGTTTATCTCAGTTCTGATTTCAAAGGCCAAAAGAAGCTTTTAGATCCACATAAAGCTGCATCATTATGAGGTCAACTGTGAGCTTCATTTAAAATGCAATCCTCTGTCCCTAGAAGTGAAATGGAAATGGACTGCACTGTGCACTTCACATCAGCTTTGGTATTATTCACAGCTTTAAAGTCAATCAAAACAAATTCATAAGATGTATTTTCCATGCAAAATAAAGAAACATATTATGTATATATATATATATATATATATTAATAAAATACTTATTAAAAAATCATTGGTCAAGACATAATATTTTTTAAATGACAACTGGAAATTAGCTCTCTGTCTGCTTCACCTCACCCACTGGGCTCTTTATTCCCATTTTGTGTGGCCCTCAGGAAAATTAAGTTGAAATAAAATAGAAGGACAACCAATTCACTCAGAAATGGCACTCTCTTCTCTCTTGCATGAGCATGACACACATACACACACTCATATATACTGACACACACACATCATTGCCAGCCTTCAGCAGCGCTGCAGGCGATGAATGGCACTCCAGTTGGTGATCAAAGCGGGGGATTGGAGCCGGGAAGCAGAGAGGTGGTTCCTTCTACTGTAACACTGCGACACAATGCTGCATCTACAGCCCTTTGGCTCCTACTTGGCTGCTCCAGGTACAGCGCGGCCTTGTCATCTTCTTCTCTGTTATTTATCCATGTCACAGTAGCGTTGCTCACTCAGGCACAGAACCAGCCCAGTGCATCCTCATTACCAGCACTGCGTATTCTGCACTGTGTCGTTGAATAAGTAGCTACAGCTGATAGAATACATTCATATGTTTCTAATTCATGCAGGCAAAGATGGGACCTGCAATTTCTTTATGTGGTGTTGTTTCTTCAGGACGTTTTTGGTGCCCCTGAGCTTCTAATTTCCATCCACTGTAATTGCCTTGGGTTGGGAAAGGGATCATGACTACAGGAGCTGCAGGCAAGCTGCTTACAAGCCTGTAGTCGAGCTCAATATTTCAAGCTCTGAGCATACGTCTGCTCTTCCCCTGTGGTCTAAGAGTGGCTCTGACATATTCAGGCAACACAGCCACGGTACTTTTATTACTTGCAGTTTACACACTTCGAAGTGAGGCCACACACCTGCACATATATCTCACACACTTACACAGGAACACACCCAGAGAGGCAGCTATCATAAACGTTTCGTATTGTGTATTGATCCAGACTCCACTGGCTGCTCATGCACTTTTGTCCCTCAGTTTGTCAAACTTTTCAAAAAAGGAGCAGAGCTGTAAAATAATAAAGTTCTTACTATATTAAACACATCCTTCAACCATTTCTTCATAACTTCCCAAACTGCTTCGAAACAGTAACATAAAAATTAAGTTGAGCTTTGGATCACAGCTGCATATGTGGACTTTTTAAAGCTTAAGGCAGCGTTTAGCATGAAGCACATATATACTCCGTCAGCTATTAATGTGCTGATATTTTTGCTACTTACGGCCATTATTATGAAAGTAGTTCGATGAGTAAAGACATTGACCATGGGATTCAGTTTTCCCCACATTTGCTTACATGGCTTTTACTCAGCTGCTCACAGCAAGCAATAATGCTTGTGTCTAAGTTGAAATTTACAAAACAATACATCACTATTTTCCCTCAACATACTCAAACTAAAGTCTGAAGGAAAATAAATAAACTAATCTTTAATTTATTTGTTTTATTCACAAGCACAAGTGATCATAGCAAAATTTTGATCAATGAACAGAAGTGAACAGAGTGAATTTCACTCGGAAAAACCTGAATGAACACCAAACACTTAAGTATATCTGTCAGATAAAGTACTTACAAAATATGTGCAGGAAATTCATTGGAATCTTCTCAAACAACGGTGGGACAATTCATAATTTAAGCACCATTGATGTTTTTTTATTCATTTGGTTTCTGACCAAGAACCATGCATTCATATAGGCACTAAATCCTCTACAAGTAAATGAAGGTGTCATGTTGTGTCACTTACATCATGTCTTCACGATTTCATGTTTGCTAGTTAAAGGTGATAGAGAATATCAGGTTGTGGTGTGGAGGGAGGACACGGATGCGGACTTTCAAAAAAAAGGTTGATTTATTAACAACAAAAACAAACAAAGTTCAAACTAAAGCCGCGGCAAAGCCGGATTCAAAAAACGTTGCTATAAACAAAAGAAGAACATGGCATGGAATAAATACTTAGCTTGACAAAAACGTGGAAATCATGGGAAGCGGGTATCGTGGCATGGGTTACAAACTGACATCAAACAAGGAACCAACAAACAGACAGGGGAGACCGGAAACTAAATAGGGAGTGAGAGTGATTGGGGAGTGAGTGCAGCTGAGGGAAAAAACACAGGTGAAGTGAGTGAACTAATAAACAGAGTGCAGGGAAACTAAGGCATGACAAAAACTAAAGATGGACTGAAAACAAAAGCATAACCTAAACATGAAAACTAAAAACAAGAGTTTCTGGGCGTGACAGAGAAAGGTTGAATGGGGCATTAATCCTTGTTCTGTGATGTGATATGTAGCCCAAAAAAAAATTGGTTGGGTCTGTAATGGCTCAGAACCTCCCTAAAAGGCTCTCTGAAACAGCTATGTTACTATGCTGGGTTTAGAATGCGTCGTTTGCCTTTATTGGCGTCGTTTCAGAGCTTATCTGGCAACGTCATTATGAAATGCAGGTAGGTGTTGGCACTATTCGGTTGCCGGTGCTTGATTGGCTGCCCTTGCTCTCACTGAAAAGAAAGTACTCCGTTTGGCTTCATTTGTTTTGTTTTACTTCGGTTACTGTGACTTCCAAAGGTTATGCATTTAAACAAGCAAGCTGGCCTTTGCAGGCTTACTTACCGCCTGCATAATAGTGCAAATAGCTAGCTGCTAAGGGGTTAGCTCATTCCATTTAGATGAACAAGCCAGAGCTAACATGCAATTCTTACAACAGGAATATGGCACAACACACATTTAAAACAAAATAAAATATGATACCCACAGGCTGTACTGATTGCTGGGGTTGATTTTGTTGCAAAGTCGGAACTGACCCTCTACTGAGCATTAAATGCCGACTGAAGCCTGCTCGGAATCGTGCAAGGTTTGTGAAACTGTACTCCGTGAAGGGGCGTGTCTGAAAGGGGGTGGCTGTGGATTTGGGTGTGGGGGGGGCGATTGCGCCAAAAGATACGTCACTTTATGCTCAAACACGGATTGGCCCATTTTCTGGCGGCAATTCAAAAAAGGGGGAGTACTTGAAACAGAGGTTCTGACACTTGCTGGCACTTCGTGTGTACTCCCCACAGCGGGGAGACTCAGAACTAACACCAAAAACGTGAAAAAGATGATTTTGATTCTCTATCACCTTTAATGTATATATTTTGGCTTTTGCCTTTACTGGCTATTTCAGCATGGAGTCATCATGAGGATTTGACTTACTTGTGATCCTCACTGTTAGAATTGCAGATTGTATTGGGTGCTTCGATGCCAATAAAAAAACTAAACAAAACACATTAACTCCAGGGAGCATTATTTCCTTTCTGCACATCAGATATATCCTTCTCCTGCTCACTTAGAGTGTGGGAAGCTGGTGGGTGTAAGGTTTCATTCTTGCAGGCACATGGCTCTATCTGTGGATAAGAATGTGCTATTAACTGGTTTAGTCATGGAAACTGGGAGCATTAATCACAGGGTATCAAAGAGTCATGCAAACAGCTTAACCTTGATAAGACAGAACTGGTATTTCAGAAATTGACTGTTTTTGTCAATTCATCATGCCACTTGAAGAGTACTACCGATGTTCCATGGACATATCAAATTAACTCATGAGACCTGACTCATGGAAGCCAGATTGTATCAAATGTCAAAAAAAACCTTTGGACTGACATTCTCTATGCCATAAAATAAGCATAACTGTGTTTACTCTTACTGTTATAGCTCGAATAGGTCATTTTCTTTTGACTGCTGACCTTGTTCAGTGTCATGATTATGCCTGGCTGTGGTGTTGTTGGATATCTGAACCTTAGGTCCGAGCAGGCTGCAGAAGCTTTCCTGGGCGGAGTCTGGCCGGCTCCTACATGCACACCTGTGCCTCATTCAACCTCATCCGGAGACCTTCTTAAGGACCAGCAGCAGCAGCCAGTCTTCGCCACATTGGCAATGTGCTCCATGTGGTAATCAGGCCTCTCCTGTGGCTACACTGCTCTCGGTGTTGAGTGATTGACTTACCTGCGTCTTCTCTTTTCCTCTGCTTCCTCTGTGGAACCCGATGCTGATTCCTGTCAGCATTTCAGCCCAGTCTGTTTCCCTCGTGTTAAATCCTGTGGACACATCTGGGAGAACTCACTCTCACAATGTATCTGCCTGCTTACCCTCTGACAGCTCTGTCCCGACAAACAATTTAACTGGTGGTGCCTTTCTACCATGCCAAGTGCTGAATTGGACAGTTTTATTCAATTTTATACATTTCATTCAATTAAGATGCACACTATCCCTTCTGTTGATGAAGATTCTCAGTCATTCAGGTCATGGTAATCATAAGAATCATTGAATAAGGGCAACTGGATGACTTCTTGGATCTTAAAAACGTTTCACCTCTCATCTGAAAGCCTTCTTCAGTTCTGAACTACATGGTGGGGAGTCTCAGCAGAGAAGGTCGGTACAGTCACATGTGTCAATGCTCTTACCAATGTGCATGTTGCTGGGGTCATTATTAGAATAGAATAGAAAAATAATTAATTCATCCCTCAATGGGGGAAATTCAAATTAGTCAAGTAGCTCAAAAAAATTATAAATATTTACAATGATTGTATATTCGCAACAACAATAATAATACCAATTCTAATAAAAATACTACTAATAATAATAATAATAAAATAATACATGACTAAATAAATAAATAAAAAAAATCAATCAATCAATTTGAGAAGAACTCAGCAGTCACTGTTAAAAAGCCTTATGGCTGTGAGGACAAAGGACCTCCTGAACCTCTCAGTCCTGCAGCGCAGAGAGATGAGCCTCTCACTGCAGCTGCTCCTCTGTCCTGCCAGGATGCTGTGGAGAGGATGTTTATTATTCTTCATCACAGAATCTAACTTCCTCCTCATCCGTTGCTCCACCACAGCACTGAGAGGGTCCAGCCTTCTGCCTACAACAGAACCAGCCTTTTTCACCAGTTTGTCCAGGCGCCTACAGTTTCTGTCTGTAGTGCAACTCCCCCAGCAGACAGCAGCATAGAACAGTGCACTCTCAATGATAGTTTGATAAAACATGCACATCATATCACTGCAGACACTGAAGGACCTGAGCCGTCTCAGGAAGAAGAGACGGCTCTGGCCCCTCCTGTACACTGCTTCTATGTTGGCAGACCACTCCAGTTTATTATCCAGCACCACCCCCAGGTATTTGCAGGTCTGAACAGTCTCTATCTCCCCTCCATCAATGCAGACTGACTGGTATGGAGTTGGTGGTATTCAGGAGCAAACAGTTCTTTTTGGTCCAGTCAGTAGAGGCCTCCACAAGGTCCCTGTACTCCTTCTCCTGTCCACCACGCACACATGCCACAACAGCCGTATCATCAGAATACTTCTGTATGTGGCAGGACTCTGAGTTGTACCTGAAGTCAGATGTGTACAGAGTGAAAAGAAAAGGAGCCAAAACCGTACCCTGCGGAGCCCCAGTACTGTATTCCAGTGTTCCAGAAACACATTTCCCCATCCTGACATACTGTGGTCTGGCAGACAAATAGTCTATAATACATGATGTCAGGGAGGAGGCCACACCCATACCGAGCAGCTTGTCTTTCAGTATGGGAGGCCGTATGGTGTTGAAGGCACTGGAGAAGTCAAAGAACATGATTCTCACATATGAACCAGGCACATCCAGATAAGTCTTCCACTCCTATGTGTTTCTGGTAGGCAAACTGGAGGGGGTCAAGAGCCTCAGCAACCTGCAATCTCATGAAAGCGAACAAGGAGTCTCTCCAAGGTCTTCATGATATGAGATGTCTGTAGTCATTCAGCTTCACCAGTTGCCCTAATTTTGGTATGAGACAAGAAGTTTTCCACACCACCAGGACTTTTTCCATCTGAATGCTCATATTGAAAAGCCTCTGAAGAGGGACTGCTAGTTGACCAACACAGTCCCTCAGAAGCCTTGTACAGACTCCATCTGGGCCTGAAGCCCTCCCTGACTTAAGTCACTTGAGCTCAGCTCCAACCTCCTCTATAGTTAGACACAGAGGTTGTAGTGGAGGGATGACTACAATTAATTATACAATTATAATTCATTACATCTAAATTACCTGCCCAAAAGGGTGAGTTTTGGTCACAGGATCCAAGGTTAGAATGGTTGTGAAACGGGTTGGGGAGGAGAGACTTTGTATTGTAGGTGCTGGGAAGGTGATACCTGAGACCACCTCTACTGTTAAAATATGTTTTTTTTCCAATTTAACATAGATGGCTTTCCTTGACTCCTCTCTCAAACTATCTGTCTTTAATGTCCAGAATGCGTACATTACTGTTCTCAAGAGTGTCCCTTTTCCTTTAGATGGTAGGTGCACCACAGAGTCTTGACCTGAAGAGGTGGCTTTCCGATGTTGTGCCATGTGCTTGTGGAGCTGTTATTTGATCTCTCCTATATAGAGGTCTGCACACTCCTCGCTGCACTGCAATGCATCCACAACACTCGGCTTTTGTTTGGGTGTTTTGTCCTTTGGGTGAACCAGTGTCTTTCTTGGGTTTGAGGTGCACTGGAATCTCATGTGTGGAGAAGATCCTTCTAAGTTTGTCTGAGATGGGGCCATGGGGCACACATCTGAATAAGACCTAAGAAAATTGTCAAAATGTTAAAAAGGGCACAATATGACACCTTTCAAGTTTTGATAAGACTGACATATAAAACACTTTTCGGGTGGGAATAACCAAATGTGCAAAGTTGCCCATCAAGGCAAATGCACACTTCTTTGTGAATTTAAAAACAGGGAACAAATAATTGGTTTTGTTCTGACTCTATATGTTGTCATTTATTGTGGGCTGTTTTACACATTTGACATGTTCTGTTCTTTGAAAAAAATAAAGGAAAACATCTGAAAGACTAGGTAGGTAAGGGCATGACAAAGTACAAGGTTACCTTTCGTGAAAAAACTCACAAATACAATGTGCACACTCATAATACTCTGGAGAAGTAGAAATCATATAATGGGCCAAAACAACAGGCTGGGTCTGTCCCACAGGTGAGTTCTGGCTTTAGCTAATGAACTAGTGGTTTGGCCCATGGGGTTTTGATACAGCTGGAGACAAACAAAAGAGAGATTAACTAAGAGTGTAGGTGATAACTATCTGAGGCTAGCTCCCCCCACACCCAACCTCCATCCCACCTTGCCTAATGCACTTCCACACATGGAGATACCATGCACACTGCATCCAGAACTGCTGCATCACCTGGATTTGACTGTTTTTAAAGTCAGGCCCGGATGGTTCAGGCTGTGTGACCCAATGATTTTTGCCAGGGTTCTTGTTAATCCAGGTTTCTCCTAAAATACTTTAGCCCCTTCAATGACGGGCAGAGAATCTCTGAACAATTACCTCAAAGCCCTCTTCTATCTCGAGGTATAAGCCTCTATTTACATATGTCAAAGGACCCAGAGCTCTGATTTTGCTTCACACTGTTTATACCAGCTTCTAAGAGGTGCCCCTGAAGCCTCCATCTGCACCCTTCCCTCCTCTATCCTCTAGATTTATGAGTGTCCAAATGAATCATGCAGAACACAGTACATCCATGCAATTTTCTCAAAATGACATTGTATTGTTGGTATTTACAATGATTTTTTGTTTCACTTTTAGCCATCCTGCATTTAAGAGCTGGCTGAGCAGGATCACAAATTGAACCTCAAACAGTGAATTGGATGACAGCTGAGCCACTCTGACAGAGTAATTGTGCAGTGGAAAGTATCTCTGTCCTAATTAACACTGTAGCCTTTACTGCATTCAGATTCTGGTCCGATCCGTTTTCTGGTACATTCTGACACTGTAGTTAGAGGGTACATTTCCAAGTGCGTTGGGGTATAGGCAATGTAATTGCACTTTAGGGTTCGGAGTGATTGCATTATGTAAATTACTTCAGAGTCATGCAGAGGATAACTTCATGATGTCCCTAACCAGATGCAATCAACATTATATTTTATTAGGCTTTGTTTTTTGCAAAACACATTTCCATCACAACCATGACAAAAAGAAAATGTTTTTGGATCAGATTTTTATCTGAGATTCAAGGTTCCACATGTTCGTTGAAAAATAAAATAATATCTTCGAAAATCGTCTTTGAAACAAGTTGTAGGGATTTTACACGAGATATTTCTGTCTTTGGTTTAAAGTTCTTCTTTGTTTGGCATGAAAAGGACCCTTGCAGTTCTTCACAATCAGCCAGAGTTAAGTCATATTTGAGTCAAAACCTGGTGTCACTCTGGATTATTCAGTCACAGGAAATCCAATCTTCATCACACACTTTGATTGAGCATATCAGCAATGGTATGTATACTTTATCTTACTGTACCCAAAGTAAATACAACCATCCTTATTTATGTCTGTTCAAATATACGGAGATGCTTGAAACTCCTGTTTTGAGCTACCAATATGTTTTAATAACATCACCCCTTTGGCTATTCTAGGAATTCCATCCCCCTGAAAGGCATCAACTCATGTGAGCCAAATTGAACAAAGAGCACTAAGTCCTGGACTCAAGTTAAACTTTCCTAGTACCACTGACTTTCAGCATGATTTTAAGTGTTTTGCATCTGAATATGAAGCAGCTAATGAGGAACAGGACCTCCAAATTCAAGGCTTTGCTGCCCTGCCAGAAAATGATGATCACCCTATTCCCCGTAGGAAAAACCGTTACTGACCAATGTAAAAAAAAAGTTATTATATGGTATCTATGCAATAATCCAGTCGCTGCATCAGTCTGACAGGGGATAAATGGACATGAGCCACAAAGAAAAGCTCTAAAATAACTAGCTGATCATTCACATTTTTAAAAACCTAATATGGAGAAATGATGTGGATAAAGTCGGCCAAAATAACTTTCCTCTATGTGGTCTGAGGACTTGTATTCAGAAACCTAGATAGATGGTTTGCCCATTGCTTAGTTGGCACAGTGCTTGCCTCCTCACTGGAAAGTTGGCAGTTCAATCCTCCAGTGCATCCACATGTTGAAATGTCCTTGGGTAAGGCACTAAATCCCATATTGTCTCCGATATAGTCAGTAATATGTGATTGTAGAAGTGTCAAATTAAAAGTGCTACTACTGTATAGTATTAGGACCACCTCAGGATCTCCCTTGAGAAGCTGAAGGAAGTGGTTAGAGAATGAGACTCGAAGCCTACTTGCTCTGATGGCTGCCCACATGACCCGATTTTTCTGGCATAGAGGGCAGAAAATAGTTATGAAGCTACAACAACAATTGCTCTTTCCTTTAAATAAGACATTATATAATTTTTCAAATAAGTATGTTCAATGACAAACTGGAAATAAGAAATTCCAAGTTTTTCCAACTGGGAAAAATCAAAGGATGCCAGTTAGAAGTCAGAATTTTGAAAATAAACAGACAATATTACAGAGTTCTGGCAGAGCGTTACTAGCTTTTTTTCTTTCCTTAAATGAAATATACCTGCTGATATACAAGTCATTAACAGCTAAGCAAAAAGAAGGTCAAGATTTTTGCAAGAGATAAAGAGGTATCGCAAATGCTGTATGATTTGAAGTTGAAAATCGGTGGAGATAAAGATGGGAAGTTGGAATAATTCTATGCTGAGCTGGGAGTGAGTTGTAAAAAAACATATCAAATCTGAACCCCTCAATGAATGAGACATTTTCAGACCTAAAGTGCTGAGGTTTTTAGTTTTTAAGCTGGTGTCAACTTCAGACACCCAAATGTGTGCTGTGAAGTGCAAAAAGACAAGATTTCTTTTTTTAACGTCCCCTTTAGGGACACAAGAGTATAAGTAATATAAAGTAAATAGGTTACCTGGCATTCATAGGAACAGACTAAGCATTTGCCTGTCATGTCAAATATTTCTTTATAATTCATCTTAAATTGAAAAATATGAAATACAAAACATACATCTAAAATACTTCCAAAGCTTTTGGTATTTTTAGTTAAAATAGAGAGGAGAAGATTGAAATGGTAAATAAATTAATGAGCAAAAGTATCTGCAAAGGTAAGAAACATTTTCCAGTATAATAATATAATCTAATGGTTCCATCTGTGAGGTTTGTGGCACAACCCTTAAAACAAGTTTTGTTGATGGTACATATATTTTGTGTGGCAACCAGCCATTCCTGATAATAATCAGAAATACTCTAACATTACCTAAATTTACAAAATTAATCAAAACCATACAAATTCAAAGGAGTGTCAAATAAAATCAGATAGATTTTCTCATATACTGAAATGGTCACAGTGAATGTATATCTTTGAAATCTACATCATCCATGTTCCATTATCCCAATTCAAAGTGAACTCTGCTCTGCAGTCTGCTAGGTTTGGCTGATGAACTTTGGCATTTCAGACATGCATAATAGAAGGGAAGTATGCCTTCTCTCTAGTCTTGATCCATGGCTATTACAGCTGCTCCATGGTGGGCCTTCAGTCCAAATCTACATCAAAATCTTTGTGATCAGAGCAGCTGCTCCCAGCAATGGTCAATTCAAGGTTTTGTGTGTCTGCTGGGGTCCTTATGCTGCTGCGGCAGATGTTCATTAGCCAGCTAGCCTTTCATCTCAGTATGGAGAACAATGGTTTGGCACTCTGTTCCGCTCTTTCATGAGCTAATAAGGTATCATATCTGACCTCAAACCAGGCAATAATCCATTCAGCACTGAACACCTGGGATTGAGCCGAAGTTCAGCACTCCAGTTTCCATTGAACTTGACAAACTTTTGTGGACAGACAGTTCAGCCCCGTTAGAGTACTGCATGTTTATCTTGTCAGTTCATAATCAAATTTATTAGTGACCCTTGCCTCTGGTGCATCTCGTGCTGTTTTTGATGGAAGCATATGAAACCCATTGATTTACATCTTGTTGTAACTACATATAAGCTGACATGACAGCCATTTTTTGTATTTTCAAATAAAGGTTGTCATGTCTTGAAGGTGCACCAAACAGTCATTTGGCTTTTTCTTGAGTTGTTGGCTCACCCAAGAAAATGAGGAGGCTTTGTGTGTTTTTTACCCTAAATCAACAGTAACATATGTCAAGGGACAGTCAAGCAGTGGCTTCAATATAAACACATACTTCACTGTCCGGTGTTATTTCTACTGTGGCCTCTGCAGCCAACGGTCACATGGACTGAGCTAACTTAAGGGTTGCAGGGTAACTGTGCTCATAAGCCTGTCACCAGCAGGGACACATGATGTGACAATGATATGTGGTGTGAAACATCAACATGTCATCTTTGAGTAGTGCGTGAGGTGTCTTGGCATTGATGCCTGAGTTTGTGCCACAGCTGCCTGTGTCCTCTGGAGGGGAAGAGTAGCCGTTAGCTCGGAATGACTTGTTTACTCCAGTCAACCCCAAGGATCTACCCCATCCACTTACATACATACATATGCATGCCACCCGCACTGCCACCACACATTCAATTTGAGAGAACATGTTGTTGTAAGTGACTCCCAAGTCCCTAACCTAAAAGGGATTTGGGGGTTGCTAACGCAAAAGAACTTCTCTTTGCAAAACTAACTTCTTGTTGTGACATTGTTTAGGTCAGCTGCTTCACAGACAACCCAAACCATGGCATCTGAAATAAAATGGTTGTTGCTCATAAACTGTAATAAATGTAAAATATCTAACATCCCAATCTCTCCAAAAATTTATGTTCATGTTTTTTTTTTTTGTCGAATGCTTGAGCTTCATGGAACAATATGGTGGAGGGGTTCTCTGAGCTAACCTAAAATCAAAGTTTTGGGGGTGTACCTTTAACAAGGTGTTTTAAATGAAAAGGGATTACCAGTTATGCAGAGGACATCTTGATACTAGTAGCCACACCTTTTTTTTTTGTACATGAGGTCTATTTTCCATGTTAAAGAAGCGTAGAATGTATGTATATATTGGAGAATGAGGTTAGCCAGCGGCAATGAAGAGGAGGAGACATTACAAAAAGGCAATAAAAAAAAAATTAAAAAAAGGCACACAAATAGTCTGTTCATACCCTTAAAGCAATACAATGTAACTTTTCAAAAAGCCCATTATGGAGCTCCCCCCACAGGCTTGGAGGTAATGTACGGTTACACTGTCGTAAATACAACACCCTTTCGCTTTCACGTTTCACGTTTGTTGACGAACCGGCGAGGAGTCAGAAGGTGCAAGCTATGTCGACCGAGAAGGTAAGAGTAATCAAATGTACCTGGGAGCGTGAGAGGAGTCTATTTGTTTTTGCGGTAGGTGTGCCAGAAAGCAAGTCGAAGTACTTCCGCTCAGCTCCCGGGCCGGTCCAGCAAAGTTACATAGCGCAGTTTTTCCAACTCAGACCCCTGAAGGGCATAGGAGATAGGCCAATCGTAATATTAAAACTCATTCTAGCCGCACAATTTTTTTCAAGCTGTTATTTCAAGGTAGAAATGTTACATAGTATTGCTTTAAATACGACACATAATGGCATCCTCTAAAGTACCGCCACATTTTTTTTAGTAGTGGTCCATTTCTTTGGATAATGGGTACGTTCCTCCTTAATCGATTACATTTCACTCAGCTTCAGCTGTGCTATGTCCTCAGTGTTACCTGTGCATTTGCAGGCGCTCCTTACTGTATCAGAGATTTTACACAAGTTTGGAAACAAGTAAAACGTAGTATCCAAGGCGGTCTGTTTGTCATTCTTCCACCATGTGTTTGATTCCAGTTGGTAACAGAGATACATTTTTTCTACACAGAGGATGAACAGTAACTCAATATCATATTTACTTGGATTTCAAAGCAAAATTCCTCAACAACTTTTCAACTAAAGCCAAAGTCTTTGCGATGCCTTGTATCGGTTTAACTGAAATGCACCTAAACTAACACATTATTATCATTTAAGCCATTGTAGATATTCATCACCACTCTCATTTCTTGTCATCAAAAGGTCTGATTCAGGAAGAAATAATCAGCCTTAATATCGAATGAGGAACTTAATTTGAAGAGCAGCAGGGGCGTTACTGCTACTTCCACTGAATGCATGGTACCGTCTCTCTCGGTTAATTTGACATACACCAACATAAAAGAATAAAAATACCTGTCATTTGAATCTGTTATCAGGCATTTCACATTTTACAGCATGTCTTTATATGCTGTCCATGAAGTTAAAACAATTTTCTTTTCCCGCTTCACTTCAATGAAAGAACAACGTGATGGTTTTTAAATGGCAACACCTCTGAGCCGACATTTTTGTAGCCCCAAGGTGACTACAGAGTGTGATTGAAAGGCTGTGATTCCTCTTAAGGGGACTGAAGGGTGTACTATAGCAAATCCATACTAAGCCATGAGCTGATTGATTCCAAAAAATTACCAAGTAGAACTCTAGGGTCAGACTTAATGGATTTTTCTGAGACAATTTGCTGTACAAAATTTAAACCACCTGGCCAAGCAGGCCTGATGAGTGATGGAAAAACATAGAACATCTGCCAGATCAAGGCTAGTATACAAAGTTGCCTCTGTTCTTAATTTGCTAAAAATCATGTTGTGCAAAGAAAAACTCGTAATTTAAATCACGTCCTACATATTAACATACAAATAGAGAGACAAACAATGTGGCTACTCTTTGATGACAGAGCAATACAGCTGAAAACAAAATTAAAACCTTATATATTGTGTTGCTTTAAGACATCCTGATGTGAATAATAATGCCTGTGCCCCTTCTGCATTTAAATTCATATATTTGAAGCTTTGCTGCATGCCCCTCTGCAACATCCCTTTGACAGACACCTGAAAAAGCTGTATCTGTAAGCGGGCATCCATGGGAATAAGCTTTGAAGCGATTACATTTGATAGCAATCTTCAATGGGACCTTGAATGACAGCTATGCATCTGTTTGGAGACAAATGCAAAACAAAATGCTGCCACTGAATGACTGCTTTCACATTTCCCCTGTCTATAGGTATCAACCAGAAAATTTCTCCAAGAAAACAGTGGAAAAGAAGCACATCTTTGAATGCCGGCCTGGGCTGTCGCTCAGTGCCCAGTAGATGAAGTGTGAAGAAAGAAACGTTGCACAATCACACACCCACATACTGCTGCTTGCTTCTGACAGACATAAGGTGGCACTTTTGAATTCTCTCTGATTAGAGGCAAAATAGTTGCTCATAAGGTTGCGTTGAAAAAGGATGAAATATCGCAAATAACTTTATCAGATGACGGGGACACATTACCCAGGCATTCTCAACTTATTTGTGTCAAGCTTTGTTGATTCTTGTTTTTTTATATGTTCTTAAAAGGGAGCTGTGTCGCAAGGGGACACAATTTCTTTGGTTCATCATCCCTTTCTCCCAACTATTGTTAAAAAAAAAATCATGGGCGACATATCTTTGATAACCTTCATTTATTTCGTCTCTCAACGGTGTATTTCAAAGAGGGCCAAAATGCTGGCATTGCCAAATGTGTCCCAAATAAATGATACCCTAGCCAGAATGGGAGCTCCTTGGAGAGTGTCCTAGCCGAAGGCGGTAAATCAATGGGCCAGCGCCAGCATCCCAGCAGCCTCCATGCAGGAACACACAGTAGGGGGACCAATGGCCTCAGCTGACTTGGCAGCTCAAAGGGCCTCTGACCGCGAGCCAGCAGGCTCCTCGGGGAGCTAGCAACACCTCTTGGGCAACTAGAGTTAGGGAAGAGTGAAACTAACCAAGGGAAGAATTCCAATGAAGCTTGTGAGACAGACAGAGGAGGGAGGTGAGAGAAGGGGGGGGGGGGGGGCTTTAACCAGAATCACTTTGAAATCTTTGCCTCTCTTTGTTCCTGCTTTTGACAGATAGGTGGAAGAACATGTCCTTGAAATGTTTCTTTGTGTGTGTAAATGGGCATATTATGCATGTGTTAAGTCGAAGAAAACAAAGAGACAAGATAAACCCATTCAGGTTCATCTCTGCTCCCCTATATCCCCTTGCTTCTGTGCTCTCAGCACCAATTAATGTGTGTAGCACTTAAAAGTAATCTCTATCATTTAAATGAATCGAAAACCCCTCAGCAGAATGCAGGAAGCCCCATATCAACTCACCAGCTGTTACCTTTAAAGTCCCTGATCGTTTGAGTCAGGCTCTAGTGGCTAGTTGGGATATTGATGTGGTGCCGTCTGCCAGTGTGCCTCCTCCCGCTGGCCTCTAGCCAGACTTTAGCAAAGACATTAGTGGGAAAAGTCATAACCCACCGGCAGCTCTGTTACTGTCTGTCCAAACAACGAGGCGAGACAGCCATTTTGGGGGTTTACACTTTGAGTAGTGTTTGCAGACATCATTACCCATCCAGGCAATACGTTGCATCGCGCACACACTTGCATAACAGCAGCAACCTGCAGCCACATTATTCATATCCTTATGCTAATGTGTCTCATCTGCATTATTCAGATGCTTTACCTCCATGTCAAACAAAAGCAAATATTTAGAGTTCACAAATAGCGCATGATTGGTCCAATGAGGAATAAAAACAGCGCTGCATGTCTTACTCATGGCTGATGGTGTTTTGGATCGTTTCTCCCAGTGTCAGTTGGTCTGTAAAATCATCTGAAATTTTGTCGTTGTACAAGTTTTACTAATGAAATAAAAGAAAAAACTGTAGGTTACAAGCTAAAGACAAACTTTATGTTTAAGGGTAAGGAGTGTACCTGTAGTGCGAATGAGCTAATCAGCTGTCTAGCCAGACATTACATACATTTCCCCTTTGGTTGGTTGTTTGTATTCTCATTCACCAATTTGAAATAAAGGTGCAGGAGAAGGATCTTTTTTTGAGTTTGTGAATTACTGCAAATACAGTATGAGTAAGATGCGCTATCTTGTCACAAGTCTTTGGCTGCAAGTTGTTTAAATGTGAGGCTAGTTCTGGAATGTGTCAACTTACCACTGATGGAGCAGTGACCCCCTTATGCAGAAACAGAGTAATGTAAAACAATTAGACAGTTAGAAAAAAAATGGGCAAATTTAACCACTATTTTTAAGAAAGTTGGCATGCTGTGTAAAACTATTATTGTAATGATAATAAAAACATAATGCAATGATTATCAAATCTCCTAAACCAATATTTATTAAATGTAGAACATAGAAAACATAAAATGTTTCATAGATATTCTATTACTTTATAAAAAATATTGTTTCTACCATCAAATTGACGATTAAGGAATATTTTTCATGACATAGTC
Source organism: Odontesthes bonariensis (assembly GCF_027942865.1). NCBI lineage: Eukaryota > Metazoa > Chordata > Actinopteri > Atheriniformes > Atherinopsidae > Odontesthes > Odontesthes bonariensis. The sequence goes on along the minus strand of NC_134506.1, from coordinate 11,262,855 downwards.
TAACATCATTCAACATCTGATCTGGTTTCTACGGTGGCCGACACGTGCAAACTCACTGCAAACGCCGAAACAAATCCAACAGTAAAATGCTGCAAGAGAAAAATGCGGCAATGACAAAAACGACCGGAGCACACGCGCTGCAAACCCCAAAACACATGCAAGAAAAAAATGCGCTGCAAACTTCTTCTCTTTCATTAATATGGTAGATCTCCCATAGTGGATCCCCTATCCCACAGGTTGAGACCCCCTAGTGGCCTGGCGAACTTCCGTTGTGTTTTGAAGTTTGCATCGTTTCTCTCTTGCATGTGTTTTGGGGTTTGTGGCGCGTGTGCTCCGGTCGTTTTTGTGATTGCCGCATTTTTCTCTTGCAGCATTTTACTGTTGGATTTGTTTTGCCGTTTGCAGCGCGTTTGCACGTGTCGGCCACCGTAGGTTTCTAGGTTCTATTGTGAATAAAATATTTGTAATATATGTTCTTGTAAATCGTTGCATTTTGTTTTTCATTTTCATTCTGCACAGTGTCCCAACTTAATTAGAATAGGGCTTGCAGAGGCGGACAGAGTACATAGCTTCCTTACTTGAGTAAAAGTACAGATACCCCTTGATAAATTTTACTCAAGTACAAGTAAAAGTACTACAGTCAGATGTTTACTTAAGTAAAAGTAGTGAAGTACTTGTTTTTAAAAGTACTTGAGTATCAAGAGTACAAGAGTACATTTTCTAAATATTGCATTACTACTGCCACAGTGCTTACATTTATGTATAGAAACGTCCTACATGGAGTTATGAAAAATGTTAATGTTAATACCTTGGAGAATGTAAAAGGAATTGAAAGTAAAATCAAGTCATTTTCATCTTTTTACCATGTTGCTTTATTTAACATTTCTCACTTGCAAGGCAATAGCACAATGGCAACACTGACAAACCTCTGCTAGAGTTTTAATGGATTTTTGCATCCACATTTGAACCTGACTGTTAAACACACAGTATACTCAAGAACATAAAAACAAATGCTCAGCCTACATAAATATGTAATATCAGAAAAGAAAATTCAGCTAACAATTGTATGTATGTGTTTTTTCATCAAGCAAATCAATTTACCTAAACCAGCAAAGAAGGCAATATAGCAGTGTTCTGAGTTGACACACCTCTGAACCTGACCGTGTTATACACGCAGCATAGCAACCCACTCACGTTGTTTTCTGTCAGTAAGTTCAGATTGGCAGGCAGCTAGCCACCATAACACCGTAACTCCAGCTCAGTAAACAGAACTCGCACCCTATCTTAACATTGGTGCATGGTAAAACAAAGGCAGAGTGCCGTAACCATGGCCGTAACTCCGCTGTAACGTAATTCCAGCGTTCTAAAGTGCAGCGGAACAAAGCTAAAATACCTTAACTGATGTTACGGGCTTCTGTCTTGCTGCAGGTGTTACACGATTAGCTTATCTCGGCTTATGCTCACTATTGTCAGGCCAAAGTTAGCCATCTGAATGGCTAGCTACAGGTGGCAAATTGGCGGGTGCATGTCATGTGGCTTTGCCTACTCAAACGTAACCGAGAATGTAAAAAGCTGCATTATCGTGGATAGCCAATCATTTAGTGTACTTTTCTGTAGCTAGAATCTAGCTTAGAAATGTAAGGAAGTTTATTTCAATGTACGTACCTTGACATGCTTCCGCAAATTGGAGAATGAATTTTTGTAGGCAGTGATGAAGTTCTGTTTTAGTAAACAGAGCAAACACTTGAAGCGAAAACTATCATTAACTCTCATCTAATCTGACCATGGAGTTGACTTTTGCAGAAAGCTGAAGGTGATTGCTGATAGGCTGTCCCAATCAGTGGTGCCTGCACAATCCAATCATGTTTGAGAGGGAAACGACAAATTGAGGGGTTTTTTAATTTTTTTTTTTTACTCACGGTTATGGATAGAAATGTAGCGGAGTAAAGAGTACAATATTTGCCTCTCAAATGTACTTGAGTAAAGTCATGAGTACTCCCCAAAAATGATACTCGAGTAAAGTACAGATCCCTCAAAATTGTACTTAAGTACTGTACTCAAGTAAATGTACTCTGTTACTGTCCGGCTCTGAGGGCTTGTAAATATACCATAGGTAGAACAATTTTTTAAACAAAAAATATCATAGGGACGAGGAATAGTATGGATAAATTCTCGATATCCCAATTTGACATTTTGGGTCATACTCCAGTTCACGGCAGACAAACATGTCAAAACCACTGAGCTGAAAAGATTCATGGCTTCGAGTTCAAATGGCACAAGTACACATACGCCACACTAACTAAATCTACATGCAACCTGCTGTACACAGACTTTAAATTGTGTACAATTGTGGCAAAATTCAGATGATTTCTCTGACATTGTCTCCTGTGTGAATGGGCAAAAGAGAGGAACGAAAAAACGGGTAGTGAAATATTCTACCTCAGGATGACAATCTATGCGAACTATTTTAAAATGCTCCTTCAGAGCCAGCCTGAATAAGCATCTACACTTTAGCAACAGCCTCAAAATTCTTCCATGTTCTTCTCCTTTATCCCCCCTGAACAGTATTCTTTTTGTACTTGTGTTATGGCAGTAATATGGCCATTCTACTGCATAGAAGGGTCCGCACCACTGACAGATGTAAATAGTCCATTCAAAGGAAATTAAAACATATTTATTTGGCAAAGTGATTAGATGCTGATAGAAACGTAGTTTTTCATGACCTAGTTACTGTCACGCACTGTCACTTTAAACCTTTGACGTGGACATGGAATGATCACTCTTATTCTTGGGTACCTCTGGATTAGCTCTGCAACCATCATACTTCAAAAGGTTTGTCATTATTTTTAGAATGAGGGAGAGCCTTCTCTTGAGCAAAGCCAAAAGAAGAAGTAGAGGATTTGGGAGAATTGATTTCTTATCGGTTGAATTCTGGGAGGCTTGCCTTTGTTATGTAACAAAGATGACATAACAAAGTCATCTCTGTTTGGTAAACAAGATCATTACCTGCAACTGTGCATTATTACAGAATTTGTTGTCTTTCATTTCCTCACCCCATACATATTTATCTTTTTACTCCCATATTGAAAGGTTTAGATGTTGTAATTGTGGTAAAATGCTGACTGAGGTAGAAAAAATCTGCTCCAAGAACTAGAAAAGGTATGATGCTTATATATTCCCCATTGTAACCCAAGACTTTACTTTTCTTTGTTTGCAATATGTGAAGTGAATGAGGGGTAGTGAATACAGCTCTGGAGTGACGAATCACGCTTCTCCATCTGGCAATCTGATAGACGTCTGGGTTCAGCGGTTGCCAGGAGAACGGTACTTATCTGACTGCATTGTGCCAAGTGTAAAGTTTGGTGGTGGGGGGGTTATGATGTGAGGTTGTTTTTCAGGAGCTGGGCTTGAACCCTTAGTTCCAGTCAAAGGAACTCTGAATGCTTGAGCATACCAAGAGAGCTTGGACAATTTCATGCTCCCAACTTTGTGGAAACAGTTTGAGGATGACCCCTCCTGTTCCAACATGACCACGCACCAGTGCACAAAGCAAGGTCCATAAAGACATGGATGAGTGAGTTTGGTGTGGAAGAACTTGACTGGCCTACACAGAGTCCTGACCTCAACTTGATAGAACACCTTTGGGAAGAATTAGAGCGGAGACTCTTGGAGATATAGTGTATATGTATCAAGGTCTCAGATGGAGATCCCATGAACAGATAAGTTTCCTGTAAAAACAGGAGAAAGAATGAGACAGGTGACCGCTCGTTCTGTTCAGCGCAGCTTCGCTCAGCAGAATGAGGAAGTCAACAAGAGTCCGCAAGGAGAGTCCCAAGGGAAGGCAAAGCGCCACACTGCCTCCCTACTGGTGACACTGAAAAGCTCGAAGTGCATCAATTAAAGAATGCTTTAATTGCTTTAATTTCCTTTAATGACAAGGAAAAACATCCTATGGGCCCTTTTAATGTCCTCAATAAGAAAATAAAACGAACCAATGGAAAAAAAAGTTTCTTTCCTTAAAGCTGTAATACTTGGAGACAATGTATATTTGACAACTGGTTGGGGTGGGGCTGCACGCTAAGGGTAACAAAATTTGAAAAAGAAAGGGCATAACAGTAAACTAATTTTTAATATTACATACCTAAACCTAGTGTCAGAGATGGTTCAGGCAGGTTTATTGTCACAGTTTTTTAATAAGATACAGACTAGATATTCAAACCAGAAGGTAGAACAGAACATTAAAGGGTTAAGTTTGAAAACAAAAAATACTATGGGCAAAAACCTTTCTTTTAATGCCATATAATGCCAAACCAACAGAACGCACAAAGTCAAATCCCTTGTAAGTGCAAACCTACTTGCCAATAAAATTGATTCTGATTCTGAAAAACTTCTCTTGGACTCAATCCTACATCTTTATCTTTTATTATTATTATTATTATTATTATTATTGTTGCTATTATTATTTTGATTCTATTTGATTTTTTTCAGATAAATGCATGATGAGGCAGGCTTGGTTACAGAAAATAAATACATAATAATTAATTTGTCAATTTGTTCTATATAAATTTGGATAATTCAGCCACTGGTCACTGTCACAAATACTCATGTACAAGCTTTGGTTTACATGAGTTGGACAAGCAGAGTCTATAAAACAATCTTGGGATGCGTTTGCACACTATGCATTTTTCATAAAACAAAAAAAACTTCTGTCAGAAACATGGGTCATAGATTTTCAAAGACGTATGTGTTCGTCCTAGGAGGGTGTATCAAACGCATTATGTTGAGTTTCACTAGTGTGGCTGTTGATGCAGTTTTGATTATCATTGAGTGTCCTACACATCTTTAGAATTCTGTATTTCACGATTGTACAATACTAAATCACCTATGCCCTCTTGACTGTGCCATTGCTTTAGTTTTTGATTTGACATGTTATTATTTTGACTGGCTGTTTCACATTTTTTGACAAACTTGGCTGCTATTTATCCTTGAGGAATGTATTTGGACTCTTATTCAGTACGCAAATAACTGGTTACCTGGTATAATAAGGAATCTGCCTTGTCTGCTGCCTACCATCTTGAACTTTAAGTTCTAAGCCTTTAAACCGGCCTGTGGTCTGGACAGACAGAATCTCAAGTGGTTAGCAGTGATCGTGGTCTTGAGAAGCTCAAGCTTTACTGTGCATGCAAATCATGTTGCTTTTTTGAAAATACCTTGAATACATCTGACTTCTGAATGATTAGATATAGTACATACAGTATGTGGAGGAGATGATCAAATAACCAAAATGGACTATCGTATCTCAGTTTTCATAGGTGACCAACAAAAACACTTTCAAAAGAGTATTTCTGGACAGATGAATTAATCCCTTTGACCCTTTTTCATTTCCCAGCACTTTTAGACCGCATCTTGTCCTGCAAAGTACTTTCCTATGTGTATTTCTGTGTGCATGCATAGTATGTGTGTGTCTTCCATAACTGTGTTGCTATTTTGAATGCTATAAAAACTTGCATCGGGAAAATGACTGGGATTGAATTACTGCAGTGAGTGTAGCAATCAATCTTTGCTTTTTTACTCCCATCCTCCCTCCAAGTTAATTTCACTTTGTTAAAACACGCAGTGTAAACCGCATATTGGGTAACATATGCCCATTTAGAAAGCAATTTAAAGTACCACACAGGGCCAGTGTCATGTCTACAGCCTCTGATGTAGTGTGGCCTATTAATGTATCACCATTGCAGTCAAATTTGATATGATAAGGGCATATGCAAACATTAAGATCTTAAGAGAATGTTTTCTTAGAGGCCAAGTTATATTTTTTTGTTTCATAGTTAACAGAGATACTGACCCAAATGAGGAGAGACAAAATCTAGGATAAAAGTTTCACTAAATCAGCTTGGATTTAAGGCTGTTCTTACACCCTGCCTACTTTAAGAACAATTGTCCTGTAAATTGACTGTACTTATATAATGCTTTTCTAGTATAGTTGACCACTCAAAGCACTTTTACACTATAAGCTGTATTCACCCATTCACACACAGTCATCCATCATGTCTTAGTTGATACAATGTTACAGGATACACAGTCTCTCTCACTATCACACACCGATGGACGCATCTGCATTCAGTGTCTTGCCTAAGAAGGGCAGACAACAGCTCTTTCTCCTGATCTACAGCCAAACCTGTTATCTGCACGCAGGTTACAGTACGATGAAGCAGATGAGATGTAACCCATGCCGTAGCAATGTAAAATTAGAGGCTGCTGTCTATTTGTAAATTTATTTTACAATTTTGAGTTGTGGGATGATATACAGTAGCCTGGGTGCCAGCCGAACTTAGCCCCGCCCATAACATTTTTGGTCGGGAAGTTCGGTCTGGCTCTGCTCAGTTGGGAAATCTCTATGCTCGACATCAAAACAGTCGACCCAATCAGATTGCCAGGGCAGGCTTTATACGATGATGGACAGATGATCAACAGGGACATTATCGACTACGTCACTAAAGAGCGCTTGGTTTGAATTCGTTTGAAACAAACATGGCTGCCGCTGGAGAGCTAGGGTGTGTAGATTCTGCCATCGAGTCTGTTCTACAGGATCTCCACATTGCATTCATTTTGAAACACGAACAGAGGAACGCGGTTTTCTCCTGGTTCGGTTGAAACACGCCCCATACTCAAAACTCTATCGAGCGGTATCAGACTCACACTCTGACTAGAATCGTGAGTATGACGTAGTCAGGCTAGATATACAGTATATTGATTGTTAAATTTACTGACAACTCGCGTCTTTTGAACAGATTCATTATAGACAATAAGTTCCACTTAACTGTGAAACGTAGAGCACCCATCTTAACAGAATACTGACGGAGTAGTTATTTATTGGGAGCGCATGATGCTGGACAGGACAGGGTTAGAAAAAAAGGAAATTAGGATTTGGTTCGGTTTGGATGTTGAAAAAAAGTTTTTTGGGTGAGAAAACTAAACATTGTTTTGGACTAGACAGTTTAATACTTAATGGTCATGCTTCCTTTCACATGACGTGACACTGTTTTATACCCAAAAACTTCCTATCAAAATGTAATTTCACAAATTTTAAGTCTGTACTGTAAAACTACAACATTTTATACATGGAGACAAGTGTTTCTATTCTGCCATTTCTGATGAAACTGGGTTGGTGGAAAACTTCTCAACTGGGAGAATCTAAAATATCAGTCATTGAAGATACTGAAAAGATAGGTGTACTGTACTATGATTTTCTTACACATGGCTGCTGTGCTGTTGCCATTAGAAACACTGGCAAACTGGTCAGAGAGAATTTCAGGTCAACAAAATAAAATACAGTCAGTATTGTGGCTCGTGTTGTGTCATGGTTCAAACTCATGTTTATACAACTAATTCCCAGAAGGTGCAAAAAAATCCTACTCTGTATCCAGGTCATGACTCACCTGTTTACCACTTGAAGCTTCTGTTCACTTAAGATGCTGCAGATAGGATAAACACACACCATTTCCCGCTGCCTTTTAAAAACTATTCCGAGATGCGCTTCATTAATTCTAGTTACTCTCTGTCCAGGTCAATAAGCCGTATGGAATAATTTCAAACATAGTCGTACAAAAAAATAAAGATTCAGGGTGTATTCTCAGCGGTTACCAAGATTTGAGCTGTGATCATTCACTTACGGCAGCCTTGTTTTTGATTTTCTCACATTTGTTCTTCTGTGTGAGCTGTGTGTTGGCGCACATCCTCGTCACATGAAGTGTTTCTGAAAATGAGGTTATTCAAGAGCCTCCCACCAGGAGGAAATACTCTCAATCTGCTTTAGTTCTAACACTGAATTTAATTTTAATTAAATGGTTAATGAGCCATGGGATTAATGCCAATGACTTTTTAAAACAAACATCTATAAATCATTAAGTCCCCATTTGAAAGGGAGAGTGAGCAGGGCTAACGAGTATACGTGTCTCCAGCTGCCCACTGCCAGTGCCCCTCCCCCAACCTCTTTCTTTTTTAAGTACTCTGGGGTCACATCAGCTTTCTGATTGGTCACATTCATGATCTTTACATTGAATTACCTTACACTTACTCAGCTGGATGAAATGCGTAATAACTACATATGTTAAAGGATAACTGCGGTATTTTCAACATTAAGCCTCTTTTCTGAGTCGTCTGCGAAAAGTTGCTTCTGTCGTGTTTTATTTGACATTTTGTAAATCCCATTGAGTTCTATTGAAGACTGGATGTTCGTTGATATTACTCCATCACCGAAACCATCAAGTGGTGTGGAGTGTAGCAAGTCAGATTCAACTGCTGAGCGGAAGTTTATCCACGGCTGTGAGGTGGCTAAGAAAATAGTTAGAGCATGAACGAGCTGCCAAATAAAACAGGACAGAAGCAACTTTTCGCAACGAAATTTGATATGGATTACTAGTGCACACCAGTAACCACTCCGGTGAGTTGATGATTTTGAAAACGGACGTTTATGGTGCTTTTACGGACCTTTTAGGACATGCACATGACTTGCCATTCTGAAGCAGGTTGAGATTAATCAAAATTAGGCAAATACCGGAGACAGCAGTAAACATCAAAAAAGCGGTGAGGGGGGTTCTAAAACATTGCAGACGACTCAGAAAAGAGGCTTAAAGCAATACTATGTAACATTTCTACCTTAAAATAACAGCTTGAAAAAAATTGTGCGGCTAGAATGAGTTTTAATATTACGATTGGCCTGTCTCCTATGCCCTTCGGGGGTCTGAGTTGGAAAAACTGCGCTATGTAACTTTGCTGGAGCGGCCCGGTGGCGGCCCGGTGGCTGAGCGGAAGTACTTCGACTTGCTTTCTGGCACACCTACCGCAAAAACAAATAGACCCCTCTCACGCTCCAAGGTACATTTGATTACTCTTACCTTCTCGGTCGACATAGCTTGCACCTTCTGACTCCTCGCCAGTTCGTCAACAAACGTGAAAGTGAAAGTGAAAGGGTGTTGTATTTACGACAGTGTAACTGTACATTACCTCCAAGCCTGTAGGGGGAGCTCCATAGTGGGCTTTTTGAGAAGTTACATTGTATTGCTTTAATGTTGAAAATACCGCAGTTATCCTTTAAAGTAACTGTTGATGCTCAGTGTGAATGTGAGGGATTTAAGCAAGTCACTGGAGCATTTAACGAAAAAAAAAAGTATTCAGGCAGAGCATCAGAAAGTGAGGAATCAGTGATCACCATGTGCCCACAAGAAAAAGATAATTGAATTATGATGAGTAGAGAAGCAGAATTTTTAAAATATTTGGATGACTTAAAGAAGCTGGAACTTTTAGTTCAACTACAAATGCGGAAGGACGTTGGGGGGGATACTTTCATCAAAACTTGTAGTTCTGAAGGATATTTTGTTTTTCATTAGATCGTTCAGAGCTAAATACCTGAATCAGACTTTTTCTGACCTGAAAAGAACATGAGCTTTTCTTGAAAATAAAAACTTGGAGGATAATAACACAAGTTTAAAAACATAACTCATATGTCAAAGTAGTGCATTATAGCACATCTTGTAAATTTTACACCTTATCGTAGTAACAAACTCTCAGCTGTGCCCTAGTATGCGCCATCAACCTTTTGAAAAGTGCAAACTAGCAATTATTTGGTGTGAAATTTGCAAAAACTTACCAAGCAAATTTAGTTGAAATGAAACTGAGGTGGCCAACTGAGGCTATATCTGAGGCAGGTAAGATGAGGATCAGCTCATAAGTAATATTTTCATCATTTTACATTCTATTGTCATAATCTTGTGTATTCCTGTTAGCTATGATACAGAGCACTAAAATAAATAGTCTTGATAGCTTTATTGAAGAAATCACACACTGCTTTAACCTCCTCTGATTCACAGCCTACACAGAGCAGAGGCAGAGATAATAGTAAGCTTGATTAAACAGTAAATCAGCACGTTCAGCACTTTGCTACCAGAGCCAACCAAAGCAAATGTGACACAATTCTAAGCAGGAGATTAGCAACAACAAAGCTAAGGCTGGATCTATCTTACGTACAGTTTTTCCTCTGAGCAGTAAAGCCAATCAAATGTTTATTCTTGTTCTGTCACATGGTAGTACACTTTTCCACTTTTCCCAATTTTTTTTCATTTTGTCAGATAACATTTGTTGCTTTATTTTTGTAACATAGTCAACACATTTATCAGTTGCCCACCATAACAGCCCGTCTTCCTGTAATTTAGACCACAAAACAAACAAAGTTTCTCTGGATTGCCATATCTTATAGACATATTAAAATTATATATGACCTCATGCATGTAATTTGTTAAAACTGCATTCACCACAGAGAGCAACAAGCTTTCCCTCCATGGCCATTCAGAGAGACGAGTCTCAATTCAGGCAATAGTGAATGAGCTGCTGTGTAATAAGGCTGGAGAATTAAATTAACTTCATTCACACAACTGTTGGATTGACTTGAACAAAAGTAACAATAACTCAAAAAAGACTGGCTTATGAAACAATGGTTTCAAAATATGGTTCCACAGTGTCTTGACTGTTGGATGTGCAGTTGTGCCATGTATCAACCCATTCCTAGTTTTTTTTCACCCTTTGCACTAGGTAATGATTCTGAGAATTTGCATGTACCCTGGAAAGCTGGTAGGATACTTTTCATTTGTGTTGTTACCATGTAATATTCCCAACTGTCGCATGGTGGTCTGAGACCATGTCTGTAGAGTGGCTGACCGGGGTGGAGAGTGTGTTCAAACTACAGGGGGATCACACTACTCAGCCTCCCCAGGAAAGTTTATTTGAGGGTCGTACCTTGGATTCAGGAGGAGCAGTGGGGTTTCTGCCCAGGTAATCAGGGTTACATGCCGCCATTCCAACATGGGCTTCAAATTGTCGGAATGGAGACACTTAATTTTCTATCAAACGTCACTGTAGAAGCTAAGCCAATGCTTTAAGCCACTGAGGTATTTCGATATTAAAACCTAGTTGACGCGCTTGGACCATACCATCACGGATGAATAAGAATCCTGTTGTGTTTGAGTTTTTGATGCAAACAACTCCATTTAATTTGCATCTCATGCTCTAAATCACATATCTCATGGTTACATCCGCACAGAGCACAAAGTGATGCTGCACAGCGGTCAAAAACTGTTTGTTATTCCGGAAACACCTGACGAGCCCCCAAAGATACATGCAATATATAGGCTGACCCGCCAATCACAATCCAACAATCTGACAAACAACGATTAACATAGATCTGCTCTTACAGTCACTTTTTTCCTCTCATTGTCAGAATGGCGGGATGTTTTATTTTTTATAAACATCCCTCATTCTGACAATTCCTTTAGTAGCCTATTAAAGCCTTTTATTTTTTTTAGAGGAACTCCACAACCTCGCAAACCAACTATGATAATCTATTATCAAATATCAAAATACAGGTATTAATGTAAATCGAGCGAGTCTGAAACATGTTAGATTAGGCAGATTTACAGTGTCAGTGACCTGTCACAGCAGCCGGCTGGACCGGAGCTCTCCACAGAGCCCATGCACGCTGGCATCATATGCAACATTAATAATTGCAATTACAGACATTAATGACAGCTCACTTATGTCAGACGTCCCAGTGCTGCAAATAAAACCAATTTCATGTATTAGGTTACCAAAAACATATTATTTATTTTTTTATTAGTTTATTAGTTTTAAATCAACAAGTCAACAGTGTTTGTCTATGTTTGTCGCTCCATTTTGTGTAATAAACTATTTGAATATCATTGACTTGCTTTAGGAGTGCGTTTTGAAAATTACCACTGACTCATGACATTGTCATGATCTGACGGTATCCGACACACCTACATGACAGTTGTTACACGCACACATTAGATTTATAGTGAAATAGTAACAACACAACCTTATGGATGGATCTTGAGTGCCATCATCTTTTATTTTTATATTTAAAATCCGAAATAAGCCCACATCCACCTGATCTTCCCCTGACTGTAGATTTGAGCTTTAAAGGGATAGTTCGCCTCTTTTGACATGAAGCTGTATGACATCCCATATAGCAATATCATTAATGAACATTAACTTACCCCCCGCTGCGTCCTGTGAGCCGAATTCCAGCTGAGTTTTGCGTTCCACGAAGGTAGTCCGGCTAGTTGGCTGGGGTCAAAAAAATAAAGCGTTTTGCTTCTCAAAAAAATATCCGTTCGAAAGAGTAATACATTTGCATCACAAAATGTTGTCCAGGAAAAAGTCAGACCTCACTTCGCTTGGCGCTATTTTTGCCTCCCTTGATATCAATGCATCCAATGTAAAACTGTGCAGACCGAAGAGCAGACCGAGCAGTCCCCTGCTTCCGAGCAGTAAACACCGTAACAGGTGCAGCTATCGCTAGGTGGCTAGGGAGTGCTCGGTCTGCTCTTCGGTCTGCACAGTTTTACATTGGACGCATTGATATCAAGGGAGGCAAAAATAGCGCCAAGCGAAGTGAGGTCTGACTTTTTCCTGGACAACATTTTGTGATGCAAATGTATTACTCTTTTCAACGGATATTTTTTTGAGAAGCAAAATGCTTTATTTGTTTGACCCCAGCCAACTAGCCGGACTACCTTCGTGGAACGCAAAACTCAGCTGGAATTCGGCTCACAGGACGCAGCGGGGGGTAAGTCAATGTTCATAAATGATATTGCTATATGGGATGTCATACAGCTTCATGTCAAAAGAGGCGAACTATCCCTTTAAAGGTTGTGTAGGAGATCCTGGATTTTGAGTCCAGCAAAGCTGCATTTTGAAAATACACAGGTCAAAAGTCCCAACCCTTTTCTTCACTTTCCCCCAGAAGCCACGCCTCTAGAGTACATGAACGAGCACGAAGGTGCACGAGCGCTGTTCTGACTGCAAGCATCGATTGTTGCCGTATTTAGTATATGCTAACTATACGTTTAATAATTCTAGGTGGTAGCCAAGCTGGCTCTAGTTTAGCTTCCTGCCAAGCTTCTGGACACGCGTTATTCGTTCACGAAGAAGGGTACGCGCACAGGGGGAGGGAGGAGCAGATTGCAGTTTGATAGACGCATCAGAATCCAATCATCGTTAACGGTCCGTTCAGTATGATTGGATAGTGTTTTTCCTAGATTCTACGTTCTAGAGGCCACATTTTTGTGTCAAAACTTTTAATTAATTGGTTGCAATGGGGGTGTGAAGAGTGTTTCAAGTAATATGTAAAAAAAAATGCTCCAGAAAAAGAACCCCTACTCCACCTTTAAATCATCATTTAGTATCAATTTAATATCATTCAAACATCACAAACTTTGAAGAATAACAGGCAGAGAGAGAGGGGGAGAGGCTTTAATTACGCTTTTAAAGACTGTATCACATCTGTACACAAGTCTTAAAACATGTAAAATACATGAACAGAAAGAAGGGTTGCGTTACCTGTTGAGTAACGGCCATTTCCTTATATCGAAAGCCTTGTTGGAATGGTGGGACGTTTGCATATCGGAATGGTGGGGCATTTGCATGTCGGAATGGCGGGATGTTGGAATGTTTGTCGGAATGTTGGGATGTCGGAATGTTGGGATGACGGAATGTTTGTCGGAATGTTGGGATGACGGAATGTTTGTCGGAATATTGGGATGTCGGCAGGGCCGGTTCTGGCTTATTTGCTGCCCTAGGCGAGTTTGAGTTCTGGCGCCCCCGCCCCCCCCGCAAATTTGATTTTATCCAGTTTCTCCTCGACAAGATACTTTTTAAACATAACCAGATCTAATTGAAAAAACCTGTTGCTTGTGGATTCCTTTACATGACAGAACACAAGAGTAATAGTAAGCTTAAATAAATAACACCAAGAACAATGACTTTGTGTTTTGCATGGATTTGATGCTACTAGTGGTCCTTTTTGACAGGCGACCAAAACAACAGATTGAGTCGTATGAAAGTAGCTTCACTCACCAAATCCCTGGATAAGTTTGAAGACATCCATCCATCCTCATTCTTTCCTCGAGAAGACTTTAAATATCTCAAAGTGCTTGAATGAATGAAAAAGGTTAAACGAAAAAGGTTAAAAAAGGTTAAAGTTAAAAAAAGTGTCCTCATCAAGTGATGAATCACAGAAAAAAAGGCACATTTGTAAAAGACACATTAAAACCTGGCTCTCCTGGTCTTCCTTGTGGCAAATTCGTTTATGGTATCATCATAGGAGATTTCATTTGAAACCTCGCGGTTGATACTGATTAGTGCCAGGCCATTGAGACGGTCTTGGCTCATGGTTGACCTCAGGTATGTTTTGATGAGTTTGAGCCTGGAAAAGCTCCTCTCGGCAGAAGCCACCGTAATGGGAAGGGTTGCAGCTATTCTGAGGGCCACCCACATATTGGGGAAAACCTCTTCGAGTTTCTTCTCGTGTAAAAACATCAACAGCTCCAGGGTGTTCATTGCTTTGGGCAACTGAGGAAAGTTCAGCATTTCCTGGGCAAGCTCTCTCCAATCCAGGTCAGACTGCCCAGAGTGGCTAAGGGTATGGCCTAGGGCTTCACATTTCTTTGAATGCTGATCGGCTGTGAGGTTAGGGAAGTCCGTTAGCACACCAAACTTCTCCCCTACATCACCTAAGGCCTGGAACCGTTCTCGCAGGGATGAAATGGCCACATCAACCACCACATTGAAAAAGGAGGCTTCCAACTGCTTCACTGCATCCGCCTGTGGTTCATCTGGCATTTCATAGCTGAACTGCCTTTTCGTTCTTCGCAGCCTCTTCTGCTTTAATACAGCTTCCACATTCATCTCCTCACAGACATCTCTGGCCGAGACCTGGGCTGATGCAAAGCCAGTTGTTCTGTAGGTCGAGAGGGATGCCTCAGTTGTCTGAATGAGGTTAAGAGCTATGTCCACCTGCATTGACGCTGACTGCAGTAATTTACTCACGTTGGACCTTTGACAGGATGTCATACCACACCACACAACAAATGGCAAAGCGGTAAGATCCAACTTCTTCAGCCAAACTCTGTGCTTCCGTCTTTATGATGGGCTCTTTTGCTTGGTCTCTCACCTCAAGAAGGGCATCTCTCACCTCTGCCGACTGGAATCGCACAGCATGAATACTGTTGACCCGACTTTCCCATCTGGTGTCAGACCAGGATTTCACTGTTATGGTGACGTGGCGCTTTAAAGGGACACTATGTAATTTCTTCCCCCATCTAGTGGTGCAATTTTATTTTGCAAAGTCGAAAGAATTTGCTCTCTAGCGCCTCACGTTTTCAAATGTGCGTTGCAACTTCTTGAACTACGGCAAGCAGAATGTGTCAAGATTCAAGAAGCTATAGCTTCAGACTCAAGGTCCATACAAACAAAAAGAAATCAAGACACACAATACAAAGGATTACACAATACACACACAACAACACTATAACTACAGGTGACAGATAACATGTCAGATAACATAAGGTGACATAGCCTTTGGTGTGCAAACAAGGCAATTAGTCATATTCCGGGAGTTACCGGAAGTGACGTCGACGCAGCGTTAGCATTAGCAGCGTTAGCATTAAGCAGCATTAGCAGTGGTAAATAAACTCCCGGTAAACTTACAAACTTTCTAATGCCTCGTTTTGTGAGTTAAGAGCCTGTGTATACTACGGCAGAAGTTTGGAAACGATCAATGCATTATTAGTGGGATAATTTACCAGATAAAATCTATTTAGCATTAGTGACTGTAATAAGCCATTCGGCGGAAATGACATCACAATGACGTCATTTCCGCTTGCAGGCCTGGCGGAGAAATCGCGATTCGAAGTGCTTTATGTCTGTCTCGGCACTTGGTCGTTTTTCATAGACCGGAAGGACATGGTAGCCTCCATAGAGCTTGTCCGCTCTATGTAGATACAGACAAGTTATTCTTCACTCAGGAGGATAAGTGAGATTTTTGAGAGAGATCATTTTATACCAATGAGGACTAACTTATGAATGAATATGTTGATTTGAGCTAATAAATTACTTAATTTATTACATAGTGTCCCTTTAAGATGTCCCATCTTTGAGTGGAGGCAGAAAACAGTGCAAAAATTCTCTGCAGATAACCAAAGAAGTTGGTGGCATCCAATGAACTTTTTGCTGCATCAGAAATGACAAGGTTCAGGGTATGGGCCCCGCACGGCACAAACAAAGCACGAGGGTTCATCTTTAGAAGCCTGGCCTGGACTCCCTTAGACTTCCCTTTCATGTTTGCCCCATTATCATAGGACTGTCCCCGACAGTTCTCAAAGGCAATGGTAAGCTCCTCCAATTTTTTGAGGATGAGGTTTGACAAGCTCTCTCCAGTAGACGATTCCACCTCAAGGAAGCCCATAAAATGTTTCTTTATGATGGGTGAGTCTTCTACAGCAACAATGCGTAGGATGACTGAGAGTTGCTCCGTGTGGCTTAAGTCAGGGGTACAGTCCAAAATGATAGAAAAGTATTTGGCCCTTTTCACCTCACTAACCACTGTTTGAATGATTTTCCCACCTATACAGTCGATCAGCTCATTTTGTATATCCTTTCCAAGATAGGTGGTGCGCGTTTCTCTTCTCTGTACACTGGCAACATGCTGCTTCAGAACTGGATAGAATTTTGCGAGGAGCTCTACTTCTTTTAAGAAGTTGCCATTGTTTCTCTCGTAGAGTTGATCAAAGGTTCCCCTGAGAGCAATGTTTCGTTCTGCCAGAGATTGAATTATGGCTACCAACCTCGTCAGAATGTCAAGCCACTTCCTTCTTTCAGCCTGAAGAAGCGCCATTTCTGCCTTGTCAATTGTCTGGCCCTTGTGGAGACGGCTCTCTAGTTCCCTCCATGCTCCCATGTGCCGGTTATGCTCTTGACCATTCTCATGACTCCTGAGGATGTCGTTGCAATTCCTCCAGTCATTAAGACCACCACTAATTAGATGGTAGTCTTTGTTTGAAAAGAGCTTGCAGCAGAAACAGTAGAGGCGATCTTTTTTTTGGGAGTAGACCAGCCAGCTCCTCTTTACTTTTTCCCCATTGGACAATTTACGGGAGAAATAGTGATGATGACAACTTCTTCCATCCTTTCTTTTCGGAAACTGGAAGTCACCAATCACCTGGTATGGTCCTCTTTCTATCATCTCCGTCCTCACCGCATCCGATACTGCTGGCCAGTCTCCAGGGTCTATGGGTGCTGTGATGGTGGTCCCCTTGGAACTTGCAGGCTCTGTGTCTGTAGGGTGTAGTCGTAAAGCAGAAGAGTAAAGGCAAATATAGGACAATATTGTTAGTACACATATTTGCCATCATTCACACTGTAATGACCAAGTCATGTAATTGGCTAAAAAGCTGCTAAATTCACCTAGACATTAACATCAACATACAATCTCTTCAATATCAAATCATAACAAAGCAAGTAGAAAATACATCCAAATCATACAAATGACAACACTTGTACATTGTATTTTTTTATAGTTTTTTGAAGCTGATCCAGAACAAAATAGTAAGATCATAAATATCCCAAGACCTTACCTGCATCTGCAGGCTCTGTGTCTGTAGGATGTAGGGAAGCAGATGATGTTCCTGAACCTACAGTAAAGGCAAAAATATAAATACGAAATCAATTGTATACCTTGGGAAAAAAATGGGTGACAACTGAACATTATTTCTACCCCTTGAGCTGTTGTCTAAACCTTTCTACCCCTTTGTCTGAAGTTATACTCACATAGGCAAAACTTAACACATTGAATACCGGCGGTTTTTACAGAATTATGTCGTAGAATCCCAGCGTTCTAAACCATTTTTTTGACGTTTTTTGTACAGTCACAGCATATTATGTGATAGGGCCACTGAAACATGTTATGGCTCGTTTGAAAGCTGAGACTTTAAACTCTTTGTGGGTCAAAACTGCGTGTCTCTAGGTGCCGCCATTAGCGAGCTATCCTTAGCTAAACCAAGGCGGGTATCCACCAAAATCAACAACAAATTGAGATATCGGGGCTTTTGTGAAACGTGCGCTCTTTCAGCCTGTCGCACTTTAGATACTTACATATCCGGGTCAGAGGATTTGCATCGTGTCGCATGTTGCAAAGCTAACCTGTTCATAAGACCGCCTCCTTAGACTTGTAGCGTGTCTTCTTCTCTTTCTTGTTGTTTGTTTATGTTACTTTACCGTCACCCTCTGGAAACCGACACGTGCGATTTGACAAAATGCGGAAATGCACAACAATCAATGCAGCGTTATCAAAATTGTTCTTGAGTTGACGCAAAGCCATTGGCGTAATGATCAAAATGTCCAGATGATGACACCAGTTTTTGACTGCCATCTATGTCAGTTCTGTTCATCACATAATTACAAAAATCACACAGAATGTGCATTAGAATGTATAGATTCAGAATCCATAAAAAAAAAACGTAAAAACATATTTTTACCATGTGGGAGCCAACGCATGGGCAGTAAAAACGTAGTTTTACGTGACTTGGGAGTCAATGTGTTAAGTGTAAATGTCAGAAATGGGCAACCGTGCAGCATGTTTAGAATATGATCAGAAACAAAATAGTCAAACTATAACGATTACTCAAAAAGCTTACCTGCATCTGCAGGCTCTGTGTCTGCCGCCTGTGTAGCACTGGAGCATGAAGGGGTCTCAGGTGTCTGTTCATCTACACCTGTATACATCCAAATCATACAAATGACACTTGTACATTGTATTTTTTATAGTTAGTATGAAGCTGATCCAGAACAAAATAGTAAGTTCATAAATATTCCAAGAGACCTTACCTGCATCTGCATGCTCTGTGTCTGCCGGCTGTGTAGCACTGGAGCATGGAGCCGGGGTCTCAGATGTCTGTT
The DNA here is from genome assembly GCF_027942865.1 of Odontesthes bonariensis. Taxonomy (NCBI): domain Eukaryota; kingdom Metazoa; phylum Chordata; class Actinopteri; order Atheriniformes; family Atherinopsidae; genus Odontesthes; species Odontesthes bonariensis. Next base: position 11,244,048 of record NC_134506.1, on the reverse strand, counting down.
CATCTACACTTGTATTCAGGGATAACCCCAAACAATTACATAATACAATTAAACACAGCTATATGCCTTCATAATAAAACAGTTAGTTTTATGCTGCTGTATGCTTTTTTTATTTCACTAATGTTGTTTACCAGCATTATCCCACTACTGCATACTGTACTTGCATTTTACAAATAAGGATTATTCAACTATGTACATTTAAACTACATATATTTACACATTTATCTGCATAACACTACTACTACTACTGCTACTACTACTACTACTAATACTAATAATAATACATTCAAATGTTAAGAGAGGGGCAAACCTGGATCATCAGCTGGGCTGGGCTGGGACGGTGGAGCAGCAGGTTTAAAAAATTTCCTCAGTGCATCTATCGTTTAAAACAAAACATTTCAGTCACGATAGGCTATATTAAGAAAACAACTTCAAACATTGTTTACATGCAGCTGCTGTTCTTGAACTCGCCGCGTCTGACTATGATTGTTAGGATTTGATGTTTTTTGGGTGAGTGAGCGATCTGGCTGCAGAGAGGATCTTCAATGGAGAGTGAGCCAGTTCTGAGTGGTTGCACACCTGAGGCCAATCCATCATCAAGCTGGCTGCTGCTTAAAAGAAGGATGATCACCTCGCGTCGCCGGATGATTAACCCAGACGGTACTTCCAGCCAGAACCTGTATCGAGTTGTCTAATAAGATTTTTGCATTCTTGTGAATCCTGAACTTTTTGTGCACTTTCATGTGGAACCTGTTTTTTCCTCCAGAACAATCCGAGAGCCCAGTTTGTCCTCCACCTTCCCGCAAAGACGCAACTAGCAAACAGCTGTCTCATACCTCCTTCCTCTGCCTGCCCACTCTCCAGCGCGACGCCTCCAGCGGACCTTATCCTCCCGGACCCCTCTCTCACCCCTCCCTTGGACCACCAAGGGAACCTTCTGCAGACCCTCCACATCTATCTTCTACCCCGTCCACGTCTCCCCCCTTCAACAACCAAGTAAGCTTATCCTTCAGTCATCTGCTAAAGACCCATCTACAACCGCTAATCCGTCTGCTTCCCTTCCTCAGACTTCACCACCATTTAACATCCCTTGTCCTGTTTTCTGGATCCCTGTTGTCCCAGTAATAAAGCATTCAAATCTACTGGTTTTCCGTGTTGATTCTGCATGTGGGTCCGAAAACTTAAAGGCAACATGACAATGATAGAAAAGTATTGAAGAGAATGACACATCGTAAAATAATGTTCGCATGGACAAAAAAGATTGCAAACGCCAACCTCGCAAAAGGCTACTTTCAATCTCTACTGGACGGCTTGTGTTAACTGGCGATTGGCTTGCCCTACTCTTTCAACTAGAAACGTTAAGCAGAAAGAAAGGTTGTGGTTTGATGTCAATTACCACCAAAACACAGCTAAGAAACTCCATTTATAAAACTAGGCTAAACAATACAGGCAACATAACAAGCAAACTTAATGTTCACGTAGAGTACAACTTGTGACATGTTTAAAAACAATGTTAGATGGCTTTTCCTTCATGGAGTTGTCTGCTGTAACCTACTATGTTAGCTATGCTGAAGACGGGCAGTCAGACAAGCTAGGTCTCGCTAGCTGCTTTGCTACCCAATACCCCCACTCTGAAATCGTCATGTGAAGAATTAAAATATATGCTTATTTTTTGTCATTTGTTAATCGAGGCTGAAATGTCACCATGAAGTTGCTAATTTGCCGTCGTAGGCACCTGTGTGCATGTAACACTTCACATCGTCAGTATTTTTTGTTCTTTCTGCTTAGCATTACTTACCAAGTTATTATGGCTATATAGAACTAGCTTTCTAGAGCGACACGAAGTTAGCACGAGAGCCCGTCATTGCAAGAGGGGTAGCGCATGATACAAAACATGCTATTGATCATCAATAAGATATACATATTAGATATCACATACAGGACCGTACATACCTTTATATTTAGCTTTTTTCTCCTCCTCCTCCTTCCGACGTTTTCGGAACTGAGCGCCTGAGGGTTTAGACCTCTTCATTTTGAATGCTAAATAATATACCAATGACCTCTCGCCTGAACGTCAATGCAACGTGACCTCCCAATGAGTTGACCTCCCCAGCAAAATCACATTATTGCATATTTCAGTTTAGGGGAGCCATTTAAGGTAGTATGGTGTTTATTCTGTACATTCTGTTTGAAATGCGTTTTTATTTTGTTCGGTTCATTCAGGTGTATGTTAACTAATGGGCGCAAAAAAACAACAAAAAAAAAACATGAAAAAAACCACCAGAGGGCGCCCTTTCCTCATTTTGGGCCCTAGGCGGCGGCCTTGCCCGCCTATACTAATCGCCGGCCCTGGATGTCGGAATGTTTGTCGGAATTTTGGGATGTCGGAATGGGTGGTGCAACCCGATAATCGAACAGTGGATGAGATATTTACTCTTGCAGAGTTACTGAGGAAGTCATGGGAGTTTGACCATCCAGTCTGCATGTGTCTTGTGGACTTTGAAAAGGGTTGTGACCGTGTTCCCTGTGGGATTTTGTGGGGGGTGCTCTGGGACTATGGGTTACTGGAATCGCTTTTACGAGGTATCCAGTTCCTGTATAACCAAAGCAACAGCTGGTGTAGGTCAAGCTCATTTACAGTGTGCTGTGGACTCCACCAGGACTACCCCTTGTCACGATCATGTTTGTGAATTTCATGGACAGAATTTCGCCCGCGTCAGGAGAGGAGGGCGTCTGGTTTTGTAACCACAGGGTTGTATCTCTGTAACACGGTTCTGTTGGCCTCTTTAAGCCATGACCTTCAGCGCACACTTGAGAGGTTCGCGGCTGAGTGTGAAGCGACTGGGATGAATGTCAGCTCTTCCAAATCAGAGGTCATGGTTCTCAACCGGAGAAAGTTAGAACGCTCTCTCCGGGTCAGAGATGAGTCCCTGCCTCAGACAGAGGAGTTTAAGTATCTCGAGATCTTCTTCACCAGTGATGGTAAGTTGAAACGAGAGTAGCATACGAGAGTACGACTTTAATTCCTTAGAACAGAGTTTCCAAACACTAATCAAACCAAATCAAGACCTAAAGACCTCAGTATGTTATGATCTCCTACATAGCTAAAAGCACAAATTTTATTGCAGTTTTTCACTTTTAAGATTGTCATTGTATTATGTGAACAGTTTTCTGGGGCAACGTTGTGATGTGTTTGAGTTTGACAACAACTGTTTTGAAAAAAATCTAACTTTTTATAACCTGCTGTAAATAACATATTGACACAGTGCTATATTGTGCAGCTTTCACTGTCCAGTTTAAAGGCAGCACGAGCTCGGACATGCTGTCCGTGTGCTCTGTGCAAAAGTTAAAGTAGGTTCAATTTGGGACCAGCACCTTGTGACTATACCTCAATGCGCTCAATCAGCAGGAATCTTTTGATTGGCTGCCTGAAGTTGGTTCCCATTTCTGTGTCTCAGTGTGACTTCCTAACAGGCTGTCATATTGCTCCTTACTCAGCTTGAAGTAAACCTGGAAGTAGTTCATGTACAGGTGCAGCTCCTGGAGGAGCCTAAACTCTATAAACTGCTGTCTCACCCTGAGGATATAATGAAACCACAACTCCTTGGATGCTGCTGGCCCCGTCCCCCTCATTATTATCAATAATGTCTTGGCTATCCTCTTACAGCTTGGTAGATAGATCAAGCCTACAAATCTTCAGCTACAAATACTGGAAATAAGTGTTTTCCTTGATTTTTTTTTTTTTTTTTTTTTTTTTTTTTTTCATTCGCTAAACAGTTGGCTGAGATTTGTGAATTTACATCCTTCTCCCCTGCTCTGTGCTTTATCATCACAATATCCTGTGTGAAAGCAATTAATCGCATTAGTCATTGCACAAGCAAATAGTTATATCAACTCAGCTCCATAACCGTTTAATCTAACTTCATGTGGGCTGGACTCACTGCAGTTTTCCCTCTAAACAGCAGGCATTGCTATTGAGAAAATGGTAATCCAAAGGGAATAGTTTTAGTTTTGTAACTGAACCACAATTACATGACTTGGTATAGCACAGTGTCCCATGATGATTTGCATTAACCAGCAGGAAACTGGTTCTCAGTCAAAGCGACAGCCCTAATGTTGGCGTAATAACTTTCCAATAAAACTTGGTGTAATAATGGAAATGACCATCAGCTCCTTTAGTCACAGCAGTGGTGCAGGAGAAACATATCCAACTAGTCTTAAGACAGATGAAACACTACTGAAAAAACACCTCTCACTGTAACAATTGTAATGAGGGGAGAACATAGGTCTGTACACGGTCTGTTTCCATTTACTTACGGAATCCGACCATAAAGCCTGATTTATAGTCGTCCGGGAAAGGCTACGGAGAGCCCTCTCTGTCGTTAGAAACCCTCCCGGAGACGCCCTCCGTCCCTTGCGTGCGTCGGCCAAAATTCCTATCTATCCCTCGAGGAGACAGAGACTCGCGGAGACCGCAAGGGTTGTAATTGGTCGGCTAACAACATCATTTCCGGAATCACTTTTCCGGTTTAGCTCCTTCCTCTCACAACAACAACACCGCCATTTTTGAAAGAGTTAACTGTGTGCCGGTCAACATTTGGTCAAAATTATTTGTATTTTAAAGTGATACTCCGGAGTAGATTCAACCTGGGGTCATTTGAACCGTGATATCCAGCCAAGTAGCCCACCCGCAGTTTTTTCGATATTGGCTGAACATCAGCTGAGTTACAGAGTTATCCCGAATAGCTTCGTACAAGGGTTAATGGATCCTGGTCCGTATCTCCAAAATTACCACACTAAAATCACATGCCATGACACCAAACTTCTACAGGACTACAAATATGGTCTGTACTCACCAAACGATGCATTTGGAAGTTTGAAAATAGTCCAGGAGTTAATTATTATCAACACAAGCCTGATAGCTTCTCTGCAGCTAAAGCTGCGTCGACGTCACTTCAGAGAGCTGGGAGCTTCAAAATAAGATGAAGGTTGATCTACTACTGTAGACAACAAAGCAAGGCTGCTCAGTTTCTCCATTGATAAAATAACTTCACAACTCTACAACATAAAAATTCATAAAAAAACATGTAGAATATAGCATATACTTTGTTGTCTACAGTAGTAGATCAACCCTCATCTTACTTTGAAGCTCCCAGCTCTCTGAAGTGACGTCGACGCAGCTTTAGCTGCAGAGAAGCTATCAGGCTTGTGTTGATAATAATAAACTCCTGGACTATTTTCAAACTTCCAAATGCATCGTTTGGTGAGTACAGACCATATTTGTACTACTGTAGAAGTTTGGTGTCATGGCATGTGATTTTAGCGTGGTAATTTTGGAGATACGGACCAGGATCCATTAACCCTTGTACGAAGCTATTCGGGATAACTCTGTAACTCAGCTGATGTTCAGCCAATATCGAAAAAACTGCGGGTGGGCTACTTGGCTGGATATCACGGTTCAAATGACCCCAGGTTGAATCTACTCCGGAGTATCACTTTAATATCAATAAGCTCCAACTCCAACAACAGTCTTTCTCTCTCGGTCGCCATCGTTCACTGTGAGGAGTGGAACGGAGCCGAAAGGTAAACAATCAATCAAAGACTTTCACGATAGATGTCGCAAGATTAGGTCGTTTAACGCAGCGACGCCTACTGATCGGGAGGTGAATTGCCTTACGTATCCGATATCCCGACGGAGAACTTCGACAGGTTTAATAGCCTCTGGGTGACCACGAAGTCGGATCTGCTGATAGCGACGGAGAAGCATACTGAGGCCTTTAGATACCGCTGGTTTTCTAATAAATGGCACAGGCCCAAAAATGCAGATCTGATATGTTCGAGGATTAATGGTCAGTTACTGATCAGTGAGTAGTGCCATAAAAAACACAAAATGTAATCATTTATCTTTTTACCATGGATATCTTTTCTTTAATACCTTTATGACCTTATTTTTTTGTTTGACGGGTTGTAATTCATTCCTTTTCGAAGTCATGTGAAACTCTTTGAATGACCCTAGTACTGTTCTCTCTATGCGTTTTGCTCTTGCGTGAACACGGATAAACAGCTAGCCAAACTCCTTATTCAAGAGCCAGGAAGTGAGCGGCTTGCTCCTTTAATATCTTCTCACACATAAGCCAGCATTTCTGACTAAAAATGAATTTGGTGTAAAACTAGAAAAGAAAGAAACAAAGAAATGTCTCAATAAACAGCCATGTAAATATCAGTATCAATGTGAGTTTTCAATGTATCAACTGCTTTTACATTAACTCAAAAGGTATTAGCACAGCAATCTAGAAAACAAGGCAAATTGGCAGGTAAGTACACTGCTGTCCCACAAGCCACGACATTATACTGTTACTTTTATACACAAAATACCCTTAAAAGTCATTGACACATCTTATCAAACCTGTAAACAATGTGTAACACTTACAACCATTGCTTTCTGAGAGATTAAGTCATTGATGCGGCCGGGACACGATGCACACACACGTTTTTTCCTCGTTTATGTTTTTACTTCCTACTTCCGATTAGTCGGGAGGTTTTCAAAATAAAGTCGCCGCAAATACATATAAAGATAGAAAACAGTAAGTCAAAATTTCAAAGTCGTTTTCAGTGTCTATTAAACATATTCAGGGCAGAACAAACCTTGTCTATGAACATGCCTTTCCCTGAAATGCACATTTTGATAATAGATCTTTTATATTATCTGCGTTAGACACATGGCACAAGCCACCAACATTATTAATTTTGGCCCAGTATATCACGTCATAGATGGCTGCTTTTAGGCAACCAAATCACTTATTTTGGTTAAGCTGTAGAGAGGTGAGCAACTTTTGAATACTAAATATTTAATTTGACAAATTCAGTGACTGAGGGGGCCCAACAGCCTCATGTAGATAATTTATTCGGCTTCCCCTCCACTCCAACATCTTTTGTATGATGAAATAGAGAATTGGATGTAAAATCCTCAGCAGCTTGAGCTAAATTGACCTTAAACCAAATCAGTAAAATATACTGGTGCTTGACAGTCGGGCAGGTGTGACGGGTCCTCAGCGATATCCAGTGGAGACCTGCAAGCACTGCTCACCCTTTATTCACACTTATTTATTAATCTAACTCCCTCCCTCATCTTCTAAAGGCTGGAGCCCTGAAAGTCAAACAATGAACTTCCCAACTGCCACTTTTCACCTGTCTGGCACTGCATAACCTGAGGCATTGTAGGAATTCTTCGCCAAATGACTGGGTTCTGTTGGACTGTGAAGCTGAGACTTCTGTAGCGTTACTTGATAAAATTATATGGATTCACAAGATGTTCTCACTATCTAAATAAAACTTATTTAACCTTGGATGTAGGGCACCACCTTCAAAGAAGGAAAAAACACGGAATCTTACGATTCGGGTATGTTAAGTTAATATTTCAATCAATAATCAGTCTCATATCTTTCTACTTTCGTGAATTCTCATATGGTTTGACAGACATAATGTAAAGAAAGCATACAACACAACCTGTTGATTTTATATATATATATATATATATATATATATGAACTATTTATTAAAACGATATGACCAAAGGCATGAACCTTAAAACAAACAGGAGATATCCGTTGAATATGGGTGATTTATATAAATTACTTAGTGAATTGAAAATAAAATAGGGGGGAATGGAGAGCTACCGGATTTACTCAAATAGCTTAGGTTTGTTTACTATTCGTAGCTAAAGACTGACATCTTGGATTCATTTATCATTTTTAACGGTGGAAATCTCGAGACACCCATTGTAACCCTATATTACAACAATATTGTTGTAATGTTTTAAATACTTGAACGCAGTTTTTCTAGAGAAGATAATTGTTTTGTATATGGGAGTATCGTCCATTGACTCTTTTGGGCTTTCACATGCGCGAGCATACCAACAAGAGGTAAGTGACATGCTGTTTATAAAGTTGTTTTGTAACGTCCCCATGCCAGTAATGTGAGAACCATGCATATGGTTTTGATGGTAAGGCTTGTGACTTTATTGTCGGATGGTTTATAAAGGGGTGTGACGTTTCTGCAGTGTGCAAGTTGTTGTTTTACGTGGAAGGTTTATTATTGCCCATTGGCCACCACGTATTTGGCTAGCATGACAGGCTGCGCAAACAGCGCAATCGCCGCACAGGGAGCGCCGATTTGCACCAGTCTGTGTCCTACTGTCAGTATTTGACAACCTCTAGCAATGGGATTGCGCTTCAAATGCCCTGGAGTTCCCCTTTAAGTTCACAAAATATTAACAAAAAGTTGACAAGCCTGACGCTGGCTTTCTTGGTAGGAAAAACTATGTGATAACGTGCAGCAGCGGAGGTTAAAAACGTGTCACATAAAAAGACATGGATATCGATGGACGAACAAAAACACAAAACGTAGATCTTTCTACTACTTCATTCTGTTTCTTATTTTGTTTGGATTTTCTTCTTCCTCCTCATCTTTCTATCCTGTCTTAGTCTTTTCATCTTCTCTCTTCACCTCCATTACTCCGTCTCATTAAAAATTTGTATCGATGATTCTGACAACACCACAACTTGAGAAGATATGCAGATTAAAAATATAACATGGACTTATGATATAAAGACATCAAATAACACATAACATGACATAGACTGTCCAGTACAGGATCAAATTCAAAATTTCCCTTCTGTCCCACCAGTGCCTCCATGGCACTGCCCCCCCCCCCCCTACATCAAAGAACTCATCGCCCCCCATTCCTCCTCACGTCATCTCCGCTCTGGACAGGCCAATCTCCTCCAGCTCCAGAGGACAAGGCTCAAGACCATGGGCGACCGCGCCTTCAGCTCAGCTGCACCCAGTCTGTGGAATGCTCTCCCTGACCATCTAAGGGCACCAAAGACTGTGGATTATTTTAAAAATGCGGGCTATGTAAACTGTGCAGACCGAAGAGCAGACAGAGCAGTCCCCTGCTTCCGAGCAGTAAACACCGTAACAGGTGCAGCTATCGCTAGGTGGCTGGACGCATTGATCTAAAGGGAGGCAAAAATAGCGCCAAGCGATGTGAGGTCTGACGTTTTCATGCACAACGATTTTCTGATGCAAATGTATCACTCTTTTGAACGCATATTGTTTTGAGAAGGAAGACGCTTTATTCGTTTAACCCCAGCCAACTAGCCGGACTACCTTCGTCTCTGCTCACAGGACGCAGTGGGGGGTAAGAAAATGTTCATAAATGATATTGCTAATATGGGATGTCATACAGCTTCATGTCAAAAGAGGCGAACTATCCCTTTAACTATTCAATACTATAGACCACTAGGGGGCAATGTGGTTCCATAGGCAGGTTAGTCATTTTTATTTCTTTGTCATACTTTCAAGTACGATCTTGAAAAAGGTCTTAAAATGCAGCTTGTGGTTTTGCTGAGAACCTGAAAGAACTTGTACAAAGATATCGAACACAGTTTTAAGATTCGGCTGAAAGTGAATCTGAGTAAAGTCATTTCCAGTTCCAGTCTGTCTCCCATCTGGCTGATGAGAGGAGCTGTCACCTTTGATTCACTTTTTCCAGATAGGATAGGGAGTGAGTTAGTCTGTTTTTTCTCAGATTTTCTCCTAAGAGAGTTCTTTGTATGTTCATCTTAAGTTGTTAATGCATCTCACAAAAGTTTATGGTATAGGTCTGTTGCTGAATCCACTCCCAAATGCTTTCATAGGCTGAAGGTTGTTGTAAATTAGGATCTTCCAAAGGTTTAAGTTTGTATTAATTCCACACTTGAGTACGCTACACTTCCACTGTAATAGCTCACCGGAGCTGCTGATATAAATGTTTCCAGTATATGCATTATATGGAATTCACAATTTAAAAAACATAATCATCGCATTTTCTAGCATGTGTTGATACAAAGCGCACACAGTGCACAAGCTTGCCAAAAACACTGTCTATTAAAGTGTAAACTGCCCTTACACCACTGGCTTTACTGGTGTCCCACATGTCTTACTGCCAGTTGACACCCCAAAGTATTATTTCAGTTGAATGAATAAAAAGCTGTTATTTCTTTCTTACTTTCTGTCTTTCTTTCTTTTTGTAACAACAGACTGTTTGTACACAGCATTGAACATATTTTCTGTAAAAGAAGCTCAATTACTTCCTTTCTACAGCCATAATGGTCGTATTTGTCAAGTTTGTGAGCATGCCTTAGTTTGAATATCAACAAACCAAGAGCAATGCATTGAAATATTGCTGTGTGCCTTAGTGTCAACCCTCCAGTCGGTAGAGCAAAGTACTCATTTTCCACACATTCTTCTCAGACCCAGCAACCAAGAAAAAATGGATTGTGGCTATCATTATTATCACATTACTGTGCCTTGGTTTTGGGCACAATGATATTATTTTGGGAGTAACATATCAAATATCTACAGAAGCCTTTAACTGTAAAAAATTCACAGTTTCAGGGAGATTGCAGAATTTTAAAATTGATGAACAGGAACCTGTTACAAGGACTAGCCTGTACCGAACCTGCAGGATTTACTTTTCCCTTACACTCAAACTACGAGTTTTCGGTTTTCTTTAAAAAACCTGCAACTTCAGAGTTAATAGTTATCTTTCTATCACTGAATCTATATTTGAAATATAATAATGATTGATAATGTGAAATAAATTGTTACACATGCAAAAAATGACCGCAGTATTGTTAGCATTAAGTAACAAGCTAATTGAAGACATCAAAATTAAAGTACTTACCTATGTAATTGTGACTGTGGCTTGAAACATAAAGTCTGATGTTACCCATGTATGACATGAGTCCTTAAACATGTGACTGACATTTCTGATGAGTGACTTTGGAGAACTTATGAAGTTACAGAGTAAAAATAATTTAGACTCTACAGTCATCGGATTGTACCGGAAGTGTAGGCTATTGTTGGCTCAGGCCTTGTTCCTTGAGGTTAAAGCGTGTTTATTAAATAGCTGCACAAAGACAGCAGGCCTTGAATGAATACTGAATTCTTCCTTTTGAAGCGGGGGGTTATTTGTGTTTCTGTATTATAGCAAGTATGATTATTGATTGATCAGGCATAATGGCATACTTAGAAAGTTTTATTAGAAGTTAGAAGAAGAAGTTTTATTTCTTTATTTTCGTTTTCTATAGATGTCAAAGAAAAAAAATACAAGAAAAAATACAAGAAATAGCACTTTGAGCCGTGGGAACCGATGGGGGTTCTCAGCTCTGATTTTGCATCAAAAGGACAAAACCACATTGCTGTGGTTTCACTCAGCTGTCAGAAACTGAGTGGCACCGCATTAAAGGGATGATTACCAATAATTCCCATGGTGAGAGTCAACTGAAAAGCAGACAACGATGTAATTACAGTCCCCTTTGGCAAACTGCTTTGTCATACAACAGAATAATGGTATGTTCTTTTGACATCAAAATTAAATTTTTCTAGAAGCACATCTGGAATGCAGGCATGAAACTCAGTCTTGGAAAGTGTGACATTACTTTCGCTATGTAGCTCTGCAGCCTGCACTATGATCTACATTATGAGATCTGTGATAGCTGTAGATCAGCAGAGTAGGGTACTTGCAAATACAACTAACAAGGTAGGGATCCACAGGTGCAGATCTTTATCTATTATACACTACACATACTAAAGAGGCAGTTAGTGAGATTTCCAGTATGCCATTCTCATAACGAAACTGTAGGGGGTTGACAGGCAGCTTAATTAATTCAAATGACATAGATATTTATTGACAAACTGAGTATTACATTCTTGAAAACTGTCTGACCTGCCCTGAGGAAGATCTACCCACTGCTGTGAATCTGTAGCCCTGTAACCCAGAGGAAGCATTTGACCATGTCTGTCTATGACATCTGTCTGATTTATCAGGTAAAAATCTACATATTCAAAGTAGAAAATCCCATTTATGAGCCAGGCAGCAATATTCAGAGCTTGAAAATGACACACAAAACAGAGCTGTAGTTCCTGTAATGACAATTTAATAGCTGTTCCACAATTGTTTTGGTTTCTATAGTTAATTTTTCCTTTCATAATAAGTGTACAGGGACTGGAATTATATCACACACCCTTTTGTTGGTAAAAGGTCAATATGTATTTTAACCTCAATACAGCAATTATGTTCTTATGTTCTCCATGTCTGTCCATGTGTGTGTTTCAGTGTCATAATCCATGCTCATGCGTGCTGTGTTGTATAGGTCAGTGCAGCTGCAAGTTCTTGTTAGTGCTTGTGAGTTCCTCCAGTGCTGTACTATGAGAATACAAAATAAGTTTTGTATTCTAAATAAACCTCACTTTTGGTTAAAGTCCTCAATGTTCTGCCTGTGCTGATACAGAAATCTCTTCGAGTAGTTTTCAGAGCTCCAAGTTAGGTTTAACTTTCAGTTTTTGCTTTGTTTATTTTGGGCTGACATTCTGCTGCTCTCATGTGATACCCAATGGTTTTCTAAAGTCATGAAATAGTACTTTAAGGTTATGCATTATTAAGAGCGGGGTGACTCTAAAAACTTTGGTCGCTATTCAGTGGATGTGCATATAACTCTTGGGTTCTCAATCTGCATACCCTGCATGTTCTATCTGGGTGGGTGTGGCTCAGGAAGTAGAGCACTTATCTGCCACCCACAGGGTTGGTGGTTTGATCCCTGGCTTCTCAAGTCAGCATATCAAAGTATCCTTGGGCAAGGCACTGAACCCCATATTGCCTCTAATGTGCCATTGGTGTATTAGAGTATGTATGATATAGATAAAAAGCACTGCTTTGGTTGGAAATAAAGCTGTATAAACGACGAAGTGCTGTGTGAATTGGTGAAAGTGGATTGCTGCATTTTTGAGGGGTCACCAGCACATAATTCTATATAAATGCAAGAATGTGTGACATAATAGTGACAATGTCCATATTTTGTATGCAGAGTACAGTGGGAGCATTTGGCTAGAAACTGAATGTTTTGGTGAGTGTTTTGCTTCTGTCAATATAACTATTGCATGCCTGTGAGCTATCTTATTAACTGTCCATGAACTTTCCCACAAGCTCTTTTTTATAAAGCACTGAAATGAAGCACTCCCAAAATCTTTTCAGTTACAAGGTAAGTTGCTCTTTGGTAAACTGGAAGCACATTACAATGTCCCCTGCAGTACTCTTCCATGGTCACTGTTAATTTATTATTTTTTATCATTATATGTTGAATTAATGAAAAGAAGAATATGTTTTTAGACAAAATTTCAAACTTTGGTTGTAAGATCTCACAGGCATACATTTTCCCTATAAAAACTGTCCTTCAGCTGAAATGGCTGTGGTTTGAAAAAAAGTCTATCCTATGATGAGCAGCAATGGAGAATTGAGTGTGCTTTGTGTCAACGACACATTACAGTATGTAATGTAGGATGGTATGGTGGTTAACACCGTCGTCTCACAGCAAGAGGGTTCCTGGTTCAAATCCTGGTGTTTTGCATGTGTGGAGTTTGCATGTATGTGTGGGTTTTCTCTTCAGCTTCCTCCAGCTGCCCAAAAACATGCATGTTAGGTTAATTGGTGACTCTAAATTGTCCCTAGGAGTGAGTGTGAGCGTGCATGGTTGCTAGTCTCGTTTATCTCTATGTGGCCCTCTCACCCAATCACAGCTGGGATAGGCCCCAGCCGCCCCGGTGACCCTGTTGGATTAAGAGGCTATAGAAAATGGATGGATGGACAACTCCTTGGTGTGAACCAATCAATATTTTTTTCATTAGTGTTAGTTAAACAGAGCAGAGCAGTTGGTTTCTGATCAGTATCCAATCCACCACGTTAACATGAAAAGTTTTATTTTAAACAATCCTTTCCTAAACCTAACTACCCAGAATTTGTGCCGAACCTCTATCAAGAAATTTTTCTTCCAAAAACTAACCAAACTGTTGTGATAACTAAACCTAACCAGGTTTATTGAAATAGGAGGAGAAACTAAAAGAAAATAATGAGTAAAAAGGGAAACATAATCTCTGTGCACAGACCAAAACAAAAAAAGGCTGAAAATAGTCTTCCCGAAGTGGTCTGAAACCCACAAATCATGTTTCTAATTCTTCTCATTTTCCATCTCTTTCCCTCCTGCCTCTTTGTGAAAACATTCTGAATTTAAAAAAAAACAAAGAAACTTAATAATGACATTAAATGTGTTAGCTGTTTAGGTCATATGTTGCTGTAATTACTGTGTGTCAAAGCAACAATACCAAAGGACATTAAAATCTTAGAAATGCCACAGGCTTTGAAAAAACAGCAGTGTTTGCCTTAGAATGGTTTGAGAAATAGTCATGAATACAGTCATGGAAGTAATTTGTCTTCAATGAAATTTCAGTATGTTTATGCCTTTATTACCCCTTTCTACTTTAAATCAAATCAACAGTTCTTGATCTTTCAGAGAAGGGGTGCTGTAGTACAGTAGTGTTAATAATAAACAAAAATTAAACACTGATATTATATTGATTAACTATCTGACAACATAGTTAGTAATCCAGCCGATTAAGTAGTGCTGCAGTAGTTGTAACACTTTTAACAGAAGGAAAAACAGTTAATATGTAGATATCTTTGCTAGCCACTTGGATGAGCCAGCTTGCGTGGCCCCTGCCACATAGAACCTCGTTGGACAAGATGACAGGGGAGAATTATGCGAAAGGAGTAAGCTCAGCATGGTGGAATTTTTGTGAAATCTTCAAATAAGCAGGGCCAATCAACATTAAGCCTTAAAAGGGGGAATACCACAGACTTGTTTTACCACATTTGCATTAATCATTGTGTAGATTTAGCTGAAAAAGTTGGTGTTAAATGCTATTCCAGATACAGGGTGGTTACATTGGTCTTACTTGCATTGTTAAAGCTAAATATACATTCAACACCATTTTCTCTCATCTGTTTGGGATCAGCAGAGCATTAGGTCAGATAACACTGAAACAATCAATAAGAGGAGAAAGGCAGTCAAAGATAGGGCATGTCAGGATGAAGCCATCACCAAATCATTGGCCTAGTTTATTTCTGAAGATATATTGCCCTTCGGAATTATAGAAGCCAGGGTTTAAAGCAGTGATGAGAAGAGTAGCTTCAAATATGTCATATTTGTAATGATAAACAAATGAAAAGTGTATAACTTAGCTTGTTTTTCCTCTGTATTTGTGTAATGTTGTGAAATCTGAAGCTAAAATTCACACTGATTTAGTTTCTCTGGATAGTAATGAGACATATTGAATAGAAATAGTCTACCGGGACAACACATTGTTTTCTTTTCCTCCTCTATATTTAGTTTAATATTACAACAATATTTGCCTTATACTTTCCCTTTTGATCTGATGACTGCGTAACCCTTGGATAGTTCTCTGAAAAAGAGCACAGCTAATGCCGGGACTGTTTTGGATGAAAATATCTGTGGCTTCTCTGTTATTAATTGAATTGCATACGTAAAGCCTATACTTATGATCATTATTACTACCTGGTCATCAAAAATGACCAAACACAGTCAATGAAAGTTTGTGGGTTGTCATTATAACTCATATGCTGTCGAGTTGTGTAAAAACATAAATCTGTCAGTACTCTAATGGCAATGGGAGGTTCATAAGCTCTTTTTCTTCTCCTCTTTCTCTCCATGTCTGTTTCTCTCATATTGTGGACAGCACTAGCAGCAAAATTGTGCACCAAGGTACCATCTATTGTACTGAGATAATTGCCCATGAGTAGAAGCTCATCAAGAGGAGAAATTAAAATTATTTCCTCGTACTCTGGGACGGTGAACCGTGGCGTATAAAAGATGATGAATCTCTATATTCCATGGGGATCTGCATACCACAGAAGTAGCCTTGATTAGGTTGGATGGCTACAAAATTACATACAAGAATTCTTCCTGTGTGCCTCTTTCTACTGCAGCTACCCACCTCACTTCTACTCTGTCCAAGAGTTATAGGTTGGGTTATGCAGGGCAAACAAAATACAGAGTCATATTCTCCAGTCAATCACAAGCACAGCCTCTTCCCACAAACACGCAGCACATCTCTAGCTGCTGTGGTGGATTCAATTTTCCCAACGCAAAATTAAACATCTTGTAAATTATGTTTATTGTCCCGTGTATTTTCCTACCACAATCAAATGCCAACAGTCATTGCTCATGCACTAACTGAAGCTGTTTTTTTTCTGTTATGTAAATTTCTGCAATGCTTAATTAGGGTATATATCACAGTTAGCATGCATTATTCCAGAGGCTCACTCAATCCTCAATGTAAACTCACTCTTTACATTGTGGGGTTGTTCTGACATTTGTTCGCTGTTAGGCACATAGATATAGACTTATACTAATGAATACAAAAAGAGTACACCTTATTTGTTATTTTACATGTGCTCACTTAATAAAATACATTCTAATTTCAATTCAGTTTTATTTAGAATGAGCAAATTCACAACATAAAGCCAACTCGGCATGTGGCAAAATCCACAAATTCGTTTTGAGCAAGTGCTTTCATGCATACAATGTATGGATACTATTAGGCTGACACTCCCTACTTTACCCTTAGTTTAACCATTATCATTTTTTATTTTTGGCTTTGTTTTGGACCGGTGTGCTCAGTGGCTTCCAAAACAGTACATTGAACCATTAATGAATATTTCTACGCTTTTAGTATTGGATCAAATGACATGTAAGCTCTCTTCACACATGAGCACCAGAGATTTTGCTGGAGAATGTGTGAAAAATCAGGTCTGGACTTTTTTTTGTAGCATTTGCTATTCACACATGTTCTTCACAGCTGGAGGCTTTCTGCTGGCGATGCACTCTCACGGCTGGAAATGTGTGGGAGGCGATGCTGGTGAGGGCCTATCTAGAGAGCACAGGAGACAGAGCATGATGCTGAAATAACACTGCGGAATCCCATGTTTTCTTCACAACATGTTCAAAAATAGCAGATGCGGCTACTTGTTGTGTTGATATCAACGCCACATGTGTCTGAATGTATCCATTGAAAGCTATACAGGTCAGCAGAAAAGAGGATGAGGCAGTAATTGTTGCCAGCAGCAACACTGGCTCACGCGCACACAGGCAGTAAATGCCCCTGAATATTTGCTGCTACATTTATACGCTGTCTTACCTGCAGCAAAGATTTGCATTCTCATGTCAAGATCATCTCTAGAACATTTCAGGTCTCCATTACATGTGTGAAAAAAAATGTTGTCACATGAAAGGATTTGCTTGCAGATAATATGCTATGATTTTTTATACCCATCATCATCTGCAGTTCCTCTCGGTTATACAAACAAATTTTTATGTTCCAGTCTACAGCTCAGTTTTTTTCAGTCTCATGAGTGTTGTTAACAATAATCAACAGATAGCCTACAGGCTAATGCACATACCTACAGGGAGCCAAAGGCTGCTTTGAGTATGAGATTACAAGACAAAAAAAATGATAAAAGCAAAATAAGAAGTCGGGTCATATCAGTTACGTTTCCAACATTTGTGTTGTATTTTGTGGTTGATGGAAATGGTCAAAATTGGAAAAAGACATTCATTTATAAAAGAGAGAGAGAAAAAAAATCTGAACAAAACAAACAGACATGTTTTACTATGCATTCTTTTTATGAGGAAATGGTTGTTGTTCATTCCGGAGAATAGACACTATCAGTATTCGCTGACATGAAAGTGTAATCACAATGTACGGTTGCTTTCACAAATTCCTCTTTCTTTTTGCTTGAGTACAACAAAGATGACTGGTTTTATTGAGATTTTCTTCCTGTTTATTTACTTCAATAGTTTCTTACATTCACCTATAAAAGAAACCTATGCTACTTGCTGACTACATTGTGCGGTTGGGCTTAATCGCTCTACCCAAGGCTACGGAAACAAGCTTTCATGCAACTTTTCACGAGTGTTTCAAATTCACTTCATACCTGGATTCAAACACAGCTATTTAGGATATGACAGGAAAAACAATTAAATGTGAAGGCTTCACTGTGTGACTGCTTGTTGTATGATTTGGCAGCTTTAAGCTTGATCTATGATATTGTTTATTGGGAAACTTTGGGAATAGAGGATTTTATTGTTACAACCCTTTTTATAGCTAAATGTGAAGGTAATGCAAATCTTTGCCTTTGTGATAATTGACACGCATTGTGGATTTTTAACTTGCAAAAAAATTTATTTCAGTGGGAAGGTTGGAATGTGTCCCCAATGCGTCTTCTGCTTTGTGGAAAATACGTTTTTAATGTGGTAAATTTTTACAGTGGAAATTTATTGCAAACCATGATGTTTTCTTTTCCCTGACGATATCATTTTAATTATGCCTAAACCTGACAAACAGTAACTTATAGAGGAAGGTGTTACTGACAGCCTTCCTTAATGAAGTAAAGTTCAGGTGCACATTATCAAAAGAAAAATAATTTTTTCTCTGAGCACAAATCAACGGACTATGTTGCTGTGCCAGTTTCACAAGCTTCTGTGAAACTGTGTTGGTTCTTAAAACATAGGTGACATTAACGTGATAAAAAGGGAAATTATACACTTCAGCAGAATTATAATCCCCTCCAACTCTTTTAGGAAATCAAATTCAGGCAGTCGTACTATTCTCTGCGATCAAATGTGCATGCACAGAATGTAATAACCTTTTGGTTTTTTTTGTCACATTGATCATGATTATATGCTGTATATCATATATTATGTGTGTAATAATAGTAACAGTTATATTTTTACTGGGTGTAAGAGGTGAGATGAGCTGATAGAGGCTGTTGGACATCTAATGAATATGCACATGACCAGCTGCTTAAAACTTGATGAAATCAAGATCAACAATCAGCCAAAAGAAATCTAGTCTTTTGAACGACAGCCAGTCAGCAAAGATGTGGTCAACAACGGCAGTTCTCTGTTTTTCTTTTTTGACATACAAAATGACACTGATTATATCAGCTCACGTGCAAGATAAAATCATTCCTGGAGGACAAACTGAGCCGTCGGTGATGACATCACCCTTAAGTGCCGTCTATAGAAAATGGAGAGAGATGACCTGATATTCTGAGATTTCTCCATTTCCAGCATAATGGCAGAGTGATAAAACATTTGTGCTGCAAAGAACATACCTCATTTTTATTGAAGTCAATATACAACCCACAAATGCTTTTATTCAGAAGTGGGCAAAAGCACACTGTATACAGTACAGGAAATATAACAGGCTTGTAAAACCATAACCAGACTCCTTTTGGCCACTTGTAATCACAAACTGGTTTAGGCAGAATTCACAAGGATCATTATTCCATTATTGTAGGTCTGAACACACACAGCAGTTCGTATCGGCATCATTTCAAACTGTATAATGTCTTTGAAAAATTTTTATTTTGGGGTTTCAGTTTACGTGTTTGGAGTCCAGTTTCTTTTTTTTATTTTAGACAATGGAAATTTTATCTTAAGGAGACTGAAAATGTCTTATACTATTCATAATGATATACTATTGACTGCATTAGTGAAGAGATTAATGTGTTGAGAAATTATTTTGGCTCATGGTGCTATCCCATGTTTAGATTTACTGCCCTGTCAGCTGCTCCAAGGATTATTTTCCATGTACAAAAGCTCATAGGAACCTAATACAGGACACATTAAGCGACTGGATCTATTTACTCAGATGGGCAAACGTCTGTCAAGCAAGATGTGAGGAGACTTTCTGCTAGACCTTCTCAAAGGCCCTCTTTTATTTCACATTTTATTTGAGACTTAAAAGCAGGAGAAATAGCACAAGAGGAGTAGAACAAGAGAAGCAATATTTCAAGTTTGCTAGCATTAGCCACCAGAAGCTACATACTGCTAACACCAAGCTGATCTGGTTATTTTGACCTTTTTTAATAGGCGTTACCGGTTCAGAATCTTGTTATGCATATCGGTCTGTAGGCACTTATGATGCCTACTTTTTCATATTATGAATTGTTGTGAAGTCATGTAGGGCAATTAAAAGAAATGTACACAGTAACACAACAGTAATTTCAAAAAATGTATTGTAGTCTTTTCCCTGGCCCTGATCTTGTAGGGAAATTAGTTGGTTTTACTGACAAAATTTAAAGGATAAGACCGTTTTTTTGACATTGGGCCCTTGATTTCACATTATAACATGATGTTCTACTCACCCCTGCTTGTTGTTGGTCATTTGGAGCTGTTCCGAAGATATTCGAGAGGCGTCTGGCTGCTCTCTTGAGATATTCGGCCATGAAACGGTTTCCTATGGGCAAGTTTATACAGGCACAAACTATGCTGTTTATAATTTATTAATTACTCTACACTAGCACTGATAACGTGGAGGTGCGTCGCTTACTTAAAAAAAATCCGGGTTACTAATTTTGAATTTTAGCCGAATGAATAAATAGGCAGCAGGTCTGTGGGCTGTCTGTGGTAGTAGCACGACGATGACGTCAGTAACACCCACTTTACGACAAAAATTCAAAATTACAGTAACCCGGATTTTTTTAAGTAAGCGACGCACCTCCACGTTATCAGTGCTAGTGTAGAGTAATTAATAAATTATAAACAGCATAGTTTGTGCCTGTATAAACTTGCCCATAGGAAACCGTTTCATGGCCGAATATCTCAAGAGAGCAGCCAGACGCCTCTCGAATATCTTCGGAACAGCTCCAAATGACCAACAACAAGCAGGGGTGAGTAGAACATCATGTTATAATGTGAAATCAAGGGCCCAATGTCAAAAAAACGGTCTTATCCTTTAACCAGGAAATGTTGTTTCTTTACCGCAGCCAAATCGTTACAAAGTGTAAACAACAGGTGACGACGCAAGATAAGAGAGGATGAATGAAAACAAGAAAGTGAAAATAAATGTTGTATTTTGATATTGAACTGGAGTTCCGTGGTTGCGAAAGGTTTACAGACTGGTACCATCCATCCCTCATCTCTCCACCTAAAGGCGCTAGCATGGTTGCCGCGTCTGTCACGGCGGTGTCGCACCGTGACGTCAAAATGACGTTTTAGGCATGGCGCTTCCCTTGAACAGACGGCGCAGCGCGTTGTCGTGCACCAGTCGATTTTTGTAACTTGGCGGCTGTACAATACTGCAGTGAAACAGCACAGGGAGCACGTAAACTCCCAAAACTGGTGCACAGAGATGGGCAGAACTTTGGGGAAAGAGGGAGAGTTCTGTCAGAAAGTGTGGAAGAAGCTACGGGACAGATACGTGAAGGCAAAGAAGAGGGCAGAGACTCTGTTGATGCCGGGGGCTTCAAACCTTCACCTCTATTAACTGAATTAAAAACTTAAAATGATCCGAAAACTGCAGCAGTATCATTAATTACAGTGTTCCTGCTCTTGACAGCGGCATTGTTTTCTTCTCCACTTTTGTGGTTGTAGAGTAGAGGTAACCTTCACGTAGCAGCGCCACCTCTGTGACGGAGAAAATTGCAACTACTGGCGCATCGACTTGCGCCACTATACATGGCGGGCACGAAATCGTGACGTCATCAACACCGCTCGCGCTAGCAGACGCGGCAACCATGCTAGAGCCTTAACACTGACTTTGTGGCGTGCTCAAGTGAACACAGTAATGATGTTTGTTGATGATGAATGGTTGACAATAGCAAGCCGGGCAAAGTTGGCACCAACTGCTCCCTATTTTTAGGTAGTGTGTGTCCTGATAACACCGTTCGAATATTATAAACAGAATAGTGAGGCCCCCAAAACCAATGAGAACAGTTTATTGAGCAATTCAAATTTGAAGCAGTTGAAAAACTGATAACAGTCATTTTACAAGTAGAACACATGTCACATTAGCAGATTTAATCAAGTTTTTTAAAACTAAAATAATAAGACTTACAATTAGAAAAATGCAGCACAAGAATGGGTCACCAGGACAAAACCTCTTGATAATAACATGTTCCAAAGCTGCAAAGTTGTATTTGAAAAACCACAGGACCTCTGGACCAAGGTGTTGAAGGTTCATAATTTACCTGAAAACCTAAGATTTCTCTGGTCTTAGGAAGGAGTCGAGCAGTAGCATTCTGAATCAGCTGCGGCTCTTTGGCTCCAGAGACAATGACTTCCGTTTTGTCTTTGTTTTACTGAAAGCAAATTTTGAATCATCTAGGTGATAAGGGATTATAATGCCCAGGCCACATGGTGATGTATATATGTGATATAGTGATGTGCGATTCATGAGTCAATCGTTCAAAACTCGAGATTCTTTTAACTGACTCGGGAGTTACGAGTTATTGTCCCCATTAACTCGTTCACTGACTCACCGCTGCTACTGCCAGCTAACTGCAAAGAGGAGACATGCCACACAACTGTTATTCTAACTGTTTGTACATTCCGTGGCGCACACTCCGGGTGACTGACTCAAGTTACTCAAGTGAGTCGAAAATCCGATTCACTTTAGTGAGTGACTATTACAAACTCGAGTCAGTAAAAGGAATTGAGTATCCCATCACGACTGTGAAAGCATTTTTTTTTTCCATTTGGAAACAACATTGTAGAGAAGAGTGGACCATATTTCTTCCATAATGATGTGTAAGACTGATAACATCATACAGAAATGATGACATTGAGTTTCTACTGTTAAAGGTTAAAACTGTTGAATCAGTGGATGTACTTTGTTCTAGATGATGTTGTTTATGTTCTGGTTCATATTTTAGATTAAATACGCTTTACACTGACAAGTTAAAAACTGCCTTTGTGTCTTCACTCTGAGGAGGGAAAAATGAATTGTTTTCTGCCTTGGCCAGTCTTTCTATACAAACTATTAGTTATTAGCACATGAGTACTGTTAACCCTGTTACTGTTACACATTAAAGACACTCACTGTCTCTGAGTACACTCACTGTCTCTGTTCCAATAATCCCAGTTCTTTTGAGTTGTTCTGGAGTGTGTGTGTTTTACTGAACATATAGATGTTTTGCTTGTGATAGGATATGACTGGAGCAATGCCATATATAAACTGCATTCCATTTGCATACTTTTCTGCAAGATTGCAAGTTGTTCACAACAGAAGAATCACAGTGAGAAGTTTCACAGTTAGATCTTGTCCTTTCTTACAGTTTCTTTTTATTTCAGAAAATACTCCTGGAATGTTTCAGACCAAGCTCTTTTTTGAAGGCCAAATCATTTGTATAGGTCTAACTTAGCATGACAGAGAACAGGCATCTGCAGAAGCTCTCCAAAGAAAACACTGCTGCATGTTTTGAGTTGACAAAAAGACCACCTATTTCACAAAACTTCAAAAACAATGTTCCATGGACAAAGGAAACAAAAGTTGAACAAATTGTTTTGGCAAGAATCCACGTCTCATTGTTAAGACGGAAAAATGCACTGTTCATCAACACTAGGAACTCCTGTCAATTGTGAAGCATGGTGGAGAATACTCAGAGTTCCTGCTACCTCAGGGCTACGAATACCATGTTTTAATTGAATTTCATTTAATTGATTCATAATTTAGGCCCTCCAGAAAAACGTGATTTTGCGATCGTTGATTTTATTGCAAAATCAGCAAAATATCGCTGATTATGCGGGGGTCAAGCCACATATTCACCGCAATAATCACATTTTCCGTGCGAAATATGCAGGACTTGCTTGATTTCACAATCTCCCCACTTTTCTGAAAAAAATGTCGAAAATTAACGAGAGACAAAATGAAAAAAGCTAATCGATCTCACCTACCGACGCACATTACTGCCAAAGACCGGGCAAACCAGTACCCCGATGTCTTGCACGAAAGCGGGGGGAAACTATTCTGCACCCCGTGCACCCCGTGCAACTGTGTGTTGGAGCATAAAAGAAAATCGTCGGTGACATGCCACTCTACCAGCGCGAAACATTTGAAAATGCTTTCTGCAGCTGCGGAAAGGAAAGCCAAAGCCAGACAGCTGACGTTCACCGAGGCATCAACCTCCAAAACCATTGCGAGGGCTACCAGAAACGAGGTGAGTAGCGTACAAGCTGGAAATTGGCCAAATAAAGAATAAATTAAACAGAATTAGACCGAGAAGTGTGTGTGTGTGTGTGTGTGTGCGCGCGCATGTGTATGTATTGTGAAACTGCTCAAGTTGTTAAAATAAAAAAAACTTCTGTGAAGTAACTTGGTTCCAGTATGCTTGTTTATCATAGGAGGTCTTTAAAATGACTCTTTTTCATTCAGTAGCAGCATATTTTGCAACTTTGCATAATTCACAACTTTTTGCATAATTCGCAAGTTTCTGCAACTTCTCGCAATTTCACGGCATAAAATCATTAAAAAAACCCGCATATTCAATCGCAAAATCCAGGATTTTAGCCCGCAAGATCAAGTATTTTAGCCCGCGTTTTTCTGGAGGGTCTAATAATTGTTTTAAAATACAAAGGCCAGCAGTCCATAAAATTGAGAGTACAAAGCAGAATACAACATATCATGACAATGTATATGTATCAACATATAACAATACATATATCAACAATATAATGGTTGAAAAAACTTGAATGTTTTAGAAGGTGGCATGTGAGGCCTGACCATGACTCAACTGAGATGGTGAGGCATGACTTAAAGAGGGCTGCTCAGTCAAGATCAAATTCCCAATACAGTCACTCGTGTTTTCATGAAATGGCAGCTACATACAATGTCTACATTTCTTATATAGCCATTTTCTTTAAGTTATTCTTTTATACTTGTTAGTCTGTTCGACTCATGGATAGAATACCTTCATGCCTCACAGGGTTGGATGTAAGGCGTGGGTCCTGATTCGCTTGCCGGTGAACCTAGTGTGGTTCTCTTACAGTGGGAAATCCAAACAGACTATCTAGCAAACCAAAGAGAGAATGTGAACCAAAGAGAGAAAGTGACATAGAGCGTAGTGCGTTTTGAGTTGGAAAAGAACAAAACAAAGCCAACAACGCAAAACTGAGGAAGCAGAGGTAAGTAAAGAGAAGTTAGGTTTGAACACCAAAAGAAAAAACAGAAACCCCAAGACTGCATACATTTGGTGTTGCTTCATTGTTTGATTTTGCCAGCTGAAGTGGATGGATTTCCGTTTTTGGTACTGGCCGATCGTGAAGCTGGGTTTTCTCCTTCCTCGTGCTTTTTTCCTTCCCGGTAAAAAAGCTATTTTTTGGTATTCTCTGCCTTATTGAACCCTGGACTATACTGGTGTGAAAGTGCTCTTCGTGCCTTGGTTTAGTCTCTGTTTTGTACCTTGATTCAGTTTCTTTTTAATTTTTGGTATTTTGTTTGAGTCTTCATTCTTAAGCATTAGATTCTGCTGTATCCGTGTTCTTTGTCTGTAGTGGGTTTTTTTAAATTAATTTTGTGTGTTCTGTTTAGTTTTTATTTTTGTTTTCAGTGTTTGGGTTTAGTTCTTGTCCCTTGGTCTCAGTTCATACCTGTCTTCAGGCTCTCAGATACTGCTCTCACCTGTTGTAATTAGTCTTTCAGTATACATTCTCAGTTGTATCTCTCTTGTGCCAGTGTCGCTCACTCAATCAGTCCTGTTTTTGTCTGTGTTTTGATTCATGTTTGTTTTTACTTTGCTTCCCTGCTGTCTCTACCTCTGCAGCACCTTTGGTTTCTTTTTAATAATGCACTGATTTTACTGTCACCACCTGTCTTTGCCTCCTTCATCCTTGTGGTCCTGTGCCTGTGTACTACTCCTTCTTCAAATTCACCATGAATCCTGACAGTATGACCTGGCCAAAACAGGACCAAGTGGACTATTCACTTCTGCTCATTTTCATCACACGGTTCAACTCTGTCTATTCGCTACCTGGCTCTCCAGTTTCTGAAGACCCCTCTCAACCAGTCTCCTAAAAAGTTACAGCCCGAGACTGACACAGGGAGATGAGTCATCACCCTTTTTGAGTATTTCTGCCGACGGGGAACTAAGATGGAGAGGTACCAGTTCCTCGGACCTCAGCTGGATCTGGCACAGCCTTCAGTGAGATGTTCCAGAAGGAGACGAGGCTCCAAGTGGCTTTTATGTCATATTGTGACCCTAACCATTCCAAGGCATTAATTGTATAGAAAAGAAGCACAGGCTAAAAATGCCTGAGGCTGTATTATCAGCAAGTTAGTTATTGTGCTTTTACTTCAGTCATAGCTCAGCAGATAGCAGTAATGCACAAATGGAAATAAACCGGATCTTGTAAAATTAGGATATGGAAAGTCACATTAAAAGTAAGTATTGTAGGGAAATCTCCTGTCATATTATGACATCTTAAGACAACAGTAAATAGATAAAGTTACTCCCAAAAGGAAGAAGCTACCAAAAAGAATTGAGTTCAACAAAAGGGGGGGGGGGGGGTCACATTAACAATGATCTCATCTATGTGTCAAACAAACCTGGCCGCTTTGAGGAAAAGTTATTTTATCTGTGTGAACATATGCTGAGGCACAAAAGTGTCATCAGAATTTTGCATAGGTACATAATATCTGAAAATAAGCTCCGTGACTGTGTGCCTCTGTGAAATAAAGATGACAAAAGTGTCTATGGAATAGTTAAACGAAGGCAGGTAAACTTAGAAGGGTTTAAGGTGAAGAGAGTGGCAGTTCAGTTTGTTCAAGAGGGGGTGTCAACTTGTCGAGCGGTCCGGAGGCAAAAACCAAGGAATAATCCTTTAAGTGGCAATGAAGGTGTGTTTCATGAAACACATGCTAAATCCAAACTCTTTACAATAACAATACTCATCAGTCTCAATCCAAATATCCAACACTCTACCCCCAACAAAACATTTTGCCTCCCTTTTAAAACCCCACCCTTAGTCACATGGCCAATTAGACCAAACCATTAACAGGTAGGTTCAAATATTTACATAATTATCAATAAATCATTAATATGTACATACATCCATAATTTCAATATATACACAATATAATCACCTATTTACAAACCCCTAAACTATTACTTAACACCCAAACATATATACATGAATAAACATATTTACACACTCCCCTACTCCCTCCTCCTACTTGCTACTGTCCTCCGGAACCATATTTAAGGGGTCATGTCTCCGGGGACCTCTTTTGATGCAACACCCCGGAAGGACAGAGCAGCCGGTTGAGGTAAGTTTCGCCATTGTTTTTCCCAACCATATCCCACTCGTGTAGTGAGTCTTAGTGATGGCAAAACGAGGCTTTTTGAAGGATTGAATCATTTTGAACCATTGTGTCATAAAGTGGTTCACTACTCGAAGCTTCATTCAATTCCCTTGGGTGACATCTACTGGCGTAGCGATTGTTGCACCATAAGAAGCCCTGCGAATGTGATGCATATAATAACACGTATGTGTTGTATATGGGTTTGTAGTACCTCATTAAAGATTGATTAATTTACCCATGAAATAATAATTTGCCTCCCCCTTGAACTGTCACCTTACCGTGGTGGGGGGGTTTGCGTGCCCCAATGAGTCTGGGAGCTATGTTGTCTGGGGCTTTAAGCCCCTGGTAGGGTCACCCATGGCAAACAGATCCTAGATGAGGGACCAGACAAAGAACAGCTCACAAAACCCCTATGATGAGAAAGAAAATTGGACACCGTGTTCCTTCGCCCGGACACGGGTCACCGGTGCCTCCCCCTGGAGCCAGGCCCAGGGGTGGGGCCCGCCGGCGAGCGCCTGGTGGCCGGGTCTGTGCCCGTGGGGCTCGGTCGGGCACAGCCCGAAGAAACGACACGGGTCCCCCTTCCGACAGGCTCACCACCCGTGGGAGGGGCCATGGGGGTCGGGTGCAGTGTGAGCTGGGCAGCAGCCGAAGGCGGGGACCTTGGCGGTCTGATCCTTGGCTACTGAAGCTGGCTCTTGGGACGTGGAACGTCACCTCTCTGCTGGGGAAGGAGCCTGAGCTGGTGCGCGAGGCTGAGCGGTTCCGGCTAGATATAGTCGGACTCACCTCGACGCACGGCTTGGGCTCCGGAACCAGCCTCCTCGAGAGGGGTTGGACTCTCTTCCACTCTGGAGTTGCCCGTGGTGAGAGGCGTAGAGCAGGTGTAGGCATACTTATTGCCCCCCGGCTGTGCGCCTGTACATTGGGGTTCACCCCGGTAGACGAGAGGGTAGCCTCCCTCCACCTTAGGGTGGGGGGACGGGTCCTGACTGTTGTTTGTGCTTATGCACCGAACGGCAGTTCAGAGTACCCACCCTTTTTGGAGTCCCTGGAGGAGGCACTGGAGAGTGCTCCTGCGGGAGACTCCCTCGTCCTGCTGGGGGACTTCAATGCTCACGTGGGCAATGACAGTGAGACCTGGAGGGGCGTGATTGGGAGGAACGGCCCCCCCGATCTGAATCAGAGTGGTGCTTTGTTGTTGGACTTCTGTGCTCGTCACGGACTGTCCATAACGAACACCATGTTCAGGCATAAGGGTGTCCATATGTGCACTTGGCACCAGGACACCCTAGGCCGCAGCTCGATGATCGACTTTGTAGTCGTATCGTCGGACTTGCGGCCGTATGTCCTGGACACTCGGGTGAAGAGAGGGGCGGAGCTGTCAACTGATCACCACCTGGTGGTGAGTTGGCTCCTCTGGTGGGGGAGGAAGCCGGTCAGACCTGGCAGGCCCAAACGTATTGTGAGGGTCTGTTGGGAACGGCTGGCGGAATCCCCTGTAAGGAGGAGTTTCAACTCCCACCTCTGGCAGAGCTTCAACCATGTCCCGGGGGAGGTGGGGGACATTGAGCCCGAATTGGCCATGTTCCGTGCCTCCATTGTTGAGGCGGCCGACCGGAGCTGTGGCCGTAAGGTGGTCGGTGCCTGTCGTGGCGGCAATCCCCGGACCCGCTGGTGGACCCCAGTGGTGAGGGAAGCCGTCAAGCTGAAGAAGGAGTCCTATCGGGCCTTTTTGGCCAGTGGGACTCTGGAAGCAGCTGATGGGTACCGACAGGCCAAGCGGAACGCAGCCTCGGCGGTTGCTGAGGCAAAAACTCGGGCTTGGGAGGAGTTTGGGGAGGCCATGGAGAACGACTTCCGGACGGCCTCGAGGAGTTTCTGGTCCACCATCCGGCGTCTCAGGGGGGGGAAGCGGTGCACCGTCAACACCGTGTATGGTGAGGGCGGGGCTCTGCTGACTTCAACTAGGGACGTCGTGAGTCGGTGGGGGGAATACTTCGAGGGCCTCCTCAATCCTACCGACACGCAGATCGGGGTGGTGGTCCCCCTCTTTAAAAAGGGGGACCGGAGGGTGTGTTCCAACTATAGGGGGATCACACTCCTCAGCCTCCCTGGTAAGGTCTATTCGGGGGTACTGGAGAGGAGGATCCGCCGGATAGTCGAATCTCGGATTCAGGAGGTGCAGTGTGGTTTTCGTCCTGGCCGTGGAACAGTGGACCAGCTCTATACCCTCCGCAGGATCCTGGAGGGAGCATGGGAGTTCGCCCAACCGGTCTACATGTGTTTTGTGGACTTGGAGAAGGCGTTCGACCGTGTCCCTCGGGGACTCTTGTGGGGGGTGCTCCGGTAGTATGGAGTGCCGGACTCCTTGATATGGGCTGTTCGGTCTCTGTATGACCAGTGTCAGAGTTTGGTCCGTATTGCCGGCAGTAAGTCGGACATGTTTCCTGTGAGGGTTGGACTCCGTCAGAGCTGCCCTTTGTCACCGATTCTGTTCATAATTTTTATGGACAGAATTTCTAGGCGCAGCCAGGGCGTTGAGGGGGTCCGGTTTGGCGACCTCAGAATCGGGTCTCTGCTTTTTGCGGATGATTTGGTTCTGTTGGCGTCGTCAGGCCGTGACCTTCAGCTCTCACTGGAGCGGTTCGCAGCCGAGTGTGAAGCGGCTGGGATGACCATCAGCACCTCCAAATCTGAGACCATGGTCTTCGGCCGGAAAAGGGTGGAATGCTCTCTCCGGGTCAGGAACGAGATCCTTCCCCAAGTGGAGGAGTTCAAGTATCTCGGGGTCTTGTTCACGAGTGAGGGACGAATGGAACAGGAGATTGACAGGCGGATCGGTGCGGCGTCTGCAGTGATGCAGGCTCTGCACCGGCCCGTCGTGGTGAAGAAGGAGCTGAGCCAGAAGGCGAAGCTCTCGATTTACCGGTCAATCTATGTTCCTACCCTCACCTATGGTCACGAGCTGTGGGTAGTGACCGAAAGAACGAGATCGCGAATACAAGCGGCCGAAATGAGTTTCCTCCGCAGGGTGCCTGGGCTCTCCCTTAGAGATAGGGTGAGAAGCTCGGTCATCCGGGAGGGGCTCGGAGTAGAACCGCTGCTCCTCCGCATCGAGAGGAGTCAGATGAGGTGGCTCGGGCATCTGGTGAGAATGCCTCCTGGACGCCTCCCCGGTGAGGTGTTCCGGGCCCGTCCCACTGGGAGGAGGCCCCGGGGAAGACCCAGGACACGTTGGAGAGACTATGTCTCTCGGCTGGCCTGGGAATGCCTCGGGGTCCCCCCAGAAGAGCTGGAGGAAGTGGCCGGGGACAGGGACGTCTGGGTCTCTTTGCTCAAGCTGCTGCCCCCGCGACCCGATCCCCGGACCAGCGGAAGATAATGGATGGATGGATGGATAATAATTTGCCCTCTCCGGGTCAGGAATGAGATCCTTCCCCAAGTGGAGGAGTTCAAGTATCTCGGGGTCTTGTTCACGAGTGAGGGACAAATGCAGCGGGAGGTTGACAGGCGGATCGGTGCGCCATCAGCTGAGCAAGAAGGAGAAGCTCTCGATTTACCGGTCAATCTATGTTCCTACCTTCACCTATGGTCACGAGCTGTGTGGGTAGTGACCGAAAGAACGATATCGCCAATACAAGCGGCCAAAATGAGTTTCCTCCGCAGGGTGTCTGGGCTCTCCCTTAAGGCTGAGTTATACCTCTTTTAACTGCCCTTGCGCTTGCGTCTTGCGCTTGTGTTAATGGCTCGAGACGTTTATGCTTCATTTTGCTTTGCCGGCGGTTGCGTGTGCTGCGTGGCGATTCACCGCCAGGACAGGTGGATAGGGTGAGAAGCTCGGTCATCCGGGAGGGGCTCGGAGTAGAACCGCTGCTCCTCCGCATCGAGAGGAGTCAGATGAGGTGGCTCGGGCATCTGGTTAGGATGCCTCCTGGACGCCTGGTGAGACACGTCCCACTGGGAGGAGACCCCGGGGAAGACCCCGGACACGTTGGATCTCTGGCAGGGGAACGCCTCGGGGTCCCCCCAGAAGAGCTGGAGGAAGTGGCCGGGGACAGGGACGTCTGGGTTTCTCCGCGACCCGACCCCCAGAGAAGCGGAAGATGATGGATGGATCATGGATGGAATAATAATTTAAAAACAATGTGAAAATTTTTGGTTTGTCATTCATATTTTCTTTGGGAGTGTGCTTGGTGTAATAAAGAAGGTGCTTGTGTTACTTCAGGTGTTTTAATTCAAGAAAAGTAGTTTTTGCACAGTAGGACTCAAACGGTTTCTCAATTTCTCCAGCTTTGGAAAATACTCTGTCACAGGGAACAGAGGAGGCTGGTGTACTGAAGGAACTGTTGGGAACGCTTCCTTGATGGTTGCTCCATGAGAGAATAATCCAAAACTCCGAATATCAAAAAACGTGAGCTGTTCGTAACGTATAATACGTGTAGAACGGGGACATGAACCGGGGCTTCAGCCATCTTGAATACACTGAATCGCGGCAAATGTTCAAAGCTCCGCTATCAACTCGAAGCACTCGGTCTGAATGAAGCAGTGAAGTGGTTCAAACGTCATCAGTGACGTCACATGAAGCAAGCTCCGGCCCACTGCTTCACTATAACTACCCTGTCGAGTTTGAAGCGTGCTTCGGAGCTTCGGTGTTGGAGGTAACATCACTAGTGAGTCTGTCTGTGTGGTTCTGTGTGTGCAGGTGATTAACGAGCGGACAACGACACAGACCGGCAAGCGTCCCGTGCAAAGCGTCTCTGCCCCGCCCGAAACACACCCGAATCCACTGCATCAATAAATGTCTTTTTCTGTCTGTCATAGTTTATTTCAATCCGCGATTTAATACGGAGGTAACGGCGAGCGCGTCGTTACAGGGGGAGAAAGTTAAAAAGACAATAAGAAGGAAAGGCAGCTTGGAGGATGCTTGTGATTGGGAGATGCAGGTAGATTTACGAAAGGAAGCTTGTTGTTCCCCAGGAAATATAGTATTGTGGTCTAGGGAGGAATTAGTAGCAGAAGCATATGAAAGGAAAAAGCTTAGGCATGTGGAGTTGGGGGCAGAAGCAGAGCAACGAGGATGGAAAGTTAGGATCTGTCCAGTGGAAGTAGGATGTAGAGGATTTGTTGCAAAGTCTGTTGTCTCATTGTTGAGGGAGCTGGGTGTAAGTGGACAGAGTGTGAGGAAAATAGTGAAGGAAGTGTCAGATGAGGCAGTAAAGTCCAGTCAGTGGATTTGGATTAGAAGAAGCAATAGTAGCCGGGGGCCCAGCAGGGGGAGCACTTAGGGTAAACAGACTCTTGGAAGAAGCAAAGAAGAAATTCAAGATATTTAAGTGGAGGGTGTAGCCCATGTGAGCCTTTTGAAACTAGGCGGCCATTTTAGGTGAGTTGGCTTGTATGGCTTTGTTTTTGCTGGCATTTTTAGTGACTGTAGGACTGTTTAGGTGAGTTTCTCTGCTGAATCTGCTAGTGTGTCTTGTCATGCCTCCACCTCTGGCACCCTCATACTTTCATTACCCCCCTACCCGAACCAGGGTTTGAATCCCATTCCTACTTATCTTTACCTCTTCTATTTCTATCCCCTACCCGAAACAGGGTTTCTATCCCCACCCCGCTATGATGTGCAG
Source organism: Odontesthes bonariensis (assembly GCF_027942865.1). Taxonomy (NCBI): domain Eukaryota; kingdom Metazoa; phylum Chordata; class Actinopteri; order Atheriniformes; family Atherinopsidae; genus Odontesthes; species Odontesthes bonariensis. Next base: position 11,211,379 of record NC_134506.1, on the reverse strand, counting down.
TTGGTGAGAGGCTGGTGTAGCTTGTGGTTGTGGAACAAAAAAATAAACAAAAAAGATGGTTGTTGTGGTGTGAGGAGCAGTGATTGCTGGCATTAGGGGAGTGACTCTGGGACGCCAGTGATCATTGTCTAGCCTCCTGGAGGTGTCGTGGGCCCAACTAGATGAAACACTGATGAAAGGAGGTACCCACCTGATGACCCCAATGACATAGTAGTCAGCACTGCTCACTGATCTATGTAGGGATTATAGGGATTTATTCACTGAGTGTGTTCCATTTTTTATTTCTTTAGCACAAGTTTCTTGTGTTTATCTTAAAAAAATTGTGTGAACATATGCTAAGGCACAAAAGTGTCATCAGAATTTTGCATAGGCACATAATATCTGAAAATAAGCTCCGTGACTGTGTGCTTCTGTGAGATAAAGATGACAATAGTGTCTATGGAATAGTTAGGTATCAAATCCATTTGTGATAAAGGATGAGCCATTTTAGAAAAATAGCATCATCGTTGCTTACGGACTAAAAAAAATGCTTCATACACATGAGAGATAACTGTATCATAGATTCTAATCAGTTCTCTGCCTCAATTTGTTCTATTTCCTAACTATGCAAGTTACTAGACATATTGCACCCAATAACAATCAGACATTTTTCCCCAGCATGTTTTGCTACTTGAGTGGAAGGTATCTTGACAAATATCAGAACAAGCATTTATCAGAGGAAGTAAGCATCCACTAACTGTGTAAATTACCTGCAGTAATATAGGATATTTTACCATACAAATGTAACCCATTTTGTTTCCTGACATCTAATGCCTGTAAACCATCAAGAAATAAACACGTAGAAAATACAAACGGTAGCATATGTGGAGGCGGTAATCCAATGATTATTTTAAGATGCACAGGGGAGCGAGTTGAAACAACTTTCTGACAGTTTCATCATACATTAATACACAGCAGTTCCTCCTAAAATTGACATTGTTGGGTTTGATCAAAGCCCAAACAGAGCTGTGACACTCTGAAAGAAGTGTTTCAAATGATTTCTATGACAGAGAGCATCGTTTCAAACCCTGACAGGGCTTCAAAGGATGTAATGTCTACATGAGTCTATGTGTAGGTGCATGCATGCAGTATGTGAGCCTGCCCCCGACCCATGCTCGCTGACAAGGGGTCGCTATGTCAGCAACTGTGATTCTCATGCCATAAAAGAGAAAAACACTCTTTTCAATATGTGACTCTTATTTCTTGATGATGTCATTGCATTTTCTTCCAGCATAATTTTCCCTTCAACTCCGCACATTGAAATGAAATGACTTGCAGTGCTGATGTGTATATTTCATCATGTCTTTTTGTTCCGATTTTTTCACCTCTGTGATGAATTTGAGCTGTGCCCTTGTTGAGGCATTGTCTGCGGGTAGCGCAGTGAGTCTGACTGATTGATGGCAGACAGTGGCTGTCACCCCCGGAGAGTAAGCATTTCTGTGTCGTCTCCCCACTGAAGGTCCTGTTGAGCTTGTTAAGGGGGAAAACATTTTTTGTTTATAGCCACTCTGACGGCACTGGCTGACAGCTCCTGCTGAAGAGGAGATAGGCTCCCTCTGGCACACTGTTCCCTTTCTTCTCTCATTGTCTCACCTTTCTGTCTGTCTCTCTATCCCTTTCTCCATCTCCCTCAACCATCTCGCTCTGGCCGAGGGAAAGTTGGTGAAACAAGCACAACAACTTAAAACGCAAATGTACATGCAAATGTACTACATTAGGTGAGTGAAACACAAAAAGAAACAGAATTTGACTAAAAAAAAATAGCTCCATTATTAATTCACAGAAATATTTTACTCATTTTCTACAAACTGTATTTCCAGAAGTATTAAGTCTGTACTTTATTCATTCAAATGAGCCTTTATTTACACATCCAAATCAATGATTTACAGTCATTACTGATCATTAAGAATTAATAAACAAATCTAGAATTTGCCGTTGTGTTCCACAACATTTCCTTTTGATTACACTTCTTAATCATTTGGAACCTAAGGGTGCTAATTGTTGCAATTTTCCAAGAGGAATCTGTGTCCATTCTTGTTTAAGACAAGCTGCTCAACTGTCCATGGTTGTCATTGTTTGATTTATCTCTTCATGATGCATTGCCACGTGTCAATGAAGCCACGTTGTATGTCATAGAACAGAACAGAACAATTTTCAGATGTGGAAATGTATTGCTTTGGGCCATGGGTATATTTGCCTTTAATTATACATTTGCATGCTTATGATTCATGCATATCCTGCATCTGCTTGGAGCATTTTTTTGTAGTCGTCTTCAGAATATAAGATACAGAGGTGACCAGTAGGTGCTGTATAGATGTAAAAGGTGGCTGGGTGTTCAAGGTCACTTGTGTCAGCTTTGGTAAAAATGATTGAGGGGTTTAAAGGCAAGAGGCGGATCTTATGTCGGTTATGTTACTCTGTCTCTTCCCTCCTCTTCCCTCCTCTTCCCTGTCATCTTTCAATCAATTCCAGCAAAACTATTTAAAGGATTTATCAATTCCTAAAATACAAATGCAGGAAGGTTCCACAAATGTTAATTCTTAAGTAATAATGAAATATTGTAGCAAAACAATGGACAGATGACACAGCTATGTGAGTTCAGTTTGAAATTGTTTCAAAGCAAGGCTGTCTCGTTGTTTTAATGCCTATTATCTTGACTCCTCTCCACTTGTGTTCCTTCCTTGCCTCCTACTCTCTCATTTGTGTTGGGATGACATGAGGAGAGAAGGTGAGCTGTCTCAGGGTATACAAAATGGAAAATGTGATGAGGTGAAACCTTGTCGACAAAGTACATAAATATACCAATCAAATACTCACCTTAATTGTTATTATGAACATTAGCTGGGCTTCAATTGTGGCTTTTTGTTATGCATTTAGAAGATTTGAGTAAGAAAAAGTGAATGGTAACTGTAAGAATTGAAAAAAAACTTTCATGTTGTTTAGTTTGTTTTTGGAAAATAATTTCATGCACATTAGGTGTAATGGAACTGTATATAACCTGGAAAAAATTTAAATGACGTGACTCGCCGGCTGTATCTAGTCTGAGCTGAAGAAATTCATGTGACTGACCTGCATCTCCCCGGATATGATATGATATCAAAGATTTTCCCTAAGTAATTCCTTAATATGAGCTCTCTTCATTGTACTGCTGTGGATGTCCATTCAGTATTTGTCTCATAAAAATTCTATATTTTGGTTAGTATATACTGAGATGCAATCACAAGAAATGTAGCCTGTATGGCCACCCTGGGGTGACACTACTTAGCGTAGATTCAATTCAATTCAATTCAGTTTTATTTATTTATATAGCACCAAAATACAACACATGTCATCTCAAGGCACTTCAATAATACAGTCCAATTCAAGCCAATTGGAGTTTAATTTATTGTAATCATAATCCAATCAAATCCAATTTATTACATTCAAAATTAGTCCAATTCATTAAAACAGAGCCAATTCAAAAACAATTTCCTAGCTAAGGAAACCAATAGATTGCAGCGAAACTTGTCTTCAGTCCAATCTCCCATCCTGAGCGTGCCTGAGGCGACTGTGGAGAGAAACGACTCGCTTTTAACAGGAAGAAACCTCTGGCAGAACCAGACTCAGGAAGGGTGGCCATCCGCCTCGACCAGCTGGGGCTTGGGTGGACAGAAAAGAGGGGACAACAAACACCGTAACACCATTCAAAGGATATCTGTTGGAACAGGGAAACACAAGTTAATGACCACAATAATGCCAAATGTAAATAATGTTAATGGAGGAAATAAAAGGGGGAAAAAAGAGAACAAAGTGAGGATAGGTGTGACAGATGAGGCCCCCCAGCAGTCTAGGCCTAAAGCAGCTTAACTATGGGATGTTTCAGGATCACCTGAACGATCCCTAACTATAAGCTTTATCAAAAAGGAAAGTTTTAAGCCTAATCTCAAAGTTAGAGAGAGACATTTACTGGCAGCTGGTATCACAAGAGAAGGGCCTGATAACTGAAGGCTCTGCTTCCCATTCTACTTTTAGAAACTCTGGGAACCAGAAGTAAACATGCAGTTTAGGAGCGAAGTGCTCTGTTAGGAAAATATCTTTCAATGAGATCTTTAAGATATGATGGAGCTTGGTCATTAAGAGCTTTATATGTGAGGAGAAGAATTTTAAATTCTATTCTGAATTTAACAGGGAGCCAATGAAGAGAAGCTAAAACTGGAGAAATATGATCTCTCCTCTTAGTTCTCATCAGAACTCTGGCTGCAGCATTTTGGATCAGCTGAAGGCTTTTCAGAGAATATGTGGGACAGCCCAATAATAAAGAATTACAGTAGTCCAATCTTGAAGTAACAAATGTCACGTCCATGGGGTTTTCCCCATGTTTTTAGTTTTGTTTTATCATGTTTTAGGTTGTGTCATGTCTTGGTATTTGAGTTCATGTTTTGTTTTAGTTTTGCCATTGTTTTTCCCCTCAGTCCCCATGTTCTGATCATTAGTTCATTCACGTCACCTGTATTCATTGTCCCCAGCTGCACTCATTCAGCAATCACTCTAAGTTCACTATTTAGTTTCCAGGCTCCCCTTTCATTTTGTGATTTCCTTTCCCCGATCTCACCAGTCCCTTCAAGCCACGCCACGTCTTAAGATGAGTGTTTTTTTCATGTCATGCCAAGTCTTTTGTTTTTTTTTGTCACAGTTTTATTCATGTCTTTGATCCCACAGTTTAGTGTTGTTATCCGGCTCAGCTGTGCCTTTTGTTAAACACTGTTTTGTAAATAAACCAAGTTTTCTTTTTAGACCTCTGGAGTCTGCATCCCTGTCCTGCCAATCCACCCCGTGATAACAATTGCATGGACTAGTTTTTCTGCATCATTCTGAGACAGGATGTTCCTGATTTGAACAATATTACAAAGGTGAAAGAAGGCAGTTGTATTACTTCAAACTAGTCGATGGAAACATATTCAATTCAATTCAGTTTTATTTGTATAGTGCCAAATTACAACAAATGTCATCTCAAGCCACTTAAATAGTATAGTCCAATTCAAGCCAATTAGAATTCAGTTCATTGTAATCATAATTAAATATCTATTTTTTTTAATATTTAATTAAAAAAAATTATATATTTTTTTATATTTATTTGTTTGCAACTTTTCAGAAGATTGCGTCAGATTTTCTTCTTTGGTGAATCTAAACTCTATTGTTTACATTTAGCAAATTCTGAGGTTCTCTTACCTTTTGGGTGTGTCCCCGAGTGGAATCTTGTGCTGTGGTGAAAAAGCCAGACTTGAATATCTCTTGATACCTAACTCCAGGCTTTAATTATACATTTAGTCATAGGAATTCATCAAAATCCTTCAAGTTTTGGTCTCTCTAATGTATAAGTTGAGTTCAGGGTTTTCTGAGTAATTTAGGCAGTTTTTGATTTTTTTTTTTTTTTTTTTTTTTTTTTTTTAAAAATTTAAATCTAGAGAATTTTACCTTAAACTCTTTCAGCTAATTATAATCTGTAAGGTGTTTTAAAAAAAAAAAAAAAAAAAAAAAAAAGTGTGATCGGCATTTCTAATTCTGCTTTGTTTCTCCGCTTTGTTTGTTTCTACTCTTCAGTTTTTGGTATCAGAGAAATGATACTAAACTTCATCACACTTGATCTCTATATCAAAACACAAAGCCGTTTTGCTGTCTTTGAACTCAGATCACTGGATCCACAGTCAAAGTCAGATGAAATTGTCACATCTCAGCCACCAGTAAAAATGGACATATTTACAGTAGTGCTGTTCTTATAGGCTTAAATGAGAGGATCTAAAATAAACAACAGTGAAAGTGCCCGTATGCTTTGCACCTTAATCTGCTGAACCTCCTGCTCACCTTCTCCTCCCTCCTCTGGGTATTCATGTAGTCACCTCGACTAGAAAGCACTTCAAGCAAGGCCTCTTCTCACTCCCAGATGGGCTTACAACAGAACTGTGTGTCTTTATCTGTGTTTGCTCGTGAGTGGATGTGTTTCTGAGAGGGGAGATGTGAGTGGGCAGTGGAGGTTGGTGTGATCAGTGGCTGTCTGCCATTTGAAGCTGTAAAGCCAAGCGTCTAAACATGGTGCGACACCATGTCATTGCTTTTTGATCACGCTGCACCTGATGTGAGTTGCGTTTATGTCCTCAAAGACTGCGAGGGAACCTGCTCACTTTCGAGCGCGCTGTCTCTATGTGTGGATCCTTCTCTTTCCTTCACCCACATGAAGCACATTTGTGTATCCTCTTTCATATTCAAGGGGTCGGGATAGGGTTGGTGTCCCACAGTAGGTGGATGTGGAAGCTTTCGGTGGCTCTCAAACTGGGCACAACTCTTAGTTCCTGGCGTTGTACAATCACTGCCATTTGAAATAAAAGAGACATGAAAACCTGTTTGATGTACAAGTACTGTGCAAAAGTTTTGAGCCACCTTTCATTTCTACAAATATTGGCAGGAAAATATGAAATAAGTGTGGCAGTTTATTGAAATGTGCAATGAATGTAAATATCGTAAATAAGGCGTTTGGGCTTGAAAGTCAGTATTTGTAATTAGCAACTTTATTCTTCAACACAGCAAAACATTTTCGTTATTTGTTTATGAGTATTCTTCAGGAATAGTTGCTTTATGAAGGACAAAGCTCTTCTTTGGATGTTGGCTGCTTTTGTTCCGTTCGCTGTTAAGATGATCCCACACTGCTTACATAATGTTAAGGTCCGGGCTCTGGGGAGAACTCTTGACTCCATAAGACCTTTTTGCTACTGACTTTCAGTCCAGTTCTTGTGTCATTTGCCATAAATTAGCCTTTTCTCTCCATTTCCCTTTCTTAATAATGGCCATTTCATGGAGACCATTTCTGAGGAGGCTTTGGCGAACAGAACAGCCCTGATGTATCTCTCAGGTCCTGTGTCAGGTCTTCCTGTTCTTTAAGGAAATCAGTTACAGATACTGTTCATCTGCAGGAGATTGTTTTTTAGGCCTGCTACTTCTTTTGTCCTCCACTTATCCATTTTTTTTCAAAATTCTTACAGACACAATGAGAACATGCTGAGATAACTTCATTACTTTTGTTTTTTTTCCTCAGTTGCAACTAAAGAAATGGGAACATATGCTGTGTCTTTGCAACAGTCTGCCTGTAACAAAAGGCCTACGTTTACAATTTAAAGGGGAACTGCGGTATTTTCAACATTAAGCCTCTTTTCTGAGTCGTCTCCAATGTTTTAGAACCCCCCTCACCGCTTTTTTGATGTTTACTGCTGTCTCCGGTATTTGCCTAATTTTGATTCTTCTCAACCTGCTTCAGAATGGCAAGTCATGCGCATGTCCATAAAGGTCTGTAAAAGCACAATAAACGTCCGTTTTCAAAATAATCAACTCACCGGAGTGGTTACTGGTGTGCACTGGTAATCCATATCAAATTTCGTTGCGAAAAGTTGCTTCTGTCGTGTTTTATTTGGCAGCTCGTTCATGCTCGCACTATTTTCTTAGCGGTGGCGGAGTAATATCAAGGAACATCCAGTACAAAATGTCAAATAAAACACGACAGAAGCAACTTTTTGCAAATATATATATATTTTAAATTATATAGTTTTTAATATATAGCAGTGTCACATTGAGGCTAGTAGCAAAATAAACCATTATAATGTAACAAGAACCTGATTATTTCCCAATGCAAGCCTATACAAATGTTTGGTACAAGCAAAGGCCATTTGGCCAGGCATAGAGTAAGGCTAACTAACCAATATAAAAAATAGAGTTAAATATAGATGGATAGATGCATATTGTAGGCTATAGCTGTTGCTAAACAACCTATAAAGATTTATGGGCTATATTGAATTCATTACTAAATTAGATGTGAAAAATTGTCTCCAGCCTACATAAATGTGCATTGCTATAACAAGGTGCTGTCTTCTTTATTCACGAACCATACATGACATCGATATAACAATCATATCATTCTAAAGAGCTCGAGCTGAGCTTTCCATCAGTATATAGCAATCGCAGCTGCACTGCAGAGTGGCCGAGAAAATCGTTCGTCAAATTCGTCTAATTTTTCTATTACTGATTACTGGTATGCAGCTACTATGTTGACGGTACTTTTCTCACCGACTACGGAGCGCACACACGTGTTATACACACCGTTGGAAAGGGCAGAAACAGACCTTTCAAATGGTACCACGCAGTCACACATTCACGAAAGTGATGTCAACACAAACGTCAATTGAAACGTGTATGCGAAAACCGAGATTAAAAAAATAAAAAAATAAAAAATCCCTGAAAATTACCGAGGTCCAGACCTCGCTTTCCTCATAGCTGGCTACGGCCATGGCTGGTATCACAGTGGTATGCAACGGAATGTGAATGGGATAATCAGTTACTGTAGGCTGTAATTTTGACATTTGGGCTCACCTTTCTTGGGAAAGAAATCAGTAAGCAGTTGCTTTCCTTCATTTTGTCTCTCTTGTCTTTCTTTTCTTTTCTGAAAGCCTGATTTTTTTTTTTTTTTTTTTTTTTTTTTTTTTTTTGGATGACATCTTTCATGTGCCGGCTGCTGCGTTTAATGCCTAATAATGAAGTGAGTGAAATTTATGGCGCATGTACAATCAAAAGTCCGCCAGAGGGCGGACTAAACCAATGCGCACTGATAATGGGGGTGTCTGATATAGATTATAGCCTATTTGCAGGCTGGGATATACATTTCAACAGATGCATTTCCAGAGAACATTGGATTTTTATAAATTACCAACATATATTGATATTATTTAAAAACTGACTTTTAAAAAACGAAAGAAGAAGAAAATTTCCCTTAGGGCCCCCCCTGTAGGCTGGACCCTGTGAATCAGTCTGACTTTTCCCCCCTGTTCGACGCCGCTGGAACTGATGCTTAAAACTACTTTAAATAATTACAAGAAAGCCGACCTCCTTGGAAGCCAAATTCAAAGAAATGAGAAGACTTCTGCACAGAACGGATGCAAAGGTTCTTGCTTTCAACGGTGTTATAATCATGAAGCACAAAACCTTTGTAGAGATGGTGATATTAGCAACAACTCTCTCAGAGACTAACCTGTTTTAGAACTATACCGGCTTTGTATATCACATTATTTAAGTCAAAATACTGTGCAGCACTTCAAGTCTTCCTTTGATACACTTTCACAGCACTCCACTCACAATGTTTTTTGTCACTGTTTGCTCCAGTGTGGCATCATGCAATATTTATCCCGATGGCAGTAGTCTACCCACATACAGCCATCACTGTCATGGAGCTAAGTGTTGAAAGCTTTGCAGTTCACTGGTTTAACTATCAGAGTATTCACACCCTGCCCTTACTTAAGCGCTCTCAAAGCATCTATCCAAAACTACCAAAATTCTCATTGCGTAGGCAGCACTGCATGCTTGAAAGGGTTGTAAAAAGGTAGGTTTTGTGAACAGAAACAGGATGTTTCTGAGACTGTCCAGCATGTTGGCAGTCCAGCTGACAGGTAGAGTGTCTCGAGGAAGGTGTAGCAAACGGGCTCTTTGCGTTTTCAGCTGGGATCTTGGACAAAATAGATCAGTTCTTACTTATCAAATGCCTCTACAAAAGGAAATGTCAGGAAGAATGCGTGGTTGTGTGTGTGAGACAGAGAGTAACAATGAGGGAACAGAGGCATGGCAGTAGCGAGCATGATTGCGTGCCTTGATCTTTACTATGGCAAGAACAAGACCTCAATCTTTCACTATCTCCCCTTTAATCAAATCCCTACCTTTTTTTTCACCTCCCTGCCACAAAACTGTCACAGGCTGAAAATAAGCCCTTTCCTTATCAAAGAGCCAAGGGTTCAATTGATTTCCAGACAAGGCTAGAATTTTTATTTGGAAACTTTGAGGCACATGCACGCTCAGACACATACACACAAGGGGAAAAAAAGAAAAAAGAAAGAGAAAACACCTGCACCAACCTCCCGAACACCCCCATCACCATCAGGCAAATTACTTCTGACTTTTAATTTATTTCGGCAGGAAATGGAAAGCTACATCCTAACCACAGTCAATAGGAGGACTGGGGAGGAGAGGTGTAATCAGGCAGCTCACCAACTCCAAGGCCTCCATCCTGTCACTTTTAATAGCTACTCAGACCACACAATCTGCTCAGCCTGATATGCTCATGCCATTCCCATAGCCGGAGCTGCAGCCATCTCTGCCCCTCTAACTCTTCCTCCACCCTCTACTCCTCCTTCTCCTCCTCCTCAGTGTCCTTCCTAATAACAACTGAACTCTTACACACTTCCTTGATGCCTTATATTAAACAAACCACAGCCAACGTTCTTTCTACCTTTCTCCTTTAGGTTGCAGACGTGGAGGATTTAGAATATGGATGGATAGATTGGCAAGTTTCATTTATATGCGAAGTGCCATTGCTGGCTTTGATACAAGGAAAGATTGGATTTGAAATGGGCAACTGAGCTTCTTGACCAGGTTTTGGCTTGAGTTTTGTTAGCAGCATAGCATTATATTAGTTTACAACTTCCAATCTGTGTATTACAACTTCTCCATAGGCTCTGTAGATGGAAATATCACCACATTGGTCTAGACAGAATTATCTCAGCAACTGGTCTGGATTTCAAGAAATATGTGAAGTAACCAAGACATTGGAACACTATTTTGGTGGAGGTCCTTAATGCATTACACTTTTGTATGTGTCTGTTCCACATTAACCAACGAGGGTCTCGACTATTTACTTGCAGAGGAATACCGCTTCATCAAGTGGTATTGACAAAAATATCACCTGCGGGAAAAAAGTTGTACAAGCAATTTACTCTGAACAGAGGAAAAAAATATGTTCTGTTAGAAACTGAAAAAGAGTCTCTTGGTTTTGCAATATTGTCCCTAACATCAATCCCTTTCTTTCAACTGAATTTAATTTTTTATTTTTTGTGTCAGCCACAACAAACCAGCTTGTTGACCTTGCATATTGACATTTTGTCGTTGGCACTGTGCCTGTTTTATGATTTTTGTGTGATATCAGGTGGTAACAAATATTAAAGTTTAAAAGGATCAAATTTTTTTTAGGAATTTTGATGGCTTTGGGAATCCCCACTCTTTTACTCTTGCAATACCAGCAAGTCAGTTTTCACTTAAAGTAATAGTTCGGAGTAGATTCACCCTAGGGTCATTCGAACCGTGACATCCAGCCAAGTAGCCCACTCGAAGTTTTTTCGATCTTGGCTGAACATCAGCTGAGTTATCCCGAATAGCTTAGTACAAGCGCTAATGGAACCTGGCAGTATCTCCAAAATTACCACACTAAAATCACATGTCATGACACCAAACTTCTACAGTAGTACAAATATGGTCTGTACTCACAAAACGATGCTTTTTGAAGTTTGTACATAGTCCAGGAGTTTATTATTATCAACACAAGCCTAATAGCTTCTCTGCTGCTAAAGCTGCGTCGACGTCACTTCCTTGATCTGGGAGCTTCAATGTAAGATGAGGGTTGATCTACTACTGTAGACAACAAAGTATATGCTATATTCTACATGATTTTTTTATGAATTTTTATGTTGTAGAGTTGTGAATTTATTTTATCAATGGAGAAATTGAGCAGCCTTGCTTTGTCTACAGTAGTAGATCAACCTTCATCTTACTTTGAAGCTCCCAGATCAAGGAAGTGACGTTGACACAGCTTTAGCAGCAGAGAAGCTATTAGGCTTGTGTTGATAATAATAAACTCCTGGACTATGTACAAACTTCCAAAGGCATAGTTTTGTGAGTACAGACCATATTTTTACTACTGTAGAAGTTTGGTGTCATGGCATGTGATTTTAGTGTGGTAATTTTGGAGATACTGCCAGGTTCCATTAGCGCTTGTACTAAGCTATTCGGGATAACTCAGTAACTCAGCTGATATTCAGCCAAGATCGGAAAAACTGCGGGTGGGCTACTTGGCTGGATGTCACGGTTCAAATGACCCTAGGGTGAATCTTCTCCGAACTGTCACTTTAACCTCTAAAATATCTAATCGCAATTACCTGTATATGAACCAGCTCAAAAAAATGGAACAGTTAAGTGACTCTGACTTTGGTGATCCTCTGAAGCTTTTTTCGTAAGCCAATGACACATTTGTGCTTTGGAGTTGTGTTATAGTCTGTACCACCTAAATTGAGACTAGAATAAGGAAAACACTTTAAGGGGTTAAGACTAAGTGTTTCAGCACGTCTGTGTACCAGGGGCCTCATGTACAAAGACTTGCGTGGATTTCCTACTGAAACACAACGTACGCTCAAACCGAAATGCCCTCCAACATACAAAAATATCCGGATGTATCAATCTGTGCGCACGCATCTATCCAAGCACATTTCGTTTGTACATCCCAATCAGCGTAGAATTGGGCTCCTCCCTGTCCACGCCCCTACTTAAATATGTAAATCATATTTAAATGAGCTTTGCACCTGCGATCCCTCTCTCTGTACGATCAGAACATAAAGGAAAGACGGTAGAAAAGAGAAATTACACCGAAAGCAAGTTGGAAGTGCTACTTTCCGAAGTGGAGACGCGCAAAAATGTTTTGTTTGGCACGCTAATGCTATCATCAGGTATAAGCAGCAGACGTAAGAGGAGTGGGTGGGAGAGTGTGTGCGAGGCTGTGAATGATGTGTGGCCCACCGCCCACCGCCGAAGTGTGGCCAAAACAGGCAGAGGAGCAGGAGTGGAGGTGCCCACCTTGTTTGAACAGCGAGTCGCCGCGATTATGGGTGACACTGCTCTCTCAGGGGTGGTGGGAGCACGTGTGGGTGACTCCGATAACCCCCAAGGTAAAATACCTGTGTATTTCAGTAACTTTTAACAAATGTATTAATACAGTAGCAGTCCTCCCGACTGGTCGCGTCCTCACCCGTGCTGTGCTGGAGTCACAAGAGGAGATTGTGAGAGCAATAGGCGGCATAAATGATCGCCTACATCAGCTTATAGGCGTCCTCACAAATATAAGGGAATCAATAAATGCTCTGGCAGTGGTATGGCGTGCCGGTTTGACACATTGTGGAGGACGCCGCACGCCATCACAGGGAAAAGGTGAGGCTGCTTTTACGCACGGGGTTATTAACATGAGTACTTTGCACACAGATAATCAGGGGTCAAGATCTTGCGCTGTTGTTTAACCAGCAAAAAACAAACTAACCTTAACCAACGATTAGTACCGATGCTGTGAAGACGGGATAGAAATTGGTGGCGCACATGCTCAATGCACATCACGGGGAATAATAGTCTGAAAAAATTTACACTAATAAAGCTACTTACCAAGAAGTCACCCATCGCGCACAGTGCCAGCTTGTAGTCTGTCCCCAACAATGCTGTTACTCAGAATGTATGCGTTGAACCAGGCCACCTCGCCACAATGTTGGTTAATTTCATTTGCGCAACACATATAATCTGTACATTTATGGAATGGAATTGCTTCCTGTTGACATATACAAATTCATCATGTGATGGCACTTTTATAGCAACGTGTGTGGACTCGATAGCTCCGATTACATTTTGAAAACCGGCTCTCGCTGCAAATTGCGCTTTAATGTTGGCCTGTTCAACTGCATTGTATGGGAATTTAATATACCTGGCTGATACGCAGATAATTCCGTCCCACACGGCTGGCATGGCTCGTCTCAGGGTCGACTGGCACAGTCCCGATTGGTTGGCCAGCTCCCTCTGGAATGCCCCAGTTGCCAGAAACCCCAACGTGGTCATCACCTGTATGGGCAGAGGCAGCACATGGCTCCTCTTTGTGTCGCGCTCCAACTCCGGCCGGAGCTCTGCGCACTGTTCCAGGATGATTGCCCTCGGGAACCTAAAGCTGCTGATGAGCCAGTTGTCCTCATGTGCCAGCAGGTCCTCTCTGTCTTTAAACACACGCTCTCTTCTTATTGCACCATTTGCAATGTCTTCGAGTCGTGCTAAAGCAGCCATTGTTTTTTATGGTATGTATTGCAGCACTTTGCGCATGCTTTTATATCTACTCATGTAATTGCAGACGCATGGGTGTGTTCATTGTTCAGTGTTAATTGTTAATGTTTCTCAGATGTGCACATCACTCAGTCTGAGGACTAATTGTGTTCACATTTATTTATCAAAACAGTTTTCAAACATCACCTTAGGTGTCACCAAAGAATCAACAGCTGTAGAAATGTGCGTACGCCAGCCCTGAAGTTGGCGTGAGGCACCGCACATTTCCACGGTCTTTTCGCTCTTGATACATCTGATCGTTGACGTGAAAAGGTGCGTACGCCACTATTTTGTGCGTATGCACGCTTTGTACATGATGCCCCAGGTCTGAATTGGTGCTAAGCACAGCTTAGCAGATCTACATCTACCTGTTGTAGCTCACTGCTGCCATATGGGGACAGTGTCAAACATATTTAGAACAACTTGAAATGGAGGCTATTGCTTTTTGTAAAAAGAGATGGTGGATCTCTTCACAGAGTGAGAAAATAGGCAGGATTTAATGACAGATAACAGATGTAAATGTCACAAAGAAACACCTGAATAGACATAATTTTGAAGCACAATAGTATGCAAGTATATATTTTACTCAATCACTCTAAGTAAATATTTTGACATAACGGATTCATGGAAGTTTTTGGCATGAGAAAATTCTCTTTATTTCCTACTGGTTTTGTCTTATTTGGATGAATTTCCTAGTTTTTCTCTTTAATCACACAAAAGATTAGAAAGGGGAATTTTCTTCACATTTTGATGGATTGCTATGAAATTTATTTTAGAGGATAAAGATCATGAAGATGGTCTATCTCATTATTGCTATAATACAATTCAGATACATTCTTTATAATCATATACAGTAACTGCTATTAATGTATATTTGATTAGTCTTAGCTGTACTTAAAGTTTAGTTAAGAAGAAAGGGAAAATTACTGTTCCAATAGGCTACAATAAGATGGTAAACTTCAGCATTCCCTATAGTCTTATGAGCCTGTTAGCATTTTGTTCTTAGCTTTACTGCGTCCTTGTATCTGCAATAAAAGAGAACAAAAAACATCTGATCAGTGGTAGAGTATTCATGTGACACAAAATTGCTCTAGTGCTCATGACGTTTTGGCCAGGAAGTAAATGAAGATTGGCTTGTCCTGTGTGTCCCTGGCTTACAGATCAAGTTTTATCTACAAGCCGTTTGCTCTTCCAGCATCTAATGAAGCTCCCTGAAAGGAGATTAAATGGCAGAGAGGGACAAAACAATAACCATTACCAGTCACCTTCATTTTGTTTCAGTCGTTAACATGCTGGGAAGCTGCTGCTATGCAGCAGCCACTGCTCACAGTGCCTTGCACACATTGCTAAGAATGCAGGTGGTGTACCTTTAATCGAAACTGTCATGGAAGTAACACAGGACAGACACTGTGGAATAAACCCATGCACAATCTGTGCAACTCATGTTATTTACTCTATAAAATATAATGAGAGAAAAGCTACGAAGACATATTTGGTTATGATGAATATAGTTGCTGCCAATTCTAATGCACAGCAAACATGTTGCAAAAGGTTTTAGGCAGATTTATTAGCTCTTTCTGTCAGGGCTTGATGCATCATCAATCATCATGCCATACAGGCTGAGGTTCTGAGAGAAAACGTATGGTACCTTTAGCACTGTAAATGGTTTTGACTTTTGTGTATGAGATGATCCAAGGTTACAACAGAAAATAGTCATGTTACTGAGTGGTTCTTTTCGGCTTTTACAGCAGCACATCATCTTGGTTTGTCCCTCAGACTAACAAAAGGCTTTAACCTTGTGTGAAGAGATATTTACATCCAATATCCAAGTGTCATCCCGTTTCAATCAATGTGATCTTTTTGCAGAGAGATCTCAAACAGCTTTTAACTAGGTTCCAAATAGAATTCCCTGATACTGGATCTAGTCTGTGAGCAAAACATGGCTCTGAAATATAAGAGGTTGAGATCTCCACTAAAAATGTGTGAACTCATCAGTCTCTCAATGGCTGTCTTCCTTTTCATTGAACGGTGGGCTGGGATCAATCATCCATTATTCTTGAATTTCATTACGTGGGACGAATAGCAACAGTAAACATAATACAAAGTTTAAAAGGGAAATGCAAGAATACACCACTTGAATGATCTTTTGTTACTCGGCTATATTATATCATTGCCAGTGGCTGACTATACACACCAGTATTTGAGAAATTCAAGGATTCTTCTTTTATATTAAATAAATCTGATGTAAAAAATATCAATTTAATTAAGCTGGCTTTCATAGAAACATGGTGATGGGGACAGTCATGTGAAACAGAAAGTGCAGCCTCTTGTAGTTCTGTAATACCTGCTTACCAGGTCTTTGAATTAGGTAAATATACACTCATATGAACAATAACCCGATATATTACACAGTGCTATTATTCATTGAAAAAAAAATAATTCAGGATGTAGAAGAAATGTGTGTAAAACGATGTCCAACCTCACTAATTCCACATGAATAAAGAGTGTAAGAAACAATCTGGTATTGCTAATTAAATTAACTTGATTATTTGATAATCACAAAGTGTGAGTACCTCTCAAAAAAAGCTTTTGGCAGTTTGCAGATCTGGAGCATTCAGGTGTGCGTTAAAGAGAAAAAAATAAAAGCGAGCCAAAGAGAAAAGACACCAGTAATTGTCCAAGAGAAGCAACTGTTACTACTCATCAGTCTATGAAGGGTTTTACGGACATTTTCAAACAATTTGGAGTCAAGATTATTCAAGATCATTCACTAGTTATGAATCAAAGCTGTCACCAAGGCAGCTTTTTACCAACTCAGAAACATCAACAGAATTAAAAGTTTTCTCTCCCAAAAAGACCAGGACAAACTCATCCATGCATTCATCTCCAGTAGACTCGATTACTGTAATGGTCTTTTAACTGGAATTCCCAAAAAGAGCATTAAACATCTGCAGCTCATCCAGAACGCTGCTGCTAGAGTTTTAACCCGGACTAAGAGATCTGAACACATCACACCAGTTTTAAAATCTTTACACTGGCTTCCACTCAGTCAAAGAATAGATTTTAAAGGGATAGTTCGCCTCTTTTGACATGAAGCTGTATGACATCCCATATAGCAATATTGTTTATGAACATTGACTTACCCCCCGCTGCGTCCTGTGAGCCGAATTCCAGCTGAGTTTTGCGTTCCACGAAGGTAGTCCGGCTAGTTGGCTGGGGTCAAAAAAATAAAGCGTTTTGCTTCTCAAAAAAATATCCGTTCAAAAGAGTAATACATTTGCATCACAAAATGTTGTCCAGGAAAAAGTCAGACCTCACTTCGCTTGGCGCTATTTTTGCCTCCCTTGATATCAATGCGTCCAATGTAAAACTGTGCAGACCGAAGAGCAGACCGAGCAGTCCCCTGCTTCCGAGCAGTAAACACCGTAACAGGTGCAGCTATCGCTAGGTGGTTGGGGAGTGCTCGGTCTGTTCTTCGGTCTGCACAGTTTTACATTGGACGCATTGATATCAAGGGGGGCAAAAATAGCGCCAAGCGATTGTGAGGTCTGACTTTTTCCTAGACAACGATTTTGTGATGCAGTTTTACATTGGACGCATTGATAAAAATAAAAAGCGCTATAAAAGTACAGTCCATTTACTTTGAAGCAATCATGAATAAATATTAACATTGTACCCTATAATTATGCTGACATTATTCTGTTTAATATAAATTATGCACTAATTGAAGGTTAATTTGACTCGACTTGACAAGGTCAATGGGAAGTGTAACCAGCGGCTCTTGGAAGAGAGCGTGTGTTCCGAGACCCTGTAGATATCCTTGCGGAGATCAGATGAATGGATGACATCACGATTTATATTGCCAAGGACTGTGCTGCTGCAAATATGCAGCTTGCTAGAGCTTTTATGCAAGAACCAAATTATTCTGGCATGCTGAGTTTTGCACGATATTGCCATGGACGAGGTTCTCCCACTACCTGAACCAGTCCAGGTAGACAGCATGCCAAAAGACCCCCTCATGGACAGCCCCATCAAAGTGCCATCATGATAAGGCAACAACTGATTGCACGGCTTTAGTTGCAGTCATCGAGCGCCTGGCCATGGCAAGATCTTTTTTTTCTTCTTTTTTTAAAGCCATTTTCATATGAAACCATTTCTTCTTTATTTCGGTGACATTACAAATGTCATTTCTTCGCTTTAGCAGGTTCTGTAATTCCACTGCTGACACTGCTGAAAATTACAGATTTTCCTTTTTGGATCTCTGAAAGCCGAACTTTAATCTCAAAGCCTGTAAAGTTGTTCTTTATGCGCCTTGATGCCATTCTCATGACTCAACACTCAACGCGTCCTGGCACAAGAAAGAGGAAGCGTGGGGCGTGGAGTATGCATATTTACTATCCTCGTGCACCTAAATACGCACGGGTGGCATTCATCATTTATGCAGGTCGTTTACACACTATTTCCGAAGTTAAGAGCGTTTGTTGAATCTGACGTGGCGTGTTCCTACGAGTCCTTCAAAAGAAAAAGTGAGAAATTGTGAATAAAATACGAAAATGTTTTTGCATGTGGCCCAATGTGTTGTGGACAGATGAGACAGAAAATTGAGATGTTTGGTCGTAATTCACAGCACCATGTTTGGTGAAAACCAAACACAGCATATTAGCACAAATACGTCATTCCATTTATAAAACAACGTGGTGGATGGATGATGATTTGAGATTTTTAATTTTTTGGACATCTTTCAGTTATTAAGTCGACCATTAGTTTGATCGTCTCCACTGGATACCTACATACAGTAAGGCCATCTGTTCCACAGCTAAAGTTAGGTTGAAACTAGATCATGGAACACGACGATGATTTCAAACCTAAAAAAGTCGATAAAGTAATGGCCGAAAAGAAAAGAATCAAGGTATGTCAGTTGTTGAGTAAAAATCCAGACTTCAATCAGTTTAAAATGCTGTGGTGGGACCTTAAGAGGGCTGTCCATAAATTCTGGTTGAAATAATGAAATTGTGGTTTGCCTGCAAGTGAACTGAAGCAGTGTTGTAAAAAATTATTCCTCCAAAGTGTTGTGAGAGGCTGATAAGATTATACAGAAAATGATTACTTAAAGTTATTGATGCCAAAGATGTTTCTACAAGCCACTGAAGTGTCAGTTTTTCACACACTTTTTAAGACCTGGTAACCACCAGATAATTGTTTATCTATGTCGATGTGTAGAACCTTCGAACTGAAAGAAATTGCTCTTTCTTTTACATATGGTTGTAGGTATTATTTGTATTGGTAAAAATGTATTATGATGTATAGCTTGGGTAAGACGGGTGTTGTGGGACATTATGGGCAATTGTGCAGATAAACATCCACCCCCTGGCTTTGAACACACAGCTAACACACTCTAAAAGCCTGATTAAATGAACCTGCTATAAATTGAAAACTTGACAAAGCTATTCAAGTGCTGAATCCATTTTCCCACCCACTCTCTCAGACAATCAGCCCCAAAAGCACAAATAGGTCTAGAAAAACTAAAATATAGGTTTTACCACAATCTGCCCCTAACTGCGTGTGATTTGTGACTGTAAGGTGAGCAATCTCTGTGCTTGGTCTTTGACAAAACCTAGACTGGAAATGGACATATTTTAGCCGCTCTTTCCTTCCACATTTTCCAAAGGTTACTTGCAGACAACCTTTTTCTTTTCTTCATACAAGGTATTTACAATCTGAATTTCTTAAAATGTCAAGAGAAGAATGCAATAGGGATTAGAGAGTTACAAAACCATATCTCTATATCTCTCATTTTAAGAGTTTAGAATGAAATTGTCCAGTATGTGTGAAAAACAATAGTACTAATTCTGACTGGTACTTTTTCAACAAAGATGGATATGAATTTGTCAGGGTGAACAGTTTACAAAAGATTTGCCTCCCAAAAAGTGATACTGATCAAGTCATAAACTTAACAGGGTACCTGAGATAAGGGACAATAAAATAAGATAAAAATTAAACTAGCAAAAGTCAGTGGATGAAGACGTCAGTATTCATATGAGTGAAAAGGAACTGTGAATGCAGGTGTGTGTTCAGCTGTATCTAGGATTAAAAACCTCCAACGTTTTGTCACTTTTGTCAGGAGCGATCCCCTACTGTGAAAGGAAGGACACTGTGACAGTGATCAGATAAAATTGTTAGAGAGGATAGTGCTCCTTTAAGGTAAATTGTTTAACTCTGATAGACATAAAATGACACTTTTGATGATCTATAGAGTTTCAGGAAATACTCATGGTGAGCAGAAGACCCTACAGCTACAATTTGACAACTTTGGATTTTTGATTATAAAACCACAGAAATGTTGGTGAAGATTAATTTGTGCTGTTATCCTTCATCCGTTTTCCACACAGCAGTGAATTCTGATAAAAGTTGCGATTGCTCTTAGGAGAGTTGTTGATAACAATTTATCACGCAGTTTATGACACACATACAAAAATCAAAATAAAGAAGTCAACCCCTGGACTTTGACTTTTTTGTCCATGCGTCATTTGATCATACAGGTGTCAGGGCTTGGATGTCAGAGGTGCGCAATATGCCAAATCTCAAAGCCCCCTCCACTAAAAATCTCACAGTATTCTAAACATTTCCATTAGATGTTTAACAGAAGCAAGTCTAATCATAAGCAAACTAGTCAACAATGGAGTTCTGCTTTAAACTGCCGAGTTTGAGCTACAGTCTCAGATCAGACAACATTTTTAATGCAAAATATTTTCTAGGTGGAGAACATGATAAAAGCTGGACTGAATGTGCACAGAAGCAGCAAGCTGGAAGAACTGGGCCAAGCTCGCCAGGAGTCAGCCTAATATTGTAGAAATAGAAGGAAATTGAATATATCAATATTCCAGTACATGAAGTTGCATGGACCTTTGTATAATTTAGCTTCCCCTTTTTGAGATACAGTCTTTGTTTTAAACATTGACGGTATAATTGCCCCAATATTAGAAACGATAAATAGAGCACAGCATTAAACTTGCAGTATCATCTGCTGGTGGGTGGAGATATGGGTGTGGCTACACTAGATTGTTCACATTTCCCTATTCACAGACTGGCACGAATAATACCCAAACTAATTAAAGTTTTTTTTGTAATTGAAAAACCTTTGAAATGTACAATTTGAGAAACATGGGACTTTCAGTCAGTGATGTTTATGATAATGAGATTCTTTGTTGATGACATGACAGAGATCATAGCCTCAGTAAAGCCCAGAGGTCTCGCTTTGATTTGCAAAGAATGTTGATTCTGCCTTCTATTTTTCTGTGGCCTAGTAGGCCACAGACCGCCTAGAAGAGCACTTTGCCACTTATTTCCCAGACGTGGATATGACCAAGTTTGACTGGGTGAGGGACCCGTTTAACTGAGATGCAGGCGCAGTGGATCTGCCTGCCACCGCTGTTGAACAGGTGATTGAACTTTCATGTGACAAAACACATCAGGGATTACATTCGCGAGTGCTAGTGGACAAATTCTGGTTTGCAGGGAGAGATGAGTACCCAGAGATCTCACTTTGTCCTCAAAAACGATTGGTTCCTTTTGGAAGCACATATCTGTGTGAAGGTGGATTTAGCGCCCTTGTGTATATGAAGTCAAAGTACCGTTCCCGACTGGATGTTACAACAGAGATGCGACGCGCTCTGTCTACTACAGCACCTGACTTTGAAAGGCTGTGTGCAAGCTCAGCCATCTCATTAAATGTGGTGAGTTCAGAGACACTAATTATACATAAAAGACATGAAAACTGAAGCTGAAACAATGTGATACTTTTATATTATTTTTATACTTTTACGTTTATCCTCAATACCTGCAGCTCAGCTTCTTAATACTTGGTTATGTCGTCACGTATACCGGCCTTGTGACAGACTAACCTTACAGCCTGACAAAATATGCCTTAGAGTTGCAGTACCTGAACATAATGAACATAACGGGTCTCCGTTTACCCAGAGTTTTAGGTTCTGGGGAGTTGGCAATACATCGTGTGTTGCCCCTATCAAATATTTAATACTCCTTTCCTCCATACTCCACAGCTCTTTCCAACTAAGCTTTTTCTTTTGTGCACCTTCCCAATTCAACCACCGTCCCTGCTTAGCCTGAGCCACTGCCTTTGTACCCCTTAACATTTCCTCCTGTCTACGAACCTGCTCAACAACTAGCTTTGTCTTCTCCTTAGGACCTGCTCTATTCCACTCTGGTTTGCCCGGGCCTATTTGCACATTACCCACAATCTCTGTATGTCTAAGAGTTTCTTCTGCCTCCTGAGCTGCCATTTGTTTTATTTGAATTCCTCCCCTTGGTTGGGTTTGGAACCACCTTACTAACTACCACAAACAATCCAAACTGCAGACACTGCAGCTTCAACTTTCCTGGAAGCCCTGATTTATTTATTCTATCCAGTCCCTCAGCAACATCTTTCAGAAACTGCACTGCCTGCTCTCCATCATTCATGTCTGCCTGGTACAACCTGCCTAAACTCTTTACTGCCTTTTCCCTAATTATTGGAATTTTTTCTTTATCTATTATAAACTTTCTATCACTTAATTTCCCTCTACTTATTGACATACTTCTAGACCTAGTAGGTTGGATTTTCATACCAGCCCACTTTAGATTTTTGTTAAGTCTCTCAAGTATTCTCTTCATACATGGCACTGTTGTAGTCACAGACGTCATATCATCCATGTAGGCCCTAATTGGTGTAAGGCGCATTCCATCCTGACGTCTCTCTCCACCTACAAATCTACTTGGAAGCTCTAATAATTATCTTCATTGCCGTTGTAAATGCTAATGGAGAAATCGTACACCCTGCCATAGTGCCAATTTATCACCTCTGCCAACCTGTTGTGAAACCTGCTGTACTTAGGGACAGTCTACTATCCAATTTGCTCTTACTAAGTTAACTACTACAGGCACTTAAAATACTCAAATGCTTTCCAAATAAGGCTATATGGCACTGAACCAAATGCATTTGCTAGATCCAGAAATATAACATGCAAATCTTTTTTCTCAATCTTGGCTGTCTGAATCTGATGCCAAATCATGCTTGTGTGCTCTAAACACGCTGCAAAACCTGGTATTCCTGCCTTCTGCACAGTAGTATCTATTGAGCTATTCTTTTCTAAATAACTAGCTAATCTCTGTGCACCTAAACTGAAGAAAATCTTCCCCTCTAGATTTAGGAGAGAGATCATCCGGAACTGAATCAGGTCCGAGGACTCTTTCTTCTTTGGAATAAGAACGCTTCCTGCCCTACGCCATGCTCTAGGAATAAACTGTTTATCCCAAGCTATTCTTAATTGCTTCCACAAAAACTTTAGGATATCAGGTGCACTTTTATAAACCCGGTAGGGGACTCCATTTGGCCCTGGGGGCGACGAAGCCTTTACGCCTGACTACCTCCTCAACCTCTTTCTACCTAGGTGGTCTAACATCCATCTTATGAGCTATCTCTCTTCTTATGGTGGCATGTCAGGTGGAAGGCCTACTACTCTACACTGCTCAAGATCTGAATATGTATTTCTTAGATACTCTTCCACCTCTGACTTTGTTGCTTTAGCTGCTCTTACTTTTCCTGGTTAAACAACCCTTTAACAAACTTGAACGGGTCCCTGTAAAACGCATTCCTTGCATATTCTTTCTTCTTTCTCTTTTTCCTAAGATATTCAGCCCTTCTGAGTATTGCTAGTTTGCTTCTCAATTCTTCCTGCAAAACATTAATTCCCTCCTGTTCTTCTTCTGTAGCTCTTTTCCACTGCTTTATTAAATTTCTTCTTTCCTTTACCAATTTCTCCATCTCTCTTTGCCGTCTAGACTTAACTAAATGTACTCTTTCAACTCTCTTTCTATATTGCGCCCCAAATCTTTCTACACCATAGGAGTAAATTATATCTCTCATTTTCTCAAGCCTATCGCTTGCATTTCCTCCTAACCTACGTAATAATATCAACAAATCTTTATTGACTGCCTCCCATTCTTTGTTGCTATTTTCCCTAGGCCACTTAACTCTAGCTTTCTCCTCCATATTTCTCTCTCTAACTGGCCTATTCACCTCAGTATCAGCTGCATCCCTTCTTAGAACCTTCTCCTCCATCTCCGTAGCTGTGTTATTGATATCCTACAGACTGTGGTTTTCTACCTGCCGCTGGACTTGATCCAACTTACTCGATTGACTTCTTAAAAAGTACTGATCAATGCGGCCACACTGCCCTTCTTTTACCACACATCTCTTTCTTCCCTGATCCATTCTAAGGCCTATAACTGATGTTACTTTCTGCAAGCACAAGGACAAACCCGGAGTTTATTTCCCTCTAGCCTACCACTTTTATTTTCTAGAGCTACACTCTCTTTGTTCTGAGAACTATTCTGCCCAGTTCTAGCCCTAGAGAATAGGTCCGTGCCCCTATCCTTCACTGAGTCACATCTCCACCTCATGGTCATGTTCGTTCCAGTGTCAGTTGCCATGTAGTCTGCCTGTGAGTCATCTTCCGCCCCTGCTCTCGCTGACCCTAGGGGTATTCTCTTTAATTTACCTGTAGCTTATGATGGTTGTAACAAAGCTGCTAGGCCTCACTACTGCTACCATGGATTGCTAGCCCATGGCAACACCTTTGGGGTCTTTGCCTCCTGTCAGCTGTCTTTCCAATCTGTCACATGGTCTTTCCCTTGTTGTCAACTGCCCTATTCACAGCAGTCACTACCTAGGCTAGATTTGGATTCAAGGTAAACACAAGAAACAAAAGAAAAAGGGGACCAGACTCAGTGAAAAATTCCCTATAATCCCTATATAGAACAGTGAGCAGTGCTGACCAACTAATATATGTTCTGTGCAAATATTTTAACTTGAGTTTGCCACTGATGGATTGACAGCACACATTTAATCATTATGTCCTTTTGTCTTAATAAGTGTAGCCGAAGAGAGCCACGTTATCTTCCTAACTGTCAAAGTAGCAGACAAAAAAGCTCCCTCTATATCAGTGATATGGAAATGGTTTGGAATTTAAAAATAAAATTAACAGCTTAATACATTGTGCAAACTTTGTCATCTGTTGGTGGATGCCAAAACTGGAAACACAACTAATTTGTGTAATCACCTGGAACAGGATAACCCCTGCAACTATGCAGAGTGCATGAAAATGTGTACCGATGCGACATGGTGCATTAAACAGAAAAGCATCAACTCATCGTTTGTGGCTGCCAACCCATAAGAAAAGCATTCAAAATGAAGCAATAGTAGTTTCGTATTTCCTTGCAAGAGTCTTGCGATCCAAACTTTTATTTGAATTTGTGATTACGGTTACAGAGTTTGGTTTTACGTTCATAGTTTCTCTTCAGTTACAAGGGGAGAAAGCTTGCATTGTTTCTAAGTATGTTTGCACATTTGAGTGTTTATATGGTATCACTTAACTTTGGTTAATAAACTCTGTTCTAAAGTTTAACTATATGTTTTATGTTGTGGTCATTATTAGTATACTTTTGAAAAGGACAGCATTACCAAACATTAACAATTTCATGATCAAGATTGAGATTCATCAATATAGAAAATAATATTGTGATAATATTTTTTGCTTTATTGCCCAGCCCTAGGTAGAAGTGCATTAGAAAAGTAAGAAATTAAGAGGAGGAACGAAGTACAACATCGACTGTTCCATGTCTTGCAAATAAAGTAAAAGCCTCCCACCATTCTCTACCTCCTCTGTATGAGCACTTATAGCCATATAAACACTAGTGAGATCTAGACAGTGGATGTGAGTTCGAAGGAAGATAGAGATACGTAGGACACCGTGTGCTGATAAAGAATGTTGATGTGCTGACAAATTATAACTTAAGCGGCATCTATGTGGGAAACGGAAAACTTAAACATGGCAAACCTGGGGCGGTCGGTGGCGTAGTGGGTTAAGCAGCCGCCCCATGTACA
Organism: Odontesthes bonariensis; assembly: GCF_027942865.1. Lineage (NCBI taxonomy): Eukaryota > Metazoa > Chordata > Actinopteri > Atheriniformes > Atherinopsidae > Odontesthes > Odontesthes bonariensis. The sequence goes on along the minus strand of NC_134506.1, from coordinate 11,185,440 downwards.
GAGGCTACAGTCCTCGCTGCAGCCCTGTGCTGCGTGTCTTTCCCCTCTCTCTGCCCCCTGCTTCCTGTCTCTCTCGAACTGTCCAAACATTAAAGGCATAAAAAGCCCAAAAAAAAATACTTTATAAAAAAAATAATAATAATAAAAAAAACATGGTAAACCTACAGTTTTTGAGCCTTTATTGTAACACAGCAACGTTCCGCGCTGTGGACCAATGTAGGTATCCCATGTTCTGTCATGAGATAGGGTTGAAACAGGATATATCTATTCGAAAATGTTATAGTTCCATGGATTAAATGGCAAAAAAAGTCATTGTGGGAAAAACCTCAATGGCGTCTTAAAAAAAGAAAATACTCAGAATATCACTGTATTGTATTCACCCTATTACGCCCCGCCCACTTTTAACGTTGGATTCCATTTTTAATGGATGTTACCTGGGCAGAGACAAGCGATGCTGTTCGTAGTAGTGGAGGTGAAATGTTACTACACCCTAGTCTAATAACAGAGTGGATGGATGACATGAGGAGATGGCCCCCTGTGATGTACGGCGATATTTTCAATCATATGGTTTTATCTGTAGGCGTAGACGGGGCTTCGATGAAAAACTTTAAAAGCACCGAAGCATACCAGTACCTACACAGCGGAAAGGTCGGTCGTGTCCTGCTGCATAAACTGGATGATCAAAAGTTATTTTTAAAAGCCACCGTAAGCCCAAGCCAGGCCAGCTCTCTAGGTCACAACGCTTGGATTTTGGTAACAACGGAGGGAGTTGTGGAGACAACAGGATGCTCTTGTATTGCCGGCCTGGGAAGATCCTGCCGTCACGCCGCTGCAATTTTGTGGAAGGTAAGTAAGGCAGCGCTATGTTGATGTGTGTAATTTTGTGAGTTGTAGTACTTAGCTTAACAGACATAGGGCTTTTTTGGAGGGTTTTTTAAGTTAAGTGCCCTCAGCCAAAGACGCCGGTCTTCCTCAACGCTAGGAGGCGGATGTAGATGAAAACTTGGCCCACAGCATTCAATTCGCCTCTTCCCGTGAGTAAAACACTCTTGCTGAAGAGACAATCTTCTCTTATTCCAATTATTGTGGCAACCACGGACTGCACAAATGATACTAGTCATTTTACCTGACTTCTTTTTACCCTTGATTTTAATGACTCAGCTGCGCCACCGGAAGTTCTAACACAAAATAAACAAGATGGCTCCGCCCTTGTAACCATGGAGAATAGGGTGAATAAGCACAGAGGCTTATACAATACAGTGATATCCATGACAGAATCATGGCTTTTTTAATGCTGTGCCACTTGAGAGCTCCAAAGATCATGGGCATCCAATGTTGAGTTTTGGCTATGTCTCTGGCATACAGATGTCTTCGGACTCTCTAAATATTTTGGTGATATTTTGTACCATGCACGATGGAATGATCAAGGTCTCTGCAACTTAAGTTTGAGGAACATTATCATTATTAAATTATTTCACAATTTGAAGAAACTGTATTTTGCAGATAGCTAAACCTCATCCTTGACCAAATCTTTACTTCTGAGAGATCCTGCCTTTAAGGTGCTCTTTTGATACCCAGTCAAGTTACTGAACTGTTGCCAATTAATATCATCACACACATTTGGCATACAATGTGTGATTGGGAGATTATTGTATCCTGTTTTTATATATTTCACAAAGCACTAAAAAATAAATAATCTTGATGCTTTCAGTCGATTTCATTTGCAACACTGTTTGCTGTATGTTTAGTCACTTTTTCAATAAATCAACTACACTCAAAAGTCAAGTATAATAAAAAATAGAGTGAGTCTGTATTTACAACTGGTTAATAGAACGTTTAAAATAATGGACGATGAAAAGGCAGCCACATGAAATTTTAAAAGCTTCCAGAAATCAGAGAGGTGTACTATGAAGCAAAAGTAATGGGTTAGCTTGGTATGTTTTTTGTGATTAGGGTTAAATCACCTGTAAAATGCAAAAAAATCTGAGGACATCCTTGATAGCAAAATTATATGAAATATTTAAATGTTGTCACGCATGACTATTGGCTCTCTGCTTAAACCTGACATTATAGCCAAGCTGAAAGTGCGTGATTGATATTGAATAAAAGTTGGACTTTGAGTAACTGAACAAGAATTTATGATTCAAGCATCATATTAATTGTCTACCATTACCATGGGAACCATGCATTCAGTTGTTGAATCAGAAAGGGCTTCATACTTCAGTGTACCATCAGTGTATCATCCTTGCACCATGCACCAATTTGCACTTCTGATTTAATCTTGTTCTATGTCTATTTTTTGTCTATTTTTTTACTTGTTGCACTAAAGAGAGTGAGGTGTAACCGGAGTCAAATTCCTCGTGTATGTCCACATACCTGGCAATAAAAAACGATTCTGATTCTGATGTTTTATATTTTATCCTGATTTGCTGTTTTATTGTTGATATTGAATAAAACAGAGTAGCAAAATTAAGACATGTAGAGTTTCTCTTATTTTCAGGCAATTTTTTCATGGTAAAATGGTTTAATATCAAAACTAAATGCACTCCTTGAGTATGACGTCAAAAGCTAAGGAGTTGTGTGCAGTATGGGGGCTTATTTTTACCGACTACTTTGCACAAATAACACCTTTCTGATTGTTAATTACCTTTGGTTGTGGATTACTTCACCGGACTTTGCAGTTATCTGGGCGGTCGTTTCTTTCCACCGGGAAACGGTAACTGGCTGGTATCAAGGACTTCACCGTACAGAATGACAATATCGTCCGAGTGTCAGAGTGGGTCGGTTGCATTTTACAGTTAAAATGTTTTCATGGCTTCTGACAAATTCATAATTAGAGTTAATGATGCTCTTAAATTTCAATTTCAGGTAGTTGTAGACACAGGTGAGCTGTTTTCGGGGACACTCTCCACACTGTGGCAAATTTAATGATGGACATGGCCTGGTCCCGGTCCTACCAGGTTTCATAAATATATATATGAATACCGAGCAAGTCATGTCACATATCATCACATGGATGCATTTTAAAGAAAAATAATTTCCATTTCATTTCCTACTATGAAGAGAAAAAATATGTACATTTGTATGCATTGCCATGATATATCATATAACCTGTCGCCATTTGCTGCAAGAGGACAGGTTTAAACTCTGATGTGTGTGACGAATCAAATGATCTTACTTCTTTTTTAGAAAACCTTGTGCTTCAACATCCAGCCTCACAGTTAAAACTAACCACAAACCCACCTCAATGTTAAAAAAGACTCACTCCATTAAATATTAAATATGCAGCACTGACACTGGCAGTGTGCCATGTTTTTGTACATTAATGAAAACATCAACTACAGCAGCACACTACAGAGGAGAGACACTGAGCTGTCTTGTTTTATACAGAACTAAGGTTTTATCCCATGTTCAGGTGCCCTATCATCTCTTTGTTGTCTATCTATTTTTTCTTTTTCTCTCTGTCACCACCCCACCCCCCATCCATGTGTGGCTGTGGAGATGTTTCTGTTTTTCTCTGTCAGATTGGTAGTCTCTAGAGCTTAGAGATGGAGAGTGTATCAGGAGTTCGCGTTTCATTACTGACGGCAGATGAAAGTATAAACACGCAGATCAAAACATCTGTTAATTGTGGAAAAAAGAGACAAACAAAGGTATTTATTAGAGGCAGTAGCAGGTAGCACCTACTGTATTTACACCCCCGCCCCTGCTGTCAACAGAAGAAAAGTAAATGCCTCTTTTTCCTCTTTTTTTTGTTTATTTGTCTCATTTTTTCTTTCTTAACATTGTAACATAAATGGATTTTCTACAGCTTCTCATTTGGAAAATACATTTTCTTGGATTCAGATATATGGAGGATTATGTATTTTTGTAAATGAAAATAATGGAGATGATCCTTTAGCGTGAAGACGTTATTATCTAAGCTTCTGTTCTTTTCTAACATTTATATAGAAATATAAAGAATTTTAAATTAAGTAAAGATGTAAAAAAAGAATAAAACTGGATGGCCAGCAACGGTATGAACTTGTGGGACATTCATTGATGCAATTAGTAATCAGATATTCAGTCAGCATTTTTTTATCCAACTGAAGATAATTTGAGTGACTTAGGAGGAAAGTTTCCAGAAGTTATTATCAGTCATAAGTGACACTTTTTGTTACATTTACAAAAAGAGACTTTACATGACAGAATTTTTGTAAGGCTAATTCATCTTTATTTTGAGCTTGATTTTAAGAAAAAAAGTGTATCTACAAAAAAGCTGTGCCACTCTCCCTGCTGCTAATCCATTGAGTGCACACTGAAAATCAGTCATATCATTAAATTCCCAAAATGTATTGCCACTTGTTTCCTTGACATCGTTTTTTTTATTAAAAAAAACAAAACAGGCCTCAGCTGGCATACTTGTGATCAGGGATGAAGTTCGTAATGGTGTGATTTTTGTGACAGCCTATTACAGGCTTTTGTGTTAAGTTGTGACCACAAAGCTGATGGCTGACTGCTAAGAACATAGTGCTGAACGGGAGAATACCCTGAAACTCTTTGTTTAACCAGTGTGGGTTCAACAGCGTTAGACCATCCAAAACTAATTAAATTTGTTCTTTGGAAAATATCTGACACTAAACCAGTCTGAAAGTGAGTGAGCGCTCCATTACAGGTGAGGTATTCAACATCATTAAGGCTAGAAAAAATAGAAGATATAAATTAAAATTATGCCATAAGACAAGATTTCATGTAGTTGTCACCTCAGCTTGTAATATAATTAAGAAATAGATTAAAGGCCCAGGAAAACAAATTCATAAATTTGCATGGAATCGTGTTACGCAACAGATATCTAAATCATGTTAATGGCAGAGAATTGTGTTTAACTGAATTGTAAAGCTGGACTGTCAAACAGTTTTCATTTCAAACAGCAGGTCTAAAATAACATTTCTGTGATGCAGTGGGATTGAGTAAATATGGGAGGCAAAACTAAGCCCCATTCCTAGCACTAGAAAATGTAATAATAGATACAGTGCATTAGCCTTGGACTAGAAACTAGCCAGTTAACTGTTCTCCCCCAACTGTAGAAATGCGTGTTCTGTGGATGCATTTCTATGATGCGTCCATCCAATTTGCAGAACTTGAGCTGTCTACTCGCTTTGACATCATTGGAAAAATATCATTGGGTTAAGGAAAGATGGTAGGAAACATTCTTAATAATAAAAAAAAAAGGGTTCAATAATTATTCTACAAAAAAACTGCTTCAACTACTTTTTCAGATGCTATCTTATCCTATTGTTACAGATCCATTCATCCATCCATTATCTCCTGCTTATCCGAGGTTGGGTCGCGGAGGCAACAGGTCCACAAGGGAAACCGAGATGTTCCTCGTCCGACGAAACCCTACAGCTTCTCCTGGCAGATCCCAAAACGTTTACAGGCCAGAAAGGATATATAATCCATCCAGTGAGTTCTGGGTCTGCTCTGGGGACTCATCCTAGTTGGACAAGCCTGAAAAGCCTCCAAAGGGAGGCAACCAGGAGACATCCTAACCAGATGTTATACACTGGGCTTCATGCAAGAACATTATCGTATTTTTATTCTAAATTTCTCTCACTTTTTTCGTATGAAGGTCTCGTACGAACACGCCACATCAGATACAACAAACGCTCTCAATTTCAGAAATGTGTGTAAACGACCCGTGTAAATGAGGAATACAACCTGTGCGTATTTAAGTGCACGTGCACGAGGATAGTAAATTTGCATAATCCACGCCCAAAATAATACCATATAAGGCTACGCTTCATCTCTCCTGTGCCACGAAGTGTTGAGTCATGAGAATGGTATTAAGGCACTAAAAGAACAAATTTAGGGGCTCTGAGATTGAAGTTCTGCCCAAAAAGGAAAATCTGTCATTTTTAGCAGTGTTAACAGTGGAATTACGGGACCTGCTAAAGCGAAGAAATAGGGAGCAATTACGAGTGGTGTTAATTCCATGTCAACTGTAGTTTGTAATGTCACCGAATTAAAGAAGAAATGGTTTGATATGATAATGGCTTAAAGAAAAATTTCTCGCCATGGTCAGGCGCTCCATGACTGCAACTAAAGCCGTGCAATCAGTTGTTGCCTCATCATGATGGCACTTTGATGGGGCGGTCCATGAAGGGTGTCTTCTGGCATGTTGTCTGCCTGGGCTGGTTAAGGTAGTGGGAGAACCTCATTCATGGCAATATTGTGCAAAACGGAGCAGCAGTCCAGCCATGTGTTGAAAGTCCCTCTTAATTTTTACTTGTTGGACAGCGGTGTATGGGAATTTGATGTGCCATGGGTGATAAACTGATGAGAGTTTTTTAATTCAATTCATTTTTATTTATATAGCGCCAAATACAACAAATGTCATCTCAAGGCACTTAGATAGTAAGTCCAATTCAAGCCAATTGGAATTCAATTAATTAATAATAATCATAATTCATAAAATAATCCAATTCGTTCATATAGAGCCAATTCAAAAACAATTTCCTAGCTAAGAAAACCAACAGATTGCACTGAAAACTTTTTGTTTTTCGGTCCAATCTCCCGGCCTGAGCGTGCCTGAGGCGACTGTGGAGAGAAACGACTCCCTTTTAACAGGAAGAAACCTCTGGCAGAACCAGACTCAGGAAGAGTGGCCATCCGCCTCGACCAGCTGGGGTTTGAGAAGACAGAAAGGGGGGGAGTGCCGCAGCGGCGGCGGCACTGTAACACCATTCAAAGGATATCTGTTGGAACAGGGAAACACGAGTTAATGACCACAATAATATCACATATACATAAAGAGAGTAAAGTGAGGAAAGGTGTGACAGATGAGGCCCCCCAGCAGTCTAGGCCTATAGCAGCTTAACTATGGGATGTTTTAGGATTACCTGAGCCATCCCTATTCAAGGTAAACACAAGAAACTTGTGCTAACGAAAAAATAAATAATAAAATAAAGGACCAGGCTCAGTGAGTAATTCCCTATACTCCCTATATAGATCTGCTCCTCACACCACAACAACCATCTTTTTACAGCCACAAGCTACCTCAGCCTCTCACCAACTGCACACCAGTCACAGCGGGGTGGGGATGCAAACCCTGGTTCGGGTAGGGGGAGAAATAAAAGAGGTAAGATAAGCGGGAATGGGATTCAAACCCTGGTTCGGGTAGGGGGTAATGAAAGTATAGAGGGTGCCAGAGGTGGAGGCAGAACAAGACACACTAGCAGACACACTATCAGATTCAACAGACCTAACTATAAGCTTTATAAAAAAGGAAAGTTTTAAGCCTGGTCTTAAAAGTGGAAAGGGTGTCTGCTTCCCGGACATTTACTGGCAGCTTATTCCACAATAGAGGGGCCTGATAACTGAAGGCTCTGCCTCCCATTCTACTTTTAGAAACTCTGGGAACCTCAAGTAAACCTGCAGTTTGGGAATGAAGTGCTCTGTTAGGAAAATATAGTTCTGAGTCATCCAGGTCTTTATGTCTTTAAGACATGCTTGTAGTTTGACCAACCTATTGGGTTCATCTGGTTTTATAGATAAGTACAGCTGAGTATCATCAGCATAGCAATGGAAATTTATGCCATTCTGTCGAATAATGTTACCTAATGGAAGCATGTATAAAGTGAAAAGAATCGGTCCAAGCACAGAACCCTGGGGAACTCCATGACTTACTCTGGTGTGTGAGGAAGATTCTTCATTTACAAGAACAAACTGAAATCTATCAGATAAATATGACTTAAACCAGCCTAATGCAGTTCCTTTAATCCCAATAACATGTTCAAGTCTGTGTAATAAGATACTCTGATCGACCGTATTAAATGCAGCACTGAGATCCAACAGGACAAGCACAGACACAAGTCCGCTATCAGAGGCTAAGAGGAGATCATTGGTAACTTTCAGCAGTGCAGTTTCTGTGCTATGATGCACTCTGAATCCTGACTGAAACTCTTCAAACAGATTATTTCTGTGTAAATGATCACAAAGTTGAGCTGCAACTATTTTTTCAAGAACTTTAGACATAAAAGGGAGATTGGATATAGGTCTATAATGAGCCAACACTTCTGAATCAAGAGTAGGTTTTTTAAGTAAAGGTTTATTTACAGCAACCTTAAAAGTCTGAGGTACATATCCTGTCAACAAAGACAGATTGATCAAATCCAATATGGAAGTGTCAATTAATGGGAAAACCTCCTTGAACAGTCTGGTTGGGATTGGGTCTAAAACACAAGTTGATGGTTTAGAAGAGACTATTGCTGTTGTTAGTTCAGAGAGATCAACTGGGCAGAAGCCGTCTAAATACAAATCAGGTTCTAAAGATACTTCTAAAGCTGCTGTACTTGATGATACATCACTGATAATAGTGGGAAGGACTCCATCAATCTTCTCTCTGATAGAAACAATTTTATTAATAAAGAAGCTCATGAAATCATCACTGCTGAGAGTTAAAGGAATAACTGGCTCAGCAGAGCTCGGACTCTTAGTCAGACTGGCTACAGTGCTGAAAAGAAACCTGGGATTATTCTTATTCTCTTCTATCAATGATGAATAATAAGCAGTTCTAGCTTTACGAAGGGCTTTCTTATACATTGTTAAACTATCTTTCCAGACTAACTGAGACTCTTCTAAATTAGAGGAACGCCACTGTCTCTCCAGCTTTCTTGCAGTCTGCTTTAAAGCACGCAGCTGTGAATTATACCAAGGAGCCAACCTCTTCTGACTGATTACCTTCCTTTTCAGAGGGGCAACATTGTCCAGTGCTGTACGCATTGAAACTATAGTGCTGTCAACAAGAGAGTCAAGTGCTGCTGGAGTAAAGTTTAGGTAGTCGTCCTCTGTCATATCTGCACATGGCAGTGAAGAAAAGGATGATGGAATTAATTCTTTAAATCTGGTTACAGCATCCTCTGATAGACACCTTCTATACGTAAATTTCTTCTCAGAAACTGTTTAGTCAAGTAATGTAAACTCAAAGGTTATCAGAAAATGGTCAGATAAGACAGGGTTATGAGGGAACACTGTTAACTGTTCACTCTCAATGCCATAAGTCAGCACAAGATCAAGGGTGTGATTAAGGCAGTGTGTCGGTCTGTGAACACTCTGAGAAAATCCAATAGAGTCCAATATAGAATTAAAGTTCATATTCAGGCTGTCATTTTCAACATCTACATGAATATTAAAGTCACCCACTACAATGACTTTATCTGTACTCAGCACTAACTGGGATAAAAACTCTGAGAATTCAGACAGAAACTCAGAATAAGGGCCAGGTGGACGATACACAACAACACAAGAGGTTTCTGTGATTTCCACTTTGCGTGGGAAAAACTGAGAATCAGAGATTCAAAAGAGCTCAAACTAATCTTGGGTCTGGGACTGATGAGTAACCCTGATCTGAAAATAGCTGCCACTCCTCCTCCTCTGCCTGTGGTTCGAGGAACGTGAACATTTAAACAGTCAGAGGGAGTTGCTTCATTAATGCTAACATGATCCTCCTGCTGCAGCCAGGTTTCTGTAAGACAAAATATATCAATATGATGATCACAAATCAACTCATTCACTAACAGAGACTTCGAAAGGAGAGATCTGATATTCAGCAAACCACATTTAATAGTTTGATGTTTTTGTTCAGTTAAATTTTTTGTTTTAATAATTTCTTTTTGCACAAGAGGATTTGCTCCTTTTGTGTTAATCGATTGGGTGGGTAGCAGCAGGTGGGAAGCTGCATGTCACGCCCAGAGACTCTCGTTTTTAGTTTTCATGTTTAGGTTATGCTTTTGTTTTCAGCCCATGTTTAGTTTTTTGTCATGCCTTAGTTTCCCTGCACTGTGTTTATTAGTTCACTCACTTCACCTGTGTTTTTTCCCTCAGCTGCACTCACTCCCCAATCACTCTCACTCCCTATTTAGTTTCCTGCCTCCCCTTTCAGTTTTGCCGGATCTTTGTTGTTTGCTGTTGCTGTTGCTGTTGTTGATTGCCACGTTTGCCCTCCTATGCCAAGTTTATTGCTATCCATGTTCCACGTCGTTGTTACCAAGTTAAGTATTTATTTATTCCTTGCCATGTCAAGTATTTTTGTTTGTTCCTTATAGCTACGTTTTTCTCCGGCTCAGCCGCGCTTTGTTTTGACTTCTTTTGTTTTTTGAATTAATAAATCTTCCTTATTTTTGAAGTCCGCATCCGTGTCCTCCCTTCCTCCCCAAACCTGACAGAAAGATCCGACCAGAAATGGACGCGGCGGACGAGAACGCCTTCTGGAAGCTGGTCACAAAGTTCTGGTGCTGCTTGGCCCGGGACAGCACCTCCTGGCAACAACTGAACGTGGCTGATGACCTGGTGGACTTCTTTTTAAACAAACAGGTCCTCCAGCACTTGCCGGATGTGGCAGACATCTGGGCGGAGGTCGTGAGCGTGCAGCGCTCAGCAACCCAGGACATTTTCGGCTTGGAGCCACACCAGGTAACCATGCTGTACAGCTTCTCCTCAGCCACAGTCACCAGGGCCCCAGCCGTCCCAGAGCTGGCCCCGGCCCCAGCCGTCCCAGAGCTGGCCCCGGCCCCAGCCGTCCCAGAGCTGGCCCCGGCCCCAGCCGTTCCAGAGGCTTTAGGGCCTGACCACGAGGCCACAGGGCCTGACCACGAGGCTTTAGGGCCTGACCACGAGGCCACAGGGCCTGACCACGAGGCCACAGGGCCTGACCACGAGGCCACAGGGCCTGACCACGAGGCCACAGGGCCTGACCAAGAGGCCTCCGGGCCTGACCACGACCAAGAGGCCTCCGGGCCTGACCACGACCAAGAGGCCTCCGGGCCTGACCACGACCAAGAGGCCACAGGGCCTGACCACGAGGCGGCAGCCCCCCACAAAGCCTCAGAGCCCATGGGGCCCATGGACTCACCGGTTCGAGCCCCTCCCTCCCACCCCCAGACTTTGGGGATGTCTGGGATCCATCCCTTGAAGGGGGGGCTCCCCCCCCGTCGGAGGTCCGTCCGACCGTGGGACGGTCCCCGGCTCCTCCTCCCACCACGCCGACGGAAGTCTGGGTGCCATCCAGACCACAGCCTGCTGCCACGTCATCGGGGGTCCGGGCGTCCGCCGGGCCGTCTCCTGCTGCCACGTCATCGGGGGTCCGGGCGTCCGCCGGATCACCGCCTGTTCCTGCTATGCCGTCTGCTGTCTGGGCGTCCGCCAGACCACCGCCTGTTCTTGCTATGCGGTCTGGGCGTCCGCCAGACCACCGCCTGTTCCTGCTATGCCGTCTGCGGTCTGGGCGTCCGCCAGACCACCGTCTCCTGCCGCCATGCCGACGGATGTCTGGGCGTCCGCCAGACCATCGCCTGCTCCTGCTACCCCGTCTGCGGTCTGGGCGTCCGCCAGACCACCGTCTCCTGCTGCCATGCCGACGGAAGTCTGGGCGTCCGCCAGACCATCGCCTGCTCCTGCTACCTCGTCTGCGGTCTGGGCGTCCGCCAGAACACCGTCTCCTGCCGCCACGCCGACGGAAGTCTGGGCGTCCGCCAGACCTCCGCCTGTCACGCTGTCTGCGGTCTGGGCGTCTGCCAGACCACTGCCTCCTGCTGCCCGAAGCCGAAGCCCGTTTCTGGTTCCCCGACCGGCTTCGAGCCCCTCCCTCCCACCCTTGGACTTTTATGGGATGTCTGGGATCCACCCCTTGGGGGGGGGGGGGCTCTGTCACGCCCAGAGACTCTCGTTTTTAGTTTTCATGTTTAGGTTATGCTTTTGTTTTCAGTCCATCTTTAGTTTTTGTCATGCCTTAGTTTCCCTGCACTCTGTTTATTAGTTCACTCACTTCACCTGTGTTTTTTCCCTCAGCTGCACTCACTCCCCAATCACTCTCACTCCCTATTTAGTTTCCTGCCTCCCCTTTCAGTTTTGCCAGATCTTTGTTGTTTGCTGTTGTTGATTGTCACGTTTGCCCTCCTATGCCAAGTTTATTGCTATCCATGTTCCACGTCGTTGTTACCAAGTTAAGTATTTATTTATTCCTTGCCATGTCAAGTATTTTTGTTTGTTCCTTATAGCTACGTTTTTCTCCGGCTCAGCCGCGCTTTGTTTTGACTTCTTTTGTTTTTTGAATTAATAAATCTTCCTTATTTTTGAAGTCCGTGTCCTCCCCTCCTCCCCAAACCTGACACTGCAGAGAAGTGTGTTAGACTACAACTCTGCATCCTGGTCTGAGCCCTGGGTTGTCATGTTTTAGGGTGGCAAATAAATTCATCCATATTTCTAGAAATGAGAGCTGCTCCTTCCAAAGTGGGATGGATGCCGTCTCTCCTCATCAGACAAGGTTTTCTCCAGAAAGATTGCCAATTATGTATGTAGCCCACACCATCTAGACAACCAGCGATTGTAGGACGACATGCGGCTAAACATATCATCACTGGTCAGATTTGGCAGGGGTCCAGAGAAAACTACGGAGTCCGACATTGTTTTGGCAAAATTACACACCGATGCAACATTAATTTTAGTGACCTCCGATTTGCGTAACCGGGTGTCATTAACGCCTACGTGAATAACTATTTTACCATATTTACGTTTATCCTTAGCCAGCAGTTTTAAATAGGATTCTATGTCGCCCGCTCTGGCCCCTGGAATGCATTTGACTATAGAGCTGCCAATTACCAGGGTTTTGTCCTCAGCGGGTGTGTCGCTGAGTGGGGAAAATCTGTTTGAAGCGTGGACAGGTCGATGGTGAACAACGGGCTTGACTTTAGAGCTATGCCTCTTCCTGACAGTCACCCAGCCACGTTGTAATCCTGGCTGCTCAGGTTCTGCTAGGGGGAGGCTAATTGAGCTAGCTATGCTAGGTGGCTCCACACTGGCAAAAGGGACCTGGCTCGCTATCGGTTGATTTTCAACAGTGCAGAGCCGAGCTTCCAATTCAGATAACCTCGCCTCCAAAACTACAAAAAGACTACATTTGTTACATGTACCATTATCGCTAAAGGAGGCAGAGGAGTAACTAAACATCTGACACATGGAGCAGGTGAAAGCAGGAGAAGGAGGAAGAGAACCGGTAGCCATGCTACGCTAGAGAACCAGACACACCGTTAAAAAGTGAGAATAAAGATCTGTAGGAGTGTGTTAGAACAGAACGGTAAGCTATAGAGTATAACTATGCAAAATTGTGTAAGTTATAGATCGAAATAAAGTGATTATCAGTACTCCAAGCGGAGCAAGAAATTCCACAGTGCACAAGCAAGGTAACAGGAAGTGATGCAACACGTCTTACCGCAAAGCGTCACAGCGTCAGATCTGCAAGGGACCAAAAAGTTCCTCTCCCAAAGGTCCAGCAGTTCAGTGTTACACTGTGATTCGTCGTTTTGATGGCCAAGGGGAGCGCACGACTCACAGCGGACTGGGACACACCCGATCTGCCTCCAATCTCCCTCTCAAAGGTTCCCGTGGCCAAAAATCCAAGGGTGGTGAGGACTTGGACATGTGGTGGAATTGGGTTTGATTGGCGTGTTTCTCCCGGGAGTTGTAGCTCTAGCAAGCTTGGCAATCTATATCACGATGTCAGCCATTTGTTGGTCTCCGCGAGGATATCCACGCACCGGTCTCGGAACACACGCTCTCTTCCAAGAGCCTGATGCGCTATGGCATCCAAAAGTAGCAAGTCAGCCACTGGTTACACTTCCAATTGACCTTGTTATATACAGAGTCAAATCAAACTTCAATTAGTGCATAATTTAAGTAAAACAGAATAATGACAGCATAATTATGGGGTATAATGTATGTATTTATTTATGATATCTTCAAAGTAATTAAATATACAATTCATTAATCAAGCAAACTTGATTCGAATAACAACTATTTTACATGACTGCTTCGACAGGTCTGGATCACTCGTAAATTCTGTTTGTACCTGAAAGAAAACTCTGAATACGAAAAAATTGGTGGATGAGCAATTTCTCTTAAATCACTCATACGCAAGATTTAAGAACAAATCTGTTCGTACAAGTGGTTCTTGCATGAGTCCCATTGTTTAGGTTATCTAATATATATCATATAAGAGATTATATAGAATACTTTTTTTATCATCAAGGTTATTAGAAAAGTTACTTTAGTTAAAATTGAGTCCTCACCCTGTCTCTAAGACTGAGCCCAGCTACCCTCCGAAGGAAAACCAGAACATTTACCTGTACCCTTTCAACCTCATTCATTCTGTCAGTACCCAGATTTTGTGACTACAGATGAGGGCTGAAATGAAGAAGGACCAGTAAATTGAAAATTTCACCTTCCAGCTCAACTCCCGCTTCACTACTATGATCCAGCACAGCGCCCCTCATCCCTGCTCACAAGGGGCCTATCCATTAGTCCATCTTTTATTCAAACTTGCGATCAATCGTGAACAAATCCCAAGATACTCAAACTCCTTGGCTTGAAGAAGTCAACAGAACCACATCATCCACAAAAAGCAGAGATGCAACCCTGAGGTCCCCAAACCGGATGCCCTCCTCTTCCTCGAAATCCTGTCCATGAATATCATAAACAGAATTGGTGTAAAGGGGCAGCCCTGGCTGAGTCCTACACGCAACATAAACAAGATGACCTTGTGCCAAGAATGCACAGCTCTTGCTTTGGTTATACAGCGACCAAATAGCCCACAAAGGCGACTCCAGTACCCCACACTACTGCAGCACCCTTCGAGGGACATGGTCGAAAGCTTACATTGTTACAGATTGTTTAGGTTATCAGCTTAAACGATAATATAGAATAGTTTTTAATCATCAATGTTCTCAGTTAAAAAAGGAAAGGACAATTTACAAAAGCAAAATATAATGTTGTTACAGGCTATTCACACTCCGCTTGCTGTCCTCATAGTTATCCACATGAATCACAGTTAGTATGACTGGATGAAAATAATATAGCCTTGCTAAGACAGCTGTGGCCTCAAAGAATTATGGGATGAAGTTATCATCTTTCTAAAATAAAGAATGGCCCAGTGTTTCGTATGCTGCAAGTGATAAAGGGAGACACTGAAGCTCCTTTTCTTAGCATTTAGAGAAATCAAACTGAACTTATCGTAGCTGCTGCTTAGACTTCTCCATGTCATTTAATTCAGTATGAAACCTTCCTAAGCAAAGAAGACTATTTGACCAGACTCAGAAAATAAAAAGAGAGAACTGGATCAATTTTGTGAAGTGAGCCTGAAATGTGGCAAAAAACCTGCACGTAGAATCAGATATATGCTCAGTAGATTTAAAAGACACGTTAACCATCTAATATCACAATAAATTTTTTTTGTGACTGTATGTGCATATATGGGCTACTACACAGATTGAGTGTCGCCTGTGGTGTATTCGGTACGTAATAAGAGCATAATGTACTGTGTAGCGCCTATGCTGTTTTGGGGGCACAAGTAATGCACGGTTGTCCCCAGGAGATGGCACTGTAAAGGTTATGGGGTGTTCAAATGTAACAGGAAGCGGCTCAGGTACAGCACGAGAGAACGTTTGTCACCTGCTTGCAAATAAAGTAACCATCGTGGTCGCTAGCTAAGCTTCTTCGTCATTTTTCACCAGAGTGAATTCCCACATTCTTCTGTGACACAACATCGCCCTCCTCGGCTGGCGTGCTCATGCAGCATCCCTGTATCTCAGTGATTGAATCCCCTCGTAAGTTGCACAATAAAAAAAAATTCAGGCAACTTAATATTTTATTTCGTTGGTATGCTTTCGGAATTTTAGATCTTAGTTTGTGTTGGTGAAATGATCATTTTTTTAGACTCATTAGTGTAAACATCCTGCTCCCTGCCTTATACCTGCCTGCTCGCCCCGCTGCCATCTTGGACCAACCACACCGCAGCCTGCATCACTTCATTGTCCCTACAACTCTGAACCCCTCCTGGATGCATAATAAGTGCTCGCTGAGCGACAGATTCTCTTTCACGGAATATAACTGGATATTCCCTCTCCCTCTTCTCAGAGTTTATCTCTGGACTGGATTTGGATTTTGGACTCGCCCCGCAATTCATCGATACAAATAAATTGTTTCTTCTTTTTCTGTTGAGTCTGATCTTGGGTCCACCCTTGTGTGTGTGTGTATAGGCTATTTCATAGCCATGACAATTTTGGAAAGTGCTGTGAACTTGTGAAGTTAGATAGAATTTAGTCGTGAGCAAGAAGTACGGAAGAAGAAAAAGAGTTCAGATACCATTTCTATTACTGTTAAGCATAGAGCGGATCAACTACAGTGGCCAGCAAAAGTATTCATCCCCCTTGGCATTTTTCATGTTTTGTTGCCTTTGAGAGTTTGCACCATTTCATTTACAGAAAATTCCTACAAATTTGAAGATATTATTTTTTCATTGTGAAGCAAACGACAAAATAATAGAAAACCAACATTTAAATTACAGGTTGGAATGTAACAAAATTGGTAAAAAGCCAAGGGGGGTGAATACTTTTGCAAGCCACTGTATGTCTTGGTGTTTGTTGGGGGAACAGTATATTCAAAGTACCAACACATTCTGGAGCATCGAAGCAAAGAAAAAAAACAAAAACAAAAAAAAACCCCTAGTTTCAAAGAGTGGGACTCCTCCAACACGATAATGACCCTAAAAAAACAAAAAACAAACCTCAAGCGACATAAGATGGTGTGTCATGGCTCTTGCAGTCCCCCTGACCTCAACATCATGAGATTGTTACTAAGCACTGGATGAGCACATTTGTTTTGGCTTTGGGTCCTTCAGATTGTAGGAAAATGGAGGTACAACAGTCTCTGGACATCTTTTCCTTTATGTCTTTTGCAATTCGGGTCATCTTTTATCTGCTGAGTTGCTCAAAGCAACAGGAATATGCAATATTCTCCTTGCCACTATATACTACATGTTATACACTCATTTAAGTAGATTTGATACATTTACGTTCTCAGATAATCCTGGCTGCTGCTATACAAATATTTCTCATAAACTATCATTATCTAGTAAAATGAGTAATAGTTTAAAGCTGCATCTGCTAAATATCAATTGTCAGGATGGGTGAGGAGGGAGGACACGGATGCGGACTTTTCAAAACAAAAAAAAATAAGGCTTGGTTTATTAACAAAGAAACAAAGTGCAAACAAAAGGCGCGGCAAAGCCAGATTCAAAAAACAAAACATGGCAAAATAAACAAAGGACTCAACATGGCATAAATAAATACTTAACTTTGGCAATATCGACGTGGAACATGGATCAAGAATCTTGGCATAGAAGGCAAACAACATACAACAAAGATCCGACAAACTGACAGGGGAGGCAGGAAACTAAATAGGGAGTGAGAGTGATTGAGAGTGAGTGCAGCTGAGGAAAAAACACAGGTGAAGTGAGTGAACTAATAAACAGAGTGCAGGGAAACTAAGACATGACTAAACTAAACATGGACTGACACACAAACATAACCTAAAAAATTAAACTAAAAACGTGAGTCCATGGGTGTGACATCAGTGAACGTCTGAGTTTTTTTTTTTTTAGCTTCCCCGTGGGCTGTTAAAGTGATCTAATTAAAACTTTAAATTGTGGCCATAGTATTCAAAAAGCTGTATTTTCCATGATATAAACTTTTCTTTTTTATATCTCTACATTATCCTTCAAGACTCACAGTCATTTGCCATGTTGCCATGCATTTTGCTTTACATCTGTATATACTACTTTTATGCAGAAAATGTATTTAATTCACTGCTATTGTTCATACAAGTCTGGAGCGTTGTTGGTCAGACTGTACCATAGCAAGAATCCCTCAAAATACTGCATACAGTGTTATTACTCTAATCATTGTTGCTTCCACAGAACTGTAACATGCTTTGTTTCCTGGAGGTCAGCAGACTCACATATTTGTTTTACAGAGTGCCACCAGTCTTATCTGAAACTCCCTTCATTGTGCACACAGCTCTGTGCTCTGTAGTGCTCTAAGAATAAATGTGATGTGACTTGACCTTAGCTTCAGCTTTTCCTGGGGTCAGTTGAGGACTTTATTTGGCCTGAGTCACTGGCAAAGTACCAATGATGATATGTGGAAAAGTGTGTTCATGCATATTCATAACACCATCTTTTTCTGCCCGGGAACACTGCAGATACCGATAAAACATAGCCATTGTGTTTATTCACAAGCATTACAAATGCACATGTGCAGTTCGTGTTAATGTGTTATTATGTACCACAGACACACAAATGCACAGCTGTTCTTGACAACATTAGTTAAGTGAAGCCAGTGGTGTCAACAGATGACAGTCATTTCTTGTGTTTTCTGTTCCAGTTTTGATTAAGTGGTGTAAAGGCAAGGCAAGGCATCTTTATTTATATAGCGCATTTCATACCACAGGCAACTCAATGTGCTTTACATAAAGACAAGGCATTTAAAAGAACAGCATAAAGCAGCAATTTGAAGAGAAAAAAAAATTAAAATAAAAATTAAAAACACAGTTAAAAGCAATCAAAGAAGAGGGGAAAAAGAAAGATATAAACTCAACCATAAGCACACCGAAAGAGAAATGTTTTTAACCTGGATTTAAAAGTGCTTACAGTTGTGGCTGATTTCAGTTCTGCTGGTAGTTTGTTCCAGTTGTGTGCAGCATAACAGCTAAAAGCTGCTTCACCGTGTCTAGTTTGAACTCTGGGCTCCACTATCTGACCTGAGTCAGCAGATCTCAGAGCTCTGCTGGGTTTATACTCTACCAGCATGTCATTCATGTATTCTGGACCTAAACCATTCGGTGATTTGTAGACGAGCAGCAGAACTTTAAAATCTATTCTGTATCTGACCGGGAGCCAATGTAAAGACTTGAGAACTGGGGTGATGTGATCTCTTTGTTCTGGTTAAAACTCGGGCTGCAGCGTTCTGAATGAGCTGCAGCTGTTTGAGACTCTTTTGGGGGAGTCCAGTAAGATCCCTTTTATTTCAAAACGATAAATGTCTGTTCAAATAAACATTAATCAAACCTCCCAATGCCATTTTGTTCAGAACTCAAGGCCCTTTATAACAAATTGTTGTGTTTTACTTAATCAAATTTCTTGGTGACCACTGCGCCTCCACCAGAGTTTACCTGTGTTGGTTACTGGTTTCCTTAACTTCCAGAATGTATTTTTCTGGACCAGCGGAATGGATAGTTTTATTTTAAAACTTAGATGTGTGCAAAGAGACTGAGCTCTGGATCCAGCCGAAAAGCCTGCAACCGTCTGAACTTTCTTTTCTTTCTCACAGACTTAATGCTGTCAGAAATTGTAAAACTAAAAGCAAACCCTCAGTTCTTCATTGGGAATGTCTGACAAACCTGTTAGCAACCTATTGCTAAGAAAGATTTTAAGTGTCTCCCACCAGGATTTGGGTTTGTGCTCCTGGTCTTTGAGGTCTGGATGCTTTCTTTTTATAACTGGGATCTGTAGTATCCTCTGGGTCTGAACAATGGAAGAATCACTCCAAAGTTTTTTAATATACTTTCTGGATATTGTTTCCTGTCTTCACCACTCTGAGCTGTGTGTTTTAAATTGTTGTTTTAATGGAGTGTCTAACACTGCCAATATTTCAGCAGACTTAATATATACAAAGAAATGAGGTGGTTTGAAAATAAAGATGTCAAATATGTTTGGTGAGAAAGAAGTAACAAAGAAGCATATATTTATACGTATATGTGTACAGAATTAATATTTTAGCCTCTGAAAATATGTTTTGGTATCTGGCATCAAGGCATCAGTAGCAGATTCTTAGTTCTATAAATTGTGAGGTGGTATATATCAGACTTCTCTGTCTGGCACTTCCCACAGATGCTCAACAGGATTGAGATCTGTAGAAATGTGAGAGCAAGTCATTATGTCCAACTAGCTGTCATGTTCCTCGGACCATTCTTGAACCATTTTTGCTGTGTGGCAGGGTGCATTATGATGCTGTATGAGGCCACTGCTGTCAGAGAACACTGTTTCTATGAAGGGTTGTACTTGCTAAACAACTCTTAGGTAAGTGGTACATGTCAAGGTAATGTTCGCATGAATGGCAGGACCTAAGTTTTCCAGCAGAACATTGGTTTTGGTAATATTACTATGGTAAAATCTACATAAAGTTACAACATGTCTTTACTAGTGTAACATAACTACGGCACTACAGCGCTACAGGAAGTGCTAAGGACAATATGTAGAACTGTGAATGACTATCATTTTTAACTCATGTCACTTTATGTGTACTCAACGTCACCTTACTTCACTTCATTTTATTTTTTATTGACCTCATACTACTTTTTTTATTAATGGTTGCTTTTATTGATACAAATGGTTCTGAGTCCACAAATTTCCTTCTGGATCAATAAAGTATTTATCTAACTATCTAACTAGAATACTAGCAAACTTTAAACTGTAAGTTTTTACTAACCTGACTTCTAATGAGCAGTGCAATCAACTGACTTTCCACAAGTTTCATTTGGGTAAGAATTTTTCTCCATGCAGCTGACTTCTGTTCATGCTGTGTAGAACCAAATTACCATGTATTAATTTTTCAA
Source organism: Odontesthes bonariensis (assembly GCF_027942865.1). Taxonomy (NCBI): domain Eukaryota; kingdom Metazoa; phylum Chordata; class Actinopteri; order Atheriniformes; family Atherinopsidae; genus Odontesthes; species Odontesthes bonariensis. Next base: position 11,164,959 of record NC_134506.1, on the reverse strand, counting down.
GTATAAGATACATTAAAGTCAAAATATTGAAATGTTACTAACTTCCCAAAGAAGAGATTCTACCATTTTTTTTTTTTTTTTTGACAAACTATGCAAATTGTCATTACATTTTGGTCATAATGTGAATGGGGAAAAAAAAAAAACAGACAGCCAGACATAATGTTAGTTCTATGTCATCCTTGACAGATACAGGTTTTATAAATACCAAAATACTCATGTTGATGACCTTAGATTACATTGTTCATGCTCAAATTGTCACAGCTGCATCATTTTTTATTTTAACAAAAATAACATATAATAACTGGTCAAACTCCAGATCATTTCAGACAATTAAGTTTGGCCAGTAAAACATATCAATCAGGCAAGGTGCTGAAAAAGCTTAAATTCAAGGCCTGTGACACCTTTTTATTGGAGCCAGTAAAAACTTTTTTTGGCAAATTGAGCTGAGTTAGTGCATCTGGTGAGTTGGACAGCACAGGCGGATACTCACTGCCTATATACACCAGTGAGCCTTGGCTGCCCATGACCCTGTTGCTGGTTTACAAGTTATCCTCTCTTGGATCACTTTTGGTAGGTCCTGACCACTGCAGTAACATCCCACAAGGGCTGCTATGGTGGAGATGCTATGTCCCAGCTGTGCCACCATCTCAATTTGGCCCTTGTCAAAGTCACTCAAATCAAATCATTATGCTTGCCCATTTTTTCTGCTTCCAACACGTCATTTTCAAGGACAGAATACTTCCTGCCTGATATATCCTACCAACTTCCAGGTGCTCATGTAACAAGCTAAAGGCATTTCTCTACACCTGTCAGTGGTCATAATGTTATGGCTCATTTCTACATAGTGCTATTTTAGATGTTAGTAAATGCCGGTTAATTTTCTTCCTCCATGCAGTTTTTGTTTTAATTGTATTCACATATTCCTCTGTAAATCAAATCTATCGATGGTTGCTGCATGAATCTTGATCACATAACAACTACATCTGGTGAAAAAAAATCTATTCATTATCCCTGTAAATGAAGTAGACATTTTCCTAAAATGCCATCTCTGCCCTCATTCTAATATTTTATACTCAACTTTTCCGGTGTGAATCTTCCCTGACAGGGTGAACAGGAGGAATATCCCTAATAGTATTTAAAGCTTAGGTACCTGTGTCATTTAGAAAGCACACAGCTCTGACTTAGCCTGCCCTCAGAGAGCCCCTGGTACAGGTGGATCATCTCTGTTCTCTCCTTTCTCCACCGAGGCCCCGGCTGTCTGCTCTATGACTCGCTTTCACTGACAAGCTGAACAGAGTAATCCCTGCAGTGAAAGCCGCGCACTGAAGGTTCACGCTTTCTCCTCTCTCTTAAAACCTGCAATACCCCCCCGTTGAGTTCATTTTTTGGCTGTGAAAGGGGTTCAGGTGCATTCTGTTTCCATCAATGACTGTAACCAATTGAAGCAAAAAGCGAAGAAAAACAAAGCAACTGAATTGAAGAATGTAAGCAAAACGGATATGTGCTGTACATATTGATGCGTAAAGTTGGCAAAAGTGAGAGACAGATTGGCCCTTTCTTTGGCAATATAGATAATACTCTAAAAAGGCCCATCTGTCTTATTGAATTCCAGCCGCCCCAACAAACACACGCACACACCCACACACCATATTAAATGCTGTCACGTTATACACATATGCTAAAGGGCTACTTCCCAGCTGGGTCTTCCCATTCACAAAAATCCCTCACACTGTGCTTAGTATGATAAATCTCAAAGGTCTATCATTTGCATAATAATCAATTAACATGAGGTGAACCAAAGTGGGTTTCTTAGGAGGTATAGTGACTCAGCTATGAGGTACAATATTGTCTAAATAAAGTGTCAGGCACCAAATGTCTCCACCTCAATGGCAGCAAACTGTAGGAGTAAGCGAGAATAATACTAGGAGAGGTCCCTTGGCAACAATTGTTATGCAATTGCATCACACTTTCTTTTTGTCTTTGGATTAATCCCAGAGAACTAAAATATGCCCTTGAATTTGCAGGGTAAAAGTGAGAAAGTTTATTTTAAAGTTGGAGTTTTAAAATGGAGTGGTGAGTCAGCTCAGTTAGACAGAATGTATTAGCTATGTTTGTCAACAGCGCAAAATCGTAGTATTTTTCCTATAAAGGCTCTAAAATTGTGAGTCCGCAGCTTTACATCTTTTCTTCATGTTATTTTTTAGCTGGATTATAAGCAATAACCTCAAAAATTCTCCTGTGGTTCAGCAGATCTCCTGGCAGGGAATCAGGGCTCTGAATGTGCCAATCCACAAAGACTCTATTACAGTCATTCTGTAGTAGATTGACTACAATGTTTACATTCATTATTCTCCTACCATACCCATTGTCTACTGTCTTTCAGTTGGCAAAAGCCACCCTAACAGAGTCTTTTATTACACTTGCAGTACGCTTAATTTTCAGTAATTAATTATTCTTAAACCTTGCTTAACATACTGCTGGGAGTCATCTCTTTTTGAAGCTTGCTTTGCACTTCCATCCATTCTCTAAACCCACCTAATCTAATGCAGGGTCGTGGGAGGGGTGGAGCCTATCCCAGCAAGAGGGGCAGGGTGCGACAAGTTGCCATTCCATCACAGGGCCAAAACAGAAACATAGGAGACAGACAGCCAAGGATGCTAAAACTACCTTCTAAGGTCAATTTAGAATGACCAATTAACCTAACATGCATGCACCCACACATGCACAGGGAGAACATGCGAACGCCACACAGAAGGCTCCCAGCCAAGTTTCAAACAAGAAACCTTCTTGCAGAGAGGAAAAATTGCTAACCACCACACCACCGTGCAGGCCCACATTGTCAGCCCATCAAACAAATTAAAATAAATTTTATACAGGTGGCTGTTATATTAGTCTAAAATCTTTATCCAGATTCATTAGGAGGGATCCATGTGCTGTGATGCAGCTGCTCTACACCTGAGTAACAGAGCCTGCAGCCTTTCAGTATCAGACAGGTGCCTTTCAAACATCACACTTGGCTGCACTGGTGGTTGACTTCACCAGTTCTTTGCCTCTGTCTGCTGCATTGAATCTAAGTTAAAAGGGCACAAGGACCTTTAGGAGTCACTCTTAGAGGTTTACAGTATATTTCATTCTCTGTTTCACAATTTAAAATACAGATTCATTATCTCAAAGCTTTATCTTTAAGCTACATTTTAATACTAATATTGTAGTTACCTTCTCTCTTATGGGATTTTATGGGGTAAGTTTCTGCCGTGCACTCAAAGTAATTCATTTATTAATGTCTCTTAAACTTACAATTGAATGTTGAATTGCAATAATTATATGAACCAAATAAAGCGATTGGGTGGGAGCAACTTCTCCCGAGATGAGTATATCTGTTTCTTTCGCCTTGTTCCATTATATATAATTTTTGCTGCCTGTGTCAAAGTCCCAAAACACTAAATGATGTATTCTCTGGCACTGGAGAAATGGACAGTCCAAAGTCAGCCAAGCAGGCAGCCACATCTGCTTTAATCTAGCCTGCCAATCCAGCGTGCCGCAATTATTCATAATGTTTTTGCTTATTTCCATAATGAAGGGGTTAATTATGCTCATGAGACGCCCCAACGATCTTGTCTTGAGTGTCGGGGACACAGCTGCAGGTCTGCGAGCTAAATCATGCGCTAAATGTGTCACCTAGAATTAGACCCATTTGGCCTGGGCTGACAGTGGCTGTTTACAGTGATAGGGGCCCAGGCAGCTGCCTGGCTGCGGTCAAGTCAAGCGAGAGTGGGTGGGTGGATATCAGTCATTACCCATTGGCCTGGACAAGATACAGCAAGTCAGGTAGAGTTTCCACTGTATCTTGAAGATTAGTTGGACAATAAAATTGAATGCTCCCATGAACAACAGAAGTGTATTTCATTTTAAGTATGGAACAGCATCCAAAGTATATTATTTTCACTGCTTTTCTTTTGTTTTCTTTTAATGTGCTGTTTGTTCATATCAAAGGCACACAAAGACTCACATGGACAAAGCCATTAATAAAACTATTTATTCATTTGGTTTAACGTAAGTATTTATTTGTGGAATTAGAACAGATTTTTGATTGTGTTTTTTTTCCCTCACATGAAGCTCATTTACAAAATCTCAAATGTTTGAGATTTTGTAAAGTATGTTAGGTAGTGCTGTTCATTTTCAGGGTGATTGAAGACAGTATTTTATTGTACATCAATATAATGGTAATGTCACGAAGGGTGGGTGCGAGGTGTAGAAGGACACGGATGCGGACTTCAGAAGTAAAAGCAAACTGATTTATTTTCAAAAACAAGGTTAACATAAATCGCGGCTGAGCCGGAAGACAAAACTAGACTGTGGTGAAGAAAACGTGGCTAAGAAAAAACAAAAAAAAGAACATGACTGGGTAATACATGAAAGAACCTAACTTAGCTTGGCTTGGCGTCGTGAAGAAGCAAGGATCTGACCAAGTGCATGGGGAAACCTGGAAACTAAATCCTGAGGAGGGTGTTTGGTGAGTGAGTGCAGCGGAGGAGAAAACTACAGGTGAAGTGAATGAAGTTGGATGAGCAAACAGAAACTGTGGGGAAGACAATGGCAAAACTAAATACAAGACCTGGGCTAGAAAACTAAAACTAAACATGAGCTAGAAAACTAAGACATGAAATAAACTAAAACATGATAAAACCCAAGACTGAGAACTCAAAACATGGGGAAAACCCCATGGACATGACAGGTAATTTATAGTTAAAGCTGCAGTCTGCAGGATTTGTTGTTGTCATACGTAAAGTCCTAATTTTTGGCATTTTAAGAGTTTACATGATCTATCAGAACGCTTGAAGTTGAAAACGGTGACCTCCGTAGTCGCAAAATGCAAGAAATGCTTATTTTTTAACCGAAAAATAAAAAGTTATTCAACTTCCTGTCCCGCCCCATCAAAACACATGAGAACTCGTGCACGTCTACGTGCACGCCAGATTCGCGTACACGACACCTCATTCATCAACTCACCTGTCATTTGCGATCATGGAAGATACAGTAAGTAGACTAGCCCATAATGAAGTTCAATAGTCCAGATAAATAAGCGTGGGGACGAGCCTACCTTGTATCGCGCGTGCACAATCGGTGATTGACAGGCAGCAGAGCCCAGCTCGTAACCTGATTGGTTACCTTTTACCGGTCCGGTCTGCAATTTTGTAAACAAACCTGCTGGCTTTGGAGGGACCTAGTGGGACATATAGGGGACCTAGAGAACTCATTTTTTTTTGTATTGGGGTATTTAATGTACTACTTTCAGAATCCCCGGACAGTTCCAGGCATTATGCTTGAAAAAGAGTTGCAGACTGCAGCTTTAAATTAACTTTATCTTGTATATGATTTTACAGTTAAGCCTACCAGTTGAAAAACAAACAGTTGATAATAGTAATCTACAGCATAAAATAGAAATTTAAAATAAATATGTCACCCATTCTGAACCACTGACACCACTGTGATTGGAGTGAGTGGTAAAATTAATCTGAATCCCCGTTGTCAGCCAGATTATTTGAATTAGTGGACTTGTGTCAAGGAAGTTTTAGTTTGAGAAACCATAAGAAATGAATAAACAAACTTGGTGTTTGAAGTATAAAGGTCAGTAATGTCATTGGTTAAATTGAAATGAAAATTCATATATTATATTACTCATTAGTACAGGTGTTGTGATGACCTTTAAAGGTGTCACTGCAAAAGCTATTCTTTTTACTCTCTTTTTTTAAAATTGATTTTTCAAAAGTTACAGACAATTGCCCCTACGACCTGGATAGAAGGATGACAGAAGGAGCCTTTTTTATTACCATTTGTAAATACGTGGTAGGCTACGGTGTTTGAAGATGCTGTGAAATTACATAAAGTCTACAGTTGTGATATTGACTTTTACTTTAATCCAAATCATATAATGTTTGACTAAGACAGGCCAGTTTCACTCCAAGATATGTAATAGATACATTTGTCACAACCATTTCTTTATTTGTAAACCTAAATCATTTTTTAATTTTCAAACCTAACTGTTTATTTTCTAAAACGTAACCATAACACAATCAAAACCAAACACACTACAGGGTGGAAGATAAAAGTGGTGTCTTTCAAAGTGTCTTTCTTAGCAATGACCAACAGAAACAGCTATTTATTTGTTAATCCCAGGGGTGGTGGTGATCTTCATCAGTTTGGCTCCGCACTAAATCAATCCACTAAGCTTCACAAAATCAATACTTTATTATTTCAGCAGGCTCCTGCCCACGCAGTGCCTAACTACCAGTGAACTCATTAACTTGGTCCTTCGGCCCACTGAACATAACTATGGGTCTCTGAGTGGGTTCATAGCCCACTAACACCGGCGTCGTTGCCTTTTAACTTCACTCTTTGCAAAGCGTATCTGGTCTTCATGGAATTATTACATCGCAAATTGTGAGAAAAATATTGACATCCAAGAAAGATGTGTTTCCATTGCAAAGGCACAAAAGCTAGCCAGCTAGTTTACAGCACACAGGTAAATGCCCACATGCCAGTATTTATGACCAGGGCTCAAATGTCTTACACAATGACGATTACAGTCATGTATTACAGTCAGCAAAAAGAAACAAACAAAAAAAAAGACACACAACATAAAAAGAGGAGACTGAGGCAACATACACATTAGTATTTTTATGTTTTTTTTTTCAGTATCTTCAATCAAGAGTATAGTTTTTCCATTTTAGAGCAAGAATCCTTGTTTTCACACTTAAATATTGTTCTGCTTTTCTCTCAAAACTCTGCCCTCAAACTCAAAAAGTGCATACATATGTGTTCTGCTTTTCTCTCAAAACTCTGCTCTTCTCAAATTTAGAGTTACACGTGAAAATTCCGCCTGCTCAAGCTTGTGCTCTGTGCTATTCCGAAACTTTTTTTTCTTGGATTTTTTTCTGCATGCTCTTGGGTTGTGAGCGGTGCCTTTCAAAATTCCTCCAGCCAACAGAATGCCAGATCTGATCAAGTAAATCGTCTTTGCCTCCTTCTGGATGCGCTCCTTTACTTTGCAGAGTGCACTCCGGATGAGAGATGGCTCAGCAGATCAGTATAACCCAGCATGGATAACCCAAACCAGCTATCTCAGGTAAGAGTTATATTTTCAAGATGCTTTTCTTCTGGTATATGCATATCAGTTCTTGAGAACGAGGGAAATGATGTGACTAGCTAACTCACAGTAAAAGAAGTCATTAGAGAACATCTGATGACATGATATGTAAAAAAAAAAAAGGAAAAACATTTCTTGACAGACATATATACACACATATAAACATACAGATGTATAATACGTTAAGTATAAAGCTATGGAAACCATAAATAGAGATATAAATATTTCATTATATGGTATTCTGAAATTAGCCTTCTGAAAATTACCATACACATGGAACTGCTCATCATTTTTATAGGCTAGTTAAATGTGTAGTAGAATTATCATAGAGTACTCACAGTGTTGAGTAATTGTGATGTAAGACCTTTATGTCAGCCTATTTACACTCTATTAACCAAATGCAACGGTTTTTTATACATGAAATTAACCAATATATCCAATATGTCAATCCTGCTATTCCTACAGAATCTTCTTCGATGTCACATCTTGGATAGATTGCTGAACAAAATGCCTCAACTAAATCTATCTTTTCAGCTACTGCCTCAACAAGGATGACTTTATGAGTGCACATGAATTGGAGATAGTCAAGATCTCCATCAGGATGGCTGACTATGCATGGCATTTTGCAGGATACAGTGTGATGCTTCACTGCCATGGCCTGCTCCCTTCCAGGTAGCGGTATACTGAAGCAGTGGAGCACTGAGCGTCAACCTACTAAAACTGGGAGCATGAAAAAAATGTATTGGTTTCTTTCAGTCCTGTTTGTACCTGCATTTGAAAATAAAACATTTAAACATGCTATTTTTGGTGTGAAACAGCAATATTATTTCTAAGGCTTTGTATGCTTCTCATTTACATGTGGGAGGAACCCCAGTACCACATTTTACTTTTATTCATCAGCTTAGTAGAAAAGCAGTGAGAATCAAATACACGGAAATAGGCTGTTGTGATTCAACTTCAACCAAGCTTTGGGCTATGTCTTTTCCTGTTTTCATTTGATTTTAATCAGCCTGGGATTTTCCTCTGCTTGAGAGTTGGCAGCGAACAACAGAGTTAAATGCTTTGCTCCTCATTGGTTTTCACATATTTATTCAGATCAAAACTAGACTATACCTGGAAGCGCCAACTGATTAATATGTCATCAACTGGTATCTTGTATGCACATAAATCTCTTGATAATTTGTATACAGCAACTTTGTAAGAGTGCAACAAACAAAACAAAATACAGGGACTTCACTCTGGTGAATTTAGCTCCTAAACTGCAGTAGATGTTTTTTTTTTTTTTAAACTTGTCTTTGGCAGTTTCTGTCCTTTGCAAAAATAAGAGACCACCCCCCCATTATTCAAGATGTTGGAAAATAGCAGAATTATGTTTGTGACTAATTAAAGGAAACTGATTGAAGTGAAGTTATTTCTCTAAGGATCCAGCTTAAGCGTTTGTCTAATGACAAACACTGGAGAAATCCTCTGACGCTGCGCAGGATCACAGAGGGAGCAACTAATTCTCTACTTTTACGAAATCAAAGCCCTTAATAGCTGCATGCTATTGTAATAAAAGCATTAAGATTTTATTACGTGTACTGATTGTTAAAAATGCTTTGTAGGAAACATAAAACGAAAACAATAAACACAGATCAAAGCAGGCATCCATCTAAAGCACACAGATACGGTCTGAGATACTGCTGTTTTCTTTTGTTCCTTGTAATTTTAATGTGATGTCAACACATTTTAAATATTGCTCCCGTTATCAAGGGCGTGCTACGCATAGTCATTTAAAATCCTTCCAGAGGTCATCATTGGCAATATCTCCTGCTGTCCTGCCATCACAGTAACATATAATGGAAAAATTAAAATGCAGATTACTTATTATATCTATACGATTTTCCCATACTGCATAGATGTCTTCTTTCAGAGGGTCATACCATTGCTGAAAAAAACATCTCAGTAAGTTGACAGTATAGCTACTCAGTTGTTCTAACATAATGTGTGGTTATTGTTTTCACACATTTAACCCTCAGAGGAGAAAATGTTAAGAGAACTCCAAATCACAGCATGGAGAGTTGTTCCTGAGAATGGAATAATTGAACTGCACACTGATCAACCTTAACATTATGACCATATGCATATTAAATACTCCTCACACAGCTAAAATTGCACTCACCAGTCTGACCGGTTTGTGGAGTCAGTGGCCAGTCATTCACTTAAATGTCGGCGCTACTTTCATTTTTGCCGAGTGTCAGCGTAACTGCAGTGTGAATGCCATGTTTCCCAGCAGAACATTAGTTTTTAACAAGACGAGCAGGGTGGCTCACTTTATCCGTTTTATTGTTAGCTGATCGGAATGGACGGCATTTACATGTTGCTTTCTTGCCTTATTGACCACTCAAAAAGCTTTAAAGTACAAGCCACATTTACCCATATGCCACTTTTCTTTTACACTGACCGCACATCTTTACCGTAAATATACTTAAACTTAAGTGAATTAGTTTATAGAGCACTTTTCATGCTTCAGTGCATCCCAGTTGCTTTACAAATCAAAGACAAATATCAAAACACAAGCAGAGAAATGAAACAGAATCAAAAGAAGTGACATGAAAATACTTATATAAGCAACATAAAAAAGATGGTTATATTAAAAGCAATGAAAACAAGAGTCCAAAGGTCAGAATATGCTCATAACAAAAGATTTAAAAATATGTTTAACGTGTAGCAGCCAGAGAGATCAGTTAATTAAGCAAAAACTCTTTGAAATATGTGGGTTTTAAGCTTAGTCTGAAAGGTAGATACAATTTCTCTGTCTCAGTTAGTTCAGAATGCTGCCGCTCGTCTACTGACAGGAAAGAAAAAAAGATATCATATTCATGTGTATTGCCTTCCCTCCACTGGCTCCCTGTTTACCAAAGGATTGATTTTAAAGTTCTGTTGATTACTTTTGAATTACTAAATGGACAGGCTCCAACTTAGGTTGTCTTATTTTCTCGAATGCATATATTTGAGTGTGTGAATTCAATTCAATTCTGTTTATCTATAAAGCACTAAATCACAACAATGTCATCTCAAGGCACTTTAAATATCAAATCATAATCCAATCAAATTAATTCAATTCCAAATTGGGCCATTTCATACAAAGCTAATTAAAAAATTGCCAAACTAAGAAAACAAACAGTTTGAATCGAAACATCTCCTCGAGCCAATTCCCCATCCTGAGCATGCACAAGGCGACTGTGGAAAGAAAAAACTTCTGACAGAACCAGACTCAGGGAGGGCAGCCATCTGCCTCGACCAGCAGGGGGACAACAAGCTGCATAAAACCAAACCAAGAATACCTGCGGACAAAGAGCAACACAAGTTAATGACAACAATTATGTCATGTGTACATGAGGAGTAAAAGAGAGCAGAGTGAGGAGAGTCTAGGTGTCACGATCATGCTTGGCTGTTTTCGAGTGTTAGGCGGGCTGAGCAGGTTTTCCTGAGTGCTTTGGGTGGAGCCTGGATTGCTCCTGCCACTACACCCGTTCCTCATCAGCACTCATTAAGATGTCCTTATAGGAGCTGGAGGAGCAATCAGTCTTTGCCAGATCGTCTCACAATCTTTTGTGTAAATCGGCCTTCTCCAAATGATTGTATGAATTATTCTCTAAGTGACTCTTACGACTCCTCTGCCTGTCTCGCCCTCTCTCCCTTCGTCCCTGGTTTCCTTGTACCCGCCTCTCCTTTCATCCTGGATATCCAATAAATATATATATATATATATATATATATATATATATATAATATGTTAATATTGTTAATATATGTTAATATTATATTAATATATATAAATAATATGTATATATAGATATAAAATAGATATATTTTGAATTTCCCCCATTGGGGGATGAATAAAGTATTTTTCTATTCTATTCTTCTATTCTATCCCCGGTAGCCCTTACGATCAACCTGCCTGCTCGTCCCGCCACCAACTCCGATCCAAAATCAACACTGGAAGCGCCCTCCCCTCATTCACGGATTTCCTCCTTCTCATAAGTAAGGACTATTCACTCCTTTTGGATTTCTCTCCCACCATTACGGATGATCACTCTAACCCTCTCCCTGCAGTGGAGTACATATCCTTTGACGGCTTGTGCTCAAGCCGTGACACTTGGCCTATAGCAGCATAACTGGGATGTTTCAGGGTTACCCCTAACTATAAGTTTTATCAAAAAGAATGGTTTTAAGCCTTTTTGATATTAAAAGTAGAAAGAGCACTCTCACGGACTTATACTGGCAGCTGGTTAAACAAGAGAGCGGCCTGATAACTGAAGGCTCTGCCTCTGATTCTGCTTTTAGAAACTCAAAGAACCACACGTACACCTGTAGTTTGGGAGCAAAGTGCCCTGTTTGGAATGTATTGCACTATATAAACAACATTTGATGGTAGTATTCCAGTGAGACTTAACTGAAGAGCAGCAACTACTTTTCAGCTAAATTTTTTTTTAACAACTCGATCCAATTCAAAGCTGGAAAGAAGAAACTGAACTGCAAAGAGGGATCAGTTCCATCTCTCGGTGCCTGAACTTCAGAAGGTAATGAAGATGACGTCTAAGGAGTTACTGCTGTTACTTTTTGAAAGATTAACATTATGAATGCTTTCTGGTTGAATGGTTACGTTGTGCGGATAAGGTGAATTTGCAGTACAACGCCAGGCTTCTCTTCACTCTTATTGCTACACTGAACGCTGTGTACTGCTTTCAGTGTGTTAACATTACATTATCGGCATGTTTCTGATAAAGATGTAGGTCTCTTAAGTACAATTATTTAATGATGTTAATATATAGAATGTTTAAATGCAGTCATTAATGCTACATGAGTTACAGCTTGGACCATTACTGTTGATGAGAAAGGATATAGAGAGCTAGAGTGTGTATGCCTAGAGGAATAGCTTCATCATGCTTGCATACACTGCATTAAATGCACACCAGGGGCCTCATGTACAAAGACTTGCATGGATTTCCAACTGAAACATGGCGTACGCTCAAACCCAAATCCCCTCCAACGTACAAAAATATCCAGATGTATGAATCTGTGCGCACGCATCAATCCAAGCACATTTCGTTTGTACATCCCAATCAACGTGGAATTGAGTGCACATGGCGGGGCACCCGACTCCTCCCTGTCCACGCCCCTACTTAAGTATGCAAATCATATTTAAATGAGCCCTGCACCTGTGATTCCCCTCTCGGTAGGATCAGAAAATAAAGAAAAAAGAATGAATGAGACAGGGAAAAAGAAGAACTTCACTGAAAGCGAGATGTCGGTGCTACTTTCTGAAGTGGAGGCCCGACAAAATGTGTTCTTTGGCACGCTGTCCTCCGGCATAAGCAGCAAATGCAAGAGGAGTGGGTGGGAGAGCCTGAGGCTGTTAATGCTGTGGGGTCAGAGAAGCCTCACAAGCAGAGGTGAAGAAGAAGTGGTCCGACATTAAGGTGGATGTGAAGAGGAGACTGGCTGTCTACCGCCGAAGTGTGGCCAAAACAGGCGGATGGAGGAGTGACCGATTCTGTTTGAACGGAGAGTTGGCGCAACTATAGGTGACACTGCTCTCTCTGGGGTGGTGGGAGCACATGTGATTGACTCTGATTACCCCCAAGGTAAATACCTATGTTTTTGTGTAACTCACAACAACGTGTTCATACAGAAACGTGAAGAAGTGCGCTGGGAAAAAGGTGAGGCTGATTAAGACATTTCACACTTTACGCACGGGGTTATTAACATTTGCCCACAGAGACGATCAGGGTCTTGTTAGAAAGATCTTAAGCTGAAGTTTAACCAGCAAAAACAGCAAGAAACTAACTTTAACTACCGACTGTGATGCTGTGAAGACGGGATAGAAATTGGGGGCAAACATACTCAATGCACGTCACGGGGAATAATATTAGGACAATTACACAAATAAAGTTACTCACCAAGAAGCCACCCATCACAAATTGAGTTTTAATGTTGGCCTGTTCAACTGCATTGTATGGGAATTTGATATACGTGGCTGAGATGCGGATAATTCTGTCCCACACGGCTGGCATGGCTCGGCTCAGCTCAGGGTAGACTGGCACAATCCCAATGGCTTGGCCAGCTCCCTCTGGAATGCCCCGGTTGCTAGGAACCCCAGTGTGCACATCACCTGTGAGCACAGGCAGCGCATGGCTCCTGCGCGCAGTTCTGGGAGGATTTCCCTCAAAACGGCTAATGAGTCGCCATCATGTGCCAGAAAATCCTCTCTGTCTCCTGAACACACGCTCTCTTCGAATTGCACCATTTGCAAAGTCTTCTAATACTGCTAAAGCAGCCATTGTTTTTAATGGTATGCATTGCACCACTTTGCGCATGCTTTTATATCTACTCGTGTAATTGCAGACACATGGGTGTGTTAATTGTTTATCAGTATTAATTATTCATGCATCTCAAATGTGCACATCACTGTCTGAGGACTAATTGTTTTCACATTTATTTTTTATAACAGTTTCCCAACATCACCTTAGGTGTCACCAAAGAATCAACAGCTGTAGGCTATGTAACCCAGTCCAAAATGAAAGTATTTTGTATTGAATTAAGTTCATGAAAAGAGTAATAATTCAGACTGTGTTAAATATGTTGTCTTAAATATGTTAAAACTGTTATAAATAAGTTGTGTGCCTTTAAGTACTTAAAATACTACGCTATAAGAAGTTTAAACATGTTTTATAAAAACGTAATCATCATTATATTTTGTTTGAAGAGCCCATGTATATAAGAGGAAATGATGTAGAGCCAAACGAATTTCCCAGTCCATGATTGGTCAAGGACCAGGAACTGGGAGGAGAGTAGAACTGAAACAGGAAGTGATCGACAGCATGAGAGAGATTAACCGCGCTAAAAACACGAGGCGAAGTTATTAGAAAACGGGTGTTTTGCTGATATTTTAGACTTTCAACTCAACAGTCTATGTGCAGATATTCAATTCAATTCAATTCATTTTTATTTATATAGCGCCAAATACAACATATGTCATCTCAAGCCACATAGATAGTAAGTCCAATTCAAGCCAATTGGAATTCAATTAATTAATAATAATCATAATTCATAAAATAATCCAATTCGTTCATATAGAGCCAATTCAAAAACAATTTCCTAGCTAAGAAAACCAACAGATTGCACTGAAAACTTTTTGTTTTTCGGTCCAATCTCCCGACCTGAGCGTGCCTGAGGCGACTGTGGAGAGAAACGACTCCCTTTTAACAGGAAGAAATCTCTGGCAGAACCAGACTTAGGAAGGGTGGCCATCCGCCTCGACCAGCTGGGGTTTGAGAAGACAGAAAGGGGGGGGGGGGTGCGGCGGCGGGACTGTAACACCATTCAAAGGATATCTGTTGGAACAGGGAAACACGAGTTAATGACCACAATAATATCACATATACATAAAGAGAGTAAAATGAGGAAAGGTGTGACAGATGAGGCCCCCCAGCAGTCTAGGCCTATAGCAGCTTAACTATGGGATGTTTCAGGATTACCTGAGCCATCCCTATTCAAGGTAAACACAAGAAACGTGCTAACGAAAACATAAATAAATAAATAAATAAATAAAGGACCAGACTCAGTGAGTAATTCCCTATACTCCCTATATAGATCTGCTCCTCACACCACAACAACCATATCAGTATATGGATATCATAACAAGATATCAACTCTACATTGTTGTTTGAAGCTACTGTGATTATTTCAACCCGGAATTTACTGTACAGTAGTCTTGAAGTTATATGTAATGCTCGCTAATGCATTAGTATTTGCTGACAAAGTGGACATGGAGTACTGAAAGTTAAATCGGCTAACAGAAGAAGATTTAACTAATGTTTCCATCGTGGGAGCTTGCAGAGTTAAACTTTGTGCAGAGAGATGAGCTTACACTGAGAGTTATATGACTGTGCTGGAAAACTATCTTCACTGGACTTTCCTGCTGCCTGTTGATTCCTGTGGACCGAGAGACTGGTAGAGGAGCTGACAACATCCTGCACCATAATCTTCTTTCTGGCTGGGACTAAGGACAGGTGAAATTTCTAGGAGGTTCAAGGTTTCCTTTTGGAGTAAGGTATCACATGTCCACGCTTCACCATCATATCAGGCCTGCAACGTGGGGTTTTATTTTCTGAGACTATATATTTAGTTAATTATTTGCCGGCTTAGGTGGACATTAGCCGCTTTTGGGCTGTAGGAACCTTTGGCAGTTCTAATAACCTTTTAATCCGCGGGGCCGTTTTCTCCCGTGTTCGGACATACAGGAACTCGGGGCTATCGCCCTCAGTTCCTATAACCATTTCAGCTCCTTCTCCGAGGTCGGGTCTTTTCATGGTTCTATAGAACACATCTGACGTAGGTGTGTGGTGGTCGGTAGCTACGCCCTTTGTCATGCTATCACGGCTGAAATGTTTACTCATACGACACAGACAGAACCAGCGGGTGTTTAATAAGTTAAACTTACACGTTGTCTCATTTGTCTGCAGCGCTCTGCTCTCCTTTCTTTCTTCATGAAATGAAAAAGTATCTCCTGACTCTCTGTGAGCTGTTCCAGCCTCGATATTAGACGCCTGATGTGATCGTCCATGATTAATATCACCATCATGCAGACCATGAACACAGTGGCCTCCCCGCTCTCCATATTAGCTTCTTTGTGGTGTTTTTTCTTCTCTCCTTACTTTTACTGGCTTTTGTTTTGTTTTGTTTTGTTGTTGAATGTGGCGCTAAACGGCTAACGTAACACGTCACTGACGCAGACGGCTGCGCGCGGCGCATCAGTCCCGACCTGGTCCCGACTCATGTGCGAATGCAGACTGAAACAGTTCCGCTGGGGAAGGACAGTTATCAGAACGAAATTCGAGTAGGACAGTTCTGATAACTGCGTTCTTATAACTACTCTGTCCGAAAGCGGCTATTGAAGTGTGGGCCCACTTTAGTTTGCATAGGTTTTGTGAAATCAAGACTGAAACATTATTGAATTCTTGTGAATTTATTACTGTGTGTTTAATATATGTTCCTGAAGTCTGAACTTTATTCCTGCATGTGTTTCATTATTTCTGATAGAAGAGTATTTTGAATAAGGAATAGAGTTTGGGTCTTTCATTGCATGTATTTTCCTTTACAGTATATTCAGAGTTTATTATTCCTTCTCAGAGCCATACTACTAGGTGAACATAAAGAGCTAGTGTCCTGTTATGCTAAGGTGAGTGAAACTCAACATAGGTCTAAACACGAGAGTTTATAAGGAAGTTTATTAGAACTATTAGTTGTAAGTTAATGGGTTTTACTTACCTACTTTAGATGGGAATAGGTGGGCTACATGTAGAAAAGTGTGTACGCCAGCCCTGAAGTTGGAAGGAGGCACCGCACATTTCCACGGTCTTTTCGCTCTTGATACATATGATCGTTAACATGAAAAGGTGCGTATGCCACTATTTTGTGCGTAAGCACCCTTTGTACATGAGGCCCCGGATGCCCATGTTTTATCAGATGCCCAGACATATCATACGATGTGTCTACATACATAACCTATCATAGGTAATGTACGTAGACACATCGTATGATATCAACTCATGTCTGCGGCAGCAAACATGACAGCGTTTCCTCAGCTAATGGACATGTGAGTCCACTGATTGCTTCCAAGAAAATATCCTATCATGACTATGGTATTTTTTTCAACAGCAATCATCCACTGCTCAAAAGCTTGAACAGTGACTGCATGTCGTGGGTTAACAGCAACAGCGACACACAGAATTAACTGCAAATCTGCATTAATTGATGTAAAAAAAGATTCAGAAACAGCCCAAACTTGTGCATGGAACCAATTTTGAGTCAGTTGATCAATTATATTCAAGCCCCCCAAAAAAGAGCATTCTGTATATCAAAGAATTGTGATATAGAAAACATAATCACAATGCAACACAGAAAAAAAGCTTAAAAATATAAGACTTTATATATTTAATGCAAGTTACAAGATGCAATAAATAATTTATACTGTAAATCTGTATCAAGCGATTGGTCCATACTAAAATGTTGGTTAAGCTTGTTGTCTCATAAGCACTAATAATTGTGTTTCTAAGCCCTGCGACCTTGTTTCTGTCATTACCTTGGAGAACTCTCTGTAAAGTAGCAAAAAGCTCTGCCACCTTGGTACAAAAGTCAGTGTCCAGGCCATGGAAGCTGAGGCAGCTTGGGCTTAAATTAAGATAAAGTGTCACAAGTGAGCGCAGTGCTCTAGTTATAACTTTCCTGCAGGTCAGAGGTTACACCTGGACTATTCTTTTCCTGCTTCACCTCTGTGTCACTTCCACTGCTGAGGTCAGTCCCAGAAGGGCCCTGTGTCAACACTGGGCCTGTTTTGCTTTACACGGTCACCCTGACTAGGAATTTCTACCCCTTTTCTCTAAGTATTTCAACCAAAAGTGAAACCGTTAAGGTGTTGTATCATCTCATGGCTGGATGAATTCTTAAGGTGGCGCAGTCATTAAAACACTTTATTTTAAAAAAAAAGTAAAAAATCTGATTGACCGTGATGTTTAATAAAATGTAACACGTGACAGTTAATTCTGGGTTGCTCATCAGATGCAGTCTGCCTGCTCAATATTCAGATGACGTTTTTAAAAGACGCACATTGACACACTTTCTGAGCTTTCCAGGGCTTGTCATTCTTCTTTCTATTCTTTTACAAAGATGTCTTTTGTGTCTATGGAAGAAATTGGATGAAAGAATCGGGGAAACAAATATGGGAATAAAAATAGCTAAACAGAGATAGAAGTTGTTTCAACAATTAGTCAGACACAGGGAAAAGAGGCGGGGGACATCCAACCTCCAAAATGAGCTCTTTCTTCATAGCAAAGGTTGTTTTTTTTTGTTGTCTGGATAAATACAGGCCATAATTGAGATGTTAAAATGAACACAAAATCCCCCACAAAACATTCATGATTCTATCCATTATGTCAGCTGTGATTTAAAATGAAGGAGGTGAGCTGCTGTAGAAAACAGGGGAGCTGATAACAAGGTACTTTTGTAAAACAGTAACCACACAGAAGAGGCACATCATTCAGGAGAGATGTTACCAAAAAAAATCTTTGCAACATTTTCACTGATGAAACTGGACAGCCCTATTTGTCAGTGGGAGGCCTTGTTGCTGATAAGCCTTTGTGAATTGAACGATCTCCCCCTTTATTGTCATGCATATAGAGCATTGTTTTGCAAAATGAGGGGGAAAAAAAAAATCTATCTCCCCAACAATATTGAACACCCACATCACATAACACACAATGTACGCTCACAGCCGGGACGCAAGCACTGGCTTCAAAGATGAATGCATTATCCCTGAAAAGAAACGGATGAGTCGAAGTTGAAAAGAAGAGCAGCATGTCCTTCTCCGTCAACGATCCCCGCAGCAGCACTCCCTCCACCCACCCACCCAACTTACAATCCTTCTCTGCTCCAGCAAGTCCCGCTGAGAGGGGGCTGTTGCATATGCATGCCGGTCAATATGTTCGAATCCACCTTCGTAACGGGTCATCCAGAGTCTGATCTGCAAAAGGACTTTATGGCAGCCAAGATGAGTCCAATGGTACGTTACAAAGTCACAGACGATTGAGCAGCTGCAAGCCAGACACTGTGGCCACAGAAAAGAGGATCCCTCCTCTATGTGGCTCATTCTGTCCACTCTAGCCAATGAAGCGAAAGATGTTTCCTCGCTCAGCCCAGCATCGATGGCATCGAGGGCGATATTCATGGCCTCTTCTCAGACAAACAGACTGTCTCACAGGGAAAAGGAGGTCAGTTGGTGAGGGACGTTAAGTCAGTGTAGCAAAGTCAACTATCAATAGTTCACTTTGATATCGTAGATACTGTATGTGTTTCTAAGAGATTTTGCATGGAGAATGGCAGAGCATGTACTGAAGTGATCTTATTTATTATACTGGACGTATTAGATGCTGCTTCAAAATAGATTTTCATGTTATGTATAAGCTACTGTAAATATGCAACAAAAGCACACAGTTGTGCGTTTTTCTCCATTACAAGAATAAGTCTACATTCACTAATGAAGAAAATTTGAGGCAGTCCTTTAAGTACTGAGAATTTCTTTCAATTTGCCCTAATTAACACATTTTTATTTTTTATTTATTCATTAGCCTTTACACTTATCATTTATTATTAACATCTTCTGAATGTAGATTAAATACCACAATGGAAACCCAGTTATTGCGTCCTATTCAAAATGAGCCATTGGGGTATCTAGACTGTGTGATTGTTATAAATTGCTTGATGAAGGTAAATAAGAGTTAAAGAGTTTTGAACTTTACGTAAAGCTCTGGCTGCATATATTTATGAAATGTGAACTGAATGAAGGTTGGTTCTTTTATTGAATTGCTTGAATAGTTTTAGTCTTAGACTGTCACACGTGATGAAGGTTAAGAATGTTTAAATCCTTGCAAAGGTATTTACTAAAGTCAAATAGGAAATTATTTATATTTGTTATATTAGTGTGTAACTAAATTTAGAGGTAGAACAATAACTTATGATTATTAGTGTTTATTTGTTCAATTTATTATAGAGTTTATTATATCACATACTGTATTACAAAGAAAAACTGCATTTTACTGACATGTTGAATAGGGAGAGTCCATAAAGAGAGAAATGTAAAGACAAGCTATTGAAATAGAAAACAAGAGTTCCAGCACATGAATCCCCCCTGTGTCAGGCTGTATCTCAGTATCCTGTCTTTCTAAGTCTCTGTCTGGTACACCAGTGTCCTGACAGCCTGATACAGATGGAGACATGCAGCAGAAATGGCTGCACGTTGGGAATCACTGTCTACTATCAGTTTCCCCCACTTCTTGCCTACCTCTTACGGAGAACCCTACAAAACTTCACGGTACGCTATTCTCCTATCTAAAATGAGCGACACATGGACAAGTTTGTTGTTTAAGCAGCTGAAGTCCTTTGCCTGTACAAAGTTTATCCAGGCAGGAAAGTAAAATCTGTTAGCTCCTGTGTTCATGCATTCTGAAGCACATATTAATGGCTATGAAATCCTGCATTTTCTATATATATAAAACTGTTATGTAAAATTGTTTAAAAGAAGAAATCCCTTGACTGCCAACTTTTATTCTGGATTTTGGTCTTTATTTGTCACAAAATACAATACACTGATTAGTAATCCTAAAAGCACAAATCTCCACAAACTATTGTGTGCATGCTTTATAAATAGCATAACATGCTAGTTTTCAGAGTAAAATTAAAATGAAGTCATAGAGGTGTGACAGGTTTCTTAGTTCCAATTTCAGATCTTTTAATTATCTCATACTCTTTTAGTTTTAGCTTGTTGCCTGTTGTATCTCAGCCTCAAGGTCAGACGTTATGAAACCCTAAGTAGCAGTTAAAAATGATAGCATTACTTTTGAAAGTCTTGAGATCAAACTGCCACCAACTCTTTACGACTGACTGTACATGTCTGTGTGCTGAGCACCATTTATCCCAGAACAAAATCTTTCATACTTGTTTGTTTGAAGAATTTTAAAAGCTTAGTTATCAAAATCAAACCTTGGAAATTTAGTCTATGTCAATGGAAACCATGGATACACAGTTGTCTGGAATGAACCTTTGCATCCCAACTGGCCTCAGTGGCAGTGCAATAGTGTAGGTGTATGGTCTTTTTCTTGAATGGCTGTACATCTTGCTCGCAGGTATTTTAGTAGGCCTGAATATGAAGTATGAAAGTCAGAAGATTTAAGTCTTTTTCTTTTCTTTTCTTGATATTTTTAAGTCTTCTTGTTCTTAACAAGGCTTAACAACACAATATTCTTGCTGTAGTTTGATAACTGGTATTATTTTAGGCAAGGACAGTCATTTTTGGTTGCCTATTCTGTATTGGAAAATAGCTTACTCCCAAATATAATGCATTGCAGTAAGGAAGACGATCTTCAGTTTTGGTCCAAAGCATGGCATGGCATTTCAAAATTCCCTTTCTCGTGCCATTTTGTTTCACCAAACTTTTATGAGCCTGAGCTGCAGAGAAATCCTTTTTAAGCTGCTCTGAATGAAACATTGGCTTTGGCTGTGGTCCTCTCACCCTGTTTGCTTTCTCACATCAGCCCACATCCTCTCCAACCTCACACAATTCTCTCAGCCTCCTTGTGCAATCTCTCACCTAAGTAGCCCCGGTTGCTTGTATCGAATGTGAATCCCTGCTACTGGTGCAGAAGGCAGGGACCACTTCCCTCTTCCTCCAATCCTCCCTCTCTACACATCCACCTGCTCTGTGCTTTGCAACAACTCACTGGTGAGCTCCTCTTTCCCTGCGGCTACCTAGCCATTGCTCCACTTTAAATTCCTCTTCTTTCTGATTCTGAAACACTGGAATGACATTTACACTCCATTCAGGGCAGCAGAGGTAACTCCTCTGGAACAGAGCTGAAAATCCCGATAAATGCATCACGTTCTCTTTGCCGCCACCTAAATCATGTTTTCCCCTCCCTTCTCCCATTCCTGCCCTTAAAGCTTTGAAAACAATTCTCTTGTGTTATTGCTCTTATCTCTGTTCATCACATTCCCCTCGGTGTGTGCTATCTCACATTGAGGGATTGAAGGAATAATTTACATTTTTGACACAATTCATGTTTGATTCAGAACGATTTCAAATTGAAGTTTCGATTATTTGAGTGGCAGTGAGGGAGTCTTACATTGACTTTAGACCAAAACTGGCAATTCACGAATCTCCTGTTTGCTTGTTGATTAAAATGTGTGCTTGTTGTTAATATTTCACTTCAACAGGTTTGAAAACGATGTTCACAAATGTTTAAGACAAGTGGTAAATGCCTTCTGTCATCGGCAGTGCTTCTGAACAGGACACGACATGCCGATACAATAGAAAACTATCACAGACTGAAATCTCTCCAGGTACATGAACTGAAAACATAGTAAAATGAATAGTGGTTTTTTTTCTTTTACCTTAGAGTATTTAACATTTACAAGTACTGTATCAACTGATGTTTTTTTTTTTTTTTTTTTCTAATATTTTTTTGGGGCTTTTTATGCCTTTAATGATAGGACAGTTGGAGAGAGACAGGAAGCAGGGGGGCAGAGAGAGGGGGAAGACATGCAGCACAGGGCCACTCGGTGCGGGACTCAAACCGGGGCCAGCTGCAGCGAGGACTGTAGCCTCTGTACATGGGGTGGCTGCTTAACCCACTACGCCACTGACTCCCCCGTGTATCAACTGATGTTAAACGTTTTAAATTCATGTTAGCTGATAAAGAATTCATTTAACGCATTTATATAAAAAGTAGTGACTCGTAAAAATCCTAACTCTTCTTACTGATAGTTTTAAGTCATCATAGGTAGATCATATGAACATCCTCTAAAATGTCCATGTATGATGAAACTATTATGAAAATAGTTTTATATAGATTTCTTTTTTTATTTTAAAGACAAATCCTACAATTTGTCTGGCTAATAATTAGTATACACTGCAACAGGAAAAAATTGAAATGGACACTGTTAGCCTCTGACTACCAACCTCCCACCAGGTTAGACCTCAGCAGAGAGGTTTGTTGGATACCCACACATAGTATGATAGGTAGCTACAGTATGTTAAAACCGTGTTAAAGTTAAGGTTCCAAGAGGATGGAAAGAACAAGGAATCACAGGACGGGCACCCTTTACTTTGTATCGGTCCTCAATGCACCCCTCGATGTCAAGTCTGTTGAACGTTTAGTGCAGGTCACCAGGTGCATGGTCATTTTGACTGCGAGGAGGAAAGAGGCAAGGCAAGTTTATTTGTACAGCACAATTCAACAACAAGGTGATTCAAAGAGCAGCCAACAATTAAACATTGTTGGGAATCACCACTGCCCAATCATTCACTTATGTCTAACGCTCGCTCCACCAGTTTTGCCCATCAACGTTTCCAAAAACATTGGTAAAGTTTATCAACATAAAGAATTAGAGGATTCTTCATTAGTGGTAGGTAATATATTGAAAAGCCTCAGAGAATCAAGAGAGATCTCTGTACTCAAGGGACAAGGGTGAAAACCAATACTTAATGGATGAAAGCTTCAGCCCACACAGGTAAGACCGGTCCTTTGACACACTGCATCAGCTCTAAAAACACCTCCAAAAACATTACATTCACAAATGTAAGTTTCTACTGTACTTCACAAACCGTGGCCAACATATTAAAAAAATGCAGAAAAGCCTCCACCTTCTCTGCTTAAGCTAATTTGAGATAGACTAAAGTGAACTGGGAAACTGTCATTTGATTTGATTAATCAAAATTTTAAATTGTTTTCTAGATCATGGGATACGGCATCCACCAGGACCATTGAGCCATCTAACCCTAACCCTCAACGCACAGCTCAAAAGCCGGTGTTGGTGACAATATGGACATGCATTAGTGTGAAAAATATGAGTAAAGTCTTGAAGATTTTGAAGCAATGTATGCAATGTATCATCCAAATAATTTGTTTTTTTAAGGTAACACTTATTTTACCAAGATCATGTATAACCATCCTCTGCGTACAACATCTTGACTCTGTAAGAGCACAGGTGCTAAACAGTCAGCCCAGACCTGTCAACTGCTGTATGCATTTTCTAGATTAAACACTTGACAAAATACTACAAATATATACCAGATAACCTAAAACACAGTGGAGTTAGGGCTGATGGCCAAGGGCACATAGTGACCAATAAAGCTGGTGCCAAGCTGCATGATAGTAAGTATAACTTCGAACTCAGAATTTAATTGAATTCAGTTTATTTATATAGCGCCAAATCATAACAAATAGCCGCTTTCGGACAGAGCTGTTCTAAGAACGCAGTTCTAAGAACGGTCCTCCTCGAATTTCGTTCTGATAACTCCCCTTCTCCAGGGGAACTGTTTCAGTTTGCATTCGCACATGAGTCGGGACCTGATAGGGACTGATGCGGCGCAGCCGTCTGCATCAGCGACGTGCTACTTTAGCGCCACACTCAACAACAAAACAAAACAAAACCCAGTAAAAGTAAGGAGAGAAGAAAAAACACCACCAAGAAGCTAATATGGAGAGCGGGGAGGCCACCGTGTTCATGGTCTGCATGATGGTGATATTAATCATGGATGATCACATCGGGCGTCTAATATCGAGGCTGGAAGAGCACACAGAGAGAGTCAGGAGACGAAGGATCGAGCGCAGGCCATACTTTTTCATTTCATGAAGGAAGAAAGGAGAGCAGAGCGCCGCAGACGAAGGAGACAACGTGTAAGTTTAACTTATTAAACACGCGCAGGTTGTGTCCGTGTCGTATGAGTTAACATTTCAGCCGTGACAACATGACATGGGGCGTAGCTACCGACCACCAAACACCTATGTCAGATGTGTTCCTATAGAACCCAGAAAAGACCCAACCTCAGAGAAGGAGCTGAAAGGGTTATAGGAACTGAGGGAGATGGTCCCGAGTTCCTGTATGTCCGAATGCGGGAGAAAACGGCCCCGCGGATTAAAAAGTTATTAGAACTGCCAAAGGTTCCTACAGTCCGAATGCGGCTAATGTTATCTCAAGGGCACTTCTGTGATACTGTCCAATTCAAGTCAATTAGAGTCCCATTTCATTGTAATTATAATCCAATCAAATTCAATTCATTAAATTATTAAATTGAAAATTAGTCCAATTCATACATACAAAGCCAATTCAACTTAAATTCAATTCAATTACCTTGCTAAGAAAACCAACAGATTTCACTGGAACTTCTCTTTGGTCCAATCTCCCCTCCTGAGCATGCATGGGGTGACTGTGGAGAGAAACAACTCCCTTTTAACAGGAGGAAACCTCTGGCAGAACCAGACTCAGGAAGAGTGGACATCCGCCTCGACCAGCTGGGGTTTGAGAGGACAAAAACAAAAACAATAATAGCATTCAAAAGATATCTGTTGGTACAGGGAAACACAAGTTAATGACAACAATAATGCCAAATGTACATAATGTCATATGAGAAACTGAACGGGGAAAAAAGAGAGCAAAGTGAGGAAAGGTGTATCATAGGAAACCCCCCAGCAGTCTAGGCCTATAGCAACATAACTATGGGATGTTTCAGGATCACCTGAGCCATCCCTAACTATAAGCTTTATCAAAAAGGAAAGTTTTAAGCCTGGTCTTAAAAGTGGAAAGGGTGTCTGCTTCCCGGACATTTACTGGCAGCTTATTCCACAATAGAGGGGCCTGATAACTGAAGGCTCTGCCTCCCATTCTACTTTTAGAAACTCTGGGAACCTCAAGTAAACCTGCAGTTTGGGAACGAAGTGCTCTGTTAGGAAAATATCTTACAATGAGATCTTTAAGATATGATGGAGCTCGGTCATTAAGAGCTTTATATGTAAGGAGAAGAATCTTAAATTCTATTCTGAATTTAACGGGGAGCCAATGAAGAGAAGCTAAAACTGGAGAAATATGATCTCTCCTGTTAGTTCTCATCAGAACTCTGGCTGCAGCATTTTGGACCAGCTGAAGGCTTTTCCGAGAATATATGGAACAGCCCAATAATAGAGAATTACAGTAGTCCAGTTTTAAAGTAACAAATGCATGGAGCAGTTTTTCTGCATCACTCTGAGACAAGATGTTCCTGATTTTAATAATATTACAAAGATGAAAGAAGACAGTCCTAGAAACTTGTTTTATTTGTGCATCAAATGATAAATTCTGGTCAAAAATAACTTCAAGGTCCCTCACTGTAGTACTAGAAGCCAAGGAAATACCATCTAGAGCAGAGATACTCATTGCTTGGCTCGCGAGCCACATGCGGCTCCTCAAGCTTTAATTGGTGGCTCGTACTCGCATAGTAGCTTATAACAATATGGTAACAATAACAATACATTTTTTCAAATAACATACAACGAATACTGCACAGTATTAAGTTTTTTTGTTAAGTTTGAATTTTTGTAGTATTAAGTATTTTTATTAAGTATTAATTAAGGCTTAATGGTGTTTCCTAAATGGGAAACACCAACTGTTAAACCTGGCTACGCAGCCCGCTTAAACCACTGTCACACTTGACCGCAGAGCACGCTAGCTCCTTTAGCCAGCGCGAGATACAGGCACAATGGATCTGTTTTTAATCAAAAAAGGGCAAAAACCAGCACAAAAACCATCCTCATCTTGAATGTCTCACTATGATTACAAATCAAAGTCAAAGTCAAATTTATTTGTATTGCACATTTCATGTACAAAACAATTCAAAGTGCTTCACATAAAATAAAAGCATTGCAGCAGGGAGTGTAAGAAGCATTAAAAATACATAAGATAATATAAAGATAAACAAATAAAATAATTTAAATGAATTTAAAAACAAGCAACACACCAGATAAATTAAAAGATACCGTGCAGATTTCATGCATAGACACATGAGAAAATAAATGTTTTTAACCTGGATTTAAAAATGTCTACATTTGGTGAAAGTTTAATCCACTGGCAGTTTGTTCCACTTGTTTGCAGCATAACAGCTAAAAGCTGCTTCTCTGTGTTTAGTCTGGACTCTGGACTGGACCAGCTGACCTGAGACCTTGGATCTAAGAGCTCTGCTGGGTTTATATTCTCTGAACATATCACAGATGTATTTTGGGACTAAACCATTCTGGGATTTGTAAACCATCAGCAGGCTTTTAAAATCTATTCTGTGATTGATTGGAAGCCAGTGTAAAGATTTTAAAACTGGTGTGATGTGTTCAGATCTCTTAGTCCTGGTTAAAACTCTGGATGAGCTGCAGATGTTTAATGCTCTTTTTGGGAAGTCCAGTTAAAAGAGCATTGCAGTAATCGAGTCTAGAGATGAATGCATGGATGAGTTTCTCCTGGTCTTTTTGGGAGAGGAAACCTTTAATTCTGTTGATGTTTCTGAGATGGTAAAAAGCTGCCCTGGTGACAGCTTTGATGTGGCTGCTGAAAGTCAGATCTGAGTCTATCAACACTCCGAGGTTACGAACTTGGTCAGTGATTGTAAGGTCCCGTGTCTCAAGATATTTACCAACGCTGACCCTCTTCTCTTTGCTACCAAACAGAATG